>NC_141136.1:171740010-172400010 GCF_053477565.2 Lygodium microphyllum
ACAGACGATCTACGAGTGGCTATGCCTTTGGCTTTGGTAGCGGCATGATCAGTTGGAGCAGCAAGAAGCAACCTACGGTTGCTTTATCTAGTACTAAGGCAGAGTACAGGGGGGCTGCATTGGCAGCATGTGAAATTGCTTGGCTGCTCAAGCTTATGGCTGACTTGGATATTCAGGTTGATGCTCCAGTGAAACTGTTATGTGATAATTTGAGTAGTGTACTCCTGGCCATGAATCCAGTTTACCATGCCAGGACAAAACACATAGAGGTACACTACCACTTTATTCGTGAGATGGTCCTTGCAGGAAAGGTTGATCTTATGCATGTGAGGACTGATGAGCAGGTAGCAGATATCTTTACCAAGTCTTTGGGTAAAGATAAGTTCTGTGGTTTTAGACAGCTACTTGGAGTACATATGCTATCTTGAGCTTGAGGGGGAGTGTTAGAATATCAAGCTCATTTTGTGTGTGTTGACCGACATGAGCTGGACACAGCTAGTCTAGCCATAGTAGTTAGATACATTAAATAAGTCGGTGCCTTTGGTGTAAATGGTCTTATGACCGTAGGTTGTATCTTTCACTATTGAGTGTGGTATGAAGAATAGAGTGTGAGAGAGGAAGCTAGTTGCTTCACTCTGTCTGTCATCTATCTGCCTCTTTGAATTTGAACAGTAGTCGATCTCCTAAAGGCCATAGCTTGTCGCTCTCCAAGTAAGGATCGGAGCCTCTCTCCTGTGCGCAAGACTGCTTCATGAGGGGGCAGGAGATCCCCCTCACTCAGTGCCCTTCCGTGGATCTGTGGAGTCTCGCCAGGCTGCAGTGGAAGTTGCCATGGCACAGGGCCAGGGTCAATTGATATCAAATTTGCAGATGAACTTTCCCGATGAGATTCTATTATAGGGAGAAGAAAAGGATACTTCCCTGCGTAGGAGATCATTCTCAATCCTGAACAGAGCAGTTCCCCATCAAGGATGTCATCCCCATGGGGTACTTTGTGACACTGCCTAACGGTAGAGAAGGATACTTCCCTGCGCGTAGGAGATCATTCCCAATCCTGGACAAAGAAGTTCCCCTTCCACTGTCCTTGAAAGAGATGTGAGTGCATGCTTTCAATCTCAGGCCTCTTCAGCTAGCAGTGGATTGTTAGACAAGGATGCAAATGCATCTACACTACGTTCCCTAGGCTCTTCAGTTCACAGTAGTAAGAAATGTAGAGCCAGAAGAAAAGGGGTTGGTAAGAATCAGGAGATGTTTTTTTTTTCTACTCGGTTTTTCTGCTCAGAGAGGCACTGTATGTGTTGTCTAGATCCTCCAACTTGGGTCCATGTCAACGGCACCCTCAGCCTCTCCACTTCGAACATCCCGGGCTCCTGTTTCGACTCCAAGATTAGGGCACATGACTTCCACTTTGTGCGCGTCCCCACCGATATGCGAATTGGCATTTTATTTTTGGGAAAACAGATCGTCATTTTGGTATTACATTGACCAGAAAATAGCAGCAGTATTGCGAATTCAAACTGTCATTGTTTTATCTTGCTCTCATCTTCCAAGAAAGGAACAAAATATGATGTATCAGAGAATGTTTCCACAACTATTGTGGCTAAGCTAGAGACTACAAGTTTCGAATTTCTCAAATTTACTTCAGATATCCAGTTTTACATAGTTCTATGGACCTTTTCTAGAGGTGTTGCAGTAGACTTTAGATCCCATTGTTGCAGTAAAATTAGCTGGAAAGCAATCGACATCTTGGTTTTCTGATCCTGTGAAATCCAAGTTTGAAGTTGATAGAAATGGTGCTCTAATCAAAATCAATGAATCCCTAGTAAATGATTAGATTCAGATGGAGAATGTAACTGATTTTGAAGCTTGGAAGGATGCCAATTTGAACAGTGTGAACTCAGAAGTGGAAGTGGAAGATGTGGGGATCCATAGGGATTTGGAGAATATCTTGTTTGAGCAGGAAAAGGCAGCCAAGGTCCTTCAAATCTGGTTCAGAAAATGTCAGAAAGAGAGAAGAACAACAGCCAAGGTCCTTCAAACATGGTTCAAAAAATGTCAGAAAGAGAAGAACACGCACACATGAAGAGTCTAAGTGGGAGAAGTTTTATAAAGAAGCTTACAAGGCAACCAGGTCCTGGCTTCTTTCTGCTGAGCCTTTGCAGGACGGTGGTGTAGAGCTTCTCTACAGAAAGAGGTTTGTGTCTTCTATCATTGTATGGTCTCCTCAATTTAGTTAAAGGAGAAAGATTCAAATGCTAATGCAGTTTCCTGGGAATCAGTATCTAGTCTGTCCCATATACTTACTGTCTTTAGTTAAAGGACAAAGATTCAAATGCTAATACAGTTTCTTGGGAATCAGTATCTAGCCTGTCCCATATACTTACTGTCGTGTAGATCATTGTGCAACCATGTTCATCTCTGTTGATCATGATGTATGTTTATCTTGTTGGTGGTTCTTGTCCTTGCACACTGTTGATGGTTCTTTTTTGTCAATGCCTTACATTCAGTTGTATTGGTCTTGCTACTTGATGATTTTTGCTCATGGGGCAGAGACATTTGTGCGAGCTGATGGTGCTTTCATTCCATTTGGGGACAATTTTGATGTCTCCAAAGTCACAACTACTATCAAAGGGGTAGGTGAGATGGGAGATGTTATAACTATTGACTTGCAAGCAAGCACCAACAGCATCGTGGGGAGGAGGGTAATAAAAGTTGGTAGAAGCTCAGGGCTAACAGAAGGAAGCATCATGGCATATGCCTTTGAGTACAATGATGAGAAGGGCAATTACTTTTTCACTGATTTCTTGATTGTGGGCGAGAACCAGCAGGCATTTCACTGATTTCATAATTGTGATGAGGATGATAGATTGGATAAGGAATCAGATGCAACAGCTATTAGGAGATGCGCTGAAATTCAGCAAGCCATATCCATAGGAGCCACATCATTTTTGCTGACAGAGTAGAAGTATTTGGTTTATTTCATGGGCATATTTGCTGCTGTCATTTTCTTGTTCTTGGGATCTGTGAAGGGGTTCAATACTAAGCCCCAGCCTTGCAGATACGATCCAAAGCAGGAATGTGCCCCAGCTTTCTTTACAAGGATTTTCACTACAGTTGCATTTATATTGGGAGCTTTGACGTCCATAGTGTCGGGATTTTTGGGCATGATGATTGCAACATATGTGAATGCTCGCACAACTTTGGAAGCCAGAAAAGGGATAGGCAAAGTATTCAAAATCGCCTTTCAATCAAGTTCGGTGATGGGTTTATTACTTATTGCTAATGGCCTCATAGTTTTATACATCACTATAAAACTGTTCCAGCTTTATTATAAGGATGATTGGGAGGGCATTTTTGAGGCCATCACTGGCTATGGGCTTGGATGCTCATCCGTGGCTCTATTTGAAAGGGTTGGAGGTGGAATCTATACCAAAACTGCGAATGTTGGAGCAGATCTTGTTGGAAAAGTAGAAAGGAATATCCCAGAGGACGATCCGCAAAATCCAGCGATCATTGCTGACAATGTGGGTGATAATGTGGGAGATATTGCTGGAATGGGTTCAGATTTGTTTGGCTCCTTTGCTGAAGCTTCTTGCGTAGCTCTTGTTATGGCTTCCATGTCATCATTTGGCACAAATCATGACTTCACTGCTATGTGCTTCCCTCTAGTCATTAGCTCTATGGGCATTGTGGTGTGCCTCATCACAACCTTGTTCACAACTGATGTGTTCGAGATCTCAAATCTAAGGGATATTGAATCTACACTGAAGAGAATGCTGATATCCACCATCTTAATGACATTGGGTGCAACTTTTGTTTGTTGGCTGGCACTACCATCCATGTTTTACATATATGATCCTAACTATGGTGCAAAGATGGTTCAAAACTAGAAACTATTTTTTTGCATTGGAGTAGGGCTTTGGGCAAGGTTGGTAATTGGCTATGTTACAGAGTATTTCACCAGCAATACATACAGACCATTCCAGGATGTTGCTGATTCTTGCAGGACAGGAGCTGCTACCAATGTCATCTTTGGTTTGGTACTTGGCTACAAGTCTGTAATTGTTCCAATATTTGCTATTGCTGTTGCCATCTATGTTAGCCATACCCTAGCAGCCATGTACGGGATCACAGTTGCAGCTCTTGGAATGCTTTGTACCATTGCTACCTGTCTAGCCATAGATGCATATGGTCCCATAAGTGATAATGCTGGTATCGCAACCGGTCTCTGGATGACCATGATACTTCTTACACATCTCTCCATAAGAAGCGCAGCCGCAATATAGACTATGCGGCCGCGAAGGCTTTCAAGATGGACAGATTCCTCAACCATAGGACTTCTTCAAAGTCCAGCTTGCGGCATCAACAGCCCCCAGTTGATAGCACTCCACTCTCCGAATTGGTCTCTGTGATCCGCACTTTGGGGGAGTGCTTTCTCAAATTAGAAGAGATGAAACTACAGATGCAGAGAGAGTCTGAGCGATTTCATGATGATCTGGAGGCCAGGCATACAAAGATGTTCCTAGAGTCCCATAAGCAGATTGCTAAGATGTTTGCTTGGGCTCTGAGCAGCAGTAAGAAAACTAATGAGCTCTTGCTAATGATTGTCGGTATTTTTTTCATCATTTGATTATTCTAAATGTTTCTTTCTTCCAGCTGATTTTTTTTGCTCTTCATGTTATGTTTCATATCATTTCATCTATATTACAGTTAATGCGTTGAAATTATTCCACGCTTTGTTTATAAGAAATGTTTCGAGCTGATGGGATGATATTTGATTTCATTTTTATTCCAGCTGTTGAAATGTTCCAGCTGATGTTTCATTATTATTCCAGCTGTTGAGTTGTTCTAGCTGATGTTTCATTGTTTCCTGTTGTTTGTCTATTTTCAGTTGATTCGTCTGTTCAAGCTTATGTTTATTCTACTTGATGTTTTATCTATTCTAGCTAAGGAGCTGATGTTGCAGCTAATTGTGCTCACTTGATGCACTTCTGGGGTTCCACTTCTGGTGTTTCGTGTCTCTCTTCTCTTCTTTCTTCCTCCGTTCCTCGTCTCCCTCGCACACTGTTCAACAGGAAGTCTGTAAGATCCTTCAAATCAGAAGGAGAAGTTGGTGAGCCCATAAAAGTATGAACAATGAATTTCTTGTTTTCACCTGCTCAATTTACTATCAGATGGTGTAAAGAACAGGGCAAAAAATGTATGTGTGTTTTGATATTTTGATGTTTTACAAATGCGTGTTTTGATGTTTTACAAATGTCTCTTATGTTTCTAAACTTTGGTTTATTATGTGTACATAAAGATAACAAAATCACAAATGATGGTACAAGAGATAATGGAACAATGAAAGCTAAGGATGTCATTGGCCCTAATGTCTCTTCAAATCACAATATAGGTATATGTCTTTATTTCTACTAAACTTTGAAAATTAAAATTTGTACATATTTTACATCTTGCTTTATTAGGTGATTCATTTTGAGATTAACTAGCTTTAATTAGTCTCTCTGTCTAATTTAAAATGTTCATAGTTATTCATATTTTTAAACTTTGAGTAATTGTGTGTATATATATAAATATAGATTAAAGAACAACAAAAGGTGGGAAAAGAGGTAATGTAAGAAAGGGAGATCAGGAGGTTACTTGCAATAATGTTTCTTCAAGTCAAGATGCAGGTACCAACTTTAAGGATAAAAAACTTGTACAAATTTGGTGACCCAAATTGATACAAAATATCTAATTACTTTCTTTTGTGTTATTGAAATTTTTCATAACCTTGTATTATCGTGAGCTTTGGTTAACTCTATGTATATATAGGTAAACAAGTTACTAAAGATGGCTCAAGAGACAATGCAAGAAAGGAAGACATTGAGATTGCTTGCCTTGACACTTCTTCAAGCCAAGAATCAGGTATTACCAGCTTTATTATGTTGATAATGAGTCATTTTTTGAAATGGTTATACTAACTAATGATATTTGATCACTTGAGTATCAATAGGAGTGATACGCATACCATCATATGATGATATCTATCGGCCACCCATGTTGAAATTTAGAGAAGAGGGTAGACAAACATTTATTACTTTGCAACATATTGGAGATTTAAGGGATAAAACAATCAAGACACACATGTTGCTTAATTAGTTTTTAGTTCAATGCTCCTTTAAAATTATTTTCATTTTTATTTTGGTTGCTAGAAGTAGATGTTGATGTCTTAATTTGTTTAATTTATTTTGATCATTAGATGTATGTTATTGATCCTTACTTAGAAATGATGACATTCTCTATATAATTTTCTAGTTAAAAATTTATTGTGCAATTTTTTGTTTGATATTAGCATGTCTAAGAGGAAGGGCAAAGTAGATAAAGTGATAAGGAAAAAAGAGAATTTCCACGGAATTCCCTGGTTGAAAGTACATATAAGTAGGGAATGTAAAAAATAGGAAAAATGAGAGATTTCTTAGTGAGAGTACCTAGGGAATCACCTCTAGAAATTTTTTCCTATATATGAAATATTTCCTATATAGGAATTATTCCCTACATAGAAAATTTTGTATTCTCCTATGTAGGAAATATTTCCTACATAGGAAAGGTCTTATGTGATTCCCTACTTATTCTCACTAGGAAATGTCCCATTTTCCCTAGTTTTTACTTTCCCCACTTATATGTACTTTCAACTAGGGAATTCCATGGGGAATTCTCTTTTTTTCCTATATGGGGATCGATTGAAAGTTCCTTGTGAATCGTCTGGTTTCGACCCAGATAATAGTAATATTAAAGCTGGGCATGCAAAATAACTATCCCGTCCACTTCTTAAACATAACTACAATTCTCTAGTTTCGACCCTAGATAACAGTAATATTAAAGCTGGGCATGCAAAATAACTATCCCGTCCACTTCTTAGACATAACTACATAGTTACCTACATATACTGGCTTTGTGTGATCTTGCCTTCGTCCAGATATAAAACGATGTAAGAGACTTTTGCACCTCTCTAAATAAGCTTTCGTATTTTGCCAGTATGTTTGATGTGTGAAGAATCTTGGATTGGTTTGCACGTAACCTCGCAATGGACATATGTGATCTAGTGATCCTTTGATTAGCGTGCACATAACCTCACATTTGTGTGACTACTTGTCTCCTAATTGGCTCTACTTAGACCCCCATCAAAAGAGAAAAGTGTTTTAAATATCATTGTATTGCAAAAATAGAGAAGACTACTCCAACTAAAAACAAACATTGTCAAAGGCACGTTCAAGATTAGGGAGTGTCACTCCACAATTACTACAACCCCTTTAGTCAAATCTCAAATGGTCTTATTTAGCTCATATAATATGATTTTGTTGTGCCAACTCCTCACTCCTTTGAGCCTGACCTATGCATAAATCGTGACATCTAGGCACCCATATGACGCATCTATCACTACAAGGATTTGAGCTAGTAGCGACGCCGATTAGCAACGGTGGATAGCGGCGTCGCTATTGGCGTCGCTATTGGCATCGCTAATAGCATCGCTATTTGTGTCACAAATGCGATGCATATAGCGATGCCAATGCCGCAGGGAAAAAAAGCGGCCGAAACCGAGCACGATTTTCATTTCGTGTTTGCTCCATTGTGAGTTTTGAGAGCGAGAGCAAGGGAGAGAGCGACCGTCGTGAGAAAAGGAGAGGAAGAAGACTTGCCGCCGCCGTCGTCGCCGTTGTTCGCGAAGGAGAGGAGGAGCCTTCATCGCAAAGAGGAGCCGCCCCACGCTCGCCATATCTCATCGGTGAGTCTCCCTCTCTCTTTCTTTTGCTTGTTTAAGGTTTAAATCACTCTCTCTTTCTTTTGCTTGTTTAGGAGAGGAAATGAGAGAGAGGGAGAGGGAGAGGGAGAGAGAGGGAGAGAAAGAGAAAGAGAAAGAGAGGGAGAGGGAGAGGGAGAGGGAGGGGGAGGAAATGAGAGAGGGAGAGAAAGAGAAAGAGAGGGAGAGAGAGAGTGCATTCTCTCTCTCCCTCTCCCTTTTGCTTGTTTAATGTTTAAATCACTTTCTTTTTTGCTTGTTTAGGAGAGGAAACGAGAGAGTAAGAGAGAAAGAGAGGGAGAGGGAGAGGGAGAGGGAGAGGGAGAGGGAGAGGGAGAGGGAGAAAGAGGGAGAGAAAGAGAAAGAGAAAGAGAAAGAGAAAGACAGGGAGAGGGAGAGGGAGGGGGAGGAAATGAGAGAGGGAGAGAAAGAGAAAGAGAGGGAGAGGAAGGGAGAGTGCATTCTCTCTCTCCCTCTCCCTTTTGCTTGTTTAATGTTTAAATCACTTTATTTTTTGCTTGTTTAGGAAATAAGAGAGAAAGAGAGATAGAGAGGGAGAGAAAGAGAGGGAGAGGGAGAGGGAGGGGAAGAAAATGAGAGAGGGAGAGAAAGAGAAAGAGAAAGAGAGGGAGAGGGAGAGGGAGAGGGAGGGGAAGGAAATGAGAGAGGGAGAGAAAGAGAAAGAGAAAGAGAGGGAGAGGGAGAGGGAGAGTGCATTCTCTCTCTCACTCTCCCTCTTGCTTGTTTAATGTTTGAATCACTTTCTTTTTTGCTTGCTTAGGAGAGGAAATGAGAGAGAAAGCGAGAAAGAGAGGGAGAGGGAGAGAGAGGGAGAGAAAGAGAGGGAGAGGGAGGGGAAAGAAATTTAAGATAATAGACTTATCGATAATGGTATGCAATGTGCTTTGCCATGGGCCACGTACATTTGTGACTCTTTAAGATGGCTTAAAATTGGTCATGTCCTTCATAATGTCCAAGTAGGGGATCTAATTGTGATATGCATAATTCATTGTTTTTGTATTAACTTTATAGGCATAACAAATTAGAAATCATGCCAACTAGTCAACGGAAGGACTAAAAGAAAATGATACCGTAGCTAATGGTCATTACAGTACTTCATCAAAATGAACCCAAAAGTATTGTTATAGAAGAAGAATCCCTTAAATTGAGTATAGGATATTTTCTCTCAGGTCTTATGACTATGAGTAGAATTGATTGAAATAAATTTTATTACTATAGTTGATAAATTTCATAGATGGCATTAATTTTAATACGCGATCCTAGGACAAAAAAACCACATTTCTAAGATGCTTTTCGTTGAGACTGGTTTATTATTAGACTAAGAGATCCTCAATGATGCTCATAAATGGATTACTTATACTCAAAGCCCTCAAGTGCAGTTTTTTACAATAACGAATAATTATCTACCGGGACAAACAAATCCTTGAGCATGATACAAGGCCGAGATATAACATCAAAAAATCTCTCAACTACTATGTACAATGCAAGATTTATGGTCAACTTGCAACTTGACGTACATCTCCATAAAGCTATCCATTTAAGCCTTGTTTGCTGTAATGTAGATAAGATGGAAAACGAAGAAGGTCTTATTATTCAAGACCACGAGATGTATCTTAATCAGCGTGTCCCATGTCCTTGCTCTCAATGCAAGTTGGCAATTAGACAAAAACGCCGATTGTCTATAGAACACGTACGACGATTTGGCGAGTTTCAATCAGAGATCATTGATCAGGCGATTGCGGATTTTGAGCAAACGGCAATTTGAAGTTAATATTAATCGTGCATTGTACTTGCAAGCTAATTGAAAACCATACACAATAAGATTGGGTCTTGTTGGAAAATTTTCTATCCAGGGGGTGATGTCTCGACCCAAGGGGGAGTGCACTCTTTGCGGCCAATTAGAAGAGTTCATGGACGTGTGATGGATGGATTGCAAGAGCCAATCCACCACTCGCAAGGCCCATCTATACCGTCAATGCCAGAGGAGACAGACAACCTTCTCGACCTACCTACAATCTTGAAGCCTGAGATGGAGACAATTATCGATGCATTGATTCCCATGGATGTTGAGACATCTGACCCGCTTAGAGAGGAAGCATCCATACCATTATATGATGGATGCTAAGTATCTCGGTTGAGGACATTGCTTGCACTCTTAAGTGTGCAAGCAAAATACGGTTGGAGTGATACGAGTGTGACTGAGTTATTCAGGTACCTTGCACATAGGCTTCATTGATTTTTTTTCTTTTCAGTATTATTGCAAACATTTGTGCTTTTTCAAGGTGTTTTATGATTTTTTTCAGGTTATTGAAATATCATATATTACCACCTGCAAATATCATGCCTAAGTCTCGTGATGATGCACGACATGTTTTATGGAAGCTTGGCATGGACTACAATAACATCCATGCATGTATCAACAGTTGCATACTGTTTCGAGATGAATACGAGACTATGGAGACATGTCCAAAGTGTGGTGCTCATAGATATGGACAGTACTTGCAAGGGCAAACCATCCCTCAAAAAGTTCTCAGACACTTTCTGCTCATCCCCCGCATAAACCACATGTTTCGCACGTCTGGCATGGCAAGCTTGACAACATGGCATGTAAGAATAGGTCCACGGATGAAGTTCAACGAATATCAGTGGATTCGCGCGCATGGAGCCACATTGACTCTACCTTCCCAGGCTTTGCACGAGAGCTAAGGAATCTTTGGCTCGGTCTCGCCATGGATGGTGTGAACCCATTCGGTCTGCGCTTGACTTCTTACAGTGTGTGGCCTATAGTGCTTGTCAACTACAACATCCCTCCATGGCTTTCTACGAAGAAAGGACATCTCATCCTTAGCTTGCTCGTCCCGGGCCGCTACAAAGTAAAAAATATGGACGTGTATCTTCGTCCATTAGTCGATGAGCTTAAGATTTTGTGGGAGGAGGAGGTCACTGTGAAAGATATGAGCAGGCGCGATGGTCGGTGGTCAGCCAACATTCGAGCCATTTTCATGTGGACGATGCATGAATTTTCGGGATTGGGAGAGTGCTCAGGTGAGCAGACCTCTGTTCTCACTGGTAATATCTATATTTTATTTCATTCAATCAAGTATTCACTAGGTCATGGCTCACCTTACAGGTCTGGTTACCTCAGGTTTTCATGCATGTCCATTGTGTGGGCCACAGTTAGACTCCCGAAGGTCACAAACCATGAAGAAGATGGTATATCAAGGACACGCCGCTTTCTTGCCGGAGGATCATGAACTCAGGGAAGGTTTTCTTGGACAACCTCCAACACGTATGAATGCTGCAAGCTGGTACGAGCTGAAAATGGTAAACCCGAAATCACATCCAAATGGAATGCGACGATTCTCAGTTTTCTACGAGTTGCCATATTGGACCCACTTTCAGGTCAACCACTTGGATCCCATGCATATTTTCAAGAATGTGGACAGCTTGCTATGGGACCACATCACAGGAAAGAGAGACACTATAGGGTCATGAATGGATTTGAAGGAGGTAGGCAAGATGGAGGCGCTTTGGCCGCAGTCGAGTGCTGAAGGGGAAGTGCAGCTTCCTCGCGCTCCTTGGGTTTTGTCCACCAAAGAAGACCGCATTGTGAAGCAAGTAATCAAGTCTATCCGCACTCCAACAGGTATGATGCGTTCTCTCAAGTCCGCATTTTCTAAAGATGACCAATTATTGGGGCTAAAATCCCATGATTGGCATAAGATATGTCAGGTTTGTGAACAGAATGGATTGTAATTAGCGTGGGCATTTTGCAATTTGAAAAGTGGCCATTATTCATAATGCTTTCTCATTTGTGGCAGTTTGTCCTACCGATCGTGATCGCAGGATGCCTTACTCCAGAAATTCGCGGGGCCATTTACAAGTTGTCAACTTTGGTGCAATGGATCTCACAGAAAGAGATTAAGATGTCCTCTATTGAATCCGCAAGGCGGGGAGCAGTGGAGACGGTCTGTCTCTTTGAGAAATACCTGCCCACTAGCATGCTCACGATATAAATTCACCTTCTTGTGCATCTTGTGGACGAAGTGGAGATTGCTGGACATGTCCATACGTGATGGATGTTCTTCTTGGAGTGCTTCATGAAAACCCTGAAAGGCTTTGTGCGACAATGAACTCGTCCAGAATGTAGCATGGCGGAAAGTTGGTTGGTGTCAGAGGCGTTAGTGCATATCTCACAATGGCTACCAACGGTGGAACCAGACAATGAAATGCTATGGACGCTGAAGGATGATGATAGACTGACTAGAGATGTGGTGGTTGGAAATGGGGTAGAAAAAAGAATGGATGCCTCAATGGAAGAGAAGGTGAATCGCTTTTGTATGTTGCACCATGCCTCGATGAAGACGTGGCTCACCAAGTACCAGATTGCAAGGCAAGATTGAGAGGAAGCGCGAGCTGAATTCCGACGCAGTACGTGTCATCGATCGATTCGATATCCCGAAGGCATGGAGGAGATGTCGCAGTTTATGTCAACACGACGGTTGCATGGAGCCTTGACCGCAGCATCTAGCGAAGGGACAAAGGTCTCAATGGAGGAGTGGGAGTTCTCAAGGGGATGTAGTCCAAAGGTGATGAGGGGTTTAGAATGTGTCGTATCTAAATTTTTTATGCGACATCTAATTTGAGTGTTTCAATGTACAGTACAAAATATATAGTGTAACGTGGTCGCGCGGACGGCATTTTCGCGTGGAGCGTATTGAGAAAATGCGCTCCACAATGGACTGTGGTGTCATGGCAAGGTTTGAGCAAGAGATCCGGCGATGAGCAACGGATCTAATCACGGTTGTGGATGAGATGGAGTATTTTGGGAACTTGCAAAGTATTATTACGGTGGATTATCGTAGCTTCTCCATGATACTATTCGATGTGCAGTGGTTCAAAGTGGTACTTGGAGGAGCTGGAGCAACAGTTCGACGAGGTCCATCTGGATTTCTTGAAATAGATTCTGAAAAAAAATGGACGGATTTGCGTGACACCTTTGTGTTGCCGACCCATTGTGAACAGGTGCATAGAGTCATTTGCTTGCTAATTGTAACACGACATGGTTTATGTCACAATAGTTTGAACTCGCTTTGTACGTGTTTGTGAACATGTAATCTTCTATCCAAACCCCCGACAACCTCGATGGTGGTATGTTATACCTTCAACTCCTCGAAGTGCGAGAGTATATGATCAAAGTGATGTTCCGGGCATAGATGAAGAAAATATGCAAATAGAGGGGTCGATATTACAAGGGGTGGAGGCCACCGCAAGTGGAGCCCGCATCGGCTAACAATGATGGAAATACAGTATTCCAAGAATTTTTTGAGAACGAGGCAGACTCGTTCTTTTGTGGTGACATGTCTATCGACCTTCCAGTGTATGCAGAGTTGTGTCAGGAGATTAACATGGGACCATAGAATACTTCATTCTTGGAGAATTGTATTACTCAATTCGTTGTTTAGATCTTCCATAAAGGTACATAAGATATGCATTTTAAGAGGGATTTTTCAAAAATGATTTATATTACTGTGCTTTGTATAGTTTAAATTGATTATTCTAACACCATTTTTTATCTGTGTAGGTGACATTTTCAGGATGAGTCGAGGGATGAGCGATGAGGAGTTTTAGGACATGATGGCATACATGTCTCCAGACCAGCTCGCGAGATTCAGAGAGATGGTAGACCAGGAGCTGTCTCGTTCTTCATCAGGGCACTCTGCTAGATTTGCTTTAGCGCGATCAGATGCTTCAGCTTCAAGCAGACGATCTCGACGCTCATGACTTGGGCTAGAGGGAGGGACTGCATCGGGATCAGGGGGTGCTGCTGTGGAGACACGGATGTGGTGTCTCCATCTCGTCGTTTAGCTGGAGCTGCGTCACCTCCACGATTTGTCACACCTGTGGGGACGTCTACTCTAGTTACTCTGGCTTTTGCGCAGCCGTCAGTAGGTGACACCCCTTTTGGTGGCACCCCCTTTGGTGGCAACCTCTTTGAGTGGCACTCCGAGAGAGATTACCCCCGTCGGTACACCAGATACACAGGGGTCTCTTGGATATGCCCAAGAGGGTGGACGAAGATGGGAGAGGACCCATCTTAGGCAGACTCCTAGGGGTTATGGATACCTGGTTGATAGTAGGTCAAGAGCCATCATCATGAATGATGAGGGGAGGAGGGTGATGGCTCACATGAGAGAGTTGTGCCAACAAGTTTTTCGGCACAACATCCTAGATCATTGGAAGAACATACCGGAGGGGAGCAAGGACTACATAGTAGCATCCTTCCACGAGGAGTTTCCGGTGCCAGCCGCAGTAGATAGATTCTCTACGGGCTGGATGATGGATTGCATGTGTGCATACATGTCACATAGACGATTTGACGCGTGCAAGGCAATCAAGAGTGGGGCTACAAAGCCCGAGTGGTTAGATGCAAACGGCTGGCACCGACTGAGGGAGGAGGCTTTAGATTCGCCAGGATGTTGGAGTCAACAGCGGGAGGCGGCGAGGGCATGACTCGAGGCCAGACTGGTCCATCATCTTGGGAGTAGCGGCCACAGGACATATTTGGAGGACTTTGTAAGTTTCTCTTTTGTTTTGCTTATTTGTTTTTTTGAAATATTCTTTGTACTAACAATCATGTTTCTAACAGTTAGCATTTTGTTTTCTTTGCAGCACTCCATTACAAATCGCGATCCGCAAGGCCTTGAGACTCGATATGCAAAGAGGCACGATCTCAATGCATTGATCGACCGATTGTATAGATGCGGCGGCCCTGTAAGTCACTCATCTTTCTTGTTCGTAGTTACCATGAGATATTTGAATGCATTATTGTATGGTGGATTGATATGTTGTTTCTTTTTCTGTAGAATCTGTTCGATGCTCCTTTGCGGCAGGACGAGCTTTCCGGGGACGAGGATTTCTAGCTCGCCCTTGGATCCTTGGAGCTCACACACATTTAGTATTTAGTCGCCTGATCTATGTAGACATTTTCTATGTATTAGTGATATCCTTTCATGATTGTACCAATCGCATTTTATGTGATTATGTATTTATTTCATGTATCAGCTTTATGATTTCAGTATACATTCTTTTTTTTTTGCAAGCGCTTTGTATGCAGTAGTGCAGAAACTATTTTGTATGGCTCTCATACAGCACACAGTGCTATATGTGGCCAAGCTGCCCTGCCACAAAATTTTTTTTCCCTGTTACCATCGCTATTTGCGTCGCAAATTTACTACTCACGTCGCTATATGCGTCGATGCATATAGCGATGCCAATAGCGACGTTTCTATGGCGTCGCCAATAACGACGCTTTTTGCGACGGCGGGGGCAAATTTTGTTGTTTGTATTTTTGTCGCTTTAAACGTCGGTATAAGGTCTATATCTTGTAGTGTATGCTTGCATCACATTTGTAGGTTAGATGCTCAAATAGAAGCACTAATACACACCTCATTTTCTGGCATAAAAACAACCAAGGCGTTGCTTGCAAAATTGGAGTTTCATTTTGGGTCCTTTTTTCCCATGAACAATATTTACATATACCATGAATGAAACATAACAACAAAGTGCATAACTTCAATATCATTTAACAAAAAGGATTTGGCCCAAAAAAACTTTTTTTGAACTATATATGAGTAAGGGTTCATTCAGTGTAAGTAAATATAGAGTAATGAATCTTGAAGCTATTAAAAAGAGAGATGCTATATTTATATTATGAAAGGGAGAGAGGCTACATTTTTTATTGCAACTAAATTAATATAGCACGCACGTATATAGTGCCTAATCTATGATGTATATGAATAGATGCACTAGGGAGAGTGTATGTATTATGTATTGGTAACAAATTATAATGAGTCCCTTACTTATGAGAAGGTTGTGTGCAAAACTAATAGTCACCCTTGGCAAAGGGCCATGCAATCACATTTCGATTCACTACAAAAAAATCACACGTGGGACTTGGTTTCCTTGCTAAATGCCATACAAGGACAAGGAGCTGAATTTGATGAGATATTCTGCCCTATAGTCAAGATGACTACCTTGTGATTAGTTTTGGCCTTGGATGTATAGTTAGATCTAGAGCTTTATTAAATGGATGTAAAACAAATTTCTTACATGGGGACCTACATGAGGACATTTATATACATCAGCCTGAGGGCTTTGTAGAGAAGGAAAGGGAATACCTAGTATGCAAGTTGAGAAAGAGTCTCGATGGTCTTAAGTAAGAACCTAGGGAATGGTACCACAAGTTTGATAGTTTTATGCATTCATAGGGTCATTCTAATTGTAGTGATATGGATCCTTGTATTTATCTATTAAAGAAGGCCCATGATGGTAGATTTATCATTTTGGTGCTATAGGATGATCACATGTTGATTGCTAGTAGTACTCATTATGAGCTACATGCTTTGAAGATTTGCTCAAGAAGATCTTTGTGTTGAAGAACATTGAGTATGCCTCTCACATCCTTGGTATGTGCATCACTTGCATTCACTCTAAGAGACTCCTCTACTTGTCACAAAAGGATTCTATTCATAAAGTCCTTAAGTGGTTTCACATGGAAGGTGGTAGACCTATTGGCTACCTGTTACCCTCTTATGTGAAGGTTAGTTAGGCATATTATCCCTAATTGGATGATGAGATGATATATTACATGATAGCCACTAGACCTAACATAGTATCTGTAGTGGGAAATATTGTTCATTATATGGTAATACACCTAGCTAGCAACATTGGGATGCTAGGAAGGATATCATAAGATACTTTAAAGGCACTGCAGATATGTGCATTTTTTATGGTGGTCACCAAGACAAGGAGTTGTGGGCCTACACAGACTCTGATTATATAGGATATGTAGATAATAGGAAGTCTATCTATGGTTATATCTTCACCTTTATTGGAGATGTTGTTTCTTAGATGTCCAAGTGCAAAAGTTCATGGCCTTGTCTACTACTAAGGCCAAGTACATTGCAACCATGCTAAGGCTTGCAAGGAGACCATATGGTTATGACATGTGGTTGCAAATCTTGGTATAGCTATGACTCCAAAGTTGTATTCAGACTCTATGAGAGCAATCTTGTTGGCATGTAATCTGTTCTTTCAAGCACATTGAGGTTTGTTATCACTTCATCAAAAAGGTGATTGGCAAGAGCAAAATAGAGCTTGTCAAGATCTTGACATATGAGAATCTTATAGATCTACTCATTCAAAGTCTCCTAGTGGAATGCTATACCTTCTTTCAGAAGTTGATGGGCGTAGGATGAGATGACATATATTCCTCATGTTGTTGTACTTATATGTACACTTTGTACTTTCTCATTTTTTTTCTTATTTTCTCCATACCCAAGTACATTTTCTTTTAAGTGGGAGATTGTTGGGAGTCAAATGTCACCTATGCCTAGGTTCATACAGTTACTTTGGGCAGACTCAAGTGCTTTACTCAAGGTTGAGTACCTATAGTAGCAGAGTGTGTTTGGCACTAGTCTTACTAGCATTAAAATCACATGATGAGATGCATGGCTATGCTTGCATCTATTCAATGAATGAGAAATATAAGTTTTAATGAATTCTTGAAGGTGTTCATGAGTGCAATTTTAATATAAATTTAAATGCTCTTTTACATCCACTTTTTTTATAATTTGTATGCACTAACAATATTGGAAAATAGAGTGTGACTAGACTAGAATAGTGAAAGTGACTGTGATACAATAATGGAGAATTTCTCTAATAAAATGTTAGAAAATAGAATGCATGAATGTTACTTACTTTACTCTATTGCACTACTCCTTGAGTAGTTACCACTGAGTTGAAATGTGAGTGGAAGGTGGAAGCACAAGTTGAAGCAATATAGAAAGAGAGGGAGATACCATATGTAGGAACTCCAATAGTCACAATGTGTGACTAACCTTCCCTTATTCAACAGTCATTCAAACAATCAAGAATGAAGTGAGTAGTAATAAATACCTAACACCTGCACTATATAGGTGGTGGCTATAGTGTATAGTGAGTAAATGTGGGAGACTAAGCATAAGCACCTTTGGCCCCAACAATCTTTTAGTTAAAGGAAAATATGCCTTAGTGAGAAGTAAAAGAACAAAAAGAAAAGTACAACCTATATATAGAGTACAACAATATAAGGAAAGACAGCATCTCATCAGCCTATGCCCATCAACATTCTAAGAAAGGCATATCATTCCATCAAGATACTTTTAGGGAGGAAATTTATAGGATTCATATTTATAAGTTATATCTTGACAAGCTCATCATCTCAATGGTACTCATTGAATTGAATGTAGTGTAGGAGTCACAGTCGTACCAAGATTTGCAATTAGATAGCTTAATTATAGGGCCTCTTTTGTGATATACCCATCCTTGATAGTAGAGAAGGCCATGCATTTCTGCACCTTGGACATTGAAGAAATAGCACCTCTAGCATAGATAAAGACATACTGTGGATTTTCTATTGTCTACATGTCTTGCATAACCCGAGTTTGTGTAATCAAGAACTCTTATATCTTATCCATCATAGAAAATGGACATATTTGATGTGTCTTTCATGTGTCACATGATACCCTTCGTGGCATCCCAATATTTCCTACCAAGTATAGTTAGATAGTGTGCCATAACTCTCACTACAAATGCTATGTCAAGACAAGTGTCTATCATGGTATACATCAAACTGTCCACTACGGATGCATATGAAACCTTGGAGGATGACTCTGTATATGTACTCATTTTGAAATTAGTAGAGAAGACTCTTAGAGTGATTGCGTGTAATACGTATACAAAGTATGTGGTGAGACCTGTCCGATGTCCTTCATCTCAAAGTTCTTCTTGAGGTGTAATTTTAAAGCATCTAGCTTAGCATGAGTACTCTTAGCTATAAGCACATCATCAATATAAAGCACCAAGATAATAAGACTACCATCATGTCCTATCTCTTGTATAATCACAGATCCATATCACTGTGTGAATATCCCTATGAATGCATAAAAGCATCAAACTTATGGTACCACTCTCTTAGTGCTTCTTTAAGCCCATAAATACCCTTCTTCAATTTATAAATCTCATCATGCACGTCTGCATGTAGGAAAGTTTTCTTAACATCCCTTTGATAAAGATCCAAATCCAATTGAGCAAGCAAGGCCAAGAGTAAGCATAGGGTAGTCATCTTGACCACAAGAAGAGAAAAGACTTCATCAAAGTCAATGTTGGGGGTAAAGGCATCTTTGCTTAACCACCCATGTATTACTACACTGACAGTACCCCCCATTGCACACCACAGGTGGTGGCGAGTGCCCATTACCATCACTTTATTATTTATTATTTTAGTGACAGTTTGAATAAAGGAAGCCTCGGTCACACATTGTGACTGTTGGAGTTCCCATTTGGACTCTCTCTCTTTCTTGCTCTTGCTCTCCCGCCACAGCTTTTCTTAGTAATATTTGATCCTTCTCTCCTTTCAATTGGTATCAGAGAATGGTTACTCAAGCATTTTGACTTGGTTTGTGACTCCTTCAACTTCCTATCGATTACTTATACTCATTGGGTCTCCTTCCCGACAGCCATAGCTGACTCTCCCAAGCTCCCATCACTCCCCGCGGCTTCCCGAGCACCTACCCGATGACCCATTTGGGCACCCTCAAAGCATTCCTTCAGAGGTATTGGAGCTCTGATTTGTTATTTTACTTCAGTTTGTAGGTTTTGTGAAGTAGGGCAACCATGCCCTCTTGCTTCTTGTTATGTCTACTCTCTATCGGCGACTTTGCCCTTCAAGAGGGATTCTCCTCGAGGTCCTTGAATACTTTCCCAACCTTGCCTTGACCTTGCCCAACCCTTCCATAGGCCCTATATCAATTTGGGCTACCTTGAGAACTTGCAAAAAATTCATTTTTTACTTCAGCCCTCCCTTGGCACTCATTGGCAGCTTGAAAACACTTCATTTGGCACTTGGGAACATGCCCTTGATGCTTGACATTGGTGGTTATCATTGGCATTGATTTATGGACTAATTTGCCTCAGTTCAAGATTGTTTCCCATAGTCCATATACAACCACAAACAATGTTACATCAGCACTTTATGTGTATGCTTGGTTGGCATTAACATTGGTTGCTCGACTGGCACCCCGAATGCTAGGGGAATGTATACCTATGATGTGAGATGCTTTTAGCGTTGAATTTTCTTAGTTATTGAATATTTTACATAGTTCACAAGCAGCCCAAAACAAGGCATCCCCTTGTCATTACACTTTATACTCATGCTACATGGTCATTTGATGCCCGATTACGCCTGGTTGGTACCTATACTTATGGGGAAGTATGCCTATGGTTTGTATATGGCTTTGAGCTTAGATTGAGCCACTATTTGTTTAGTTTCGAACATTTATTTTCTGCTAGAATATTCAGGGTTGAAGCTCTTTTGCTTATGTTTGGATATGTCTGTCGCATTCGGGCTATGTCTTGGATGTATACATTGATGTAGTGACTATCGGGGATCGACATAGAGCTTGGATTTACTCTCGAATCATTGGTTGAGATTGAGTTCTCTTTGAATTTCATTTGGAACTTCATCCCTATTGTACTTATGGCATATACTTTGCTTATGTCTGACCAGTCTTGACATGCATCGCTTATGCCACTACTACATGCCCGTTACATTGTTTGGAGTTTGATGCTACTGAGCCTTGCTTTGTCCTGAAATTTGATTTCCCGGAGCTTACTTTGGCTATTTATTGGCTTGGAAAAGTTACAATTTGGATGTACTTGATGTCTATGGATGCTACATATGGATGCTATATGGCCTATATGCTCATGATGTCTGATTGATGATCTTGGATCTTCTGGCACTAGTGCTATCATATGCCCTTGTTGAGCTTCTTTGCTTGATATTTACGGATTTTGTGCCAATAGGAGCATCTTGATATGCTTGACAAACATTGAGTAAGTGGTTTATGCTACTTGAGCATTCGGATACTTGAGATTAGGATCTTCACTTGGATATTGCATGGTTGATATGCCATGGTTCTCATAGATGTATTTGGACTGATTTGGGCTTTGCACTCCTTGAGCGTACATCTCTTTGTGTTAGGTCTTGCCAGTGTTGTATACACATTGCCCTATTACACAGGGGGTGTGCCGGCTTACTAATGGATTCATTTGACATGCTTGGGTATTTGCTTGATGTCCATATGAATGTCACATGCTTATTTATGCCCGCTTGATACTGGTTATGCTTTGGCAGTCAGTGGTTGACTTGGTGCATTCATTTTCCCTATAGTTTTCTTTCATTGTACTTGGCTCTAATTTATTATAGCAAGCAGTTATGCATGGATTGACATGGAATTTTCATGCTGAAGCATCCTGATTTTATGTATTTTTTATGGTACTTGGTGGGCAGCATCATTAGCTATCAGTTTGTGGTCATTTTGCCCTGGCTTTGGTGGCATTTTGGCTATTTACAACAAAAAACAACAAGCAGTTTTAAACTATCTGTACCATTTTGGACTGCTATATAGCATCTTCTTCTATTGATAGTGCTATCTTCAACATCACTAGGCCTGATGGTACAAATTATGCCTATTGGAAGAGCCAAGTTTTGCAGGTATTGGTGTAGAAATTGCAGATAAAGCCACTAAGGATGCATGGTGAGCAGCCTGAAACTATGACTGATGACGAATGGGATGTACTTGATGAGTTATGCAAGTCCACCCTCATCTTGTCTCTCACGGAACATGTGCATTACAATGTGGTTGAGGAAGCACAGAGTGCTTGGCAGATTTATGATAAAATTAAGAACCTCTATGATAAGAAAAGTCCAGCTGGTTAGATGTATTGGCTGAAGCAGCTTATGGACCTACACATGAAGGAAAACATGAAAATGTTTGCTTATTTGAGCCAGTTCCATACTATTCTTAAGAACTTGACTTCGCAAGGCATTACCTTTAATGATGAGGTTACTCCATCATTTTTTCTTGGGACTCTGAGTGAGTCATGGGATGTATTCTGCACTAACTTATGTGTTCCTGCTACTATTTTGAACTTGCATGATGTAGAGAGTGCTCTTTTACACAAAGAGATGAATCGTAAGAACTTGGATGCCTCTCGTGTGTTTCATGATTTGACTATTAGCAGCAGAGATGGTAATGGAAAGAATGAATGTGGGTATGGACATGGCAGAGACTCGCAAAAGTCTAGGTCTAAGTCACGTGGTAAGTCACGCAGCAAGTCTCGTGGAAGAAATGCTAATGTGGCATGTCATCATTGTAGCAAGAAGGGTCATATACACCCACAGTGTCATGAATTGTGTAATGAGAAAGCGCAAAGAGAAGGGGAAAGACAAAGTACAGGAAATGTCCCCTGGTCACAGCATTATGCCTGCGAAATCTAGTGTAAAATCGTGGAGGTAAATGTCATGCAGACTGATGACTATGATGGGGAGTATATACTTGCAGCTAGTTCTTGTGACGCTACGTCATTGACCGAGGTTCACTCTATGTATTCGTAGTACTGGCTTTTGGATTCTAGTGCTTCATTTCATGTTACACCATGCCGTGAGTGGTTCCATTCCTACCGCACTGTCTCTGGTTCAATTTGCTTGGGTGATGACAAGTCACTTGCTATTGTTGGCATTGGGGATGTATGACTATAGTTCTCTACTAGTAGTGTTTTTTTGTTACAGGATCTATGTCATGTATCTATGCTTACACATAATCTTATGTCTGCAGGGGCAGCTTGATGATGCTGGATTTCATGTTTCATTTGGGGATTCTGCCTCGAAGATCACCCGTGGCAGACTTGTGCTTGCTAGAGGTGTCAAGGCTAACAGCCTCTATCCTCTTGTAGTTGATGGGTCCTTTATTGACCATGTTTTGTCAATCAGTTCCATCCTACATGTATCTCTTTGGCATGCCCATTTGGGCCATATGTCCTTGAATGGAATGAAAATGATTTTTGGCTTTTGTAGTACTTACCGCCCCTTGACTATGCATGTTTTGATTCATGCGAGCATTGTCTTTATGGCAGATAGACTAGGAATACGCATAAGAAGTTTGGTAGGACACGTATGAGTGAACCCCTAGAATTGGTATATTCAGATGTCTGTGGGCCCATGTCTTGTGAGTCTATGGGTGGTGCAAAGTATTTTGTGACGTTCATTGATGATTTTTTGAGTAAAGTCTAGGCTTACCCCATTAAGGTTAAGTCAAATGTCTTGGTTGTATTTCAAAGATGGCTTGCATTGATTGAGAACCAGATTGGGCATAGGCTGAAATTCCTTAGGACTCACAATGAGGGAGAATATGTGTCACATGCCTTTGAGCAGCTATGTGATGATAGGGGTATTAAGGGTTAGTTGACCGCCCCCTATACCCCACCCCAAAATGGTTTGGTTTAGCAGATGAATAGAACCATCCAGGAGCGTGTACGTAGCATGCTTAGCCATGTAGGCCTACCATAAAGATTTTGGGCTGAGGCAATCAGTACAACTATGCATGTCATCAATAGATCACCTTCCAATGGTTTGTTTGGATTTCTAGGTTGCAGATGAGGTATGGACTGGGAAACTACCATCTTATATGGATCTACGTGTCTTTGGATGTGAGGCATTTTGACATGTTTCCAAGGACAAGTTGACTAAGTTGGATCCTAAGAGTGTCAAATGTATTTTCCTTGGCTATGAAGATATATGCGAGATGGGTTATTGCCTCTGGGATCCGCAGGTGCGGAATAACATCTATAGCCATGATGTAGTCTTCCATGAAGACAAGATGTATAGGAAGCATGAGAAGATGGTAGAGATATGTAGGGTTGTATTCCAAGAGGAGCCACGTGCTCTTGCACAGCCAGTTGGACAGCCTGCAGCAACAGTTGGTACGCATGGCCAAGGTGTTGGAAAGGATGCTAAATGTGCAACATAGCTTGCAGTGAGACGATCTACTAGAGCTAAACGTCCACCTGATAGATTTGAGCCCTCGATGTATTATGTCTTGGTTATAGATGTAGGAGAGCCTCTCATCTATGATGAGGCTATGCGCAAGGGTGAAAGTCACTCCTGGGAGAGGGCTATGCAGTCTGAGATGGACTCCGTACATAAGAATATGACTTGGGATTTGGTTGCATTGCCTAATGGCAAGAAGTATTTGCCTTGAAAATGGGTGTACAAGCTGAAAAGTACCCCTGGGCACCCCATGCCGGCTTATAAGGCAAGATTTGCTGCTAAGGGTTTTAAACAAGAGCCTGGAGTTGACTTTGATGAAGTCTATTCTCCTGTGGTCAAGTTGATCAGCCTACACTTGGTTTTACCTTAGTCGTGCAATTTGACTTGGACATGTATTAGATATATATCAAGACTGCATTCTTGCATGGGGATTTGCATGATGAGATTTACATGGAGCAGCCCAAGGGCTTTGCAGAACCTAGCAAGGAGCACCTAGTGTCCAAGTTGAAGAAAAGTATTTATGGCTTGAAACACGTACCTAGGGAGTGGTATCATAAGTTTGAAGCCTTTATGCCATGACAGGGCTATAGTAGGAGTGCTATGGATCCGTGTCTTTATATGAAGATGTAACGTGTCCCCTAGTATCATCCAGGACACGTCTTAGCAGTCCATCGGAAAGGATGTCTAGAAAGCTCCACCCGACACTCCCATGGAATGTTACGGGTTTTGCGATCTAGTTCTTCCCGCGTCTGCCACGTAGCAGAAGTATCCTGGCCGTTTCCACTTAGGATC
The DNA here is from genome assembly GCF_053477565.2 of Lygodium microphyllum. Taxonomy (NCBI): domain Eukaryota; kingdom Viridiplantae; phylum Streptophyta; class Polypodiopsida; order Schizaeales; family Lygodiaceae; genus Lygodium; species Lygodium microphyllum. The sequence continues at coordinate 171,764,535 of NC_141136.1, forward strand.
GACTGGAATTAGGGTTTTCCTAATGGGTCACTAGCTAACAGCAACTAGCGTCAGACCTGAGCAAACTACTTTACGCAGAAACGCCAGGTCCGAAGCGGATTCACGCTGCACTTGGTTCAAGGAGAATGGGAAACGAGAGGGATGCAAAGCTCAGCCTCTTTGCCATAAGGCATAGTCCCATTCCGTTCCCCTAAAACAACGTAAATCGGGTAAGACGTAACTCTAGGTCATCGTTCTTGTTATTCTTTTTGATGATGATGATCATTCCGCTGTCTTTCGAGATTTATGAGAAAAGTTCCCAGCTAACCGGGACCACCCAACCGTAGGACGGACCCATGGTCCATTCTCCGCACTTTCCTCGGTTTGTTTTAATTATGTAATTATCTAACACATTAATTCGACATATAACAATCAGCTTCTTTAATTAATCTTGTTTAAGCACTGGTTCCTTCACGTAATCTTATCACGTGACATATAAAAACAATATCAAGCAAGTTCTTTCAACATCTCATCATTTATATTTGAATTACAAGAAGTTCCGCCCGTAGGCTTATCCATAATCTGCCCGGAGGCTAACAAGTAATCTCCAGGGATCACTATTCCAAGCTTCCGCCCGTCAACTAGTATACGGGCTTCGGGATCCAATCCCAAGTCGCGTTAGCCCCTTGTGCAGGACCCGGAAGGCGAGGGATTTACGGCCAAAGCCCCCCCTGGCACCCAAGCGTCCTCCTGCTCCAAGTAGAACTCAACACAGAGACCTCTCGCGGCGGGTTCGGTCCACGTTCCCGGCACGGTCAAACAACCCCCTTGGTTAGGGTCAGGCAGGCAGTCGGGGTAACTGAAGCTACCTCTCCCTTCAGGTTTTTAACCTGAAGTATGGATACTTATTTAATTTGTAATTCATAAATCAAACAGAGCTCTAAAATCTCTAGCAAGCACAAACATTTCCATTAACCAACCCAGTTGTATGGCAAACTGCTAAAGAAGTGTTCTTTCCTTTTTGAGTGTATCAGCAGTCGTTCTTAAGATGTCTTGTAACTTTGGCAAGATTCCCTACATTCGGATGTAGGGTATACCTAGTTTGGTTTACCCTAAGGTACCTTAGATATGCTAGTTACTATTTTACAACTTTTCTTATTTTGAAGGATATCCAAAAACTACGTCTTTTTGCAAGATAACTTGCGTAAGGATCTGCCGTCTTTGAAAAGGGTTTTTTTTTTCCTTTTCTTTTTGTGACTCAATCACAAAATGATTTCATACATCTTGCGCAAGTCCGGCGATGGAATAATCTGTTTAGATTCCTTAAGCTGACGTATGTCAGGCCTAGGGTTCCTTCTTTTTAAGAACCTTAGGGACGAACCCTAATTTCTTATCCTTATGAATTTATTGTCCTTGCGGTAAGGTAAGTAGTCCAGTGTTTTAGGGTATGAATGTTTCTATGTTTAGATTGGTCCGGTTAGCTTTTGGAAGATTGGTTTGGTTAGCTTTTGGAAGGTAATCTTACTCGTCTTGTCACGGTTTTACTATCTTCGATTAACTTTCTCAATCAATACAGTTTAATTTGGCATATAGCCTAATGCCATGATGATACAAAGAGTGACGATACTCCTAAATACCTAGCTAAGGAATTGGTGAATACACACTTTATTTGTTCCAAGTCCTCAATTTGAAGGGGGAAAAGTGTTAATAAAGTATCATTCAGTAATTCCCCATTACATTTTCTTTCCAAATGATTTCGTATGTCTAATTTTTATACTTGTTAATTTCTAACTTTTAACTTCCATTTTCTTTAAGATAAACTCATGCCAATTAACAACAGTTGCCTTGCAACTAGCAAAGATAACTCTCTAATAATTTGAGCATTGAAGGAAACTTTTCATGAATTTAGCCATTTTGCCATGATCCGTTGCAAAAAGAATAAGACTAATGGAGCAAGATATAATTTCTTCATTTTAGGACTATAATACTATAGTAAATGGATAGTATTGCCTATTATTTTATAATGCTTGATGCAATTTGATGGAAGCTAATTTGAATACATTGTCATTCATAAGCTAACTCCTTCGTTAGAATTGATTCGAACAAATATATATATTTCCTTGATAATTTTTCTTTGCATGATTGACTAAAACCCAAATTAACATCAAGAAGAAAACCTGGCTTTGAGGTGAGATATCCACATGGATACCGGGAGATGACCCTCCCGCGGCTACGCCTTGGACTTTCTTAGGAGGCATCGCTAGTGTGGTTCGTCGAACGTGGAAGCAGCTTTACAACTCCACCGTCGCTCCTTGCTCCGTTCGTCAAAGTAGTTTTTTGGAAGGTTTCCCTCCTTGAATTCGAAAATTGAAAAGGGTAGTTTTAGAAACTTTTACAACTAAGACCCATTGAAGCCATGGGGAAGGCTTAATGGTCTTTGTAAGCTCGCACGAAGGGAAATAACAAGGTGTGGAGAGGACACAAGGTGTAGGAGAGCTTTAAGGAAAAATAATAGCGGTAAAGATTATAAGTAAGGGTCTAAGGGCCCTTTGGTCAACTTGGAGAAAAAGGGCTTATGGGGGCTTACACATGTGGGAAGGTGAAAGGTTTTTTATGCCAAGGTAAAGGCTTAAGGGGTAATCACGGGAGAAGTGGTTTTAAGAGGCCACAGGAAGAGTGATTCCAAAGCCAAGGGGATAGGCCTTTTAGAGATTATACACAGGTAAAGAAGTAATAAGACCCATAAGGCCTTTGTGCTTGGGGGAAAAAAAAAAAATGACTCCAAGTGAAAGAAAAGGGCTTTAGTACGAGGGTGAAAAGGGGATTTAAGGGATTTTTAAATCCCGGCGGAGGGGGTTCTCATACCCATGTAAAAGGGTTTTGGATATGGGAGTTGAAAGGGCTTCATAACATACAAGGAGGGGGTGAAAATTTTTGAAAGCACGGGGGGAAAATGAAAGGTTTTCAATAGGCACACTAGGGGATGAAAAGGGGGTTTCTATGGCCCAAGACAAAGGCTTATTGATTTTAGCACCGGGGGGTATGTAAAGAAAAGGGGGCTTGTTAAGCCCTTTGGAAGCTTCCCCCTAGGAAGCTTCCAAAGTTTCCCCACGTGGGGGAAACTTAACGGCGACACGGCGTCATGGATAGGTGGCAGGCCTGCGACGGTAAGGCAGCGGCTCCTCCTTGGGCACTCACGTGGCGGCAGCCTTCCCCTCTTTCCCTTCCATCTTCAACTCCTTTGTCAGGCGTCGAGGCAGCGTTCCTCCTTGCAACGTTGTCGATTCTCCTCACGGACTCCCCCCAGCCTTTCCTGTCCAGCGGCCCCTCCCCTCCCCTTGTTTAAATAGTGGAGGGAGGGGGATCTTCTCCTTCTGTGTGTCAACACGCATGCCCTCCCTCCCTCCACAAGCTCCACCAAGGAGCTTCGTAAACTCCTTCTATTCCCCTCCCCCCCTCCAGCTCGTCAGTTGGCTGGAGGGATAAGGGGGGGAAATATATTTATAAAAAAAATTTCAAAAAGCCCAATCAATTATTTTCATGCGGACTTTTACATTCTCTCCCCCTTGGAGGAATCGAGATGTCCTCATCTCGAGATAAACTGGGGATATTGATGGTTGAGAGTGCCTTCATCTATCCAAGTAACATCCTCTTGGGGATAATCTTTCCACTGGACAAGGCATTATTTCAAGGTTCTAGATCTTAACTGTCTTTCCCTAACATCTAAGATCCTTTCTGGCTTTAGTTCAAGAACTCCTTGGCTAGGCATTACAATTTGTTGGTCATTAAGTACATGATTAGGATTGGGTATATATTTTTTTAATAGACTGATATGGAATACACTATGAACCTTTAGGTTCTCAGGGAGTTGCAATTTATAGGCATTGGGTCCTAGGCATTTGAGGATTTTATACGGCCCACAATACCTTGGACTTAGCTTCTTGCATTCTCCTAGGGATAGAGAACTCTTTTTAGGGAGTACTCGAATGAAGACTATGTCTCCTTCTTTGAAGACTCTTTCTTGACGTTTCAAATCTGCATATGCCTTTTGTCTGTCCTTGGCTGCTTGTATGTCTTGTCTTATTGACCTTATTTGATCATCCATGTCATCCAACATTTGTCTTGAAGCTTCAACTCTTAGGGTTGGATCAGAAAAGTTTAGGGGACTTCGACAATCATGACCATACAATGCCTGGAAAGGGGTCATTTGAATGCTCTGCTGGTAAGAAGCATTGTAGACAAATTCAACTAACGGTAAGTATTGAATCCACCTCTTCGGCTCTCGACAGCAGTATGCCCTAAGCATATCCTCAATGATTTGATTCACTCACTCTGTTTGTCCATCCGTTTGGGGATGGTAGGCGGTGCTAAAACAGAGTTGAGTCCCAATAGCTTCAAAGATAGCTCTCCAAAAGTGTGATGTGAAGAGACAATCTCGATCACTAATGATTCTTTTAGGTAACCCATGTAGCTTGAATATTTCCTTGATAAACAATCTTGCAATGTCAGAGGCTTTATAGTTTGTCTTTACTGGAATCAGGTGTGCAACCTTGGTAAGCATGTCAACCACAACCATAATGGAATTGTATCCTCCTTGGACTTGGGGTAAGCCCACAACAAAATCCATACTGATGAATTCCCATTTCATTTGGGGAATGTCAAGCGGTTGTAGTTTCCCTAGCATCATGACATGTTCGGCCTTGATACGTTGGCAAGACAAACATTCAGTGACATACTTGAGAACGTCACCTTTGAGCCTCTCCCAGTGGTAACTTTTCCTAACTGCATTAAGAGTTTTTGCATAGCCAGGATGTCCTGCGAAAGGAGAATCATGAGCTTCCCATAATATCTTCTGCTTAAGTGACTGGCTTGTTGGTATACACAGCCTTGTTCTGTAGTAGACAAGTCCATTATCAATGGAAAATTCCTGATACTTAGCTTGTGACCTCAGATTCTGCTTCTTGGTAGATATTTCTTTTATCATTGTTTGGTAGGCCAAATCATGGCTTGCTTCCTCTCTAGCTAGTTCCAGTATAGGGTTGCTTGGCATAGATACCTTTGTAGCCAGAGATCTGGCCGTTGATGGATTCTGCAAGATTAGGGAATTTAGGAATGCCTTGCGACTGAGTGCATCGGCAACTACATTCTCTTTCCCTGGTCGGTACTTGATTTCAAAATTATACTCCTCCAATACTTCAATCCACCGACGTTGCCTCATGTTGAGCTCGTTCTGGGTAAAAATCCATTTGAGACTCTTATGATCGGTTACTAGAGTAAACTTGTTACCCAACAGGTAATGTCTCCAAAGCTTTAGAGCATGGATGACAGCTAATAATTCTAGATCATGCGTGGCATAATTCTTTTCATGACTCTTCAATTTCCTTGAAGAGTATGCTACTGGATGACCTTCTTGCATAAGTACACACCCCAAGGCAAGAATGCTGGCATCAGTTACTACCTCGAACTCCTTATTGAGGTCAGGGAGTTTTAGAATAGGTGTTGATACCAAACTTTGCTTTAATTTGTCGAAACTATTTTGTTCGGGAGTTGACCATGTAATAGAAGTCTGCTTCTTTAGTAAGTCTGTAAGAGGTGCTGCAATCAAAGCATAGTTTTTGATAAAGACCCTATACCATCCTGTCAAGCCAAGAAAGCTACGTATTTCTTTAACGGATATTGGTATTGGCCATTCAAGCACATCCTTGACTTTGGCTGGGTCTACTGATATTCCCTCTGATGATACTATGAATCCCAGATATTCAATCTGACGCTTGAAGAATGCACACTTCTTCATTTTTGCATACAGCTTATGAGACCTCATTGTCTCAAGGACAATCCGTAGTTGAGGTTCATGATCTTCTTCCTATTCAGAATAGACTAAAGTGTCATCAAAGAAGACAAGTACGAAATCATCAAGATATGGTCTAAAAATATCATGCATTAATCTATTGAAGGTGGCAGGTGCATTTGTAAGCCCGAATGACATAACCAATAACTCAAAGTGCCCATATCTTGTATTGAAGGCGGTTTTTGGAATATCTTCTTCCTTGATCCTTATTTGATAGTAGCCTCATCTGAGATCAATCTTGGAGAAGATCTTTGCACCTTGAAGGCGATCAAGAAGCTCATCTATTCTAGGAATAGGATACTTGTTCTTGACTGTTGATTGATTCAACCCACGGTAATCAATACATAGTCGAAGTGTCCCATCTTTCTTTTTCTGGAATAGTACTGGAGCTCCCCATGGTGAGTTGCTAGGCCGAATGTAACCCTAATCTAACAGTTGCTTGAGTTGTTCCTTCAACTCAATAGCTTCCAGTATGGACATTCTATAAGGTCTCTTTGCAATTGGCGTAGCTCCAGGCACTAGCCTTATTTCATGATCAACTTCTCTTGGAGGCGGAAGTTCAGTCAATTCCTCAGGGAATATGTCAGTGTATTCCTTTAGCCAAGAAGGTCCTTCATGAGACTCTTGCTTTTGATCTAACTTGTTGAGTTTGATCAGGTAAATGGGTAATCCTTTTTTGACTCCTTTTATGATCCGCGATACTTTGGCTAACTGGATTCTTCGCACTCCTGCCTCACCTTGAGTTGTAACAAACTCCCTTTCAGAGTTTCGAAAGGAAACTTGACCCTTTCCACAGTGGATGTGGGCGTCATTAGGCTTAAGCCAATCCATCCCGAGTAGACACTCATGGATACCTAAATTCATGACTCTGAATTTGACTGAGGTTTTCTTTCCTCCTAGAAAGAATTCTTCCTTAGCAGTTTGCCTGGTACAAGTTACCTCACGACCGTTTGCCAATTCCACAAGTAGGGTAGGTGCTTCTACTGTGGTTATTCCTAATCTTTTTGCACATGCTGGTGAGATAAAGGAATGTGTACTGCCACAATCAATCAAGGTTTTGAAACCTTTACCTTGATAGTCCGACGGTGTTTGAATCACCAAGAACTGGCGATTCAGCCCCTTCTTGTGTAAAGCGGCATGGACTGTCGCTCTTTCGAATTCTACTTTCATAGTCGGATCTTCCTCTTCTTCTGCTTCGCATCTTTGCCTATTGGTAATGCAGGCAGTTCTTCCTCTTCCACGGGTGGCGGCTCCTTGACCACGGCCTGCACCTTGACGATGTCCCTCACTGAGCTTGGGACATTGCCTTTTGAAGTGACCGAGTTCCTTGCAGTGGAAACATCGGAGGTTTCGGCCATTACCGTGAGTAGGAACAAAGTTGTTGACGTTATTTGTTCTTGCTTTCTTCATTTGTCCCTGATTGTGACCTTGAACTCTCTTCACTTGGGGTCTGAATGCTCCTCTGTTTGGTTCGCTATAGGACCAATTTTTGTTACCCCTTGGTCTAGCTTGCACTTCCTGAATTATAGGCGCCGCTCGAATGAGTGCATCCTGAAGATCTGACGGACGCATAGATTCGAGACGGGTATTTACGGGTGGATTTAAGCCCGCACAAAATTTGGACACCTGCTGCGTCATGTCCATTTGTGGTGCATACTTTAAAAGTGAGACAAATTTAGAGTAGTATGCGTCAAGGGTGAGTCCTAGCTGTTTTAGCTCATAGAACTCATTCATTTTCTGTGTACGATATGCAGGTGGCAAATATCTCCCTTGCACGGCTTTCTTTAACTTCTCCCAGGTGACGGACCCCTCTGAAGTCCCTTGATCCCTGCACCATTGTTTCCACCATAATCTAGTTTCACCGGTGAGTTTTAATTTGGCGAGCATGGCCTGATTGGTAGTTGCAGTACCAGCTGCTTCAAAGTAATCCTCCATAGATTCAATCCAAATTTCAGCATGAGACTGGACGAATCTGCCTCTCCCGTCAAACTTGAGTGGCTTTATCTATTTGAGGAGGAACTTCTTCTCCTGGATCACAGCAGTACTTGATGTAGGGGGCGAATTTGGAACATGTACCTGGGGTTGTGCCTGGATAAAAGTTTTCTTAATGTTATTACATGATAATTGACATTAGCTTATCTTTAGTTCAGCTATCTCGTAAATCATGAAGCTACTTAACTTTTTTATCAACTCTGATGCACAGTCGGAAAAAGAAGTCCTTATTTATATTTACATGGGCGTAGCCTTATACAACATCTCGTGTGATGATAATCCAATCATTACATTCAGTTTGGGGAGAACAACGTTGTATTGCATTTGTCTACAGGAACTGTGTAATAGTAGGGTTTTGGGTCATGGATCTTTAGGAATCGATAATTCATTGGAAGTTCAGGATATCCTTTTCGTTGGAATCCATACTTCTCATGGCGGCCCAACACCTTAATCCTGTCGGCTGGGATTACACGGATTACTTCCTCATATACATATGAGTTCATTTCAACCCTCCGACCTTGAATATGTAAAGTCGAATTTACGTGAGCTTCCACAAAAATGAACAGCTTCACGACTTTCAAGTCTTCCAACCACTTGATCCTCTTTAGGTTGGTTTGTAGATAAGCGAATCGGTGGGCAGCTATGTAGTAGATTCCTGAAGACCCAGTCCATCTTCGTTCTATATATGAAGATGATGGATTATAAATCTGCTCCAGGATGTTCATCATCCCAACTCTTTGTCTATAAAGCGGAGAATGCATTGCAGTCATAAACATGACCCGGAACACCAAAAACTTGTTCCACGCTTCATAGTTCTGCAAGACAGTATTGAAGATGAGGAAATGCTTGGACAGCAACAATTTCTTTACTTCTTTTTATTTAAATCTCATAAAAACAATTCCGTTGTTGGTCGGCTCTGATACCAACTGTAACGTGTCCCCTAGTATCATCCAGGACACGTCTTAGCAGTCCATCGGAAAGGATGTCTAGAAAGCTCCACCCGACACTCCCATGGAATGTTACGGGTTTTGCGATCTAGTTCTTCCCGCGTCTGCCACGTAGCAGAAGTATCCTGGCCGTTTCCACTTAGGATCGACCGGAATTAGGGTTTTCCTAATGGGTCACTAGCTAACAGCAACTAGCGTCAGACCTGAGCAAACTACTTTACGTAGAAACGCCAGGTCCGAAGCGGATTCACGCTGCACTTGGTTCAAGGAGAATGGGAAACGAGAGGGATGCAAAGCTCAGCCTCTCTGCCATAAGGCATAGTCCCATTCCGTTCCCCTAAAACAACGTAAATCGGGTAAGACGTAACTCTAGGTCATCGTTCTTGTTATTCTTTTTGATGATGATGATCATTCCGCTGTCTTTTGAGATTTATGAGAAAAGTTCCCAGCTAACCGGGACCACCCAACCGTAGGACGGACCCATGGTCCATTCTCCACACTTTCCTCAGTTTGTTTTAATTATGTAATTATCTAACACATTAATTCGACATATAACAATCAGCTTCTTTAATTAATCTTGTTTAAGCACTGGTTTCTTCACGTAATCTTATCACGTGACATATAAAAACAATATCAAGCAAGTTCTTTCAACATCTCATCATTTATATTTGAATTACAAGAAGTTCCGCCCGTAGGCTTATCCATAATCTGCCCGGAGGCTAACAAGTAATCTCCAGGGATCACTATTCCAAGCTTCCGCCCGTCAACTAGTATACGGGCTTCGGGATCCAATCCCAAGTCGTGTTAGCCCCTTGTGCAGGACCCGGAAGGCGAGGGATTTACGGCCAGAGCCCCCCCTGGCACCCAAGCGTCCTCCTGCTCCAAGTAGAACTCAACGGAGAGACCTCTCGCGGCGGGTTCGGTCCACGTTCCCGGCACGGTCAAACAACCCCCTTGGTTAGGGTCAGGCAGGCAGTCGGGGGTAACTGCAGCTGCCTCTCCCTTCAGGTTTTTAACCTGAAGTATGGATACTTATTTAATTTGTAATTCATAAATCAAACAGAGCTCTAAAATCTCTAGCAAGCACAAACATTTCCATTAACCAACCCAGTTGTATGGCAAACTGCTAAAGAAGTGTTCTTTCCTTTTTGAGTGTATCAGCAGTCGTTCTTAAGATGTCTTGTAACTTTGGCAAGATTCCCTACATTCGGATGTAGGGTATACCTAGTTTGGTTTACCCTAAGGTACCTTAGATATGCTAGTTACTATTTTACAACTTTTCTTATTTTGAAGGATATCCAAAAACTACGTCTTTTTGCAAGATAACTTGCGTAAGGATCTGCCGTCTTTGAAAATGGTTTTTTTTTTTCCTTTTCTTTTTGTGACTCAATCACAAAATGATTTCATACATGTTGCGCAAGTCCGGCGATGGAATAATCTGTTTAGATTCCTTAAGCTGACGTATGTCAGGCCTAGGGTTCCTTCTTTTTAAGAACCTCAGGGACGAACCCTAATTTCTTATCCTTATGAATTTATTGTCCTTGCGGTAAGGTAAGTAGTCCAGTGTTTTAGGGTATGAATGTTTCTATGTTTAGATTGGTCCGGTTAGCTTTTGGAGAGATTGGTTTGGTCAGCTTTTGGAAGGTAATCTTACTCGTCTTGTCACGGTTTTACTATCTTTGATTAACTTTCTCAATCAATACAGTTTAATTTGGCATATAGCCTAATGCCATGATGATACAAAGAGTGACGATACTCCTAAATACCTAGCTAAGGAATTGGTGAATACACACTTTATTTGTTCCAAGTCCTCAATTTGAAGGGGGAAAAGTGTTAATAAAGTATCATTCGGCAATTCCCCATTACATTTTCTTTCCAAATGATTTCGTATGTCTAATTTTTATACTTGTTAATTTCTAACTTTTAACTTCCGTTTTCTTTAAGATAAACTCATGCCAATTAACAACAGTTGCCCTGCAACTAGCAAAGATAACTCTCTAATAATTTGAGCATTGAAGGAAACTTTTCATGAATTTAGCCATTTTGCCATGATCCGTTGTGAAAAGAATAAGACTAATGGAGCAAGATATAATTTCTTCATTTTAGGACTAAAATACTATAGTAAATGGATAGTATTACCTATTATTTTATAATGCTTGATGCAATTTGATGGAAGCTAATTTGAATACATTGTCATTCATAAGCTAACTCCTTCGTTAGAATTGATTCGAACAAATATATATATTTCCTTGATAATTTTTCTTTGCATGATTGACTAAAACCCAAATTAACATCAAGAAGAAAACCTGGCTTTGAGGTGAGATATCCACATGGATACCGGGAGATGACCCTCCCGCGGCTACACCTTGGACTTTCTTAGGAGGCATTGCTAGTGTGGTTCGTCGAACGTGGAAGCAGCTTTACAACTCCACCGTCGCTCCTTGCTCCGTTCGTCAAAGTAGTTTTTTGGAAGGTTTCCCTCCTTGAATTCGGAAATTGAAAAGGGTATTTTTAGAAACTTTTATAACTAAGACCCATTGAAGCCATGGGGAAGGCTTAATGGTCTTTGTAAGCTCACACGAACGGAAATAACAAGGTGTGGAGAGGACACAAGGTGTAGGAGAGCTTGAAGGAAAAATAATAGCGGTAAAGATTATAAGTAAGGGTCTAAGGGCCCTTTGGTCAACTTGGAGAAAAAGGGCTTATGGGGGCTTACACATGTGGGAAGGTGAAAGGTTTTTGGTGCCAAGGTAAAGGCTTAAGGGGTAATCACGGGAGAAGTGGTTTTAAGAGGCCACAGGAAGAGTGATTCCAAAGCCAAGGGGATAGGCCTTTTAGAGATTATACATAGGTAAAGAAGTAAAAAGACCCATAAGGCCTTTGTGCTTGGGGAAAAAAAAAATGAGTCCAAGTGAAAGAAAAGGGCTTTAGTACGAGGGTGAAAAGGGGATTTAAGGGATTTTTACATCTCGGCGGAGGGGGTTCTCATACCCGTGGAAAAGGGTTTTGGATATGGGAGTTGAAAGGGCTTCATAACGTACAAGGAGGGGGTGAAAATTTTTGAAAGCACGGGGGGAAAATGAAAGGTTTTCAATAGGCACACTAGGGGATGAAAAGGGGGTTTCTATGGCCCAAGACAAAGGCTTATTGATTTTAGCACCGGGGGGTATGTAAAGAAAAGGGGGCTTGTTAAGCCCTTTGGAAGCTTCCCCCTAGGAAGCTTCCAAAGTTTCCCCACATGGGGGAAACTTAACGGTGACACGGCGTCATGGATAGGTGGCAGGCCTGCGACGGTAAGGCAGTGGCTCCTCCCTGGGCACTCACATGGCGGCAGCCTTCCCCTCTTTCCCTTCCATCTTCAACTCCTTCGTCAGGCGTCGAGGCAGCGTTCCTCCTTGCAACGTCGTCGATTCTCCTCACGGACTCCCCCCAGCCTTTCCTGTCCAGCGGCCCCTACCCTCCCCTCGTTTAAATAGTGGAGGGAGGGGGATCTTCTCCTTCTGCGTGTCAACACGCATGCCCTCCCTCCCTCCACAAGCTCCACCAAGGAGCTTCGTAAACTCCTTCTATTCCCCTCCCCCCCCTCCAGCTCGTTAGTCGGCTGGAGGGATAAGGGGGGGAAATATATTTTTTAAAAATTTTTCCAAAAGCCCAATCAATTATTTTCATGCGGACTTTTACAGAAGACAGCCTGTGATGTCTCATTGCTTATTTTGGCACTTTATGTGAATGATATGCTGATAGCAAGGAAAGCTCATGATGAGGTGGATGCTCCTAAATCTTAGCTGAAGTATAGCTTTGAGATGAAGGATTTGGGATAGGCCTCACTACAACAAAAAGGCTCCATAGACGCGCTTGTAGACGCAATATTTGAACTGTGAAAAAAAATGTCGGGCGTGTTTATTACCGTGTCTACCTCTGCGTCTATAGTATCGCGTCTAAAAGCGCGCTTATAGTCAGAGTTACATGCCCATGTAGACGCGCGTATTGACACACTACGTAAATATATAATCATATTTATAAAAAAAGTGGATATATTCATATTGTGCGTCTATACACGCGTGCATCTACATGTCTAAAAAAGCATTTACTTTGCGAGTTTTTGACGAGAATAGACATGCGGATTTATCCTGCAATTTAGACGTGCTGATAGACGCGCAAAACAGAGGTATGAAAAAAAAACCAAGTTTTTTTTCCTCCATCAACATCAAATTGTATGCTTAGGGAAAACAGAGAAATATTATTTTGAAGATTGGATACTGAAAACAAAATAATGTATATAAAACACGAAATTTCATATATATAGATGAAACATTTTTACATTATGAGTTCTAGTGCTTGTGACCTCAAGCATAGTTATGGTCGCAAGCACTAGCTGAAAGTAATACATATCAAAAATGAAAATTACAAGCCAAGGGGAGGCATGCATACATGGGGCTCCTCTATATCTCCTCAGAAGAGGTATCATCATTGCTACCACCACCGATGTCTGTGCCATTGTCGTTGCCCTTGCCACCACCGCTATTGCTAGTCCCCCCTTCACTATCCTCAACTGCATCAGGGTTTGCCTACACAAAGGATTAAGGTATATATATACCATTACAAACAATAAATTAGAGTTATCTATACTTTTCATGTAAAAAATAAAACATACCTCTTCTGGTGGTGGAATCCTCATGGAGTGATTATATTGCTCCTCCGTGATGAGTCCCTCCTCGTAGAAATGCTACCAAGTGGATGCCTAGTTATGACCTCGATGGTAGCCTACCTCTCTAGAAGTAGGCATCCTACAAACGATATGATACTACAAAACAATTTGAACATACAACGTATTAAAAACACACTACATAATGAAGTGAAATAAATTACAAAATTTAATTTAAAAAAAGAAATCAAATAATACTTACAAACTCAGCCTCCCATGACTCCCTGCCACCCGATCCATAATGCGACGATCCCATGGTTGCCATCTGGATACGTCGTGCCTCTACATGCTGGCGATTTGTCATTTACTTTGCTGCTCTCTTCTTGGCCTCTTTCCACTCCTTGCTATGGCAATTGGGTGGTTGGCCATATCCAGGGCCCCCTTGCTCTTGTCTCTGCAATGACTCCTTGGCGCGCGTCATAAGGTGAGACCTCTTGTTATGAAGCACGTCTCTCACCTTTGACCGTTCCCAATCATCTGAGAATCGTGAATTCTCGGGATTAGGGTATCTTCTATGTACTGCCCACAGCAGCTCTTGCCACAAACCATTTTTTTGGTGCTTGAAGGGAATCATGCAATCTTTGTATGTGGCATGCACGACACTCCTCAAGTAGGCTATCACTTCCCTCCCCTCAGAGTCATGCAAGATATCACCAACATCAGTGATAGAGTAGTACATTTTTGGAGGCTCACCTCTCTCATTTTTCGGTGAGGGTGATCGAGAGCCACCACCTAGGCAACCCCCACAAAGCCCTCGACCTCCTCGTCCTCCTGCACGACTCTCCCTCCTCCCTCGACGAGCACTACCCTCTACCTCACTCAATACACATGCTTCTGCAGATGCACGTGCTTCGGACGATCCATGTACCTGAGCTGATCCCTGTCTAGGTAAAGATGTGACAGGTGTCCCAGACATCACACTGAAAACCTCCTTTGCAGTGGGAGGGCGACCAAGTTAATTGGTCATCTCCCCCATGAATTGCTTCTTGTTGAATGGGATGCTGGAGGATCCAGGATTCCACATCTACACAAGAAAAATCATATTACCCTATGCAGATAAAACATATTACATGTTGTGTCTATATCTGCATCTCTGTGTGCGTCTATCAGCTCGTCTAGTTCTGTGTCTATACCTGCGTTTACACTGTCATTTGGACGCACTGACAGATGCGCACAGTCGGACCATTTCTTTTCAAACTTAGTTAAAAAACGTACAAAAAAACCTCCATAGATGATAGGATCCAGCACGTGAAGAGAGGGACAAACAGACAAAGAAAGCAAACAAGATTGAGAGAGAGAAGAAGAACTCACCTTCTTTGCTTGTTTCAACGTGTGGCGGCTAGGTTGTAAGCTCCTTGTCCTCCTTCTCCCTTCCCTTGGTAAGTTGCTTGAATCTTCTTCTCTTCCTTGCTGTTTGGCTCTTGTTCTTTACTCTTTGGCTCTTCTTTCCTCCTGTCCTCTTTTTACTCTTATTTCCTTGCCTCATTGTCTTCATGAAGTGATAGATAGACACCAGTAGTGATGTCGAGCTCGAACTGCAAAAAACGCCCAAAAAACATAGGAAAGCACAGGTTTGAAAAGAAAGCCACAACTTTTTTTAAAATTTTTATATACCTGCGTGGCGCATCTGTAAGCGCGTGTAATTGCACGTGCATTTGCGCAAATAGTGCCTATTACACGCGCTTACAGACGCGCAGGAACAATTAAACTGATGAGATGCTAGCTTTTGTTTGTTTTTGGATCAACATGACATGACTTTCCTAGTCTTTCAATATCAAAATGTTTGCCTCCATGTTGTAAGTATCAATGCATGCATTTAGGGAATCAATTGACCTATGTGGTGACATATATAACAAAGCTTGAGGATAAGAGATAACACATTGGCAAGTCAATTGGCACATATGTAGTGACTTACTAGACCATCCCACTTACAATTGCATGCAAGTATCAATAGGTGGATAAAGCACGAATGGTTTTTAGCTAGAGAGAGATAATGCAATGAAGGTGTATACGAAAGAGATAGAGAAAGGCATATTATCCATCAATCAATGAAAGATATGTACATGAAGTGACTTGATATAGTAATTAGAGTATCGTCATTTTTAGGATGCTCCATTGACTTCTGTAAGTTCCTATAGCCTTGAAGTAGAATATAGTCAACCACAGTGTCCATGGAAGGAAAACTTGGCCTCATCAAATTAACCAATTCAATTTACTTATACATTTCATAGATAAGAGATTTGTAGTTGGCTTGTTGGTATTGCAAAGTATCCTTACAGTGATCTATTTTAGTCACCAACAAGTGGACACACTGGCTAAAGATGATGAAAAGAGGACATGTGCACATTGGGTACATGTGGTCCACCTTATCTAAAATTATATGTGAGCTATAAGTGTACCTTGACATGATTGGAATAGCTTGCACATGCACAAGCCAACTGATTTACATCAATCTACTCATGCTATGAATTGGCATGCATGGCTAGGTTAAGTGCACAACAAATGAGACATGTGAGTGTATTGATCAGTTCTCTCTCTCTCTCTCTCTCTCTCTCTCTCTCTCTCTCTATATATATATATATATATATATATATATATAGCAAATGCACAAGTCAACCTTTGATCTATATATACGTCCAATCATCATGCCCTATCCAATCACATTTGTATAGGGCATGATTGGATGTATATAGGGCATGAAATCACATATATATAATTAGCTTTGAATGATTGGATGTATATTTGTAATACTCAGAAAGAAGTAAAGTTGGTAATGTATATCATGCCCTATGCATGTATATGTCCTATACATGTATATCATGTCGTATATACATGTATATCATGTCCGTATGATCCTATACATGTATATCATGTCCTAGTTTATGATCCAGGTGTAATTATGTCGTATATACATCCAATCATGCCCTATTCAAACAAATACTAGCTGTTAAGAGGTTTGGTCTTATTCAAGGACTTTATGAGAAATGAAAAATATGTGCGTTTATTTTTGCATCTATAAGTGTGTTTATAAACGCGGATATATAGACGCGTTTTTTATACTAGCGTGAATAGACGCGCTGATACATGCGCTTATAAATGCGCCCGCTTTTTCACGTGTACAGTGCGTGTCTATAGGGCCTTTCTCTTGTAGTGCCTCTCACATTCTTGATATGTGCATTAGGCACGACATGCATCAGGGACTACTCTACCTCTCATAGAGGGAGTACATTCATAAAGTCCTTGAGTGTTTCTACATGCAAGACGTTATCGTGACGCTGCATATTCACCACTACAAATCTGAGAGCGAAGTTTTCTACCAAGAAATTGATCACATTAGTCCAGCATCATTAGAAGATTAATTTTTATCATGTGTATCTTTTGTGTTTGCATTTGCATGACGCACGAGCACTTGTAGCTAGGCAAGGCACACTTGTTGGTGTGAGCACAGATCAGGTGACATGTAAAAGAATGTGCAACAGAGAATCAATGATAATGATGCAGATCTTGAGCAAAGAATCTAGGAGTTTGGACCCAACAAAAATGATAAGCCTTCCCAAGGGTTTTGGATGTTTGTGTTCAAAGCATTCCAAGATGTAACTCTTCTTTGATATGCACTGTAATATCCTTGGTTGTTGGTATTCCTACTAAGGATATTAGCCAATTTTTAGGACCTAGAGAGAGAAAAGAAGAAAATCAAAGTGCAAGTAATGCATTTTGGTGAAAGAAAGACTATATAGATCTATAATCTTGCAGTGGGAGATGTTCTAGTCTTGTCACCTGGTGATCAAATCCCTGTTGATGGCATTCTTTTATCTGGGAACTCTTTGACAATTGTTCACTCAAGTTCGACAAGGGAAAGTGAACCTATTTATCCCAGTAATGAGAAATCTTTTATTTTATCTAGTACCATGATTCAATATGAGTCAGGTAAGATGCTTGTGACTACTGTTGGCAGAGTGGGGAAAATTGATGTCCTCAGTGAAGATGGAAATCTGGAGACACGATTACAGGTTCAACTCAATATGGTTGCAACTACCATAGGGAAAATTGGACTAGCTTTTCCTCTTCTTACTTTTATAGGCCTTTTAGTACGATTTTTGATAGCAAGGTTCCAATGGAGATGTGAGTATTTTCTGGAAATTGTGAAATACTTTTCAATTGCAGTTACAATCCTGGTCATTGTGGTTCTCAAGGGGCTCCCTCTTTTTGTAACTCTTAGCCTTTCTTATGCCATGAAGCACATGATGAATGACAAAGCTCTTGTTTGCAATTTAGTAGCCTATGAGATCGTAGGCTCAGCAACATGCATTTGCAGTGATAAGACACGAACTCTAACAACAAATCATATGACCATTATGAAAGTATGTTGTGCTGAAGTTGTGGGAAATGGAAAGAAATAAGATCTTGATGTGAGATACTAAAGGTTGAACCCTTCAGTTTTAAAAAAAAGAGGATGATGGTATTATTGAAATTGGCAAACGTAAGGTGGCATATGTAGAAGATGGCCAATGCAGGAAGACTCGACAGCATTACAGACAAGTTGATGACAAAAGCCTTGATGCAGCAAGGCTTACAGGAAAAGCGACAGCACTATGATGAAAGCCTTGATATCAGATATAAAGAAATATCAAATGCTTTTCAT
Source organism: Lygodium microphyllum (assembly GCF_053477565.2). Taxonomy (NCBI): domain Eukaryota; kingdom Viridiplantae; phylum Streptophyta; class Polypodiopsida; order Schizaeales; family Lygodiaceae; genus Lygodium; species Lygodium microphyllum. The sequence goes on from NC_141136.1 coordinate 171,782,648, forward strand.
AAGTGACATGATTAACATAAGTATTGATATCAAAGATCAAAAGCTTTTTCGAAGCTTTTTTGAGAAAAAGCTCCAAGCTTTGTGACTAAAACAAGCACAGCCAACAAGCATAAAAAGGGGCCAAAGAGAACAAGAGAATGGGGGGAATAACAACGTTCGGAAGAGAGCTGAAGGTGACACTGAAGCAGGAGAGCCAAAGGACAACAGGATGGGGATGAAGTTGCAGTGACAGAATGAAGACCAAAGGTGATGACAAGGAAGAAAACGTAATGACGGACGCATGGTGATGAATAAGAGGCTCTCTATGCCTCGGTGTGTCCATCTCCAAAGGCTCTCTATCTCTCCCTACCTACTTGTAGCACCTTTGTTTCCATTCTCAGTTCCAGCTCCCAATCCAGCAGTCATCAAGCATAGCACACAAGCTCTAGAGTCTGTACAGTAGCGGGCCTTCTGTAACGTGTCCACTAGAAGCATCCAGGACACGTCTTAGCAGTCCATCAAAAAGGATGTCTAGAAAGCTCCGCCCGGCATTCCCATGGAATGTTACGGGACTTGCGATCTAGGTCTTCTCGCGTCTGCCACATAGCGGAAGTATCCTGGCCATTCCCACTTAGGATCGACCAAAATTAGGGTTTTCCTGATTTGGTCATTAGCTAACAGCAACTAGCGTCAGACCCGAGCGAACTACTTTACGCAGAAACGCCAGGTCTGAAGCAGATTCACGCTGCACTTGGTTCAAGGAGAATGGGAAACGAGAGGGATGCAAGGTTCAACCTCTCTACCATAAGGCATAGTCCCATTCCGTTCCCCTAAAACAGCATAAATCGGGTAAGACGTAACTCTAGGTCATCGCTCTTGTTATTCGTTTTGATGATGATGATCATCCCGCTGTTCTTCGAGATTTTTTGAAAAGTTCCCGGCTAACCGGGACCACCCGACCGTAGGACGGACCCATGGTCCATCCTCCGCACTTTCCTCGGTTTGTTTTAGTTATGTAATTATCTAACACATTAATTTGACATATAACAATCGGCTTCTTTAATTAATCTTGTTAAGCACTGGTTCCTTCACGTAATCTTATCACGTGACATAGAAAAACAATATCAAGCAAGTTCTTTTTTAACATTTCATCATTTTATCTTTGAAATACAAGGAGTTCCACCCGTAGGCCTCTCCATAATCCGCCCGAAGGCTATCCAGTAATCCGCCAGGGATCACTATTCCAAGCTTCCGCCCGTAGACTAGTATGCGCGCCTCGAGATCCAATCCCGAGTCACGTTAGCCTCTTGTGCAGGACCCAGAAGGCGAGGGATTTACGGCCAGAGCCCCCTGGCACCCAAGCATCCTCCTGCTCCAAGTAGAGCTCAACAGAAAGACCTCTCGTGGCGAGTTCGGTCCACGTTCCCGGCGCGGTCAACAACCCCCTTGGTTAGGGTCAGGCAGGTAGTCGGGGGTAACTGAAGCTACCTCTCCCTTCAAGCCTTCAACCTGAAGCTTTAGATATCTTTTCATCCTTTAGTTTCTTGAGCAAACAATGCAAACAATGCTTTCTAAACTGTTACAAGCACAATCAATTCCAGTGGTCGTTTATTTGGCCAATTTCTAAGGAGTGAATCCTTCTCTCCGAATGCATCCAGCACTCGATCCAGGATCAATTGCGACTTGGCAAGATCCCCAAGGGTTTGTTTTGTTAACCCTATATCCTTGGGTTAGGGCCGTACCCTACTAACCCAACTTAACCCATACCTTAAGTTCAATTAGCAGTAGATATGTTATTCCAATTTACTAATTGGTCTTTTGCTTCCAAGCAAATATCTAATCCTCGTATCTGGGTTACTTTACCCAAGAAAGGTACTATATTACGATGATTATTTCTCCTCTTGCAAGATAAACTTGCGTAAGAATCTGCCAATCTCATTCCGATGAATTTACCATTCTCTTGTAATCAAACCACAAGATCATGTGACGTTGTAACTTGTTGCACAAGTTTTGCATCTAATTTATGGGACTGTTTCACCCATCGCATGACGTCTTCTAATCACGGAATCTTGATTAGATAGGAAACAGGTTTAGGGTGTCTTTATATCCAATCCATTCCCGATTGCACTAGGCCGACATCGTCGGTCCAAGGGTCCCAACTCAATCCGAGTTTCATCTTTTTAACGAGCGATCCTTAGGATAGAAACCCTAGATTGTTTCTTGCAGGTATGTCTTATTGTCCCTACATTCCGTGAATGTGGGCAGGACTTTTAGGGTATGAAAGTTTCGACTTGGCAATAAGTGCGACTAGGTCAAGTCCTTAACGTGCTAAACCCTAGTTAGCACTTGGAGTATATTGTATCGATTTAATCATTTCTAAGCAAATCCTTTGTGGTTTAGGTGTCTTGGGTAATCCAATTTACTTGTCTTATGATAATGACGAACTATTCCTAAAGATATTGTCTTGATTGAAGAGGGGAAAAACTAGTAGTAATACATCATAATTCATGTAAACATGCAATTCATATCCTCTAGATTCGTAATCCCTAACTTTTCTTATTAAGACCAAGCACATGTTAAAATTCGCATAAATTCCATTGATCCTACTAGGATATGCATTCACAACTTATGCTTCTAAGCTTTTAAGGTTTTATGTTAAACAAACCATGCAACCTTTTCCTAACTTCATTTCTAAATGAAATATTTGTACGTTGATTGAGAATTACGCAATCTTTCCTAACCAGTACGTAGTTGAATGAGATTTATACCAATTGACTAGAGTTAATCCTACTTTATGCAACCTAGAATCACTTCCATGCCTTGCAATTTCCTACAATTGTTAGCAACTTTCTTAATGAATCATTACGAAGAAGGATTTGTCTAATAATGTGACATGCAATGTTTTAATCTTTCCATGCCCAATCGAAGGTGTACAACAATAATCTTGACTTTGTAATGATAGTCATTAGTTATTCTAAATTCGTACTTTGTAATATTCAAAAGCAACTTGCTAAAAATGCATGGACATATTTCGTCATTTCGTTGGAAATTTACAAATGACCAATCTTTAATCGTGAGTTATTTCTTTTTGAAATAGCCAATGTAATTCTTTCTCATCAAACTAGGTGGATTTGACAAGCATAAAAGTATCCTAATTCCATGAATTAACCATGCCTGATTGTAATACTTCAACGTAAATCAAGAAATAGGAAGAAAACCTGAACTTGTGGGCTGGGTGAGATATCCATACGCGGAGATCCCCTTGGAAGTACGGATCCTTGACAGAAGTACCGACTTGCGAAATTTGGCTTATGGAAGGCCTTAGGGTTTTAGGCTTGGGTCTTCTTTATTTCGAAAAAGAGGGGGTTCGGAAAAGGGTTCTTGTGAACGGGCCTTGCGGAAATGGAGGCTTGAGAGTTCTTCTTCTCCTTCCCTAAAATCCTAGGGCCGGCCTTGTGGGTGATTGGTGGGAAGGGGCTTATAGACTTCCCCTTCTTCTCTTCAAAGCCCGGGCTAGGGGGCTTGTGGGTGTACAATCGGAAAGGTTTTAAATCCCGGGGAGTGGAGGTTTTAAAATTCACTTGGTGGAAATAAAAGGGGAAAAAAAATATGTAAGAGTCGCCGGTGAAGGGATTAAATCCCGAGGAGTGGGAAAGAGGTTATGAAGAACTTCAAGAGGAAGGCCTAATAAAGCTATGGGAAGTGGAGGATTTGGATTCCGAAGGGGGGGGGGGTCATAAAAACCCACTTTGTAAAGGCAATAGGAAAGGGGTACAGGAAGGCCTTTGGATTCCGAGGGAGGTATTAAACCCACTTAAAAAAGGGGTTTAACGAAACTCAAAAGAAAGCATTTTTGTGGGGGCCCAAGGGGGAAAAGGGACTAAAGCTACTAGGGAAAAGGGAGTGGGAAAAAAAAAGAATGACTTAGGAAAGGGGGCCTAGGAGGCCCACCCTTAGAAGCTTCCAACAGCTTCTAAAGCTTCTGAAGACTGTGGGAGCCTACGTGGATGAGGGAATGGAGGCAAAGGTGAAATTCGATGGCGGCAGTGGCAGCGTCCTGCTCGACAACAGCTATGTCTTGGCTCCTCCCTCTCGATGGTAGTGTCGACAGTCTGACGGCCTCCTCCTTCACGGCAGCCAGCGTGTCTTTAAGCTCTTCCTCTCTCATAGCCCTCTCCTCTTCTACTGCTGCCTCCTCCTTCATGGCAGCCTTTTCCCTGGCTATCCCATACCACTTATATAGGTGAGGGGAGGGGGTCCTTTCTCCCCCACGTGGCATCATGCATGCCTTCATCCCCTTGCGAGCTCCAGCAAAAAGGAGCTTATACTTCTTTAATAGGATGATATGGAATACATTATGAACCTTTAGGTTCTCAGGGAGTTGCAGTCTATAGGCATTAGGTCCTAGGCACTTGAGGATCTTGTATGGTCCACAATACCTTGGACTTAGCTTCTTGCAATCTCTTCTTTGGGCATACGTGAATGAAGACCATGTCTCCTTCCTCAAATATTCTATCTTGACACTTGAAATCCGCGTATGCCTTTTGTCTATCCTTGGCGGCTTGGATGTCTTGTCTTATTGACTTTACTTGGTCATCCATCTCTTCCAACATCTGCCTTGAAGCTTAAACCCTCAAGGTTGGATTAGAGAAGTTTAGGGGACTTCAACAGTCATGACCATACAATGCTTGAAAAGGGGTCATCTGAATACCTTGTTGGTAAGAAGTATTGTAGGCAAATTCAACCGAAGGCAAGTATTGAATCCACCTTTTTGGTTTACGACAACAGTATGCCCTAAGCATATCCTTGATAACTTGATTTACTCGCTCTAATTGGCCATCCGTTTGGGGATGGTAGGCGGTGCTAAAACAGAGTTGAGTCCCAATAGCTTCAAAGATAGCTCTCTGGAAGTGTGATGTGAAGAGAGAATCTTGATCACTAATGATTCTTCTAGGTAACCCATGTAGCTTGAATATCTCCTTGAAAAACAATCTTGCAATGGCGGAGGCTTTATAATTTGTCTTTACTGGAATAAGGTGTGCAACTTTAGTAAGAATGTCAACCACAACCATGATGGAGTTGTATCCCCCCTGAACTTGGGGTAGGCCAACAACAAAATCCATACTGATGAATTTCCATTTCATTTGGGGAATGTCAAACGGTTGCAATTTGCATGGCATCTTGACATGTTCGGCTTTGATACGTTGACAAGACAAACATTCGGTGATATATTTGAGAACGTCACTTTTAAGCCTCTCCCAATGGTAGCTTTTCCTAACTGCATTGAGAGTCTTGGCATAGCCAGAACGTCCTGAGAAAGGGGAATCATGAACTTTCCACAATATCTTCTATTTAAATGACTAGCTTGCGGGTATACACAGCCTTGTTTTGTAGTAGACAAGTCCATTATCAATGGAAAATTCCTAATACTTAGCTTGCAACTTCTGATTCTGCTCCTTGGTAGATATTTCCTTTATCATTGTTTGGTAGGCCAAATCATGGCATACTTCCTCTCTAGCTAGTTCAAGTATAGGGTTGTTGGGCATAGATACTTTTGTAGCCAGAGATCTGGCCGTTGATGGATTCTGCAAGATTAGGGAATTTAGGAATGCCTTGCGACTGAGAGCATCGCAACTATATTCTCCTTTCCTGGTCGGTACTTGATTTCAAAATCATATTCCTCTAATACTTCAATCCACCGACGTTGTCTCATCTTGAGCTCGTTCTGGGTAAAAATCCATTTGAGACTCTTATGATCGGTTACTAGAGTAAACTTGTTACCCAACAGGTAGTGTCTCCAAAGCTTTAGAGCATGGATGAGAGCTAGTAATTCCAGATCATGCGTGGCATAATTCTTTCCATGACTCTTCAATTTCCTGGAAGAGTATGCTACTGAATGACCTTCGTGCATAAGTACACACCCCAAGGCAAGAATGCTAGCATCAGTTACTACCTCGAGCTCCTTATTGTGGTCTAGAAGTTTTAGGATCGGTGCTGATACCAAACTTTGCTTCAATCTATCAAAGCTAGTTTGTTCGGTAGTTGACCATGCAATGGACGTTTGCTTCTTCAGTAAGTCTGTCAAAGGTGCTGCAATCGAAGACCCTATACCATCTTGTCAATCCAAGAAAGCTGCATATTTCTTTGACAGTTGTTGGTATTTGGCCATCCTAGAACATTTCTGACTTAGGCCGGCTCTACTGAGATTCCTTCTGCTGATATGATGAATCCCAGATAACCAATCTGATGTTTGAGGAATGCACATTTCGTCATCTTAGCATACAGCTTGTGTGACCTCCTTGTCTCAAGGAAAATCTGAAGTTGTGGTTCATGATCTCCTTTCTGTTTGGAATAGACCAGAGTGTCATCAAAGAAGACGAGCATGAAGTTATCAAGATATGGTCTAAAGATATCCTGCATTAACCTATTGAAGGTGGCAGGTGTTGAGAATCAGCAATCACACTCAAACAGCCTCTTTGTAAGGAATCTCAGGGTCAAGGATATGCAGGCTAACTTATCCCATATGCACAATAGTGCCTACTACAGTTTCCTACTTTCCTATAAAGCATTGTACTTGCTTCCTTTCTTAATGCAATGATAGTACTCTTTTCATTTCAGTAAAGTGTCAATGTCATTGTCCATATACACAAGATTGTGTTTATGAGTCCAAGTCTCAATCTTGGAACCTAATTCACTTGTGTAACAAACAGTGTCCATTCCATCATGAGTCTACACTTCTCCTTCCATCCTCCATAGCTTCCGGTTATGTCATGCTCTAGATCCCTCATTTCTAACATGGTATCAGAGCGGGTTGAGCATGGCTAAGCTCTCCTCTGCTCTCTCTCAGTCCCTCTTCAACTCTAGGTAGCTCAGCTTGAGTACATGACTTCATCTTCAACTTCATTCTCATCTTGGACTGCTTGGCAGCCATAGCCACCCTGCACCCTGCCTCTCTGTCCACAAGTCATATCTTGCTGTGACTCCTTCTGGGAAAGTATTCCTATGCTTCCATAGCTCCTCTGTGTCAACTCAGAACTCAACATTGCCCTAACCACAGCTCAGCATTGCTCAAATTCTTAATCTCTGTTTTTTGGTCCACCATAGCCAGATTTGACCTGCCCACCTTTGAGCACTCCAATCTCATCATAGAAGCTGAATCAGCTTTCGATTCCTTCTGGGGGATTGCTCTACACCTCAAGGCGCTGCAGCGTGGCACCATACAGGACGACATTGGAGTCCATACACGACGGCATTGAAGAAATCGACAGATCTGGCCGAAATCTGCGCCCGTCTCTGATTTTCGATTCTACCTGCCTGCACGCGACGTGATCTGGTCGATTGCTATGGGGCTTTGGTAGAGCATCATGAGAGCTACATTTTCATAAAAAAAGTTTTGAAAATGGTCAACCACAGCTCCCACAATCTGTAAAAAAACCAGGGCTGCCTCAGAAACCCTAAAAGTCAGCCATAGCCAAAAAGCTTCAAAATCTTGACATTTTTCACTGTTTCTCTCACTGAAGTTATCAACAGTGATTTTAATCACTGAGAAATACTCTCTAAAGTTCGTTAAAGTATTGTCACTCAGATCTGAAGACATCAGCATCAAATCAAGAAGGGGAAGATCACTTGGAGAAAAAGACTTTTGCAGATTTGGTATTCATTGACACTCAGTTAGTGCTTTTTAGCACTTGTGTCTCTCAATCAATTCTTCTGTTGCTCAAATCTAATAAAGTCTGAAGTTGATTTGCTACTGTTCCCGTAAATCCAACATGGGCAAAGACTCGCCAAATGCTCGATTCAAAGGAGTCGGATTCCACACTTGGCAAACCCGCATCAAGCTCATTCTGATGAAGAAGGGTCTCTGGGCCATCACAAATGGCAAAGAGAAGAAACCGCGGGACGCAGACCTTGCAACTACTTGGCAAAAGAATGATGACAGAGCCCAGGCCATTATCAAATTGGAGCTAGACGACAGTTATATCCATCATGTGGATAACTGTGAGACCTCACAGGATACATGGAAAAGACTTGACACCCTGTTCGGTGCACAATCTAAATCATCAAAGTATGGTCTCCTAATTGAATTCTTCAGGCTTGAAATGAAGTCCAGCACATCACTTGCCACACATCTTAATTACATGGAAGGACTCCTAACCCAACTTGCAAGAATCAACATTAAAATGGATGAAGATGTTTGCATCGGTCTTCTACTTAAGAGCTTGCCTCCTGAATATAATAACGTATCAACAACTTTAATCAACATGCCAAATCCTGAACTTGTTGATATCCAGGCATCACTGTTAGAAGAAGAAAAGAAGCTAAAAACTAAGGAAGAACCAAGTACCTCTAGAGATGAGCATGCATTATATGTTGGCAACAGGTACAAAGGCAAGAAAGATCAGCTCTTTTGTGACTTCTGCAAAAGGACCGGACACACCGAGAAGTTCTGCCACGCAAGAAAGAGATCCCAAAAGGCCTATCTAGTCGCAGTCAAAGAAGAAGAAGAAAATGAAGCAAAGGAAGAAGAAGATGAAGATCACCAGGATCGGAAGGACAAGACTCATCAGTCCTTGTACTCTCATAATTCTGATAGATTGTTTTAATAGCCTTGTATTTTTCCTTACCCTAATGCTTCCTGCCATAAGCTTTCTAAACTCCTTATGTAACTTGGCATTACAGTCCCTGTACACTTTGTGAGGCCCCTGTTACAGCCTCTGGATGTCCACCATGTTTATGGTACCCACACTTAGCTTTTTCTGCAATAGCCTCTGGTGTTTTGCCATGTCTGTGGTATACCCACACTTTGCAGGTGGTTCTCATTACAGCCTCTACACACTTTGTGCCTTTCCTAGTTGTGATTGAGGAGGGGTGTTGAGAATCAGCAATCACACTCAAACAGCCTCTTTGTATGGAATCTCAGGGTCAAGGATATGCAGGCTAACTTATCCCATATGCACAATAGTGCCTACTGCAGTTTCCTACTTTCCTATAAAGCATTGTACTTGCTTCCTTTCTTAATGCAATGATAGTACTCTTTTCATTTCAGTAAAGTGTCAATGTCATTGTCCACATACACAAGATTGTGTTTATGAGTCCAAGTCTCAATCTTGGAACCTAATTCACTTGTGTAACAAACAGTGTCCATTCCATCATGAGTCTACACTTCTCCTTCCATCCTCCATAGCTTCCGGTTATGTCATACTCTAGATCCCTCATTTCTAACAGCAGGCGCATTCGTAAGCCCTAATGACATAACTAAAACTCAAAGTGTCCATATCTAGTGTTGAAGGTCGTCTTTGGGATATCTTCTTCCTTGATTCTTATCTGATAGTAACCAAACCTAAGATAATCTTGGAGAAGATCTTGGCACTCTGAAGACTATCAAGAAGCTCATCTATTCTAGGAATATGATATTTGTTCTTGACTATTGATTGATTCAACCCTCTGTAATCAATACATAGTCGAAGTGTTCCATCTTTCTTTTTCTGGAACAGTACTGGTGCTTCCCATGGTGAACTGCTAGGACGGATGTAGCCCTGATCTAGCAGTTGCTTGAGTTGTTCCTTCAGCTCAATTTCTTCCGCTATAGACATTCTATAGGGTCTCTTCGCAATTGGCGCAGCTCCTATTACTAGCTTGATCTCATGATCTACTTCTCTTTGAAGCGGGAGTTCTGTTAACTCTTCAGGAATTACATCCATGTATACCTTTAGCCATGAAGGTTCTTTACTAGACTCCTACTTCTAACCTAGCTTATTGAGCTTTATTAAGTAGATAGGTAGTCCCTTTCTAACCCCTTTTTAATCCGAGATGCTTTTAGCGAATTGAATTTTTGGCTTTCCAGCCTTTCCTGGAGTTTGTAACCAATTTCCCTTCAGAGTTTGGAAAAGGACTTGGCCCTTTTCACAATGAATGTGGGCATCCTTAGATTTAAACCAATCCATTCCGAGTAGACACTCATGGATACCTAGGTTCATGATCCCGAATCTGATCGAAGTCGACTTTTCCTCCTAGTAAGAATTCCATTCATATCAGCATAGCCCTTTCGAGGTACAATTATTTCTTGGGGCAATGGAACAAGTTGATACATTAATTCGAGGAGAATAAGATGTTGTTGCATTCAGCTACAGGAACTGAGTAGTAGTACGGATTGGGGTCATCAATTTTCAGGAATCGATAGTTCATTGGAAGATTAGGGTATCTTTTACTTTGATATCCATTCTTCTCATGATGCCCCAAAACCTTGATTCGATCGGCAGGGATTCTTTGAATCACTTCCCCGTACACATACTTATTCTGGTTAACCCTTTGATCCCCGACCTGTAGGGTCGCGTTTGCGTGAGCCTCAACAAAGACGAATAGCTTCATGATCTTCAAATCCTCCATCCACTTGATTCTCTTCAAGTTAATTTGAAGGTACGCAGGTCGATAGGCAGTTATGTAATAGATCCCTGAAACACCCATCCATCTCCGTTCCACGTACACAGGCGATGGATTGTAAATGCAATCTAGGATGTTCATCATCTCAACCCTTTGTCGATAGTCCGTGGAATGCATCGCGGTCATAAGCATGACTCGGAATACTAAGAACCTGTTCCATGCTTCATAATTCTGCAAGACAGTATTGAAAGTAAGGAAATGTTTGGGACAATATCATTTGCTTTACTTCTTCTCATTAAAATTTCTTAAAAACAAGTCTTTTGTTGGTTCGCTCTGATACCAACTGTAACGTGTCCACTAGAATCATCCAGGACGCGTCTTAATAGTCCATCGGAAAGGATGTCTAGAAAGCTCCGCCCGGTATTCCCATGGAATGTTACGGGACTTGCGATCTAGGTCTTCCCACGTCTGCCAGGTAGCGGAAGTATCCTGGCCATTCCCACTTAGGATCGACATGAATTAGGGTTTTCCTGATTTGGTCATTAGCTAACAGCAACTAGCGTCAGACCCGAGCGAACTACTTTACACAGAAACACCAGGTCCGAAGCAGATTCATGCTGCACTTGGTTCAAGGAGAATGGGAAACGAGAGGGATGCAAGGCTCAACCTCTCTGCCATAAGGCATAGTCCCATTCTGTTCCCCTAAAACAATGTAAATCGGGTAAGACGTAACTCTAGGTCATCACTCTCGTTATTCATTTTGATGATGATGATCATCCCACTGTTCTTCGAGATTTTTGAGAAAAGTTCCCGGCTTACCGGGACCACCCAACCGTAGGATAGACCCATGGTCCATCCTCTGCACTTTCCTCGGTTTGTTTTAGTCATGTAATTATCTAACACATTAATTTGACATATAACAATCAGCTCCTTTAATTAATCTTGTTAAGCACTGGTTCCTTCACGTAATCTTATCAAGTGACATAGAAAAACAATATCAAGCAAGTTCTTTTTTAACATTTCATCATTTTATCTTTGAAATACAAGGAGTTCCACCCGTAGGCCTGTCCATAATCCGCCCGAAGGCTATCTAAATCCGCTAGGGATCACTATTCCAAGCTTCCACCCGTAGACTAGTATGCGGGTCTCGAGATCCAATGTAAGTCACGTTAGCCTCTTGTGCAGAACTCGGAAGGTGAGGGATTTACGGCCAGAGCCCCCTAGCACCCAAGCGTCCTCCTGCTCCAAGTAGAGCTCAACGGAAAGACCTCTCGCGGCGAGTTCGGTCCACATTCCCGGCGCGGTCAACAACCCCCTTGGTTAGGGTCAGGCAGGCAGTCGGGGGTAACTGAAGCTGCCTCTCCCTTCAGGCCTTCCACCTGAAGCTCTAGATATCTTTTCATCCTTTAGTTCCTTGAGCAAATAATGCAAACAGCGCTTTCTAAACTATTACAAGCACAATCAATTCCAGTGGTCGTTTATTTGGTCAATTTCTAAGGAGTGAATCCTTCTCTCCGAATGCATCCAACACTCAATCCAGGATCAATTGCGACTTGGCAAGATCCCCAAGGGTTTGTTTTGTTAACCCTATATCCTTTGGTTAGGGCCGTACCCTACTAACCCAACTTAACCCATACCTTAAGTTCAATTAGCAGTAGATATGTTATTCCAATTTACTAATTGGTCTTTTGCTTCCAAGCAAATATCTAATCCTCGTATCTTGGTTACTTTACCCAATAAAGGTACTATATTACGACGATCATTTCTCCTCTTGCAAGATAAACTTGCATAAGAATCTGCCAATCTCATTCCGATGAATTTACCATTCTCTTGTGATCAAATCATAAGATCATGTGACGTTGTAACTTGTTGCACAAGTTTTGCATCTAATTTATGGGACTATTTCACCCATCGCATGACGTCTTCTAATCACGGAATCTTGATTAGATAGGAAACAGGGTTTAGGGCGTCTTTATATCCAATCCATTCCCGATTGCACTAGGCCGACATTGTCGGTCCAAGGGTTCCAACTCAATCCGAGTTTCATCTTTTTAACGAGCGATCCTTAGGATAGAAACCCTAGATCATTTCTTGCAAGTATGTCTTATTGTCCCTACATTCCGTGAATGTGGGCAGGACTTTTAGGGTATGAAAGTTTCGACTTGGCAATAAGTGCGACTAGGTCAAGTCCTTAACGTGCTAAACCCTAGTTAGCACTTGGAGTATATTGTATCGATTTAATCATTTCCAAGTGAATCCTTTGTGGTTTAGGTGTCTTGGGTAATCCAATTTACTTGTCTTATGATAATGACGAACTATTCCTAAAGATATTGTCTTGATCGAAGAGGGGAAAAACTAGTAGTAATACATCATAATTCATGTAAACATGCGATTCATATCCTCTAGATTCGTAATCCCTAACTTTTCTTATTAAGACCAAGCACATGTTAAAATTCTCATAACTTCCATTGATCCTACTAGGATATGCATTCACAACTTATGCTTCTAAGCTTTTAAGGTTTTATGTTAAACAAACCATGCAACCTTTTCCTAACTTCATTTCTAAATGAAATATTTGTACGTTGATTGAGAATTACGCAATCTTTCCTAACCAGTACGTAGTTGAATGAGATTTATGCCAATTGACTAGAGTTAATCCTACTTTATGCAACCTAGAATCATTTCCATGTCTTGCAATTTCCTACAATTGTTAGCAACTTTCTTAATGAATCATTACGAAGAAGGATTTGTCTAATAATGTGACATGCAATGTTTGATGCCAGGAGGCATATTCCACGGTGGATTCCGTGAGGTTTTACGGTGGATTCCGTAAACTTAGATGACCGGGGCTCATACGCAAAGAGGATTCTTTGTGCGAGAAGTTGATGGGGACGCCTGTCCTTTTCGGGCGTTTCATTAATTTAGTGTGTACATGGGTGATTCCATAGCGGGTGATTCCGCAAAATGCATATTAAATTAATAAACGTTTATGAGTTTAGAGTGCGCACTCGTAATAAATTAAGGTTAGGATTTATTTCTAACCAGTTGATTTATTTATGTAGCTGAAGACTGCTAGGTATTCACTTTTGTCGGTTTAATTGTGTTATTTTACTAACGATTGTGAATGCTTCAGTTGATGTGTAGAGATAGCAGCAGTGGTGGAGGAAAGCATTGGAGTCTAGCGGGTTTCCGATCTTTGGACTATATTTTGATAGGCGCCACGCCTATATTTTGATTATGTCTATAGAGACATCGACTATTTATTATTATTTTGTATGCGCTTATGCGCCTGGATATGTTATTTTTATTTGGACATTGAGATTGGGCGTGCCAGACTCTTTGGGCACCGTCCATTAGCTTTATTTTCCTATTTTTGGTAGAAAGCAAACTCAAAAGCTAAAAGCTTGTCATATTTTTGTAATTGGGCTATTTTTGAGCAAAAAGATTGAAAATATATATTAAATACATGCTTTGTGAAGCGCTCACACAAGGCATGGGGGAGATTCAACCCAATTTGTCTTTTGTCTCATGTCGTGCTTGTTTTTACATTGGTTTTTGTGCTAAAAAGTAGAGTGCTTTGTTCTTGGGGACCTTTGGGAATTCACTACGTGAGCTACCTGCGTCCGATCTGCGCACCAGTGGTATCAGAGTGGAGCAGAGATCAAGGGCTTCCAATCGCTACCAATCTCGGGCGAAGGCGGAGCTCCAAGAACAAACGGCCTCTACAGTCAATCTCGTCGCGAACCGTCGATACAGGCAGACTTCTGGCGATCAAGAACCCCTATTTCTACTGTCAGATCGCGAAGGACCACTCTCTGTCGGCGGAGGACCACTCCCTCAACTCCATGAACAAGTCGTGATAGAACAGTGAGAAATCTCTAATCTTCTTCATTAAAAAAGCTTAGTTTTAAGCTTAAGAAGCTTATAAGCTTCATAAACTTCAAATCGTTGGCAAGAAGATCAGCCCCGAAAATCGCGGAATCAAAAACGGCCCCCCCCCTTCACGATCAAAAACGGCGGCTTCTGTGGTCAACAATTAAGCTCTTAAGCTTAATCACCAAGCCTAATTAAGCCAAATCATACAAATCTCTGCAAGTCACACAGATCTGACAAGTCAAAATACTCCGGGTCTCGCACTACAGAAGAAAAGTTTCGCAAGTCGACACTAATCAAGTCCTGCAAGTTTTGCAAGTCGGTTAAGTTCAGCAAGTTCACAACCCTACAAGTCTGCTAAGTCTGCAACTCTGCAAGTCAGACTAAATCAGAACTGATTAACGCTCGAAACTCCTAGAAGACTTGTTCGTTTGCAAAAACTCTGAACTGGAAAGTTGTTCGCAGCAAGCTGTTTTACCTATCTACAAGTTCGTTGAAGTACTTTCAGCAAACAGAGATAGAAATATTTCAGAATTTCTGAAAATTGAAGAAGAAAATACCCAAAAATACATAGCCTTGTAACCCCAAATTTGAGCTACGCTCATCCCGCTAACTGATTTTTAGTGAGAAAGGTTTGTTGAGTTTTACAGGATGACTACCCCACATATGGATGATCCTATGGCTGAAGACGACCTACCCGAGCCTACCATGGAACAAAAGCTGGATCTTATCATGTTGCAATTGGACGAAGAGCGAAGAGCTAGGCAAGCCTTGCAAGCGCAATTGACAAAGCTACAAGGAGCGTCCACTGATAAAGAAGAACCTCAAGCTGAAGATTTGATACGTTGTACCATCGACGCCACTCTTGAAGCACAAACCATTCGCAAGGAATCCAAGATAAGTAAACGAAGTTTCAAGTTTCGCACTTTCAATGGCATAAGAGAAGGAAAGACTGTTTTATCATTCATTAGCCAGTTTGATGACTATTTCCATGAGGAAACTTATCCTGAGAAAGATAAAATCAAGTGTGTTACTAATCATCTGATAGATAGAGCATCACTTTGGTGGACTGTCGTCCGCAAGAGCATAGAATGTCCTGCTACATGGGAAGATTTCAAGAAGAAGTTTATGCAAAATTTTCTACCACCGCAATTTCATGAGAAGGCTATCAAGCAATGGGATTTACTTCAACAACGCGATCGTGAGCCTATTCCACAGTATACAGAGCGTTTTTGGAATGCACTCCTACAGCTACGCATGCTTGAAGACGTACCAGAGACGACACATAAGCGGAAGTACATGTCTGGACTTCTTGGACATTACTACGCTGAGGTGAATATGTTCAAGCCTGCTACCCTTGAAGATGCTATCTCCTTAGCTCACGACACTAAAGATAAGTTACGTGGAAGAGATCGACGACCACAGCCATTCCAAGCAAACGGTAATTATGGATCTAAACAATTCAATTCAAATTTCAGAAGGTTTAATCCAGGTCGTTTTTCATCACCATCTTTCCGCAAGAATTGGCCTAAACCACCTGCATTACCATCTACTGTCAATCCAAATCCTAAGCCTATCCAACAAGCAAATCCAAATATACCCAGACTCCCAGCCATTGCAAATAATGTGACCAAAGCCAAGCCCATCGTATGCTACAAGTGTCACCAGCCAGGCCATCTCGCAGCAAATTGTCATTCAAAGAAGCCATCAGCACATATCAACTACCTTGGAGCTATGGACGAGGACGAGCATGAGGATATGCCGGACTTCACTGAAGAAGAAGATGATCCTACTACTACTTCCGACACTTTACCAGGTATGCCTACTTTACATTCATTGTTGACTATGAAATGTATGGTGCATGGAAAAGAAAGAACTTTATTACATGATGACAGTAGTACGCATGATTTTATTTCAGCAAAAATGGTAAAGGAATTGAAATTACATACAGTACCTACGCACTATCGCATAAAAACTGCATTTTTAGGCACTAGGTACAATGGCACACAAGAAGTTCAAGATTTAGAAATTCAAATTGGTCCATATATTGAAAGAAGAAATTTCTTAGTTGTCCCATTACAGTCTAGCGACATTATCCTAGGAATGCCAAGGAGACACCAACATAATCCTAATATAGATTATTCCACACACACAATGAATATTAATTTTCAAGGAAAATCTATTACCTTATTTGGTATGCATGCATCTCATATGTTTCCACTACTTTTGCATACTCAAGCAAAACGTGCACTACGCAAGAATACTAAATCATATCTCATTTGGGTGAATGAATTGCACGCAAAAGAAACTCATATACACCCTAGGCATAAGGAATTTCTTGCATATTTTAAGGATTGTTTTGCAGAAGACCTACCACCAGGTTTACCTCCATCACGTCTAGAAGACCATAAGATTGACCTAATACCTGGCACACAACCACCTTGCAAAGCCCCATATAGGCACAATCAAATAGAGCAAAAAGAAATCCAGAGTCAAGTAGAAGAATTACTAAATAGAGGTTTAATTCGACCTAGCAGTTCTCCATTCGGTGCACCTGTGCTCCTAGTCAAGAAAAAGAATAATACTTATCGGATGTGTATTGACTACCGAGCATTAAACAAGATCACTGTAAAGAATAGGTATCCTATACCTAGAGTTGATGACCTTATGGACAAACTGCAAGGATCTTCTATATTTAGTAAAATTGACCTTAAATCTGGATATCATCAGGTGAGGCTAGATAGATCCGACATATTTAAGACTGCATTCAGGACACAGTTTGGCCATTACGAATTCTTAGTTATGCCATTCGGATTAACTAATGCACCTGCTACTTTCAGTAGAATGATGAATCGTATTTTTCTAAAATATCAATATTGTGTGATTGTTTTCTTTGATGATATTTTAGTATTCAGTCAAAGTGAAAAAGAGCATTATGAGCATTTATCATTAGTTTTTCAATTACTGAAAGAAACTCAATTGTTTGCAAATCCTGACAAGAGTGAATTCTTTAAGACAGAAATAGAATATCTAGGTCATATTGTATCAAAAGAAGGAATAAAAGTTGATCCTAAGAAAATTGACGCAATATTGCATTGGCCTATTCCTAAAAATGTACATGAACTACGCTCATTCCTTGGTCTTGCTAGTTTCTATAGGAAGTTTGTACGTAATTTCTCATTACTTGCTTTACCATTGACCAAACTTCTTAAGAAAGGCATTGTTTATCAATGGACTGAAAACCAGCAGAAATCCTTTGATTTACTTAAACGTGCATTGACCAATGCCCCTGTCCTACAATTGCCTGACTTTAATAGACCATTCTTTTTAGTCGTGACTGATGCTAGCGGATCAGGAATAGGAGCCGTGTTAATGCAAGATAACCATCCAATAGCATATTCTAGTTCTAAGCTGAAACCCTCTGAGCTCAAATATTCCACCTATGACAAGGAACTCTTAGCAGTTGTCCAAGCATTGAAACAATGGAAGCATTATTTAATGGGTTCAGAATTCATGATAAAGACCGACCAGCAAAGCATTAGACATCTACTTAGCCAGCCCCAAATTTCTGACCGTCATATCAAATGGGCATCATTCATTCAAAGTTTCCATCCTATCATTCAATACCAACCTGGAAAAGAAAATGTAGTTGCTGATGCATTGAGTAGAAGACCTGCAATTCATAACATTTCTATCATATCTTTTGATTCTTTGATTGCTATGAAAGACACATATCACCAGGATATTACTTTTCATTCTGATTGGCAAAAATTAGTTCAAAATAATTTCATTCCTGTTGATTCATTGTCATATAATGATGGATTCATGTTCTTTGAAAAGAGACTGTGTGTTACTATTCCATTCCGATCTTTTGTTTTAAATGAAATTCATTGTCCCCCATATCAAGGTCATAGAGGTATCATTTCTACATTACGCATGTTAACTGAAGATTTTTATTGGCCGCATATGGATGCAGATGTATCTAATTTTGTATCTGAATGTCTGATTTGTCAAAGAATAAAGAGACATCATGGTAAACAGTATGGGTTATTAATGCCTTTATCTATTCCATCTAAACCTTGGGAACATATATCTATGGATTTCATTACTGGCTTACCAAATACTAAATCTAACCATGACATGATTTGGACAATTGTAGATAGATTTAGTAAGCAAGCATATTTCATTGCATGTAAGAAAACTTTAACAGCATCACAAGCAGCACAGTTATTTTTGAAAACTGTTTTTACTAACCATGGATTGCCGAAAGTGATTATTTCAGATAGAGATTCTAGATTTTGTAATAATTTATGGATTACATTGTTTGCAAATCTAGGCACAAAGATTGATTTCTCATCTGCATTTCATCCAGAAACAAATGGACAAACAGAAGCCACAAATAGCACTATTTTAGATCTTTTACGTGCATACACTATCTCTAAACCTCAAACATGGGATACTCATTTGCATTTATTACAGTTTGCTTACAATAATACACCTCACACATCTACAAAGAAAGCACCTTTTGAAGTTATTTATGGACATAGATTATCTACACCTGTTGCATCTTTGTCTAATAGGATACAGAGTGCCGATGATATTGCTGTTATGCATAACACTATTTTTGATGAGGTAAAGGATATGATTGCTAAAGCCCAACAATCATATACCAAACAAGCCAACAAGAAAAGACAAGCCATGAATTTCAAAGTAGATGATTATGTTTGGCTTAGAATAGAAAAGCGTAGACTGCAAAGTGTAGATAGACATCCAGTTGTCAAATTAGCTCCTAGATTCTACGGACCATTTAGAATCATTCACAAGATTAATGACAATGCATTCAAGTTAGAATTACCATCACATTGGAAAATTCATAATACATTTCATATTAGTTTATTGAGACCATTTAGAGGACAATTACCTATCCACCCTGTCTATGAAAACCCACCTTTACTAGAAGAAGAGACTGAAATCCTTGAACCAGAAGCCATCATAGACACTGATTACATGACCACTAGAACTGGCCGAAGGTACTCTAGATATCTCGTGAAATTTAAGAACCATCCTGTAGAAGCAGCACAATGGATGCACGCTAGAGACTTAAATGCTTTCCCCACTCTGTTAGCTCCACATTGAGCTAATAGCAATTGAGGTCAATTGCTATCCCACCCCGGGGGTATGATGCCAGGAGGCATATTCCACGGTGGATTCCGTGAGGTTTTACGGTGGATTCCGTAAACTTAGATGACCGGGGCTCATACGCAAAGAGGATTCTTTGTGCGAGAAGTTGATGGGGACGCCTGTCCTTTTCGGGCGTTTCATTAATTTAGTGTGTACATGGGTGATTCCATAGCGGGTGATTCCGCAAAATGCATATTAAATTAATAAACGTTTATGAGTTTAGAGTGCGCACTCGTAATAAATTAAGGTTAGGATTTATTTCTAACCAGTTGATTTATTTATGTAGCTGAAGACTGCTAGGTATTCACTTTTGTCGGTTTAATTGTGTTATTTTACTAACGATTGTGAATGCTTCAGTTGATGTGTAGAGATAGCAGCAGTGGCGGAGGAAAGCATTGGAGTCTAGCGGGTTTCCGATCTTTGGACTATATTTTGATAGGCGCCACGCCTATATTTTGATTATGTCTATAGAGACATCGACTATTTATTATTATTTTGTATGCGCTTATGCGCCTGGATATGTTATTTTTATTTGGACATTGAGATTGGGCGTGCCAGACTCTTTGGGCACCGTCCATTAGCTTTATTTTCCTATTTTTGGTAGAAAGCAAACTCAAAAGCTAAAAGCTTGTCATATTTTTGTAATTGGGCTATTTTTGAGCAAAAAGATTGAAAATATATATTAAATACATGCTTTGTGAAGCGCTCACACAAGGCATGGGGGAGATTCAACCCAATTTGTCTTTTGTCTCATGTCGTGCTTGTTTTTACATTGGTTTTTGTGCTAAAAAGTAGAGTGCTTTGTTCTTGGGGACCTTTGGAAATTCACTACGTGAGCTACCTGTGTCCGATCTGCGCACCAATGTTTTAATCTTTCAATGCCCAATCGAAGGTGTACAACAATAATCTCGACTTTGTAATGATAGTCATTAGCTATTCTAAATTCGTTACTTTGTAATATACAAAAGCAACTTGCTAAAAATGCATGGAAATATTTCGTTCCTTTCGTTGGAAAATTACAAATGACCAATCTTTAATCGTGAGTTATTTCTTTTTGAAATAGCCAATGTAATTCTTTCTCATCAAACTAGGTGGATTTAACAAGCATAAGTGTATCCTAATTCCATGAATTAACCATGCGTGATTGTAATACTTCAACAAAAATCAAGAAATAGGAAGAAAACCTGGACTTGTGGGCTCGGTGAGCTATCCATACGCGGAGATCCCCTTGGAAGTACGGATCCTTGACAGAAGTACCGACTTGCGAAATTTGGCTTATGGAAGGCCTTAGGGTTTTAGGCTTGGGTCTTCTTTATTTCGAAAAAGAGGGGTTTCGGAAAAGGGTTCTTGTGAACGGGCCTTGCGGAAATGGAGGCTTAAGAGTTCTTCTTCTCCTTCCCTAAAATCCTAGGGCCGGCCTTGTGGGTGATTGGTGGGAAGGGGCTTATAGACTTCCCCTTCTTCTCTTCAAAGCCCGAGCTAGGGGGCTTGTGGGTGTACAATCGGAAAGGTTTTAAATCCCGGGGAGTGGAGGTTTTAAAATTCACTTGGTGGAAATAAAAGGGGAAAAAAAATATGTAAGAGTCGCCGGTGAAGGGATTAAATCGTGGGGAGTGGGAAAGAGGTTATGAAGAACTTCAAGAGGAAGGCCTAATAAAGCTATGGGAAGTGGAGGATTTGGATCCGGGGGGGGGGGGGTCATAAAAACCCACTTTGTAAAGGCAATAGGAAAGGGGCACAGGAAGGCCTTTGGATTCCGAGGGAGGTATTAAACCCACTTAAAAAATGGGTTTAACGAAACTCACAAGAAAGCATTTTTGTGGCGGCCCAAGGGAAAAAAGGGACTAAAACTACCAGGGAAAAGGGAGTGGGAAAAAACAAGAATGACTTAGGAAAGGGGGCTTAGGAGGCCCACCCTTAGAAGCTTCCAACAGCTTCTAAAGCTTCTGGAGACTGTGGGAGCCTACGTGGATGAGGGAATGGAGGCACAGGTGAAATTCGATGGCGGCAGCGGCAGCGTCCTGCTCGACAGCAGCTGTGTCTTGGCTCCTCCCTCTTGATGGTAGTGTGGACAGTCTGACGGCCTCCTCCTTCACGGCAGCCAGCGTGTCTTTAAGCTCTTCCTCTCTCATAGGCCTCTCCTCTTCTACGGCCGCCTCCTCCTTCACGGCAGCCTTTTCCCTGGCTATCCCATACCACTTATATAGGTGAGGGGAGGGGGTCCTCCCTCCCCCATGCGGCATCATGCATGCCTTCATCCCCTTGCGAGCTCCAGCAAAAAGGAGTTTAATAGCTCTTGCTATTCCCTTCTCCTCCAGCACGACAGTCGGCTGGAGGAGAGAGTGATAATTAATTTAAAAATTTGCCTTTATTCAATTAATGACCTCCTATTAAGTAGAGGTTCTTGCGAAGAACACGTACTTGATAATTGGGAATGTTACACCTTCGATCGATATTCCCCGTTGCTTTCTTCCTTGGCTTGGTTGTGGTCGTAGGAATTTTGCACTAACAGTCATTGTGTTGTGTCGCCATGCCATGCCATGCCTCATCTCCATGTTGAGTCGCTTCTCCCCACCCAACAATGAAGCAGATTATCGAGTTTACCCCAAACTCGCTATGCGGCACCGATGAGTTGACATTTCCAATTATTTGTGATGATCGAAGCCCTGAGACTGCTGCTTCATATTGAAGAAACCTTTGCATGTATAATTTTGAAGGTGACTAACTATTCATGCTATCAGACAGTCCTATCTCATGTCTCAATTGCAAGTGAAGGGTGGAAAAACTGGAAGAAGAAGGTAAAGGATGTGGAGGCTTCGAGGGACGAGAGCTCGATCAAATTGAAGAGGAGATTGGAGATATTCAAGAAGAGGCACTTCGGCTATGGAGAGAGACTAACTCTATGGAGTTGCGATGGACCTATCACAAATTTTCCTAAGTCATATTCCAAGGTGGTGACAACGATAACCTTATCTCTGAAGAAGGTATTCTAAAGAAATAATGTGATGGTATCAAATTGTCTTCACGGAAAAGGCTTTCTCATCCTAAATACTCGGAAGTTCCATATCATTGTAACTTCAATTTACCTCTCTTTCGTGCTAAAACCATGGCAAAATTACATTCTCTTATAAGCAAGGAGTCTTGAATATCTTTGAGAAATATTCATGAAATTTATTCTTGAGTGCATCAGAACAAGAATTTGGTGAATTGGATTTTGTGATTCTTATTTCCAATTTCACCTTATTATGTCCTTGTATTCGATCAAATGTGAATTCTAGCTTTTCTAACTGGCCGCACTCCATCCATCGCACGCCACTAACTTCTCTAACTGGCTGCAAAGGATGCACTCCTCCTTGGGACGAGACGTCACCTCCCTGGATAGAAAATTTGCCAACCACACAGAATCTTTTTGTATATGGTATTCAATTAGCTTGCGAATACAATGCATGATTGATATAAACTTCTCTCACCGTTTCCTCAAAATCTAAGATCGCCTGATCAATAATCTCAGATTAAAACTCGCCAAAGTGTCGTGTACGTGTTCTATAGACAATCTACATTTTCGTCTAATTGCCAGCTTACATTGAGAGCAAGGACATGGGACACACTGATTAAGATACACCTCATAATCTTGAACATCACGACCTTCAACGTTTTCCATTTTGTCTATGTTACGACAAACAATTTATTTTTGTTATCATTCTTTTTTTCTTTCCTAAATTATTTGAGAAGGGATTTCTTCTCTTGTAACTCAGCAAAATTAACGTATGTAAAGTCTCCACAAACCCACAAATTAACGTATGTCGGAGTGTTTTCCGTCTCGTGGTATTGCACCAGCCCTTACCGGACCTCGCCACCACTCTCTCTTTGCTTTTTATCGATTAATTCTCTCCTTTCCTTCCATCTCTCTCTCTTTTTCTCTTTCTTTATTATGCTATATGTTTATTCCCTCTCTCTCATTCCTTCTTCCTTTTTCTCTTCCTCCCCCTTTCTCGTTTCCTTTAACAAAACATATATCTCTCTCTACTACCAATTTCCTTTAACAAAACATCTCTCTCTCTCTACCACTACCACTACCACTACCACTACAATAAACAAGAAAATAGGAAAAAACAACAACAACTACTACTACTACTACTACTACTACAACAAACAAGAAAAGAAGAAAAAACTACTACTACTACCACTACAACAACAACAACAACAAACAAGGAAACTAAACAACAATAAACAAGAAAACAAAAAAAAATATTACTACAACAACAACAACAAGAATAACAAACAAGAAAACCACCACTACTACTACAACCATGACCACGACTACAACTACGACTACGACAAACCACTACCACTACCACTACCACTATAAAAAACAAGAAAAGAAGAAAAAATAACAACAACAACAACTACTACTACTACTACTACAATAACAACAAACAAGAATAGAAGAAAAAACTACTACTACTACTTCTACTATTACAACAACAACAAAAAAACAAAAAAACTAAACAACAATAAACAAGAAAAGAAAATAAACAAGAAAAGAGAAAAAACTACTACAACAACAACAACAACAAACAAGATAACTACTATTACTGCTACTAGTACTACTACTACAATCATGACTACGACCACGACTACGACTACCACAAGAACAACAAATTAGAAGAGAAGAAATTAAACAAAAACTACCACTACTACTACTACTATGACTACCACAACAACAACAAATAAGAAAATAAGAAATTAAACAACAACTACCACTACCACTACCACTACCACTCTGTAATTTTATGCACTAACAGTATTAGAAAATAGAGTGTGAGACTAGAATAGTGAAGGCTAAAGTGATATAGTATTGGAGAATTTCTCTAATACAATATTAGAAAATAGAATGCATGAATATAAAATGCACATATGAATGCTACTTACTCTACTCTATTGCACTACTCCTTGAGTAGTTACCACTAAGTTGAAAGGTGGGTGAAAGGTTGAAGCACGAGCAAGAGCAAGCAAGAGTGAAGCAAGAGCTATGGCCGATGGAGCGAGATATATATATATATATCATATGTGGAAAATGTAATAGTCACAATGTGTGACTAACCTTCCCTTATTCAATAGTCACTAAAAGAATCAAGAATGAAGTGACAATGATGGGCACCCACCAATTGCACTATACAGGTGTGTGGGTATAGTGCACAATGAGTAAATGTCGAAGACTAGGCATAACCACCTTCGCCCCCAATAAGCTCATAGTTAAAGACAAATGTACCTTAGTGAGGAGAACAAAAATAAATAGAAAATTACAACTTGTATATGGAGTACAATATGATGAAGAAATATATCATCTTATCCTTTTCCTATCAACTTCCTAAGGAAGGCATGTCATTCCACTGGGAGACTTTTAGGGAGGAAATCTGTAGGGTCTATATCTATATATATCTTCACAAGCTCAATGGACTTGTCCTCCACTACCTCCCTAATAAAGTGATATTGCACTATAGTATTCTTTGTCTTCTCATGGAAGACTGGATTACAGGCCATTTGAATGGTATTCATTGAATTTGAATGCAGTGCAAGAGTCATAATCGTACCGATCTGCAACTAGATAGCCCAACTATAGGGTCTCCCTTGCAAGCCTTAGTGGCTGTGATGTACTTAGCCTTAGTAGAATACAAGGCTGTGCATTTATGCACCTTGAACATCTTGAACATCAAAGAGAGAGCACCTCTAGCTGTAATGTTCCCATAAGAACTCCCCCAAAGAAAGTTTTAAAAATTTTTAAATTTTTTTAAACCCTCCCTCCCTCTCCCCCAGCCGCCATCATGGCAGGGGGAGAGAGAGAGAGGGAGTGAGCTGTGTGATGGGGGGCCTGTAGCCCCCCAGATGGCAGCGGACAGAAGCTTCCTCCCCTATCTCACCTTATAAAGCTCCCCCCCCTCCCTCGTCCAGAGACGCCGAGCACCCCCTAGTTCTGCAGAAGCTTCTCCCCCCTCCGTCTCGACATAGCAGTACCCCCTCCCCCCAGCGTCGCGGGGCAGCAGCGGGCCCCCTGGCCGCTACCGCTACCGCTACAACAAAAATAACAAACAAGAAAATAAGAAATTAAACAACAACTACTACCGCTACCACTACCGCTACTACAACTACCACAACAAAAACAAATAATAATAAAAGAAAAGAAGAAATAAAACAACAACAACAATAACAACAACCTCTCCCTCCTTCTCTCTCTCCCTCGCTCTCCCTCTCCTCTGTTTCTCTCTTTCCCTAATATGTTTAATGTTTTCTCCCTCTCTCTCTCGTTCCTTCTTTGCTTTCCTCTCTTCCTCTCCCTCTCTCAATACACGTGATTTTTAACAAAAACATGTAAAAGAAAAAGAGAAAAAACAAAAACAAAGTAAGAAGGAACAATGCACTCACCGTAAAGGCCCAAGGATGGATTCAGCGGCTCCTCTTCGCCCTCTGTACACTTCCTCCTCTTCTTCGCAAACGGCGGTGGAGGTGGTGACAAGCTTTCCTTCTTCCTCTTTTTCTCTTTATCTCCCTCTCCCTCTCAAATGCAAGATAGAGTTTGCTCTCCCTTTCGCTCTCTCTTTCGTTTGTTCGCACAAAATAATGCGCTCAGATTTCGGCCCGCGCTTTTTTGTCTGAGCACCGTCGCTATTTACATAGCGATGCCGTTATTTTGCGTCGAAAAGCGCCGTCGTTATGCCTCCGTATCCTTGTAGTGAACTCCTACCATGGCAACATTACTACAATTTGAGTTATAAACCACTACTCTGTCCATCGCTATTTGATGCAACATGGCCTCCTCCAACTTCAATAACGCCACCTTCTCCACAAGAATCGATGGCGATAACCCTACCTACATCTCCAAAGTTGATATGGTTCTCATGTCCACCCCATCTTGCCTAAACCATTGCATTTTTTATTTCCAAGGGTAATTGATGTTTGTGTGATAGAGTTCAATGTATCTATGTTGGCTTATGTGATCGATGTGTGATAGAGTTCAATGTATCTATGTTGGCCTGTGTGATAGAGTTCAATGTATCTATGTTGGCATGTGTGATCGATGCCGTCTCGTAGAGCAATGATGTTCCCAATGAAACTTTGGAACCTTATATGCTCCTCTCTGGTATTAACAATGTGATTGATGATCAATACAACCTATAGTAGAGGAGTGTGTTTGGCACTAGTCTTGCTAGCATTGAGATCACATCATGAGATGCATGGCTATGCTTGCACATATTCAACAAATGACACAAGCGGTTCTCATGGTATTCATCCTCTATACATCACAGTGTCCACTACAGATGCATAGAAAAACTTGGCCATCTCATCAAATTCTAGCTCTGGAAAATTGACATGACTAACCTCTACATGAGAAGGTAAAGGACAATCAAAAGGCTTATTATCCTGCATATGAAATCATGCAAGTACTCTATGTATGTACTCCTTCTGGAACAAGTAGAGAAGTCTCTTAGAGTGATTGCGTGTAATATGCCTATAAAGTATGTGTAAGGTATATCCCATATCCTTCATCTCAAAGGTCTTCTTGAGGTGAGTCTTGAAAGCATTCAACTTACTATGAGTACTCTCAGCTTTAAGTATATCATCAACATAAAGCACCAAGATAATAAGGCTACCATCATGTGCCTTCTTCTGTATAATCATGGATCCATGTCACTACGTGAATACCCTTACAAATTCATAAAATCATCAAACTTATGGTACCACTCTCTAGGTTCCTTATTAATCTCATAAAGATCCTTCTTCAATTTTCATAGTAGGTATTTCCTTCCTTTTTCAGCAAAGCCCTTAGGCTACTATATATAAATCTCATCATGCAAGTTTCCATGTACGGAAGTTGTCTTAACATCCCTTTGATAAAGATCTAGATCCAACTGAGCAACCAAGGCCAAGACTAAGCATAGGGTAATCATCTTGACCACAAGAGAAAAGACTTCATTGAAGTCAATACCATACTCCTGCTTAAAACTCTTTGCAACCATTCTAGCCTTATATGGTAGCTTGGAGTGACCAAGGATACTCTTCAGCTTATACACCCACTTGCATGGCAATGCCCATTTTCCATCAGTCAAGAAAACCAAGTTCAATGTACGATTATTTTCTAGCGAATCAAACTTAGATTGCATGGTGCTCTCTCAAGAATGAGAATCATCTCTGTGTATAATCTCCTCATAAGTAAGTGGCTCAGTGGTGTCTATCACCATGACATAGTGCATAGAGGTCTCATAGTGATAAGGAGGATGTGAAGTTCTAGCAGAGCACCTCAAAGCTGGCTATAGAGCCTATATGGCATGTTGTCCATCTAACAACATGATCCTATAAAATGGGCAAATCCTAGACCACAACATCATCAACAACTGCAGCAAGTTGTCTCATTGGGGGTTGGTTGTATGATAACAGGAGGCTCCTCCTGAAATACCACCCTACATGATTAAAAACAATAGCCTGTACTACAAGGATACAGGCACATAGTGACAACACTTTCTAATGCAAATTAGCAGCGTCGCTATTTGTGTCGCAATAGCGATGGTACTCAGGCGAAAAAATGTGGGCCGAAACCCGACTACGTCATTTTGTGCGAACAAACAAAAGAGAGAGTGAACTCCATCTTGCATTTGAGAGGGAGAGGGAGAATGAAAGCTTCTCACTGTTGCTGCCACCGTTTGCGAAGAAGAGGACGAAGTGTATGGAGGGCGAAGAGGAGCCGCCCGTCACAAAGAGGAGCCGCCAAATCCATCCTCGGGACTTTGCGGTGAGTACATTGTTCCCTCTTGCTTTTTTTTTATGTTTTCTCCTTTTTTTTCACTTGTTTTGGTTAAAAATCATGTATATTGAGAGAGAAAGAGAGGAAATGAGAGAGGGAGAGGAAGAGAGAAAATGAAAGAAGGAACGAGAGAGAGAGAGGGAGAAAACACTAAACATAATAGGGAAAGAGAGAAAGAGAGGGAGAGGAAGGGAGGGAGGGAGAGAGGGAGGGAGAGGTTGTTGTTATTGTTGTTGTTTTATTTCTTCTTTTCTTTTTTTCTTATTTGTTGTTGTTGTGGTAGTCGTAGTCGTAGTAGTAGCGGTAGCGGTAGTGGTAGTTGTTGTTGTTTAATTTCTTATTTTCTTGTTTGTTGTTGTTGTGGTAGTGGTAGTAGTAGTAGTAGTTGTTGTTGTTGTTTAATTTCTTTTTTTGTTGTTTGTTGTTGTTGTGGTAGTCATAGTCGTGGTCATAGTCGTCATAGTCATGGTTGTAGTAGTAGTAGTAGTAGTAGTAGTAGTTTTCTTGTTTGTTGTTGTTGTTTTTTTTCTTTCTTTCTTTCTTTTCTTGTTTATTGTTGTTTAGTTTTTTTTTGTTTGTTGTTATTATAGTAGGAGTAGTAGTTTTTTCTTCTTTTCTTGTTTGTTATTATTATAGTAGTAGTAGTAGTAGTAGTAGTTATTGTTGTTGTTTTTTCTTCTTTTCTTATTTATTGTAGTGGTAGTGGTAGTAGTAGAGAGAGAGAGAGATGTTTTGTTAAAGGAACGAGAGAGAGAAAGAAGGAACGAGAGAGAGGCTTTGTACTAACAATCATGTTTCTAACAGTTGTATTTTGTTTTCTTTGCAGCACTCCATTACAAACCGTGATCCCACTGGCCTTGAGACTCGATATGCAAAGAGGCACGGTGTCACTGCATTGATCGACAGATTGTATGGATGCGGCCACCCTACAAGTCACTCATCTTTCTTATCTATAGTTACTAAGTTTAATTAAAATGCATTATTGTATGGTGGACTAATGTGTAGTTGTTTCTTTTTTTGCAGAGTCCATTCGATACTCCTTTATGACGGGACGAGGTTTCGGATGGCGAGGATCTATAACTCGCCCTTGGATCCCTGGAGCTCACATACTCTTCTTTTTTGGTCACGTGATCTGTGTAGATATTTTCTATGTAGTAGTAGTATCTTGCCATGATTGTACCATTTGCTTTCATTACGCGATCATGTATTTATTTCATGTATTAGTGTTATCATTCAAGTGCAAATTTCTTTATGAACATTTTCATCGCAAAAAACGTCAGTATAAGGTCTATATCTTATAGTGTTGTAGACCTGAAAGACATATGGTCTTTGTAAAGTGATTTAGGAAAGATGAAAAAATACATACTTAAGATCTACAAAAACTAATGAAAAGCCTTATATTTATTTTTGCTTTAAGTTACATTTGCCAATGTGTAGCTCAAACCATGTCCTAAGAAGAAATCCTATTTTTTTTATGAGCATCCACTCATTACCTTGATCATCCTAACACACATAAGTGTTTCTCTTTATCTTTCATCTTGCATTATACAAATATCAAGAGCTCATTTTTTAGTTCAAGTATAAGTAGCAAGACAATATCCTTAGGTTTCATTTACATCATGAAGCTTCACACTTAAATTCTTAATCAATCAAAACCTTCATTCCATGAGATTGGAGAGTTGCTACCAAGGAAAAATATTAATGTGGGCATATACAAAGCGTAAAGAGTGCCTTGATGGGTTTTTAAGATTAACTCTCTTCATTTTCTCATGTTTCCTTTGAGTTGAGTCATTTCCTGATTTACCGAGACTATAGTCATTGATGACAACTAGTGTGCAGAGATCAGATGATGTATGTGTGCGTAGTGAATGTTGGAAGGTCCCCAAGAAAAAAAACTTACAAACCTTCATAATTTCAAGTACAAAGAAAAAAAAATTGCACAATATGAGACAAAAAGACAAGTTGGATGCAATCTCCTTCCATGTCTTGTGTGAGCGCTTCACAAGGCATGTATTTATAGATTTATTTATCTTCAACGCTCAAAAATAGCCCACTTTACAAATAACATGCTTTTGATTTTGCATTTGCATTTTCCCAAATATAAAGTAAGGCATTTGGACATCCAAAAGTTGGGTTATGCCCAAATAAAAATATCAAATAATGAAATATTTAACCGAGCGCCTATCTGCATACAAGATAATAAATGTTTTGTCAAGCGCTTCAATAAATAAGCGCGCTTAAATAAATATTGGCTCCATACCAAGGTATGCACCCATCAAAAATAGTAATTCTTCTAGGCATTTGGATTCATGCCATCGCCTAGTGCTACCCAACGTCATCGTCACCTTCTCTACACATCAATTCAAGCATTCAAAATTGTTAGAAAATAATTAAATAAAACCCAAAAAAAGTGAATGCCTAGCAGTCTTCAGCTACAAAATAATTAAATAGGTTGGAACTCTGTCATAACCTTAATTTAATTCAAGTGCGCACTCTAAACTCGTAAATGTCTA
Source organism: Lygodium microphyllum (assembly GCF_053477565.2). Taxonomy (NCBI): domain Eukaryota; kingdom Viridiplantae; phylum Streptophyta; class Polypodiopsida; order Schizaeales; family Lygodiaceae; genus Lygodium; species Lygodium microphyllum. The sequence goes on from NC_141136.1 coordinate 171,813,371, forward strand.
TTAATTTAATAAGTATTTTACGAAATCACCCGTTGTGGAATCACCTATGTGCACATTAAATTAATCTGACGCCTAGAAAGCAGAGGCGTCCCTATCAGCTTCTCGCACAAGGAATCCTCCTTATGTAGGAGCCTTGATAAATAAATAGTTTTATGGAATCCACCGTGGAATATGCCTCCTAGCATCATACCCCCGAGGTGGGATAGCAATTGTTCTCAATCGCTATTAGCTCAATGTGGAGTCACCAGTGAGGGGTAAGGACATAGGTCGCGTGCGTGCATCCATTGGGTCTCTTCAAAAGGATGATTTTTAAACTTAACCAGATATCTAGAATATCTAGGCCAGTTCTAGTGGTCATAAAGTCAATGTTTAGAATAGTTTGATGTTCAAGGGTTTCAGTTTCTTATTCTAACAAAGGAGGGTTTTCATAGACAGGGTGGATAGGTAATTGGCCTCTAAAAGATTGTAACAAACTGACATGAAAAGTATTATGGATCTTCCAATGTTTGGGTAGTTCTAATTTAAATGCATTGTCATTGATCCTATGAATTATTTTGAAAGGTCCATAAAACCTATGTGCTAATTTAACAACAAGGTATTTCTCAACACTTTTCAATCTTCTATTTTCAATGCGTAACCAAACATAATCACCAACATTGAAACTCATGGCTTGTCTTTTCTTATTAGCTTGTTTAGTGTATGATTGATAGGCTTTCGCAATCATATCTTTAACTTAAGCAAAAATAGTAGCATGCATATTGGCAATATCATCAGCAATTTTAACTTTATTCGACAATGATGTGACAAGTGTAGGCATTCTATGTCCATAAATGATTTCAAAAGGTGCTTTATGAGCAGTTATATGTGGTGTATTATTGTATGCAAATTGAAGTAGATGTAAATGTGTGTCCCATGTTTGTGGTTTTGAAATTGTGTATGCACGTAAAAGATCTAGAATTGTACTATTAGTAGCTTCTATTTTACCATTAGTTTCAAGATGGAATGCAAATGAGAAATCAATCTTAGTACCTAAATTAGAAAACAATGTAATCCAAAAATCATTACAAAATCTAGAATCACGATAAAAAATAATAACTTTTGGCAAACCGTGATTAGTAAAAAAAATCTTCAAAAACAATTGTGCAACTTGAGATATAGTTATTGTTTTCTTGCATGGTAGAAAATATGTTTGTTTATTAAGTCGATCTATTATAGTCCAAATCATATCATGATTAGCTTGTGTATTAGGCAAACCAGTTATAAAATCCATTGAAATATATTCCCATGGATGGTGAGGAATTGGTAAAGGCATTAACAAACCATATTGCTTACCATGGTGTTCCTTGACTCTTTGGAAAATTAAACACTCAAAAAAGTTAGAAATATCAGATTCCATTTGCGACTAGTAAAAATCTTCAACCAATGTTCTTAAAGTGGAAATAAGACCTCTATGACCTTGACATAGAGAACAATGAATTTTGTGCAACACAAATAATCTAAATTGAATAATGACACACAATCTTTTCTCATAAAACATAAATCCATCAGAATAAGACAAAGAATCAATTTGAATCCAATTATTAGCAACTAATTTATTCCAATAAGCTTGAAAACTGGGGTCATGTTTATAGGTTTCCTTCATAGGAGTAAGGGAATCAAAGGATAGAATGAAAATATTATGGTGTAGAGGCAATTAACCGCGAAGACCCATAGACCGCTTATTATTTCAAGTGTTCCAAGCTGAGCACTAATGGTTACCTCTCACATAGCCGACGTGCTATCCATCTCTACAGGTGTAGTGAGCTTACCTCCATGCCTGATCGAGTTGCCTCCTCTCCCAAGCACTCCGGTAGCTCCATGATCCAAGTGCAAGCTTTAAGCAAGCTCAATCCTCAAGCTCCCTGCTTCAACCTTGATTGCCGCGAGCAAGAGAAGAGAAGATAAGAGAAGAGAATAAGAAATGAGAAGATGGAGAGATTTTCCACCACTGTCCCTTGCCCTCACATACTCACTCCCTCACACTCTCACAATCCCTCTCTCAAGCACAAGCTCAAGCAAGCAAGAACAACAAGAAGAAGTAGAGAGCTACTTTTGGCCACACACAAGAATAAGCTTCTCATTCACCTTTCAACTTTATATACAAAGCCCTAAATCACTTTTGGATAGTCATCCCCTTATCCCCCTTTTTTACATGGCCGGTCCTTTTTTCCATTGTCCTCCTATCTTCCTAGCTTCCTTCCTACTGCCCATCTACCTTTACAAATTTCACAGCCGACGCTCTTAAAATAAATCATGGTATGCCTTGTGTTCTTTTACAAGAGTGTTGATATGCGCTTTTTCTTGTGCACCTTTTTCCTTGGTTTAGAACTTTTTTACACTTCTTATGTTTCCAAATTATTCTTGGCATGCCGTCCTCTTCCATTTCACCTTTGCCTTGGCCTTGTCTTCTACTTTACATTTTCTAGATTTTCTACCTTATTCATCTGAGGGTTAACATTACCCCCCTCCGAGACAAGTGTCAGTCCCATGGCACTCTCCATTGTAGGTAGCAGGCTTTATCATACACCGAAGACGTGGCTGGAAGGGACGGTTGTGGTTGCCTTGGAGAAGTTCTAGTGGTAGCGGATGAAGGTTGTTGGGGCCACGTTGTTGGCATAGGTGGTTGGTGGTAGGGTTGTTGGATTTGGGGATAGGGATGTTTGTTGTTGGGAATTGCAATGATGGTGGCTGGCACATGTGGGGGTTCTACACAGGACAATTCTTTGGTGGGCTTGCATGATGGGAATGGAAAAGAGTTCAAAGTTGAGTGTTGATGAAGAGCTGACAATGCTTTCATTGGAGTCTTCAATACCTGCAATTGAAAACCTTGCAGATGTGGTCTCTCCCTGGGGGTAGTGCTAGTCTTCTTATAGTGCATGAGACATAGTTTGATTAGTTTGGGAGTCAGGTTGAACTCTAGGCAATCCGAAAGTAATGTCCTGCACTTGAGGACCCAAACTATATATAGATTGTGGTGTAGATATTATGTGAATGCACATGCATACTTAGATATTATGTAGTTAGAAGACTGATGTTCTGGTTCCTCATAGCAATGTGTGGATGAAGCAAGGGTTCAATGGGCTGGAAAAAGTTATCGATATTAAGGAGAAGTACACACAAAGGTTTCTTGAGACATCATTTGTGATTTTGACAACACCATGTAGCGTAATTGAGCTCATTGACACTGAGATTTTGGTAGCTAGTGGCTATGTGTATTATTTGAACAGTATGGTGTACTTTCCATGGTCTTTCGTGCCTTGGTCACCACTATTGATTGCAATGGTACTGAGATGGAGTGCAAAAAAGGATTGTACAAATGCTTAAGGGTGACCATATTGTGTATATTGGTTATGTCTTGAGGGTTCTCCATCTCTTGTGCCCTCTTAATTTTTATTGATTCGTCTATTTTTTGTAGTTCTCTCTCTCTCTCTCTCTTAGTTTTCCTCTCTTCTCCCTCACAAGCTCCTCTCCTCTTACATAGCATCCTAGTCCGCTCTTCCATGACTAGATAGTTCCCTTACCTCATTCACTTTGTGGCAGAAGGGAGTTTGGCATAGTATAGAGGCTACCATATCGAATTTCCTTTGTCATAAATTGGTGCCCCCGCTGAGGACATTCTCATCCACAATCCTCTACCTCCTTATGCGGGACGATACAACACATAGTGGTGCATCCTCTACAATAAGTGCTCTAAGTGGCTCTTCTCCAATGCCTTCACCAACTCTTTTTGAAGTTGGTCGAAGTCCACGAATCCCACAATGGTCTCCTAAGGAAGCCCAAGAAAGGAATTTTTGCCTATCAGATGATGGCACGTATGCGGGTAAAAGGTGTTTAACTTAGAAATTCCATTCTCTCACAACGGAAAAAATCATGTTGCCATCAATTGGTAGGTTCTCATTATTGTGTTGAGCGTTTTGTAAACAAAGTAAAGGCCCTTTCAGGAGGTCCTCGTCTCCAAATCATCAAATCCCTCTCTCTCTCTGGCCTAATCCACATCAAAGGAGGACAACTATACATGAACTGTGTGGAGTTTTATAGATGTGCAAAGTATGGAGACTACCTTCAATTGTTGCTAGCTTGAAGGTTGGGTGGTGTTGAAAAGGTGGCCATCACACCTTATGAAATATATGTCGTTGAGGATGGACACACTAAGGCAAGAACAATCATTGGTGAGCAAATTCTCTGTATAGCAAAGTTGGTGGGTTCCAGAAAGAAACACTCTGGGAAAAATCCTTTATAATTCAAGAAAGTGTATTCCCTCTACTCCCTTAGGTAGTCTCCACTTATTAATAATAATAATGGCCCTAATTTCTACACCTTCCACTATGTACAAAACATCCGAGTTAATGTATGCATCAATAGGAAGATTTTCTTCCAGCAGCGTCTTGTCATGTACTTTGGGGCTGAAAGATTAAGGGAGATTCTTGTATCACCAGAACCTATAATCTTCCCAATGATAGACTACAATGCATCCTTCAATGTAGATGCCTTTATTTTATTATAATAGTTTCTCATGAATCATCGCGAGTTGTATGGACCAATCCAACCTCTTGCTATGCAAACTGTGCATATTGTAGCCAACACAAAGCTTAGATTGCAAGGCATTATTAGAAGCATACTAGGGCCTAGACGTCTTACTAAAATCAATGCATCTATGAACCCATTAATCCTTCCCCTCATAAAATACAACTTAAGTCTAGACGTGTTTATATTTGTACTCTACTAAGGCAACATGGCATTTCCAAGCTTCTTTGGGTGCAATGGGAAAAATGCAGTGGATTTTTTGGACAACCTTGAGATGGCCTTCCTTGTCTCTGGGAGGGATGATGAAGCATTAAAGTTGAGGGCTTTTCCTTTGGTGCTCAAGGAGAAAGCTAGAATGTGGTTCCAAACTCTAAATCTGGCCCAAAGAGTTGAATGGGAGGGATTGAAGGCAGCTTTCTTACAGAGATTTCAATAAACTAACTCAGCTGAAGAGTTATGGCAATGGCTTTTGGCCCTTCATCAAAGTGATCCTTATGGTTATGCAACTTATGAGAAAGGGTTTTTGAAGCTTTAGGGGCAGTCAGACTCACTGTATCCTGGTGAGAGAGCTCCAATCTGCCTTCAAAAGAATTGATCTATTTCAGGTTTGTATCCCTTGCTCAAGGAGAAGGTAAAGGTGAAATTTCCAAATACTTTTAAAGATGCTTTGAGAATCACTAGGGAAAAGAATCGAAAGATTCTCTACCAAGCCCAAGCTAGCTAATTAGTTTTGGAAAACAACATCACAACCATGGATGCCTCTCAAGTTCCCCCAAATGTATCTAATGCACTAGGCCTTGTTAGAGTTCAAGAAGACATGATCCAACAAATAAAAAATCTTACCAATCAACTAGAGGGTTTGGGAGTGAATCTTGTGCAAGGTGCAAGAAGACCTATCAAGGGGAATGGTGAAAATCGACCACAAATGCGGCGACAAGCAAGGAAGATGTTGTGTTACAATTGTGGAGAAAATGGACATGGCATGTACAATTGTCCTCACCCTAGAAGATATGATCACCATGCCAGAGGTCCTCGACAACAAGTAAGCCCTCCTTGTGCTAGGACTCAAGAGCAAGAGCAGTCACGACCTGCAATTTTACAACCACCTTATGTTCAAGCTGAAACCTCTGCTGTTCAACCAAATGTTAATGTCATAAAAATAGAGGAGGTGGTCATAGATAGAAGCTCCAAGATGAAATAGCGAGAGGTAAGATGAAGGTAGATGTAGTAGAGACCATGCCTATCAAGCGGGTACGTGTTCAAACTGAGGTAAGCAAGGAAGCAATCAATGAGGCAAGTACATCATGGGCACGTAGAGATGAAGGGAAGAAGAGAAAGACTCGAACTAGGTCTAAAATTGATATCTCCGACTTCCCTTTGGGTTCTCAGACACAACCTTATGATCTGATAGCAAATGTGAGCTCCCAAGAGCCAAAATTTACTTGGCCACAACTACTTCATGCCTCTCCAAAGCTACGACGACAATGGTAAAAAATGGTAAGCACTAGGGCAAGGCAAGGTAAAATGGTCAGTGCAATCAAGGCATATAGCCTCAAAGATATAATGCCTTTAGTGGAGGCCCAAATCAAAGGTCAACAGATTCAAAAAACATACATCCATAGTGAAGCAGAGGTTTGTGTCATGACAGAAAAGCTTATGCATCAATTAGACTTAGAAATAATGGAATCCTCAACCTTTAGACCAAAGATGGCCAACAATGATGCGGTCACATGTGTGGGTGTAGTGAAAGCTTTAAGAGTTTTTGTTTTTGGAATCACTACAGCAGTGGATGTTTATGTGATGCCAGTAAAGGGAGAAGGATACCCCCTCATCCTAGGGAGACCTTGGCTTATGGGCATCAGAGCTAGGCAAGATTGGGCAACAGGGGATCTGGAGTTGAGGCCACGTAAAGTGGGTAGCCACGATCAAAAGGTGGTTTACAACTTGAAGAGTGGGTGTCAAGAGAACCTTGAACTAGAAACGTCTACCGATGAGTGGAGCTCAAGTGGATGTTACTCATCGGTAAAAGAGAAAGAGAATTCAAGTGGAGAGAGTGATAGCGCTCTCGAAGTTATGGGCATCACTTTAAAGGAATCTACCTCATCAAAAGACAACCCAATAATCCAAGGAGAAGATGTGTGGGATGCTAGCCTAGAGAAGATGATATCCAAGGATATAAAGGATGAAGAAAGGGAGGGTTATGTGAATGTTCTCAAGAAGCATGCATCATTGTTTATTTTTTATTATACTCATATTACAGGTGTCATTGCAGTGAAGCATCACATCCAACTCAAAGAAGGAAGAAAACCTGTAGTACAAAGATTGAGAAGACTGGGAGTTGTGCAACAGGATGCACTATTGACAGAGGTGAAGAGACTCTTGAATGCAGGATTCATATACCCGATGGAAGATTCAGAATGGGTCTCCCCAGTAGTTGTGAGGCCAAAGAAAAATGGTAAGTGGCGAGTATGCATAGATTACAAGCCACTAAATGCTGCAACAAAGAGGAACCACTTCCCTCTCCCATTTCAGGATGAAATATTGAATGAAGTAGCGGGACATGAGAAGTATACAGTGTGTGATGGCTACTCTAGCTACTTCCAGATTCGCATTGCAGAGGAGGATCAAAAGAAGACCACTTGCATCACACCATGGGGCTGTTTTGCCTTTCAGGTCATGCCCCTTGGTCTCACAAATGCCCCAACAACCTTTCAACGATTCATGAATATGGTCTTCCAATCTTACTTTGGTCTTCCAACCTTACTTTGTTGAGCAATCAATCTTACCATGAGCAATGTTGTGCCTATCATGCTCGTTATCCTTTTGGGAAATCAAAGGCTCCTTGGGCACTAGTGGCTTATGTGTACCCTCAATGACTACATCTTATATCTGCTTCTTAAGCATGCTAGGTTGAGGATCTAGCTTTTGAATAGTCCTGTTTGGTTTCTTGATTTCAATCGTGAGGGGCTCATTCACTCCAATCTTGCTGAGTGAAGACTTGGATTTTCCTCTAGATTTTCTCTTGCACTTCTTTGCTTTTGATAAGATTTGGCCTTCGGCTGATAGACATGGTTTAACAGGGGGTTTTGGCACCCAAATCCATAGGTTACATGTGTAATACCCTTGAGCACGTAGCAACGCTTTGGATATCCATCGTGCTGTTGTGTTGGCTCTCCATCTATACCTTTGTCTATAAGGATTGGGCTTCTTTTGTGGTCTTCTACAATATTTCTAAGTCCAAATAATGTCCTTGGCATTGTCTCCTGACCTTCTTGTTTCAAGCATGGCCTTGCTCACTGGTTCTCTCTGTTCAACATGCACTTGTACCAACTCTTTCAACAAGTTCTTGCTCTCGTTACTAGACTTACCTAGTAGGTCAAAATGATCCTTGCCTTTTCCTCGAGGTCTGATGAGGTCACCCTTACTAAATGTTATCATTATCCTCACCCTCGATAGTGTCAAGTGTATCCTCTGTGCCAAATAGTCGGCCTCACACTTCGTCACCCTTTTGAAGGGTCTTTCTAGGAGGGTTTCCTTTTCACAATGAGCACTGTTTGGAGGAACATGGAATAGGATAGGAAACCTACCAATTTCAATAGTTACAAGGATTTTGCACTTCCCTATAGTGCTTGTGGGTGTCCCTCATAAGGACTAAGAGTTGCATTAGTCAGTGTGAGCTATGATTGGCCTAGTAGGGTCCATGCTTCATACGTCAAGATATGAAAATATGCTCCTTCATCGATGAGAGCATTGACACTATGCTCTCTTTTTGCAATGAGTTTGACCCTAAGATAAGCAGGCGGTACTATGTCTTCATCCTCCGGGTCTTAGCTTATAAATTTAAACCTTCTGATACATGCCCTTGAGTCCCTGACTGCACAACTAGATGTGGATTCTCTACTGATGCACTACAATATATAGACCCAATAGCGACGTTTAAAGCGGAGGAATTACTCATGGAAAAAATTTACCCCCGTCATCGTTTTTTGCGTCGCTATTAGCGACGTGATCGATTCGTCGCTATTAGCGTCGCTATTTGCAACAATAATAGGGATGCTAATAGCGATGCAAATAGTGATGCTAATAGTGATGGTTGCAGACTAAATTTTTTACGCAAATAGCAATGGTTACAGAGGGGAAAAAAATTATGTGGCAGGGCATGCAGCCCTGCCACCCTTCTAGCTATATGCATTGAATATTCTTGCATAATTGATTTACCAATGTTTCCTATACCTAATATCTAAAAATTGTGTATCAGATTTTTTTAAAAAAAAAGAATCCTTTGATTGTAAAAGCTAGATATAATTAATTCAAAAATGTATTTTGCAATGAGATTTTTCATCACTTGCTTAGGCCCGAGAAGAAAAAGAGCTTGTGATTTTAAAAGCTAGATATAATCAATTCAAAAAAGTATTACTCAAGGAGCTTTTTTATCACTTGTTAGGCCCAAGAAGAAGAGCTTCACTTCAAGCTTTCATTATAGTCAGGACCTCGAGGTATGAATAAGTCCCATTGATCTTCTGCTCACTCCAGCTTATTCCAAACTTATTCAAGTCTTTTTGGGAAAGCATTTGGATATATGTAAGAGTTATACCATGGTGTTGGAGCCAGAAACACTAATATAGGGAGTTGTAGTATCTCTAAGCTCTACTTCTTTCTTTTTGTTTTTACCTACGTCTAAGTCATCTTCTATCTTTTCTTTTTTGTCTTCACCCTCAATCTCAATGGATGGAGGTGTTTTAAGATCAAAAGAATCAAGCTCATCCTCCCCCTTCTCAAACTCCATTTCTTGAGCTCAGACTAGTTGTTGTACTCCAAGTAGATCCATGAAACGAACGAATTTCTCTTTACCAAGTGATTTGGTAAAGATATCGGCTACCTGATCTTCTATCTTCACATGAAGTAGATCAATCTGTCCTGCAAGTACCATTCCTCTGATGAAATTGTAATGAATCTCTATGTGTTTCGATCTAGCATGATAGACGGGGTTGCTAGCTAGCATCCATATACACCTCAGGTTGTGTAATAACCCTCACGCTACTCCATATATACCTCTTCAAGCAAGTCACCATTCACGAATGCATTTTTGGAATCCATTTTTCATAATTTTCAGCCCTTAGAAGCCGCTAATGCAATGACTATTCTCACTATTTCCATCTTGGAAATAGAGCTAAAAGTCTCCTCATAATCTAGGTCATATTGATGTGTATATCCCTTTGTAATGAGCTGGGCTTTATACCTTTCCAACGAACCATCTGACTTGCATTTCTCTTTATAAACCTATTTTCTTAAAGACATCAAGTACGTCATCCTTGTACTTTCGAATTACAGCCATGTGTATCAGTTGAAATCATCTATCCAACTGACAGTAGATTCTTGCAAATTTTGTTTTGCCATCTGTCCAATCGACAATAGATTCTTGGTAATAGAAGGTACATGTAGTACATCATGTAGGCTCTTCTTTCTATCCTCATAGCTGCAGCAGTCTACCTTCCTACTGGTGGGCTGTCCCGCACTTGTGCCCAAAATCTTTCCATCCCTTTCAGTTCCAAGTCTTGCATCACTTCCCAAACAACGTCTTTATGAAAAGATCTTTTTGGGATGAGAAGCTCGTATTCACACTGCATTCTTCTTATCTCCCAAAGGGTGATAGTGCCTGGTTTCCATCTCCTCTTCTTCTCTGGCGGTCATTGTGCTCTATGGAGAGCACCTATTACTGCACTAGAGGAGGCTCCACCTTGTGCTCTAGGTGGTGGGCTTTAGCATGAGGCCTTCCCATGGCTAAGAAATGGGGACATGCTTGCTTGGTGCCTGCCATGCAAGCTCGAGGAGGGCAAGATGGAGAAGAGATAGAGGTTGGGGGTTCCCTCCTTCTCCTTTGTAGTTGTCCCCTCTCTTTTAGTAGATGTGATGGCAATGGTAGTGGTAGTGATAGCCTCTCTCTCTCTCTCTCCCTCTCTCTCTCCCTCTCTCTCAATCTCCCTTGTGTTGATCAATCTCCCTTCTGTTGATCTATCTCCCTTCTTCTCTCTATACATCTCAACAAATAGAAAAACAAAGAGAGAAGAGATAATGCATTTACCTCAAAGATTGAAAAAGAATCCTTTTGCATTTCTCTCCTTCTTCTTCTTCTCTTTTCACGGGTTCCCTCATTCTTCTTTGCAGTTGTCCCCTCTATTTTTGTGGCAGATTGGCGGTGGTAGCGACCTCTCTCTCTCTCTCTCTCAATCTCCCTTGCACACGTTGATCTCTCTCACTTCTTCTCTCTATACACTCTTCATCAACAAAAAGAAAGAGAGAAGTAAAGAAAAGAGAAAAACAAAGAGAGAAGAGATAATGCACTTATCTCAAAGCTTGAAGAAGAATCCTTTCTCGCGCTTCTCTCCTTCTTCTTTTTCTCCTTCACGGGTTCCCTCCTTCTTCTTTGCAGTTGTTCCCTCTCTTTTTGTGGTGGATTGGCGGAGGCAGTGACCTTTCTCTCTCTCTCTCTCTCTCTCTCTCTCTCTCTCTCTCTCTCAACCTTCCTTGCGCATGTTGATTCCTCTCACTTCTTCTCTCTATATAATCTTCATCAACAAAAAGAAAGAGAGAAGTAAAGAAAAGAGAAAAACAAAGAGAGAAGAGATAATGCACTTACCTCAAAGCTTGAAGAAGAATCCTTTCGTACTTCTCTCATTCTTCTTCTTCTCCTTCACGGGTTCCCTCCTTCTTCTTTGCAGTTGTCCCCTCTCTTTTTGTGGTGGATTGGCGGTGGCAGCAACCTCTCTCTCTCTCTATCCCTCTCTCTCTCTCAATCTCCCTTGCGCATGGTGATCTCTCTTACTTCTTCTCTCTATATACTCTTCATCAACAAAAAGAAAGAGAGAAGTAAAGAAAAGAGAAAAATAAAGAGAGAAGAGATAATGCACTTACCTCAAAGCTTGAAGAAGAATCCTTTCACGCTTCTCTCCTTCTTCTTCTTCTCCTTCACGGGTTCCCTCCTTCTTCTTTGCAGTTGTCCCCTCTCTTTTTGTGGTGGATTGGCAGTGGTAGCGACCTCTCTCTCTTTCTCTCTCTCTCTCTCTCTTTGTGTGTGTCTCTCTCTCTCTCTCTCAATCTCCCTTGCGCATGTTGATCTCTCTCACTTCTTCTCTCTATACACTCTTCATCAACAAAAAGAAAGAGAGAAGTAAAAAAAAGAGAAAAACAAAGAGAGAAGAGATAATGCACTTACCTCAAAGCCTAAAGAAGAATGCCTTCGTACTTCTCTCATTTTTTTCTCCTTCGGGAGTTCCTTCCTTCTCCTTTACACTTGTCTCCTCCCTCTTTGTGGATGGCGGCAGTGGTGACAACCTCTCTCTCTCTCTCTCGCTCTTGCTTGTTTACAAACCTGTAAAATGTCATGCTCGGGTTTTTACACTTTTTTATGAAGCCCCTCTCTCTCTCATTTTTTATTTCTCTCCATCTCTCTCTTCCTTCCCCTCCCTTCTTCTCTCTATTTCTCTCCCTCCTTCCCTCCCCACTCCCACTCAACTCATCTCATTCCAAAGATAATCAAAGATAGAAAATAAAAAGCTGTAGAAACAAAGATATTGAAAGAAATGTCACCCCACCTCTCTTTATCTCTCTCTCCTCCCTCTCCCTTTACTTTTCTTTATTAACCTTCTCACTTATTCTCTCATTGATTTCCTATTTCTCTCTCCCTCTCTCTCGCTCTCTATTTGTTCTCTCTCTCTCTTTCTCCCTCTCTCTCTCTTCTTTTCACTCTCCTTCCTCTCTTTACCTCACCCTTCTTTTCTATCTCCTCCTCCTCTCTTCCTTCCCTCTCCCTCTCTCTATTTCTCTCCCCCTCTCTTTCTCTCTCTATTTCCATTTCTTTGTTTTCTCTCTCTTTGTTTCTCCCCCCTCTCTCTCTCGTTGTTTCTCCCACTCATCCTCTCTCCCTCCCATCATCTCTCATTTCTCTCTTCCTCTTTCTCTTTGTTTCCTTTCTCTCCCTCTTTCTCTCTTCCTCTCCCTTCATTCTTCTCCCTCCCTTCCTCCCTCCCTCTCTTTCCATGTATCTCTTTGCAAAGAAAAACAAAAAAAGAAAACAAGAGAACACAAAAATAAAGCAAGAAGAGGAAATGTACCTACCTCAAAGGGCGTGAAGATAAAACCCTTTGTACCGTCTCTTTGCACCTTCCCTCCCTTCTCCCTTACACACTTCTATTTCTTCTTCGTCTATAGCAGTGGTGGCGGTGATAACAATGGTGATGAGCTCCCTCTCTCTCTCTCTCTCTCTCTCTCCCTCTCAAAGCTTTAAGCTCTCTCGCTCTCTTTTTCATTCTTTCTTACAAATGTTTTCTCAGCAAATGTTATGCTCGAGTTTTCAAAACTTTTTCCTCAGATCGATGTCACTATTAGTGTCGCTATATGCATCGCTATTTGCGTCGATATTTGCATCGCTAATAGAATTAGCAACGCTAATAGCGATGCTTTTAGCAACACTGCTTTTTTGCGTCGCAAATGGCCGTCGCTATTGTCCCATTCTCTTGTAGTAATGTCTTGAGTCGTCTGTGTAGTGCCATTCAAGGTGCATCTATTGTTAGGACTGTCATTTTTAGTCATCCTCCCAATTATAGCTTGATGTTGTTCCGTTCCGCTTTGACTAGATGCAGTTTAAATGCAACATACATATGCTTTTGTGGTGTGGCCTTTTTGCCCTTGTTGGCTAGATTGGCCTATTAAGGTTCTAGGGTCTCTGTTTGTCTTTGTTCGGTTATGGGCTTTTGGTTATTGTTTTGCAAGTGAGAATCTATGCTTGCGTAGGGCCATCACTACACTAGGATTTAATTTGGAGGACCCTTTAGGATGCGCGTTTTATCTCTAGCCTACTTGGGGGAGGTGCAGAGGGGGCAATCCCCACCGACCCGTAGGGCCATTACGTTAAATACCATCTGTGATCTGAAGGACCATTTGCAGCCAAGTTTTGAACCACTTACTCTAGATTTCAGTCCAATGATAGATCTATAATGTGCATGTTGGACTAGACAATTGGGGTGTTCGACTGGACAGTTGGATATCCGATCAGACAGTTGGTCCGATTTTTGTGCATCTGATTCTGGGAATCGGACGTCCGATTCGCGATTTTGGAGTGTTCAATTTCGGATGGTCCAAACATCGCGATCAGATGGATCGAGTGTCCGATCAGACGGATTATGTATCCAATTATGAGTTGTCCAAGTGGTCTGACTCTGGGAATCGAATAGGTCACTCGGTCTCGACTCTAGGAATCGGACACTATAGGAGACATTCGATTCCACCGGTCGAAACGTGTATCAATCACTTATTTGCCCAAAAAATCTATGATAAACATCGCTAGTGGCTACCAAAACTTCCAGGAATCAAAGAAGGGTGTGGGCCAGGGGCATTCCATACCCAATTTGATAATAATAATAATAATGAACAAATTGTACATCGGACTGATAGGCAATAAAAAGGAAAACTATCCAAGAGAAGATGTTCACATGAAAACACATGAAAGGGACATAAAATTCTTCAAAAATTAATAAATCATGGTCCGTGGCTTGGAATAAGGGGGACCCAATCAAAGTACAATCAGGACATGGCATACATGTATGATCAGATGATGGTAGATACATGAGGGTATGCAACATAAACACACAAGGTTGTGTCCCCACACTTAAGCCCTTACTGGGAAGGGTGAATTGAGCAACAAGGACCTAAGACCACACATCAGACTAATCACGAATGTCCCCATACCTAAAACATAACCATTACAAGAAATAGAAGATGTAGGGTTAGAAAAACTTCGCCCATATTCCTGAGGATTGAGGTTGATTGTCAATGTCACGTGCTATGTCACCATCAGCGCAGGAGAAGGTTCAAAAGTGTCTTCACATCACATGTTCAACGTGGCATGGACCACACAACAGCACCTAGGGAGCCAACTTTACTAAGGGAATCATGAGAAATCATCAATGGGGGTGAAGGATAGTGCATTCAACTCACAGTCACTCATATGGAATGAAAGAATAGTCGCTCGCCCCACAACAAACGTTGCTTTATTGAATAATGATGGAAACCCAACCTAGTTTAGAACACTACAAGATATAGGCCTTACACTGACATTAAAAATGATGAAAATATTCATAAAGAAATTTGCCCCCGTTGTCACAAAAAGCATCGTTATAGGCAACGCCATAGAACAGTCAGTATCAGCGTCATTATCAGCATCGGTATCAGCGTTGTGACGCTGATAACGATGCTTTGCGACACATTTTGCGACGCTAATAGCGATACATGCAGTAAATTTGCGATGCTAATAGCGACGGTAACATGGAAAAAGAATTTTTCTGGCAAGGCAGTAAGCTGCCCTACCACATATAGCACTATGTGCTTTATTTGGGCCATACAAAATAGTTTCAAAAATGTGTACCATGCTTGTGTAAATAAAGACAAAGTGCGCTTAAATCATAACATTGATACATGAAATAAATACATGATCGCAACTACTACTACATAGAAAATGTCTACACACATCACGTGACTAAAAAGAAGGGTGTGTGAACTCTAGGGATCCAAGGGCGATCTATAGATCATCGCCATCTGAAACCTCGTCCCGCCGCAAAGGAGCATCGAATGGACTCTGCAAAAAAAGAAACAACTACACATCAGTCCACCATACAATAATGCATTCTAATTAAACATGGTAACTACAGACAAGATAGATGAGTGACTTATAGGGCCACTGTGTCCATACAATCGATCGATCAATACAGTTAGACCCTACATCTCTGCATATCGAGTCTTAAGGCCGGTGGGATCGCGATTTCTAATGGAGTGTTGCAAAGAAAACAAAATACAACAGTTAGAAACATGATTGTCAGTACAAAGAATATTGCAAAATTTTAATAAGCAAGGAAAAAAAAAGAAAAACTTACAAAGTCCTCTAGATATGTCCTATGGCCACCACTCCCAAGATGATGGACCACTCCGGCCTCTAGTCATGCCCTCTCGTTGCCTCGCGCTAATGTCTCCAATGTTGTGGAGAATCTGTAGCCTTCTCCCTGAGTCGGTGCCAATCGTTGGTGTCTAGCCACTCGCGCTTTGAAGCCCCACTCTTAAGTGCCTTACATGTGTCCGATCATTTGTGTGACATATATGCATGCATGCACTCCATCATCTAGTCCGTAGAAAATCTATCTGTTGCGGTTAGTACCGCAAACTCCTTTGCAAGGATGCTACTATGTAGTCCTTGCTCCCCTCCAGTATGTTCTTCTAATGATCCAAGACGTTGTGCCCAAAAACTTGTTGACACAACTCTCTCATACGACCCATCACCCTCCTCCCCTCATCATTCATGATAATGGCTCCTGACCTATCATCTACAAGGTAGGCATACCCCTTTGGAGTATGCCTAAGATGGGTTCTCTCCCACCTGTGACCACGCTCTAGGGTATATCCAAGAGACCCTTGTACATCTGGTGTGCCTACCAGGGTAGTATCTTGATGCCAAGAGGCATATTCCACGGTGGATTACGTGAGGTTTTACGGTGGATTGTGTAAGATTTTATTATCGGGGCTCATACGCAAAGTGGATTCTTTGTGCGAGAAGTCGATGGGGACGCCTATCCTTTTCGGGCGTTTTGTTAATTTTATGTGTACATGGGTGATTCCATAGTGGGTGATTCTGTAAAATACATATTTAAATTAATAAACGTTTATGAGTTTAGAGTGCACACTCGTGATAAATTAAGGTTAGGATTGATTTCTAACCAATTTATTTATGTAGGTGAAGACTGCTAGGTAATCACTTTTGTCGGTTTAATTGTATTATTTTACTAACAATTGTGAATGCTTCAGTTGATGTGTAGAGATAGCAGCGGTGGCAGTGGAAAGCATTGGAAGATAGCGTGTATTCAAGTTATCGTCAATATTTTTATGGGCACATATCTTAGGCCTATATTTTGTCGCACTTATTTATCAAAGCGCTTGATATTTATTTATTATTTTTGTATATGCATGGGTACACGATTTAGATATTTGTATTGGACATTGTATTTGGGTACGCCTGACTTCTTGGGCGCCCATTAGCTTTAATTCTTTATTGGCACAAAAGCCAACTCAAAACCTAAAGCATGCTATTTTGTAATTTGGGCTATTATTTGAGCTTGAAGATGATTAATATATGAAATACATGCTTTGTGGAGCGCTCACATAAGGCATGGAGGGAGATTGCACCGAATTGGTCTCTTGTTCATATCGTGCAAGGTTTCTACATTGATTTGTGTGCAAAAAGTAGAGTTCTTTTGTTCTTGGGGACCTACTGACGCTCACTACGCGCGCTTACGGCATCCGATTTGTGCACCATATCTATCGGAGTAGCACCCATAGGGGTGCCACCTGCGAATGACTAAGCAAAAGCCAGAGTGAGTGGAGTAGACGTCCCCACACGTGTGACAAATTCCGAAGGTGATGCAACTCCAGTAGAACGACGAGACAAAGACACTGCGTTAATGCCTCCACAGTAACCACCTAAGCCATGCTCTCTGATCAAACTGCCATGAGAGTGAGGAGTAGCATCTATATCCCGCGCCCACTACGGGCTCACTACATCTCGATCTCTATAGCATCCCCCTAAACCAATCCCTCCGTCTGGCCCAAGTCTGGAGCGTCGATCTCGTCTTCTAGAAACTAAAGCATCAGATTGCGCCAAAGTAGATCTAATAGAGGGGCCTGACGGTGTCCCAGACAGCTCTTGGTCCGTCCTGTCTTTAAATCTCACCATCTAATCTGGAGATATACGCATGAAGATCTCCTGCAGCTCCTCATCGCTCATCCCTTGACTCATCCTGATGATCTAAATATCCACAAAGGTTACCTGCACAAATAAATAATGATGTAAGCATAATCAATATAAATCGTACAAAGCACGATAATATAAATCTTTAAAAAATAATATTACTTAAAATGCATATGTTAATACCCTTATAAGCGATTCATCAACGAATTGAGTAGATAGATGCTCCAAGTATGAAGTATCCTATGGTCCCATGTCAATCTCCTGACACAACTCCGCATACACTGGAAGGTCAATAGACATGTCACCACAAAAGGATGAGTCCACCTCGTTCTCAAAGAATTCTTAGACTCCTCTATTTCCATCATTGTTACTCGATGCTGGCTCTTCTACATGCTCCAAGATTTCGGTGGCCTCCACCCCTTGCAATATCGACCCCTCTATTTGCATATTGTCCTCATCTATGCTCGGGACATCGCTTTGATCATATACTCTTGCACTTCGGGGAGCTGAAGGTATAACATACCACCATCAAGGTTATCGGGGGTTTGGATAGAAAATTACATGTTCACAATTATGTACAAGAGAGATTTAACTATTGTGACATCTACCATGTCGTAATACAATTAGAAAACACATGAGTTCATGCACCTATTCACAAATGGGCCCGCAACACAAACGTGTTGCAAAAATCCGTCCATTTTTTTCAAAATCTATTTCGAGAAATCCAGATGGACCTCGTCAAATTGTTGCTCCAGCTCCTTCAAGTACCACTTTGAACCACTGCACATCGAATAGGATCATGAAGAAGCTACGGTAATCCACTGTGACAATACTTTGCAAGTTTCCAAAATACTCCATCTCATCTATAACCGTGTTTGGATCCGTTGCTCATAGTCAGCTCTCTTGCTCGAACCTTGCCATGATACCACAATCTGTTGTGGAGCACATTTTGTCAATACAGTCCACGCAGAAATGTCATCTGTGCGACCACGCCGCACTATATAATTTGTATTGTACATTGAAACACTCAATTAGTTGTCACATATAAAATATAGATACGACAAACCCTAAACACGTCATCACCTTTGGACTACATCCCCTCGAGAATTCCCACTCCTTGGTTGAGACCTCCACCCTTCACGAGACGCTGTGGTCAAAGCTCCATGCAACCATCGTGTTGATATAAACAATGGCATCTCCTCCATGCCCTCGAGATATCGAATTGGTCGATGGTGCATACTACTACGTCGAAATTCAGATCACACTTTCTCTTGATCTTTCCTAGTTTGCTGGTACCTAGCGAGCCACGTCTCCATAGAGGCATGGTACAACATACAAAAGTGATTCACTTTCTCCTCCATTGCAGCATCCATTTCTTTTTTCTACCCCATTTCCAACCACCACATCTCCGGTAAGTCTATCATCGTCCTTCAGCGACCATAGCATACTGTTGTCTGAATCCATCGTTGGTAGCCATTGTGAAATATGCACTAGCATCTCAGACACCTACCAACCTTCAGCCATGCTACCTTCTAGCCGAGTTCATTGTCGCACAAAGCCTTTTAGGGTTTTCATGAAGCACTCCAAGAAGGACATCCATCGCGTATGGACAGGTCCAGCAATCTCCACTTCATCTACAAGATGCATAAGAATGTGGATTTGTATCGTGAGCATGCTGGTAGGAAGGTATTTCTATAAGAGACAGACCGTCTCCACTGCTCCCTACCTCGCGGATTCAATAGAGGACGTCTTAATCTCCTTCTATGAGATCTATTGCACTAAAGTCGACAACCTGTAAATTGCCCCACGTATTTCTGGAGTAAGGCATCTTGCGATCGCGATCAGTAGTACAAACTGCCACTAATGAGAAAGAATTATGAACAACGACTATACTCCAAATAGAAAAATACCACGCCACTTACAATCCATTCGTAGTACAAACCTAACATATCTTATGCCAATCATGGGATTTTAGCCTTGATAATTTTTCATCTTTAGAAAATGTATACTTGAGAGAAGGCATCATATCCGTCCGAGTGCGGATAGACTTCACTATTTGCTTCACAATGCACTCTTTTTTAGTGGACAAAACCCAAGGAGCGCGAGGTAGTTGCAAGTGACCATTAGCACTCGACTACGGCCTACCTCCTTCAAATCCATTCGTGCCCCTATAGTGTCTCTCTTTCTTGTGATGTGATCCCATAGCAAGCTGTCCATGTTCTTGAAAATATGCATGGGATCCAACAAGTGGTTGATCTATAAGTGGGTCCAATATGGCAACTTGTAGAAAACTGAGAACTGTCACATTCCGTTTGGATGTGACTCCGTGTGGACCATTTTCAGCTCGTACCAGCTTTGGACATTCATACTTGTTGGAGGTCGTCCAAGAAAACCTTCCCTAAGTTCATGACCCTCTGGCAAGAAAGCGGTGTGTCCTTGATATACCATCTTCTTCATGGTTCGTGACCTTCGAGAGTCTAACTGTAGCCCACACAATGGACATACCTGATAACCTGAGGTAATCAGACCTATCCCAACACCTCTATCAAGTGAATACAAACTTGAACGAGCTATGATAGATATTACCAAAGAGAAAATAAGCCTACTTATCTGATCACTCTCTAAATCTTGGAAAGTCATTCATCGTCCACATGAAAATGGCTCGAATATTGGCAAACTCTCGACCATCACGCTTACTCATATCTTGCATGATGACCCCCTCCTCCCAAAAAATCTTAAGCTCATCGACTAATGGATAAAGATACACGTCCATATTTTGGACTTTGTAGCGGTCGGGAATGAGTAAGCTAAGGATGAGATGTCCTTTCTTCATAGAAACCCATGGAGTGATATAGTAGTTGACAATGACTATAGGCCACACACTGTAAGTTGGGCATAGATCGAATGGGTTCACGCCATCCATTGCAAGACCGAGCTGAAGATTCCTTGGCTATCGGGCAAAGCCTAGGAAGTAGAGTCAATGTGGCTCCATGCATGTGAATCCGCTGATATTCGTTAAGCTCCATCTGTGGACCTATTCTACGCATGCCACATTGTCAAGCTCGCCATACCGGACGTATGAAACATGTGTTTTATGCGGGGGATAAGCGAAAAGTGTCTAAGAACTTTTTGAGGGATGGTTTGCCCTTTCAAGTCCTATCGATACATGTGAGCACCACACTTTGGACATGTCTCCATAGTCTCGCATTCTCCTCGAAACAATATGCAATTGTTGATACATGCATGGATGCTATTGTAGTCGATGCCAAGCTTTCGTAAAACATGTCATGCATCATCACGAGACTCAGGCATAGTATTAGCAAGTGGTAATATATGATACTTCAGTAACCTGAAAAAAATCATAAAATACCTTGAAAAAGCACAAATGTATTTAATGATAGTACCGAAAAGAAATCAACAGAGTACATACAAGGTACCTCATGAACTCGGTCACACTCGCATCGCTCCACCTGTATTTTGCTTGCACACTTAGGAGTGCAAGCAGTGTCTTCAGACGAGATACTCGGAACCCATCATATAATTGCATGGATGCTTCCTCTCTAAGAGGATTAGAAGTCTTGACATCCATGGGCATCAATGCAGCAATCATGGCCTCCATCTTAGGCTCTACAATTGTAGGTAAGTCTCGAAGGGGCTACCTGTCTTCTCTGGTATTGACGGTATAGATTGGGTAGTACCTTCCAAGTGGTGGATTGGCTCATGTACTCCATCCATCGCATGCCCACGAACTTCTCTAACTGGCCGCAAAGGATGCACTCCTCCTTGGGACGAGATGTCACCTCCCTAGATAGAAAATTTGCCAGCCACACCCAATCTTTTTGTATATGGTATTCAATTAGCTTCCGAATACAATGCATGATTAATATAAACTTTTCTTACCATTTGCTCAAAATCTAAGATCGCCTAATCAATAATCTCAGATTGAAACTCGCCGAAGTGTCATGTGCGTGCTCTATAGACAATCCATGTTTTGGTCTAATTGCCAGCTTACATTGAGAGCAAGGACATGGGACACACTGATTAAGATACACCTCATGATCTTGAACATCATGACCTTCATCGTTTTCCATTTTGTCTACGTTACGACAAACAATTTGTTTTTGTTATCATTCTTTTTTTCTTTCTTAAATTATTTGAGAATGGATTTCTTCTCTTGTACCTTAGCAAAAATTAACGTATGTAAAGTCTCCACCGACCCACTAATTAATGTATGTCAGAGTGTTTTTCGTCTCGTGGTATTGCACCAGACCTCACCAAACCTCGCCACCACTCTCTCTTTTTTTTTAATCCATTCATTCTCTCCTCTCCTTCCATCTCTCTCTCTTTTTCTCTTTCTTTATTATGCTATATATTTATTCCCTCTCTCTCGTTCCTTCTTTCTTTTTCTCTTCCTTCCCCTCTCTCATTTCCTTTAACAAAACATATCTCTCTCTCTACTACCAATTTCCTTTAACAAAACATCTCTCTCTCTCTACCACTACCACTACCACTACAATAAACAAGAAAAGAAGAAAAAACAACAACTACTACTACTACTGCTTCAACAACACAAAATAAGAAAAAAAGAAAAAACTACTACTACTACCACTACTATAACAATAACAACAAACAAGAAAACTAAACAACAATAAATAAGAAAACAAAAAAAAACTATTACTACTACTACTACTACTACTACTACTACTACAAACAAGAAAACTACCACTACTACTATAACCACGACTACGATGACTACGACTATGTCTACGACCACGACTATAACTATGACTACAACTACGACTACGACTACGACTATGACTACGACTACGACTACGACTACGACTACTACGACTATGACAAACCACTACCACTACCACTATAATAAACAAGAAAAGAAGAAAAAACAACAACAACAACAACTACTACTACTACTACTACAATAACAACAAACAAAAATAGAAGAAAAAACTACTACTACTATTACAACAACAACAAAACAAGAAAACTAAACAATAATAAACAAGAAAAGAAAAAAAAAACTACTACTACTACTACAACACACAAGATAACTACTATTGCTACTACTAGTACTACTACTACAATCACGACTACAACCACGACTACGACTACTATAATAACAACAAACTAGAAGAGAATAAATTAAATAACAACTACCACTATCACTACCACTACTACTATTGCTGCTGCTACTGCTGCTGCTACTACTAAGACTAAGACTAAGACTACCACAACAACAACAAACAAGAAAATATGAAATTAAAAAACTACCACTGCCGCTGCCACTGCCGGTACCACTACCACAAAAACAACAAACAAGAAAATAAGAAATTAAACAATCACTACCACTACCCCTACCACTACCACTACCACTACCACTACCACTACCACTACCACTACCACTACCACTACCACTACCACTACCACTACTACCACAACAACAACAAACAATAAAAAAAGAAAAGAAAAAATAAAACAACAACAACAATAACAACAATCTCTCCCTCCTTCTCTCTCTCCCTCCCTCTCCCTCTATCCCTCTCTTTCTCTCTTTCTCTATTATGTTTAATGTTTTCTCCCTCTCTCTCTCTCGTTCCTTCTTTCATTTTCTCTCTTCCTCTCCCTCTCTCAATACACATGATTTTTAACAAAAACAAGTAAAAGAAAAAGAGAAAAAACAAAAACAAAGCATTAAGGAACAATGTACTCACCGTAAAGGCCCAAGGATGGATTCAGCGGCTCCTCTTCACCCTTCGTACACTTCCTCCTCTTCTTCGCAAACCGTAGCAGAGGTGGTGAGAAGCTTTCCTTCTCCCTCTTTTTCTCTTTCTCTCCCTCCCCTCTTAAATGCAAGATGGGTTTTGCTCTCCCTTTTGCTCTCTCTTTCATTTGTTCGTGCAAAATAACGCAGTGGGGTTTCGGCCTGCATTTTTTCGTATGAGCACGGTCGCTATTTACGTAGCGACGCCGCTATTTTGCATCGAAAAGCGCCGTCGTTTTGCCTCTGTATCCTTGTAGTGAACTCCTACCAAGACAACATTACTACAACTTTGAGCTATAAGCCACTACTCTGCCCATGGCTATTTGATGTAACATGGCCTCCTCCGACTTCAATAACGCCACCTTCTTCACAAGAATCGATGGCAATAACCCTACCTACATCTCCAAAGTTGACATGGTTCTCATGTCTACCCCATCTTGCCTAAACCATTGCATTTTTTATTCCCAAGTGTAATTGATGTTTGTGTGATAAAGGTCAATGTATCTATGTTGGCTTATGTGATCGATGTGTGATAGAGTTCAATGTATCTATGTTGGCCTGCGTGATAGAGCTCAATGTATCTATATTGGCATGTGTGATCGATGTCGTCTCGTAGAGCGCCAATGATGTTCCCAATGAAACTTGGGAACCTTACATGCTCCCCTCTAGTATTAACAATGTGATTGATGATCAACTCAACCTATAGTAGAGGAGTGTGATTGGCACTAGTCTTGCTAGCATTAAAATCACATTATGAGATGCATGGCTATGCTTGCACATATTCAACAAATAACAACTGCAAGCTTTAATAAATGTTTAAAGGTGTTCATGAGTGCAATTCTAATAGGAGTTTAAATGCTCTTTTACATCCATTTTGTCTATAATTCTATGTACTAACAGTATTAGAAAATAGAGTGTGAGACTAGAATAGTGAAGGTGGAAGTGATATGGTATTGGAGAATTTCTCTAATACAATATTAGAAAATAGAATGCATGAATATAAAATGCATATATGAATGCTACTTACTTTACTCTATTGCACTACTCCTTGAGTAGTTACCACTGAGTTGAAACGTGGACAAAAGGTGGAAGCACGAGCAAGAGCAAGCAAGAGCTATGGCCGATGGAGCGAGATATATATATATATATATATATGTGGAAAATGTAATAGCTACAATGTCTGACTAGCCTTCCCTTATTCAATAGTCACTAAAAGAATCAAGAATGAAGTGACAATGATGGGCACCCACCAATTGCACTATACAGATGTGTGGGTATAGTGCACAATGAGTAAATGTGGAAGACTAGGCATAACCACCTTCACCCCCAGTAACCTCATAGTTAAAGACAAATGTACCTTAGTGAGGAGTACAAAAACAAATAGAAAAGTACAACTTGTATATGGAGTACAATATGATGAAGAAATACATCATCTCATCCTTTGCCTATCAACTTCCTAGGGAAGGCATGTCATTCCACTAGGAGACTTTTAGGGAGGAAATCTATAGGGTTTATATCTATATATATCTTCACAAGTGCAATGGAATTTTCCTCCACTAACTCTCTAATAAAGTGATATTGCACTATAGTCCACTTATCCTTGGAAACATGTCAAAATGCTTCACATCCAAAGACACGTAGATGCATATAAGATGGTAGTTTCCCAGTCCATACCTCATTTGCAACCTAGAAATCTAGACAAACCATTGGAAGGTGATCTATTGATGACATGTATAGCTGTACTGATTGCCTTAGGACAAAATCTTTGTGGTAGGCCTATATGGCTAAGCATACTGCGTACAGACTCCTGGATGGTTCTATTCATTTGCTAAACCAAACCATTTTGGGGTGGGGTATATGGGGCGGTCAACTGACCCTTAATACCCCTGTCATCACATAGCTGCTCAAAGGCATGTGACACATATTCTCCCTCATTGTGAGTCCTAAGGAATTTCAGCCTATGCCCAATCTGGTTCTTAATCAATGCAAGCCATCTTTGAAATACAACCAAGACATTTGACTTAACCTTAATGGGGTAAGCCTAGACTTTACTCGAAAAATCATCAATGAACGTCACAAAATAATTTGCACCACCCATAGACTCACAAGCCATGGGCCCACAGACATCTGAATGTACTAATTCTAGGGGTTCACTCATGCGTGTCCTACCAAACTTCTTATGCGTATTCCTAGTCTATCTGCCATAAAGACAATGCTCGAATGAATCAAAACATGCGTAGTCAAGGGGCGGTAAGTACTACAAAAACCAAAAATCATTTTCATTCCATTCAAGGACATATGGCCCAAACGGGCATCTCAAAGAGATACATGTAGGATGGAACTGATTGACAAAACATGGTCAATAAAGGACCCATCAACTACAAGAGGATAGAGACTGTTAGCCTTGACACCTCTAGCAAGCACAAGTCGGCCACGGGTGATCTTTCAGGCAGAATCCCCAAATGAAACATGAAATCCAAAATCATCAAGCTGCCCCTACAGACATAAGATTATGTGTAAGCGTAGATACATGACATACATCCTGTAACAAAAAAACACTACTAGTAGAGAACTATAGTCATACATCCCCAATGCCAACAATAGCAAGTGACTTGTCATCACCCAAGCAAATTGAACCAGAGACAGTGCGGTAGGAATGGAACCACTCACGGCATGGTGTAACATGAAATGAAGCACTAGAATCCAAAAGCCAGTACTGCGAATACATAGCGTGAACCTCGGTCAATGACGTAGTGTCACAAGAACTAGCTGCAAGTATATACTCCCCATCATAGTCATCAGTGTGCATGACATTTACCTCCTTGATTTTACACTAGATTTCGCAGGCATAATGATGTGATCAAGGGACTTTTCATGTACTTTGTCTTTCCCCTTCTCTTTGTGCTTTCTCATTACACAATTCATGACATTGTGGGTGTATATGACCCTTCTTGCTACAATGATGACATGCCACATTAGCATTTCTTCCACGAGACTTGCTGTGTGCCTTACCACCCGACTTAGACCTAGACTTTTTGCGAGTCTCTGCCATGTCCATACCCACATTCATTCATTTCATTACCATCTCTGCTGCTAACAGTCAAAGCATGCAACACACGAGAGGCATCCAAGTTCTTATGATTCATCTCTTCGTGTAGAAGAGCACTCTCTATATCATGCAAGTTCAAAATAGTAGCAGGAACACATAAGTTAGTGCAGAATACATCCCATGACTCACTCAGAGTCCCAAGCAAAAATGATGGAGTAACCTCATCATTAAAGGTAATGCCCTGCGAAGTCAAGTTCTTAAGAATAGTATGGAACTGGCTCAAATAAGCAAACATTTTCATGTTTTCCTTCATGTGTAGGTCCATAAGCTGCTTCAGCCCCAATACATCTAACTAGCTGGACTTTTCTTATCATAGAGGTTCTTAATTTTATCCTAAATCTGCTAAGCACTCTGTGCTTCCTCAACCACATTGTAATGCACATGTTCAGTGAGAGACAAGATGAGGGTGGACTTGCATAACTCATCAAGTACATCCCATTCGTCATCAGTCATAGTTTCAGGCTGCTCACCATGCATCCTTAGTGGCTTTATTTGCAATGCTACACCAATACCTTCAAAACTTGGCTCTTCCAATAGGCATAATTCGTACCATCAAGCCTAGTGATGTTGAAGATAGCACTATCAGTAGAAGAAGATGCCATATAGCAGTCCAAAACGGTACAGATAGTTTAAAACTGCTTGTTGTTTTTTGTTGTAAATAGTCAAAATGCCCCCAAAACCAGGGAAAAATTACCACAAACTGATAGCTAATGATGCTGCCCACCAAGTACAATCAAAAGTACATAAAATTAGGATGCTTCAGCATGAAAATTCCATGTCAATCCATGCATAATTGCTTGCTATAATAAATTAGAGCCAAGTACAATGAAAGAAAACTATAGGGAAAATGAATGCACCAAGTCAACCACTGACTGCCAAAGCATAACCAGTATCAAGCGGGCATAAATAAGCATGTGACATTCATACAAACATCAAGCAAATACCCAAGCATGTCAAATGAATCCATCAGTAAGCCGGCACACCCCCTGTGTAATAGGGCAAAGTGTATAGAACACTGGCAAGACCTGACACAAAGAGATGTATGCTCAGGGAGTGCAAAGCCCAAATTAGTCCAAATACATCTATGAGAACCATGGCATATCAACCATGTAATATCCAAGTGAAGATCCCAATCTCAAGTATCCAAATGCTCAAGTAGCATAAACCACCTACTCAATGTTTGTCAAGCATATCAAGATGCTCCTATTGGCACAAAATCCCTAAATATCAAGCAAAGAAGCTCAACAAGGGCATATAATAGCACTAGTGCTAGAAGATCCAAGATCATCAATCAGACCTCATGAGCATATAGGCCATATAGCATCCATACATAGCATCCATAGACATCAAGTACATCCAAACTGTAACTTTGCCAAGCCAATAAATAGCCAAAGTAATCTCTGGGGAATCAAATTTCAAGATAAAGCAAGGCTCAGTAGCATCAAACTCCAAACAATGTAACGGGCATGTAGTAGTGGCATAGGCGAAGCATGTTAAGACCGGTCAGACATAAGCAAAGTATATGCCATAAGTATAATAGGGATGAAGTTCCAAATGCAATGCAAAGAGAACTCAATCTCAACCAATGATTTGAGAGTAAGTCCAAGCTCTATGTTGATCCCTGAGAGTCACTGCATCAATGTATACATCCAAGACATAGCCCGAATGCAATAGACATATCCAAAAATAAGCAAAAGAGCTTCAACCCTGAATATTCTAGCAGAAAATAAATGTCCAAAACTAAACAAATAGTGGCTCAATCTAAGTTCAAAGCCATATACAAACCATAGGCATACTTCCCCATAAGTATAGGTATCAACCGGGCGTAATCGGGCATCAAATGACCATGTAGCATGAGTATAAAGTGTAATGACAAGGGGCTACCTTATTTTGGGCTGCTTGTGGACTATGTAAAATATTCAATGACTGAGAAAATTCAATGCTAAAATCATCTCACATCATAGGCATGCATTCCCCTAGCATTCGGGGTGCCAATTGAGCAACCAATGTTAATGCCAACCAAGCATACACATAAAGTGCTCATGTAACATTGTTTGTGGTTGTATGTGGACTATGGGAAACAATCTTGAACTGAGGTAAATCAGTCCACAAATCAATGCCAATGATAACCACCAATGTCGAGCATCAAGGGCGTGTTCCCAAGTGCCAAATGAAGTGTTTTCAAGCTGCCAATGAGTGCCAAGGGAGGGCTGAAGTAAAAAATGAATTTTTTGCAGGTTCTCAAGCTATCCCAAATTGATCTAGGGCCTGTAGAAGGGTTGGGCAAGGTCAAGGCAAGGTTGGGGAAGTATTCAAGGACCCCGAGGAGATCCCTCTTGAAGGGCAAAGTCATCGATAGAGAGTAGGCATAACAAGAAGCTAAAGGGCATGGTTGCCCTGCTTCACAAAACCTACAGAATGAAGTAAAATAAAAAATGAGAGCTCCAATACCTCTGAAGGAATGCTCTCAGGGTGCCCAAATGGGTCGAATAGGTGCTCGGGAAGCCGCGAGGAGTGACCGGAGCTCGGGAGAGTCAGCTATGGCTACCGGGAAGGAGACCCAATGAGTGTAAGTGATCTATAGGAAGTTGAAGGAGTCACAAACCAAGTCAAAATGCTTGAGTAACCATTCTTTGATACCAATTGAAAGAAGAGAAGGATCAAATATTGCTAAGAAAAGCTGTGGCGGAAGAGCGAGAGCAGGAAAGAGAGAGAGTCCAAATGGGAACTCCAACAGTCACAATGTGTGACCGAGGCTTTCTTTATTCAAACTGTCACTAAAATAATAAATAATAAAGTGTTGGTGATGGGCACTCGCCACCACCTACAGTGTGTAATGGGGGGTACTGTTAGTGTAGTAATACATGGGTAGTTAGGCAAAGATGCCTTTACCCCCAACATTGACTTTGATGAAGTCTTTTCTCTTCTTGTGGTCAAGATGACTACCCTATGCTTACTCTTGGCCTTGCTTGCTCAATTGGATTTGGATCTTTATCAAAGGGATGTTGAGACAAATTTCCTACATGGAGACTTACATGATGAGATTTATAAATTGAAGAAGGGTATTTATGGGCTTAAAGAAGCACTAGGAGAGTGGTACCATAAGTTTGATGCTTTTATGCATTCATAGGGATATTCACATAGTGATATGGATCCGTGATTATTCAAGAGATAGGACATGATGGTAGTCTTATTATCTTGGTGCTTTATATTGATGATGTGCTTATAGCTAAGAGTACTCATGCTAAGCTAGATGCTTTAAAATCACACCTCAAGAAGAACTTTGAGATGAAGGACATCGGATAGGTCTCACCACATACTTTGTATACGTATTACACGCAATCACTCTAAGAATCTTCTCTACTAATTTCAAAATGAGTACATATACAGAGTCATCCTCCAAGGTTTCATATGCATCCGTAGTGGACAATTTGATATATACCATGATAGACACTTGTCTTGACATAGCATTTGTAGTGAGAGTTATGGCACACTATCTAACTATACTTGGTAGGAAATATTGGGATGCCACGAAGGGTATCATGTGATACATGAAAGACACATCAAATATGTTCATTTGCTATGATGGATAAGATATAAGAGTTCTTGATTACACAAACTCGGGTTATGCAAGACATGTAGACAATAGAAAATCCACGGTATGTCTTTATCTGTGCTAGAGGTGTTATTTCTCCAATGTACAAGGTGCAGAAATGCATGGCCTTCTCTACTATCAAGGATGAGTATATCACAAAAGAGGCCCTATAATTAAGCTATCTAATTGCAAATCTTGGTACGACTGTGACTCCTACACTATATTCAATTCAATAAGTACCATTGAGATGACCAGCTTGTCAAGATACTTATAAATATGAATCCTATAAATCTCCTCCCTAAAAGTATCCTGATGGAATGATATGCCGTTCTTAGAATGTTGATGGGCGTAGGATGAGATGTTGTCTTTCCTTATCTTGTTGTACTCTATATATAGGTTGTACTTTTCTTTTTGTTCTTTTACTTCTCACTAAGGCATATTTTTCTTTAACTAAAAGATTGTTGGGGCCAAAGGTGCTTATGCTTAGTCTCCCACATTTACTCACTATACACTATAGCCACACACCTATATAGTGCAGGTGTTAGGTATCTATTATTACTCATTTTATTCTTGATTGTTTCAATGACTATTGAATAAGGGAAGGTTAGTCACGCATTGTGACTATTGGAGTTCCTACATACGGTATCTCCCTCTCTTTCTATATTGCTTCAACTTGTGCTTCCACCTTCCACTCACATTTCAACTCAGTGGTAACTACTCAAGGAGTAGTGCAATAGAGTAGAATAAGTAACATTCATGCATTCTATTTTCTAACATTTTATTAGAGAAATTCTCCATTATTGTATCACAGTCACTTTCACTACTCTAGTCTCACACTCTATTTTCCAATATTGTTAGTGCATAAAAATTATAAACAAAGTGGATGTAAAAGAGCATTTAAATTTATATTAAAATTGCACTCATGAACACCTTCAAGAATTCATTAAAACTTATACTTGCCATTCATTGAATAGATGCAAGCATAGCCATGCATCTCATCATGTGATTTTAATGCTAGCAAGACTAGTACCAAACACACTTTGCTACTATAGGTACTCAACCTTGAGTAAAGCACTTGAGTCAACCCAAAGTAATTGTATGAACCTAGGCATAGGTGACATTTGACTCCCAACAATCTCCCACTTAAAAGAAAATGTACTTGGGTATGGATAAAATAAGAAAAAAATGAGAAAGTACAAAGTGTACATATAAGTACAACAACATGAGGAATATATGTCATCTCATCCTATACCCATCAACTTCTGAAGGAAGGTATAGCATTCCACTAGGAGACTTTGAATGAGTAGATCTATAAGATTCTCATATGTCAAGATCTTGACAAGCTCTATTTTTCTATTGCCAATCACCTTTTTGATGAAGTGATAACAAACCTCAATGTGCTTGAAAGACCAGATTACATGCCAACAAGATTGCTCTCATAGAGTCTGAATACAACATAGGAGTCATAGCTATACCAAGATTTGCAACCACATGTCATAACCATAGGGTCTCCTTGCAGGCCTTAGCATGGTTGCAATGTACTTGGCCTTAGTAGTAGACAAGGCCATGCACTTTTGCACTTGGACATCTAAGAAACAACATCTCCAACAAAGGTGAAGATATAACCATAAATAGACTTCCTATTATCTACATATCCTATATAATCAGAGTCTGTGTAGGCCCACAACTCCTTGTCTTGGTGGCCACCATAAAAAATGCACATATCTACAGTGCCTTTAAAGTATCTTATGATATCCTTCCTAGCATCCCAATGTTGCTAACTAGGTGTATTACCATATAATGAACAACATTTCCCACTACAGATACTATGTTAGGTCTAGTGGCTATCATGTAATATATCATCTCATCATCCAATTAGGGACAATATGCCTGACTGACCTTCACATCAGAGGGTAACAGGTAGCCAATAGGTCTACCACCTTCCATGTGAAACCACTTAAGGACTTTATGAATAGAATCCTTTTGTGACAAGTAGAGGAGTCTCTTAGAGCGAATGCAAGTGATGCACATACCAAGGATGTGAGAGGCATACTCAATGTTCTTAAGCTCAAAGATCTTCTTGAGCAAATCTTCAAAGCATCTAGCTCATAATGAGTACTACTAGCAATCAACATGTGATCATCCTATAGCACCAAAATGATAAAGCTACCATCATGGGCCTTCTTTAGATAAATACAAGGATCCATATCACTGCAAGAATGACCCTATGAATGCATAAAACTATCAAACTTGTGGTACCATTCCCTAGGTTCTTACTTAAGACCATCGAGACTCTTTCTCAACTTGCATACTAGGTATTCCCGTTCCTTCTCTACAAAGCCCTCAGGCTGATGTATATAAATGTCCTCATGTAGGTCCCCATGTAAGAAATTTGTTTTACATCCATTTAATAAAGCTCTAGATCTAACTATACATCCAACGCCAAAACTAATCACAAGGTAGTCATCTTGACTATAGGATAGAATATCTCATCAAATTCAGCTCCTTGTCCTTGTATGGCATTTAGCAAGGAAACCAAGTCCCACGTGTGATTTTTTTGTAGTGAATCGAAATGTGATTGCATGGCCCTTTGCCAAGGGTGACTATTAGTTTTGCACACAACCTTCTCATAAGTAAGGGACTCATTATAATTTGTTACCAATACATAATACATACACTCTCCCTAGTGCATCTATTCATATACATCATAGATTAGGCACTATATACGTGCGTGCTACATTAATTTAGTTGCAATAAAAAATGTAGCCTCTCTCCCTTTCATAATATAAATATAGCATCTCTCTTTTTAATAGCTTCAAGATTCATCACTCTATATTTACTTACACTGAATGAACCCTTACTCATATATAGTTCAAAAAAAAAAAATTTGGGCCAAATCCTTTTTGTTAAATGATATTGAAGTTATGCACTTTGTTGTTATGTTTCATTCAGGGGTATATGTAAATATTGTTCATGGGGGAAAATGACCCAAAATGAAACTCCAATTTTGCAAGCAACGCCTTGGTTGTTTTTATGCTAGAAAATGAGGTGTGTATTAGTGCTTCTATTTGAGCATCTAACCTACAAATGTGATGCAAGCATAGATGCGTCATATGGGTGCCTAGATGTCACGATTTATGCATAGATCAGGCTCAAAGGAGTGAGGAGTTGGCACAACAAAATCATATTATATGAGCTAAATAAGACCATTTGAGATTTGACTAAAGGGGTTGTAGTAATTGTGGAGTGACACTCCCTAATCTTGGACGTGCCTTTGACAATGTTTGTTTTTAGTTGGAGTAGTCTTCTCTATTTTTGCAGCACAATGATATTTAAAACACTTTTCTCTTTTGATGGGGGTCTAAGTAGAGCCAATTAGGAGACAAGTAGTCACACAAATGTGAGGTTATGTGCACGCCAACCAAAGGAGCACTGGATCTCATATGTCAATTGCGAGGTTACGTGCAGACCAATCCAAGATTCTTCACACATCAAACATACTGGCAAAATACGAAAGCTTATATAGAGAGGTGCAAAAGCCTCTTACATCGTTTTATATCTAGACGAAGGCAAGATCACACAAAGCCAGTATATGTAGGTAACTATGTAGTTATGTCTAAGAAGTGGACGGGATAGTTATTTTGCATGCCCAGCTTTAATATTACTGTTATCTAGGTCGAAACTAGAGAATTGTAGTTATGTCTAAGAAGTGGACGGGATAGTTATTTTGCATGCCCAGCTTTAATATTACTATTATCTAGGGTCGAAACCAGACGATTGTAGATTATATGTGACAGCACACAACGTATATATCTGTCTGTAGCATTTGTTATTACTTAGTGATGGCGGTTGTTCTCCGTTTCTTGCTGGCGAGAGCACCAGCGCCCAACATGGCACTCTCTTGCTGCGCGTTGAGCTGGTCATCCTCATCTTGGTTAGTACTGGAGGGCCGGACGTATTTGATGTAGTCGGCGTCGCAACCGCAGCCCCAGAGCGCGTAGGAATCCCTGGTCTCACTAGGAACCTCCTCGCTCCACAGGGCGCCACCGGTCACACGTGCCAGCACAGACACCCCCAACTCTGTCACAAACAGCAATGGGGTCGAGCGCCCAGCCTGGAAGTATAGAATGCGGTGGTTGAGGCAGGAAGGGGTGGGCATGAGAAGCGTGTCAACGCTGGAGATGCGGGTAGGGTTGTCGCCGTCAATGGTGACGGAGAAGACGGCGTTGATGCAGTTGGAGGAGGCCATGCTGGATCCAAGGAGCGACAGGCGGAGCGGCGGCTTATTCAGTAGAGCCGTAGTGATGTTGTTGGGGTAGGTGTCTGCCTCGAAGGCGAGGTGGATGAGGCCTGCACGAGAAACAGCACCGGCCGGGGTTGAGGGAAGCTGAAACCACGTGATGCTTCCGTCCGCGGCGATGCGAGCGAAGCGGCCGGTTCCGCCGGTGCTGTTCCCGAGGAGCACGAACCAGACGTTGCCATCGGGGCCGGCGAGCAGGCCGACGGGTGTGTTGCCCATGCTGGGAGGGATGTCAATCTCTTGCGGGGGCGGGGAAGGGAAGCAGCTGGCGATCGAGGCCGGAGGCGGCTTGACTACCACTGCGGTTGATGGCGCAGTGTCGACGGCGTGCAGGAAGGGTCGGGGCGGGCGGAATATCTTGTTGCTGAGGTGGAGACTGCCGTACACGTCGCCGCTGGTGGAGTGGACGGCCATGAAGATGGGGTAGGGGCTGCATGGGTAGGTCGTGTAGTCGGAAGGCTGGTCGGGGTTGACGCGCAGCACGTAGCTGCTGCCCTTGCATGCCACCCACAAGTCCTGTGTAAAGGGGTCTTCCACCAGCGTGTGCGGGCCCCAGCGGACCCCCTTGGGCAGCTCAATCCGCTTGACCACACGTGGCGGCTCCTGGACATCCGCCGCGACTGGGTCGAGCAGAAGGAGCGCCGACTCGAACTGGAGGGTGGCCCACACGAGGCCCCGTTGTCTCTTGGAAGCGTAGAGGCCGTGCAGCCCCGCCCAGTGGCTGCTCCCCAGCTGGAACTTCTTGGCCTCCAGCGGCTGGCCCGTCCCGGCCTCCAGCTTCACCTTTACCACGCAGCTGTCGGGCTGCTGCGACACCAGCAGCATCTCCTCCCCTACCTGCGCCATCTCATGCGTTTGTGAGCACGCCGACAGAGGGAACTCCTCCACCACCTTGCTCACCGGCACCCGCATTCGTTTAAAGGATGGGCAGCATTCATCAGAACCCATGATCTGCCCGGAAGCAGCAACTATAGCCGTAGTCTAGCGCCTAGCAGGAGCAGCAAAGTGGTCGCGGGAAATTAATGCCTTTGCACAAGCTAGCTCGCAGCTGCAGTACATCTCCCCCTGGCTCCGTGCAATACCTATATATACAGGCGTTCATTGTCTCATTATCATCAGCACCTTAAATCTCAAGTTTGCCGCTTCGTCGCCATCGGCGTGCAAATGTTCGTTTTATTCCAGCTTTGTGCAAAGGTCGATCGATGGTAGCTGCCAGCTAGATATTATACTCCAGTCGCTTTTGCTGAGAAAGGAAGCTATACTCGATCCGGGAACGCGTGCTAGCTAATAATAAGACGAGATAGATCGACGGAAGCTCCATCAGCCCCAGCTACGCTAGTCGATCAGGGTAAGAGACAGCACGGCTACCCAATGTCTCTGACGGAAGGCGCAGCTAATTCGTATTAGTAAGACAAAGCGGCGAAAATAAGTACCGCATGTATAAAGCGGCTTCAAATAGCAGGTCATGCCAGCGACGTCCATCGACATATAATAGTGAAGCGATCAGCTTCCGTTTGGATATTAAACCAGCAAGCCCAGCGAGCCAGCAAGTTGACATAGGATTCGGTCAGCAAGTTGTCCCATAACGGCTGCTCTCCTTCGAGTCATACGAAATAGAACCGAGCAAGGTATATGCTGTTGCGTTTCCTTCACGTCTATGGAAGAGTTAGAATCAGCAACATGCCTTAAATTCTTGTCGTCCGATGGAAGGAGCTGAGACTTCTTATCAATGTCGCGGTTTTGGCACCTTTGCGAATAGCTTATAATCAAGACCCTAAACCTCCATCCTGAATGCGATGCCTTGATTGGTTGTGCAAGCTTTTTTTCCCCCCTTTGAAGCTTGACAGATTATCTTCCAATCGTTCTAGAAGGCTGACGATCATCATGTCACCTTGTCCAAAAGCGTGGATCAGTAAACTCGGCCCTCCCCCAAAAAAGCAAATCTCACCCCACCCCACCCGGTACCATAGTCTTGCATGCAGTTTTCATAGCCACTTAAAGCGACGATGCCAATCCGTATGTATTTTGTAACATGTCAAGCCAAACAATTGAGCCACGTCAACTTTTGTATATGTTGAATTTTAAAATATTACTAGGATGACATGTGTAGCTTAGTAAAGTAGTTTGAAGTTTAGTAAAGGACTTTGAAGTTCTATATGCAGTTCTTGCATGTTTATTATGTAGCAGTTTTACTGATGGTATTTAGGCATGCGTCATGTTTCAAAGCAAAAGGCGTTTCTAGATAAGTTTTTTTTATAAAAAATACATGGAGGATGTCGAAAGGAGAATATGTATGCATATGTATTTCAAGTCATTGATCGTGATTTTGAACGTTCACATTTCTTTTGGTTGTAGGTGCCATGGCCAAGTGGGAATAAGAACGAAAACACTGTATTTTCTAAGGTGATATCTAGGCAGGGTGAGGTTCTTGCAGGCAAACCGTCCATCTTGAACGTCGTCGTTATTTCAACAAGACATTTATTACTCCATAAAATGATGCATGCGAACTTGTGCTAATTGACTCTTTGGAATGCCTATCGTGGGCTTGGCTCGACTACATTTTCAAGCAAACTGTAACATCTTTCATTCTCATGATGTGCTAGCTTGGAGCATTAGATCGAATGGATGGATTTCCAGGATGGAGCTCTAGAATCCTTTGGATGGATTTTTTGTTGAGGATGCAAAGCCCTATCCTTGGATGCATATGTTCTGTTATACCCATATACTTCTGGATTAGTGGATTATATAGCATGCTGAAAGCAAACACATCCACAATATTGGATGTAGTCAAGTCAATTCTAGTAGATGGCTATAAAAGCGATCCATCATTCCAAGAGATTAGAGGGTTATCGAGAATAGATCGACGGTTCAAGGTTCCATTTACGATCGCTCTTGTCATTTTGCAAACCAAGATGGATGTATCAATGATCCTCAATAGTTGAACCTGTAACAGCTTTGCATTGAGAATTCATTTTGTGTAGTCTGGTAAGAGTGACACCGCATATTTGTTTCTCTCTTTCTTTGCAAGATATGGTCTGCATTTAGTACGTTTAAAAGTATGTTCGAAATTTTGTTACGCTTTTATTTTACATTTTTGTTTTTTTTAATACTTTCAAAAGTTTGTTACACTTTCGTTTTTGCCATACGTTCAAAAGATCGTTTTCTTTCATTTTCATTTCACTACTATTTACTAATCCTAAAAAGAATGAATGACAAATATTTGAATCTAACCTTAAAAAACTAAAAAGACAAAGGACAAAATCATTTAAACTAATTCTAAAAAGAACAAATGACAAAGATTTGAATCTAACCTTTTAGCTTACAAATGCGATGATCGAGGAACTAATGTATGTGCCTCCACACACTTGTGTATAACATTTCTCTCTTCTCAAATAAGATATGAATTTCGTAATGAAGAGAATAACCCATACTACTTAACTCTCCCCCCCTTTTATATAGGCTTAAGGCTTTCCGACATTCAAAGCTTCCATTTAAGCTTGTTAAAGCTTTTGTAGTTTACAAACTTGAAAATCCTAAAAGCTTTCAAATGTTTGAGCTTTTTCCTAAAAAGCTTTTCTTCAATTCTGGGTGTACAATTATGTTTTCCTTCTTTAACCCAAAAAATAAACAAAAAAGATAATTACAAACTGTCACATAGTTGCACCTGTAAAAACAATGTATACTTAAGTGTTGTTGCATTAGCCCCTCGTTGCCATTTTTTAATGAATCCTCCCTTTTGTAGGTAGGTCTACTCAATAAAAATATGAAAACTCCCCAAACATTTTTATTCCGATGCCATATGATGTACAGAATTTTGAACTATTGAAAAAAGCTATCTAACTCACTTGGGAGAAAAGGGATACTATGGGGACCATCAAATGACACTCTATTGAATCATTCACTCACCTACATATTCAACATGTTAGTAGGCTTCATCATGTCTATTATTAGGATCATCGTGGATTTCATTTGGCATGTAAAATTGAGCATTGCTAGAAATTTCCCTCTAAGAGATGCTATGTCATCATTTTCATTGAAAATCAAGAAGCATGATAAATCTTATCAAACTTGCATAATCAATGCCTTATCACACGATGAGATGTCCCAATCTAGTGCACATACATGCGTGGGATTTTTTTTAACTTATGGCTTGTAAGGCTTTGTTTAAACTTATATTTGATCATTGTTGCAAGAAAATGATGATAAGTATTATCGATATTAGATAATCTATTCATCAACATGACATCATGTCTTATCTAAGGTTGAAAATGAAGATCAAGACAAGATGGAAGGTAGGGTGTCCCTTGAGTAACCTTTGGAAGTATACATGACTCAATTGGTATTGGATAACTCGATAAGAGAATACTTTATCTTTCAAATGTGTAATAAATTTCTAATCCATATGATTACGGTGACAACTATTCTTTTTATCTTATCTTGAACCCCACCATATGTAGAATTAGTATTCACACGTTGTGATGCTTTTGCCAGAAGCCACCAACCAATTTTATTGGGCCTCACCATTCAAAAGAGGATCATTATCAGACATGGACATGAATCTATATATATTTGTATCAATACTTTGATCCCTATTTATGTACATGCTTTTCCTTGTAAAAATTTTAATGTAAATATTAATGCTCTCAAGAGTAAATTTTTGATACTTATAATGATACATCTACTCAAGAAGAAACTTGCAATGGCTCACAATCGGCCACCACTTGCAAAACCATATTGCCACCTCAAGGATATAGCTTCTATTACGAATAAAGTGCCTATGCTTAGTCGCATGTGTATTACTACACTGACAATATCTGCAAACATTACAAGATACATGCCTCATACCAATGTTCAAAGTGACACAAATGTATATTAAAAAAATTTCCCCTATCATCGCTAAAAGCGTTAATATAAACATCTCTACAAAATCATCGCTATATGTGTCACTATTTAGTGACACAAATAGCAACAATCCATGACGTGCATATTGACATCAATAGTGATGCATAAAAAAATATTAGCGACAATTATAGAGAAAAGAAAAATTTGTGGCACGACAGCAAGCTACCCTACCACATATAGTACCATGTGCTGTATAATATACTACAAAGAAATTACATATTGGGTACGCAATGGTCGTTAAGATAAGCACAAAACTACTTGAACCCACAAGAATGATAACTCATAAAATAAGTACAAGACTGGTGACAAAAACTCATGACATTACATGGAACCATGGAGAGAAGAGCTAAAATAAATATGAAATTCTATCTATAATTATCACAAGATATAGTTTTATACAAAGGATGATAAGTATATCTAAGGAATAGTACATGGAAGATGTCTACACAAGTCCCATGACCAAAAAAGAAGAGGGTGTGTGTCTCCACGAATACAAGCGCAAGCTACACATCCTCACCATCAAGAAGCTCATCTTGATGCAAAGGAGCATCGAATGGACTCTACAAAATGAACAACTATATATCATTCCACCATGCATAATGCATTTAAAGAAAATAGTGACTATGGACAAGAAAGATGATTGACTTACTAGGCTACCATGCCTGTATAGTCTATCGATGAGTACAGTGAGACCATGTCTCTCTGAATATTGAGTCTCCAACTAGTGGGATCGCGGTTTGTGATGGAGTGTTGCAAAGAAAATAAAATATAATTGTTAGAAACATGATTGTTAGTATAAGTGATATTACAAAAAAGAAAATGAGAATAACAAAAAAAAACTTACAAAGTTCTCCACATAAGTCCTGTGGCCGTCACTCCCAAAATGATGCATGACCCCTGCCTCTAATCGTGCCCTCCCTGTGCTACTATCACCAACATCCTAGAGAATTTGTAGTCTCCTCTCTGAGTCTCCGCCAATCATATGTGTCTCGCCACTCGGGCTTTGAGGTGCCACTCTTGAGTGTCTTGTGTGTGTTCGATAGTTTAAGTGATATATATGCAAGCATACACTCCATCATCCACCTAGTGGAAAACCTCTCTGCTGCGGTAGGTACCAGAAACTCCTCGTGCAAGGATGCCACTATATACGCCTTGTTTCCCTTGGGTATATTCCTCCAATGGTCCAAGACGTGCCTAAAAACTTGTTTACACAACTCTCTCTTGTGAGACATCACCCTCCTCTCCTCATCATTCAGTATCACAGCACCTATCCTATCATCTATGAGGTATCTTTACCCCTCTGGGGTACGTCTAAGGTATGTCCTCTTCCACCCTGGGCATAAATAAGAGACCCCTATATATCGCGCGTACCCAGGGGGTAGTATCTCTTGACGTAGCACCATAGGAGTGTCATCTGCCCGTGGATGGCTCATTAAAACCTAGAGTCACTAGAGTAGATGTACCCACATGTGTGACAAAGCTTGCAGGTGACAAGTATCAACGAGAATGACGAGACAGAGACACTGCATCAGTGTCTCCGCAACACCCACCTGAGCCACGCTCTTTGGAACCTGTATGTGAGCGACGAGTAGCATCCCTATCTCAAACCGATTGTGGGCTCACAACATCCATATCTCTGCAGCACCCCCCAAAATCCCTCCCTTCGTCCATGCCCAGTCTAGAGCATTGACCTCATCTACTGGAAATCAAAGCATCAGAGTGTGCCAAAGTACATCTCACGGAATAGCCTGATGGTGTCCGAGACAGTTCCTGGTCCACCATATCTCCAAATCGGGCCATCTAATCTGGAGATATACATGTGAATATCTCCTGCAACTCCTCATCGCTCATACCTCGACTCATCCTGCTCTCTGACTATTGTCAAAGGTAATCTGCACAAATAAAAAATGATGTTAGCATAATCAATATAAAGATTAAGTAAAGCACGATAATATAACTCTGAAAAAATGATGCTAATTAAAATGCATATTCTAAAGTACTCTTAAAAGCGATTCATCATATGAATTGAGTAGGCGGATGCACTAAGTACGACCTAGCCTATGGTCCCACGCCAATCTCTTGACACAACTCTGCATGCACTAAAATGTCTATAGATAGGTCACCACAGAAGGAGAAGTTCACTTCATTCTCAAAGAATTCACGACAAGAATATGATTTGCTACAAGTGTCGTCAGCCTAGACACTTAGCAGCGAACTGTTAGTCAAAGAAGCAAGATGTTCAAATCAATCACGTGGGAGCAAGTGATGACGAGGACCATGAAGATATGCCTGACTTCACTGAAGATGATGATAATATCAGCAATGCTTCAGATACTTTACCAGGTATGCCGAATCCTCATTCGTTATTAACAATGAAATGTTTTGTGTATGGTCAAGAAAAGATTGTTTTGCATGATGATGGAAGTACACATGATTTTGTTTCCGCAAAGTTGGTAAAACAATTAAATTTATCTACTGTTCCAACTCATTATCACATAAAGGATGCATTCTCACTACAACAAAAAGGCCTCATAGACGCACATTTAGATGCGATTTTTGAATATAGAGAAATTCTTATGGGTGCGTCTATCCACCCGTCTATTTGTGCGTCTACCATTTCGCGTCTATAATCGCATGTATCAACGAATTTGCACGCACAAATAAACACACAATAGACGCACATATACACGCGCATATAGACACGCTGGTAGATGCGCTTTTACAAGCACTGGTAGACGCGAATTGAAAATAAAAAATGTCATTTTAAAAAAAGATATTTAATTTCTTTTTTAAATTTGAATTATGAAGCGCGTGTATAAGCGCGTGTAGTCTGCATTCTAGACGCGCGTATAAACGAGAATTATCTGCAATCTAGACGCGTGGATAGACGCACAAAACAGAACTGGAAAAAAAAACCAGAGAATTGAAAAAGACAATGTATCTTACGGGCACGAGAATTGAAAATAAAAGTCCATGTATTCATTATATATTAAAAGCATTTACAAGGGGAGTTTAAGCGCTTGCGACCTAAAGCGTGGCCGCAAGCAGTAGGCTCAAAGAGATATCATACATATACAAGAAAAGAAGCCCTCATGAGGAGGTATGGTGCTCCTCTACGAATCTGAAGAGGAAACATCTTCGCTAGTACCACCATGGCTACTAGCGTCACTATCCCCCTCCTCGCTATGCTCCACATCCGGGTTCGCCTACACACACAAAAGATCAGGGTTGCTTACATAGACAAGGTGGAGAAAAAGTTATAATTAGCTATACTTTTAATAGGAAAGTAAGAAAAATATACCTCCTCTGGCTGTCGAATCCTCATGGCCCAGTTGTATTGGTCCTCAGTGATGAGACCCTCCTCATAAAAGTGAAGCAATGTCGTTGCGCGGTTATGGCCTCGATGGTAACCTACCTCTCTAGGAGTAGGTGTCCTACCAACGATGGTAGTTTGCAAAACATTTAGAGATATACAAACAATTATGAGTCACAATATATTAGAATAAAATATATAAAGAATTGAAAGAAATATAAATTTAAAAAAACTAGAAATCAAAATATACTTACAAACTCTACCTCCCACGACTCTCTGCCGCCTGATCCGTAATGCGACGATCCCATTGTTTCCATTTGGATTCGTCGCGCCTCTGCATGCTGGCGACTCTTCACTTTCTCTGCTGCTTTCTTCTTGGCTTTCTTCCACTCTATGCGGTGGCACATAGGTGGTTGGCTATAGGCTCCATGCCCCTCCTCCAGCCTCCACAGTGAGTCCCTAGCCCGTGTCATGAGGTGGGATCTTTTGTTGTGAAGCATATCCCTCACTTTTGTACGTTCCCAATCATCCGAGAATCGTTGACCCTCAAGATTTGGGTACCTCCTATGGACTGCCCTCAACACCTCCTGCCACAAGCTGCTTTTCCGATTTTTGAAGGCAATGAAACAATCTTTATATGTCGCATGCACAATGCTCCTCATGTACGCCATTACATCCCTTTCCTCATCATCATGAAAGATGCCACCAGCATCTGTAACTCTATAGTATTGGCATACAACCTCCTCTATGTGATCTACTGGTGAGGTTGATTGCTCGCCACCTCCTAGGCAACCCCCACACAAGCCTCGTCCTCCCCCTCGACTCTCCCTCCTCCCTCTCTGTCGACTACCCTCTGCCTCCCTGGATGCATGAGCTTCTGTAGATGCACGTGCTTCTGCAGATGCTTGTGCTTCAGCCGATGCACGTAGAGTACGTGGAGTACCTGCATATGGAGTACTTGCATGTGGAGTACCTGCATGTGGAGTCTGGGAAGTAGTGCCAGGCAAAGACGTCAGAGGCGTCCCAAACATGACACTGAATACCTCGTCCGCTATGGGAGAGCAGCCAAGGTGTCTGGTCATCTCTCCCATGAAGTCTTCCCTACTAGGAAAACCTCCAAAAAATGCATTGATCCCCCTGCCAAAGGAGGCCAATGTATCATTCATGCGATCCACATCCAGGTCATTGCTAGAGGAACCAGGATATGACATCTGCAAAAAAAACACAGGAAAAAGATAAATTTATTTGCATACAAAAAATCATATATTACCTACATTTTCAAAGAGCTTTCTTTAGACATTGAGCATAACACTTAAGTGCTAATGCTTCTCTTAAACAAGAAAACTGATAAACACAAACATAGGATTGGTCACATTCATCATTGCAAAAATATATTGTTTACTATCAGAACTGGGAGACCTGGCGCGTGTATCCCCGTATCTAAATTGCAGGTTAGATGCGCCCTCAGATGCGCTCTAGAGTGAACCTTCTGTCCAGCGCATCTATCTACCATCTAAGGTGCAGCACAGACGCGCTGTCAGATGCACATTCCAGGTCAATGCGCATGTATAATCACGTGTAGACTGCAGGTCAACCTTCTGTGCAGTCCGTGTATCATCGCGTGTGCACTGCAGAACACACACGCCAGCACACACGCTCTAAGACGCGCCCTCAGACGCTATGAGAGGAAATATTTTTCGCGTCTATATCTGCATCTACATTGAGATGTAGACGCGCTATTAGACGCGCTCGGTCTGCTGATTTTAGGCCGACGACCACCATTGATGATTTACAAAATGCAATACATAATGGAATGACAAATCCTAAATACACAAACAAAGCAAAGAGAGGAAGAGAGAAACAGAGAGAGAGAGAGAGAGAGAGAGAGAGAGAGAGAAAGAGAGAGAGAGAAAGAGAAAGAGAGAGAGAGAGACTCACCTTGGGTGTTTGGTGTGGCGGGTGGTGGCGCTTCTTCCTTCTCCTTCTTCCTCTCCTTGGTAGGTTATCCTCCCTTGATGCTTGCTTGCTGCTTCTTCTTGTTCTCCTCTTTCTTGTTCTCT
Organism: Lygodium microphyllum; assembly: GCF_053477565.2. Lineage (NCBI taxonomy): Eukaryota > Viridiplantae > Streptophyta > Polypodiopsida > Schizaeales > Lygodiaceae > Lygodium > Lygodium microphyllum. The sequence continues at coordinate 171,857,779 of NC_141136.1, forward strand.
CTTTCTTCCTCTCCTTGGATTTCCTTTTTCCCTTCTTGTGTGTTTGAAATGAAAAAAGAGGTGAGTCATAAGGAGGTGAGGCATGAAGAGAATGCATGTTGGCTAAACTCAAGCTTCAGAACTACAAAAAAGGCAGGAAAGGAAAGGCGTAGTTTGAAAAGAAATGATTTAAGTATGGTTTGAATTTTGACGCGTGCGTCTATTTTTGCATGTATATGCGCGTCTATTGTTCAGATAGATACGAGTATAGACGCGAACATAGACGTGGAAATAGACGCCAATATAGACGCGTAGGTAAACGCGGATATAGATGCGCATTTGGGCTTTATCATTAAAAAATTTTAAAAAGATAAGTTTTGATAGTGAATTCTTATCATAAGTTTTTATGTATTTATGATGATTTTTGTGTATTTAAAATTGAGATCTTATGTAAACATATGAATGACAAATATTTTGATGTTGTCATGAATTAGGTTTAATCATGTTGACATCATCATCACCTAGTGCGGTGCAAGTTGATGAGTCAATGAGCACATCCTCAAGTGAGGATGAAACATTGCGTCTTCATAATCGAGATGCATGGCTACAACGAAAAATTAAATGCATGTGTGATAGTTATCGAGGGTGTATTTTTCGAGCATATCGAATTGCAATGTCACACCTCAGCTTGTATGGAGAATGGGACCAAGAAAAATCACTGGTATTCATTGTTTTTTTTTACCACTAAGATTGCATGTCTATGTTACGGAAATTATATATCAACGTACATGAAACTCCCTTTTGTGGTTACGCAGGATGCGGTGCCACATCCTCAGATGCTCCCTCCCGGGCGTCGAGAGGCTGCAAAACGTCGACGCGAGGAGGTAGAGTCTTCAAGAAGAGTAGAGACTGACGACCATGATAGTAGCCCTCATGAAATGCCCCATCAAGTCGTAGAGGATGAGATTTTGGACAACATGGTAAACCATCTATTTTCGCAACCGGTTCAGGGAGAAGGTCACTCTACGAAGCCAGATGATCCACTATATGTAGCATCATCTACTTCGTTGTATGAAGGTTGTACATACTCCGTTCTTCGTGCGTCCCTCGAGATACTTAACTTGCAAACAATTTATGGATGGAGTAATGTCAGTTTGGATGCATTATTGAAGTAGGTATCAATTCAGTTTGGCTTATGAATCATAATATTAATTGTTCTATTTTGAAATCAAACAAAAATATATGTTGGTGGTTTTTTAACTCACTTTTAAAAATATATGTAAGTCATTATCACAAATGCTTCCAAAAGGAAACAAATTGCCAACTAAGAGAGAGCAAGGAAGACATTACTTGACATCTCTGGGAGGCCTCGATTATGCCAAGATCCATGTATGTGTCAATGATTGTGTCTTATTTCCTGGGATTCATGAGTTCGCACGAGAGTGTCCTGTTTGTGGCGAATCAAGATACGAAGTGGAGATGAAGTCAATGGATGTGCCTCGTAAGGTTTTGCGACATTTTTCGATTGTTCCACGTATAAAACTTATGTTCAATTGTAAGTTTATTGGAAAGCTCATGTCATGGCATGCTAGTCATCGTTCAAGTGATGGAAAATGGAGGATCCCTACAGACACACTGGCATGGCAACATATAGATAATTTGTGGCCCGTTTTCAAAGAAGAACCAAGAAATTTGAGATTTGGTTTAGGTATGGATGGAATCAATCCATTTGGCATCAAAAGCACATCATACAGTGTATGGCCAATGGTATTGGTGAACTATAATATTCCTCCATCTATGGCAATTAAAAAGGGACATGTGATGTTGTCCCTTCTGATTCCTAGAAAGCACAAGGTAAAAAACATGGAAATTTACTTAGAGCCTTTAATTGAAGAGTTAGAAATGTTATGGGAAGATATTGAGGTGCAAGATACAAGTGCATCTACATCCTCTAGAGATTTCACATTGAAGGCCATGTTGTTGTGGACCATGCACGACTTTCCAGGATACGGAGAGTGTTCAGGTATATGTATATAACTCTATATTTGAAATTCAAGACTTGAATAAATTGCATTTTATTAATTTACTTGTTTTTTCAGGTTTAACCACGTCAGGATATCATGCATGTCCTATTTGCGGTCCCTCTCTAGTTTCCTCTAGGCCGGCACGTTTAAAGAAGGTTATCTATGACAATCATCATCGATTTCTTCCTATTGACCATCCCAAATATGTTTTCCCTACTAATGGAATGACTCCACAATCTCTAACCATTCGAGATTGGAAGGAGAGATGGATTAATGCCGACAGCCACCCTCCATTCGGCATGAGTCGGTAAGAAGTGCATTTCTCTCAATTGACTTTAAAGTATTTAGCATGATGAATTGTTTACATAATATATTGTTTGTTTGTTAGGTTCTCTATATTTTTTTGTCTTCCGTACTAGACTGAACTCAAGATCAATCACCTGTTGGACCCCATGCACATATTCAAAAATGTTGTATCTACATTATGAGGTCACTTGATAGGGGCTCGTGATTCAGTTAATGTAAGGGAGGATTTACGTAACATTGGTCGCATGAGACGAGCCTGGCCACGCATTGGACCCAGAGGAAAGATTGAGCTTCCCCATGCACCTTGCATATTGTTAAAGAACGAGAAAAAAATAGTGAAGGAATAAATATATAGCTTTCGAACACCCACAGGATGTATGAGATGTCTCAAGGGAGCCTTCATAAAGAAAAAGAAAAGAGGTGTGGAGCAATTATCTGGTTTGAAGTCCCACGATTGGCACAAAATGATTCAAGTAAGAGTATCTCTAACCATGAATATAGTAATTAGTGGAGTAACTATGTGTACACTTTGGGGTATGATGACTTTTTCCTCAACTAATCATTTGATCTATGAATATTGTTTACAATTACTTCGTACTTCCTACTAGCATATACCATTGTGTATCCAAAGATGTACGTGATATCATTTACAAGATGGGAGAGCTTGTGAGGTGTGTATACATTGTATTTTTTCATTATATATCTTTGAATTTCTACACAAAAATAAACAAGCACATCATACATCTTGACAGATACGTGACCTCGAAGGAAATTTATCCAAACACATTGCAAGATGCTCGAGTATTATCTGTTGAGGTGGTTTGTTTGGTGGAGGAAAATTTTCCTCGATCCATTTTAACTACTCAATTACATTTACTCGTACATTTGATTGATGAGATCGCACTTTATGGGGCAGTTCATGTAAGGTGGATGTTTTTTATTGAGCACTTCATGAAAACCTTGAAAGATTTTGTAAGGCAAAAAGCATGGCCTGAGGGAAGCATGACTCAGGGTTGGTTAATGCAATCATCCCTTGTTTATATCTCTGAATATCTTGCTGAAGTGGATCCCTCTCAACCACGACTATGGAAAGATGATGAAGACTTGAGGATGACCTCTATAGTACCTCAAGGAAAATGAATGAGTAAAGTGCTAACAAAAGAAGAACTTCGTAAGTTAAATAGGTTTTGTGTGCTCAATAGTGATGTAATGAGCAAATGGGTGACACTATATAATGAAGCAAGGGCAAGAAGAAAAAGTGAAAGACAAGAATTTCGCACTAGATATGGGCGTAATGTCTCATTTCCAGATCATCTAAATGTGCTCCCACGTCATATTGATATAGATTGGTTACATGAGGAAATGGAGAGAATGGAAAAAGAGGAGGAAATTAATATATCTCAAGAAGAGTGGGAATACGCACGAGGTTGCTTATCAAAGGTGAGACATACTATCAATTAATTTGTTTCTATAAGTTTTATTTTATATAAATAATTGACATGTTTGATCTTTTATCTTTTACTACTAGTGCACATTATTCAATGCACTTTGGTGTGAGGGCAAACATCTTCGAACTCAACGTATAGATGAAAAGAGAAATACCCAAGATTGTGGTGTCCTTGCTCACTTCGAGGATGCCAATGGGACCATGGAAGGTTATTGTGGCTTGATCCAATATATTCTGAAGCTTGACTTCAGACGATTCTTTATATATGTACTGGATGTAAAGTGGTTTAAAGAAGTGGTAACAAATAGTGAGCATTGCACAATCAGGCGTCATCCAAGTGGTTTTGTAATCATTGACTCTACAAAATTTCACCAAAACAAGAATGACACATTAGTACTACCTCAACAACGCGAGCAGGTATATATGCAAAGGCTAAATTTTTTATATGTATACATGTGATACATATACACAATATAATAAGTACTTAAGTTTTTTGCTTTTGTTTTTCAAATATAGGTTGTGTATCATCCAATGATAAACAATAACTGATGGTGGTATGTCATCCCTATATCTAATCGTTCAAAACTAATATATGGTAATATTACCGACATGGAGATAGCAGATGACAATCCAACAATTAATGATGATGTGCATGATGACACCATAATGTATGATATACGTGATATAGTACAAGATGAACCTTGCAAGGATGTTCAAGGAAACGTAGAAGAAGACAATAATGTGATTGTCGATGATATTGATGAAGTTATTGAGCAATATAGCAACACATCTGATAGTGGGATAGACTTATTTGTTTCGTTACCTCTTGGTAACATAGACCTAGAAGTAGATAGTTTAGCAAGGGCTGATCTCATTGAAGATGAGATGGATCATTCACTGTAACATACTTAATTTGCTTATTGATTCAATGTGTATTCCTAATTCTATGGTTTTTATCATGCGCACACGTGCATACTCAAGAATCAATAGTCAATTTTAAAGCTAAATTGAATTTTCCATAATAAAAAGGAAGTATCTTTTATCATCTTCAAGTACGTAGAGAAATTATGAGGTACATATTGCAATGCTTGCTACTAATTGTAAGGATTCTGTCGCTTGCCGCTAATTACTTATATCAGGCTTGTCAATTGGAGGAACTGCCATTCATTAGAGAGCAATGAAAAAGTAATTATTAACTCTATTTTTTAAATTCAATGATTCAATGTGTATTCTTAATTCTATGGTTTTTATCATGTGCACAGGTGCATGCTCAAGAATCAATTTCAGGTGGCTAAATAATTATTAACTTTGGTTTTTTAATTATGTAAATTGCTAATTTTAGGTGGTTAAATAATTGTGTGTATGTTGGCGCGTCTATATTAGGGTCTATTTGCGCGGATATATAGACGCAAAATTTGCGTCTGTTTACACGCATATTTACACGCACTTATAGACGCTGTGATAGATGCGCCCGACTTTGAGCGTCTAACATGCGCATCTATGCCTCGTTTCTGTTGTAGTGTCTTAGGAACTAGATATAATGGTACACAAGAAGTACATGATTTAGAGATTAAAATTGGTGATTATGTTGAGCGTAGAAATTTCTTGATTGTGCCTTTGCAAGCTAGTAATATTATTTTAGGAATGCCTTCGCGTCATAAATATAACCCTGACATAGATTATTCCACACATTCCATGAAAATTCATTTTAATGGAACCCAAATCACATTACATGGATTGCACATCTTTGATCATTTTTCCCTACTTAGTCACACAAATGCTAAAGTGCATTGAGAAAAGATAGTAAATCATATTTAGTATGGGTGAATGAAATTGAAGCTAAGGAAAATAAGATGCATCCTAGGTATGCACAATTTCTTTCACAATTTAAAGATTATTTTGCTGTTGATTTACCACCTACACATCTTGAAGACCATAAAATAGATTTAATCCTAGGTTCTCAACCACCATGTAAAGCACCTTATAGATACAATCAAATTGAACAAAAAGAAATCCAAACACAAGTTGAGAAACTATTGAACCAAGGACTCATTAGGCCCTGTAGTTCTCCTTTTGGTGCACGTGTCCTATTAGTTAAGAAGAAAAATAATACCTATAGGATGTGCATTGACTATCATGCCCTAAACAAAATCACTGTTAAGAATAGATATCTAATCCCTAGGGTAGGCGACCTCATGGATAAACTACAAGGGGCCACTCTTTTTAGTAAGATAGATCTCAAGCCTGGATATCATCAAGTACGCTTGGATACACCTGACATTTTTAAGATTGTATTTAGAGCTCAGTTTGGTCATTATGAATTTCTTGTTATGCCTTTCAATTTGACCAATGCACTAGCTACATTCAGTCGTATGATAAATCATATATTTTTGAAGTATCAGAATTTTGTGATTGTTTTCATTGATGATATTTTGGCTTTCAGTAAGGATGAGAATGAGCATTGCGAACATCTATCTTTAGTTTTCAAATTGTTGAAAGAGAATCAATTATATGCTAACCTTGACAAGAGTGAAATTTTCCAAACCCAAATTGAATACTTAGGTCACATTGTTTCTTTTGATTGTATTTGCATTGATCCTAAAAAGATAGAGGTAATTTCGAATTGGCCAATCCCTAAAATTTTGTGAAAAAATTTTCATTACTTGCATTGCCTTTAATGAAATTGTTAAAGAAAGGTGATGTGTATCGATGACTTGACAACCAACAAAAGTCTTTTGATCTGTTGAGACATGCTTTAACACATGCACCTCTCTTGCATTTACCTGATCTTACTCGACCATTCTTCCTAATACTCACACTGATGCTAGCGGATCAGGAATAGGAGCCGTCCTCATGCAAGATTCACATCACATAGCCTATTCTAGTTTCAAACTTAAACCTTTTCAGTTGAAGTATTCCACCTATGATAAAGAATTGTTAGCTGTAGTTCAAGGCTTTGACAGATTTTATAGAAAATTTGTGAGAAATTTTTGATTGCTTGCATTGCCTTTAATGAAATTGTTAAAGAAAGGTGATGTGTCTCAATGGCCTGACAACTAGCAAATGTCTTTTGAATTGTTGAAACATGCTTTAACACATACACCTGTCTTGCATTTACCTAATTTTAGTTGACCATTCTTCTTAGTAGTCACTGATGCTAGCAGAATCAGGAATAGGAGGTGTCCTCATGCAAGATTCACATCACATAGCCTATTATAGTTGCAAACTTAAACCTTTTCAGTTTAAGTATTCCACCAATGATAAAGAATTGTTAGTTGTAGTTCAAGGCTTACGTTAAAACACTATTTGATGGGATATGAATTTATGATTAAGTGACCAACAAAGTATCATTCATCTCCTTAGTCAACCACAAATTTTTGACCGCCGTATCAAATGGACTGCTTTCATTCAAAGTTTTTATCCACTTATCCAATATCAACCAGGAAGAGAAAATGTTGTTGCCGATGCATTGAGTAGAATACCAAGTATCCATATGTTAACCCTCCGACGAACAAGGTGAAAAATCCAAAAAATCTGAAGCAGAAGACAAGGCTAAGGTAAAAGTGAAATGAAAGATGAAAGGCGTGCTAAGACGAAACATAAGAAGTGCAGAAAAGTTCTAAATCAAGGAAAAAGGTGTGCAGAAAAAAGCACATATCAACACTCTTGTAAAAGAGCGGAAGGCACACCATGATTTATTTCAAGAGCAATGGGCTCTTACCCGTGCACTTTGTAAAGGTAGATGGGCAGTAGAAAGGAAGCTACGAAGATAGAAGGACAATGGAAAAAAGGGCCTAGGCCACGGTCGCCCATGTAAAAAAGGGTATAAGGGGAGGACCGCCCAAAAGGGATTTAGGGTTTTGTATATAAAGTTGAAAAGTGAATGAGAAGCTTATTCTTGTGTCTAGCTAAAAAGTAGCTCTCTTCTTCTTCTTCTTCTTCTTTTTCTTCTTCTTCTTCTTCTTCTTCTTCTTCTTGCTTGCTTGAGCTTGTGCTTGAGAGAGAGAGTGTGAGAGTGTGAGGGAGTGACTGTGTGAGGGTGAGGGACTGTGGTGGAGAAGCTCTCCATCTTCTCCTCTCTTCTTCTCTTCTCTTCTCTTCTCTTCTCTTCTCTTCTCTTCTCTTCTCTTCTCTTGCTCATGACAATGGAGCTTGGAGCGGGGAGCTTGAGGACGGAGCTTGCTTGAAGCTTGCACTTGGATCGTGGAGCTACTGGAGTGCTCGGGAGAGGAGAAAACTCGATCGGGCATGGAGATAATCTCACTACACCTGTAGAGATGGATAGTGCATCAGCTATGTGAGAGGTAGCCATTAGTGCTTGGCTTGGAACACTTGAAACAATAAGCGGTCTGTGGGTCTTGGCAAGTTGATAACCTCTACATTTTGGTTCCATTGCCAGGACCAACAGATTCAAGCCTTGAGCACTTATGCGCTTGAAATCGAGCATGGAAGTAGGGTTTTTCTCGAACCAATTCTTGAGATGAATAGGTAGGAAGCGAGGGAGTTTGAAGAGGTATTCAATCTCCTTAGCAAGTAAATTTTTTATTTTTGGATTTGGAAAAGTAGGTTGGAGTAGTGTAGGTGTTCTCTTTATGATTTCTGCTTACATTTAGGTAGGATAGGAGCAAAATAGTGTGAGTACATAGTAGGGTTTCTGTTGTTGTCTAATAGATTGAGATAGGAAAAAGAATGGCAAAAAATAAAATTGTGGGTTAAATTCTGGTGAGAGAAACAAGACTAAGGTGAGTGCAGACCTGGGTAGGGCAATGAGAGGATAGGAGTGGCAAGGAAGACCTTATATTGCATTTGAAGGTTAAGCAGAGCTTGAGAGAGAGAGAGAGAGAGAGAGAGCTTGTAGGTCCGGACCTATACCATATCGATCGAAGAGTATCGAGACTTTTAGTGTAATTTAGGTATGGAATGCCCCTGGCCTACACCCCTCTTTGATTCCTGGAGGTTCTGGTAGCCACTAGCGACGTCTATCATAGATTTTTTTTAAAAATAAGTGATTGACACACGTTTTGGCCAGCAGAATCGAATGTTTCCCATAGTGTCCAATTCCCAGAGTCGGGACCGAGTGACCTATTCGATTCCCAAAGTCGGACCACTTGGACAACCCATAATTGGACACACAATCCGTCCGATCGAACACTCGACCCATCTGATTGCGATGTTCGGACCATCCAGAATCGAACACTCCAAAATAGAATCGGACGTTCGATTCCCAGAATTAGATGCACAAAAATCAGACCAACTGTCTGATCGGATATCCAACTGTCCAATTAAGCATCCCAATTGTCTAGTCGAATGTGCACACAATTTGATCACTCTATAGTCGGATCAATCATAGGATTCTGACCCAATTATGAATGGGATCACTCTTCAGAATCGGACCCAGTCCAGTCAAACCATCCGACTTTGAAAGTCCGACCACTAAGGATCGGATAGTCCGATCCTGGGAATTGGATCAACAAACCAGAACAAGGAAGTCTAGACCTAGAGACCATATAGAGCCAAAAGCACATTATAGATCTATCTTTGGGTTGAAATCTAGAGTAAGTGGTTCAAAACTTGGCTGCAAACGGTCCTTTAGATCACGCATGGTATTTAATGTAATGGCCCTATGGGTTAGAGGGTACTGCCCCCTCCGCACCTCCCCCAAGTAGGCTAGAGAGAAAATGTGCATCGTGAAAGGTCCTCGAAATTAGATCCTTGTGTAGTGATGGCTCTATGCAAGCATAGATTGTCACTTGCAAAACAATAACCAAAAGCTCATAACCAAAAGAGAGACCCTAGAACCTCAATGGGCCAATCTAGCCAAGAAGGGCAAAAAGGCCACGCCACAAAAGCATGTATATATTGCATTCAGACTACATCTAGTCAAAGCGGAATGGAACAACATCAAGCTACAATTGGGAGCATGACTAAAAATGATAGTCCTTACGATAAATGAACCTTGAATTGGCACTGCACAGACGACCCAAGACATCAATAGAGAATCCACATCTAGTTGTGCAGTCAGGGACTGAAGGGTATGCATCAGAAGGCTTGAATTTATAAGCTACTTCCAATCTCTTCTTGCGGAACGTGTCTTGAGCAATTCACCTGTGGAAGAGGTATCGCAACCAACATCCTTGATACCTTCAACATTGCCGAAGCACCTAAAGCCTAGGCTTGAGGAGAAATCTCTTGAAGAGTTGGCCAAGGAGATGGTGCATTTGATAAATGAACTAGAGATGAAGTGCTTGATGAAGCTTGATCACAAGCTAACAACGATCACACGTGCATACATCCATGTGGACATTGAAAGGTCAACATCGGAGCACATAAAGCTCATAGTCGAACCCTTGACTTGGAACGAGCAACAACATGTTTGCTCCTGCTATGTAGCAGTTTTGCTGAAGAAGTCATAAAGGACATCCCAAAAGCCACAGCTAGAGAATTGCGCTTGATACCCTCACTCTATATTGCTCAATGTGAGATAAACAAGGAAAAGCTTGAAGCAATCAAATGAAAAGGAAAAAGAAAAGGTGACTTTGTGTAGAAATGGTACTTCAACCAAAGTTTTTGGTAGCCAAAATTGGCCATCGAATAATGACACTTGTCGAGCAAAGGAAAGCCCTTTGGGTATCAATACATGATCCCACGTATGTTGCCCCGATCTCATTAAGAGTGTTGGCAATGGTCCATGAGGTCCAGCTTTCTGCCACCACTGTCCAAAAATATCCCTTGTATGATAAACTGCTTCTAGAAGAAGATCTACATGTGGCTAGTAGGCTAGGAGTAGAGAGCACGGTTCTTGATGTCAGTGTATATGTCTTGTGCCTCACTCAAGACCCTGCCTTGATCTCTGTGCTTCCCATCAATACAACCATGACTTCTTGAGCTGGTTTCATCCAAGCTTACATGACAAGAATCCAAAACTATCTCTTGGTTCTACACTAGAGTCACCCGAACCTCCAGAGCAAGAGAAAAATAGCTCTAAACACAACAGTTGCTCTGATAAGAAGCAATGGAGGCATGTTCCAATGGGTAAGGACAAGAGTTTAGAGAAAACACCCAACTAGGAGCAACTGCCAATGGAATCGGACAAGGAGCTAAACACAAGGGAATTAGCTGAAGAGCTAGACTCTCCAAAACACAATATTAGTGAGTTTGGGAATCTCCCAATTCCCATTTTTTGAATACTAAAAAGTTGGCACCCAGATAACATACCCATAAGTTTCTCAAAACCATATGATGTGACCTATCATTGGAAAGCGCTTGAAAAATGGAATCTATTGTGCTATAGAGCACTCGATTTGGAGTTATCGTACTCAAGTTATAAACAATCCAAATATTTGGCCACGTGTCCTAAACTTATGGAAAACTCCCATATTCCCCAATATGGTATTCCAAGAAGAGAGGCAGTTGTACCCTCACAACCTTGTGAGGCTATTCAACAGGCCGTGGCTATGTTCCATAAGGGCATGCTAGAAAAAGAGAATGTTGAGGCCCAACCAAGCACATCAATGGTTGACGTAGTTCAGGGTCCTGAATATTTAAAGGATACATCTCAATTGCCCAAAACACCATATTGGGAAATATAAGAATTTCCCATAAGTTTGGGACACATGTTCAAATCTTTCGATTTGTCATAACTTGAACACTATAACTCCAAATTGAGCGCTCTATAGCTCAATAGATTCCATTTTTCAAGCGCTTTCCAATGATAGGTCACATCATATGGTTTTGAGAAAATTTATAGGCATGTTATCCGGGTGCCACCTTTTTAGTATTCAAAAAATGGGAATTGGGAGATTCCCAAACTCACTAATATTGTGTTCCAAGAAAAAAGAGAGAAAACAACGAAATCAACAGCAATTGCAAGTGGCTATAGACGCCAAGAAGATTGAGACTGCCGTTGTTTTCACCTGTGTGTTCTGATAAATCAAAGCAACCATTACCATCAACGGTTGCTTGCAACACTCAATCCATGGACAATAAAACTTGCATTGACCAATCAAGAGTGGATACAATACTATGTCAAGCTCCTACATGAACACATGCAACTCATCTCTAACAAGGAAGCCGACAAACTGCGCTTAACTGTGACATTCAATGAAGCACTTTTCCAACCAAATCTCTTAGAGATAGAGCAACTAAAGTGATAATCAGAGGCTCAAAGTCAATTTGAAAAACGCTAGTTTGAAAACTGTGCTACAATGGCTGAACTTGGAGCCCAGAAGTCTCAGAGGAGTGATTGGCCAAATGGTAGTCTTAGAGAGACCTAATGTATGTGGTACCAACTTCCTTTCGAGTAATGACTACCATTCGGGGTATGGACTTAGCCGGAACTAGCCAAGAGAACTCACCGGTTGATTAAATTCTTACTGAGGAGGAGCTACATGTTGCCAATAGACTCAGACAAGGTACCATGTACTTGATGTTGCAAAATATCTGTTGTTATTGAGTAGACTGCCACGAGTACTAGATGCATACACCACACTCCACTAAAATCTTGACCTCTACAATTGGTTTTTATCCTTACAAAGTGACAATGGATTCATAAACGTGTATATAATAATCAATGAGTTTTGTGATTGTGTATAGATAATACAAAAAAAGCAAACCCAACACACACACAAGCAATGATAATCAAGTGCAGGTGATATGCTTTGAAGTCAACACAATGGGATTTAGATAAGTGATGTCTCTTTGAGCTGCACCTATTCATTATGGTTGAAGCATATGACTTGCATGTACTCTCACAAGTTGCCACATGAATGCATGATGACACAAGTCTCTGTACGATAGCATTCAATATCCAAGTCACCACAAGACCACCATTATGGAGAAAGGAATATAAATGCTAAGAACAAAGAGCCATGACGAAAGCTCTGCTGTTGGAAGAGAAAGTCACCCCTATAGAAAGCACACATTGCATTTGAGCATGGCCCAAAGCATAGTCATGGCTACTCTCCCTTTCTTAGCCAAATTCTACATCTGTCTCACTCCAGTTGCTACCTCAATTGTATCGATGTCTCACAAGTGACAAAGAGGTTTGCAAAATCTCAAGTGTATCTCTCCATCTCAACAATTGTTCCTCTAGCATCGAGGCTAGTAGCACAATCATCTTTGTCATATCCATTTTTCACAGCCTTTGGATCTCGACATTTCTCAATCCAAATGAAAGGCTGATAGCCTCAATATATTGCATTGGTTGTATTTATTTTATCCCAAAAGAGAGAGAGAGAGAGAGAGAGAGAGAGAGAGAGAGAGAGAGAAGAGGATCTAAAAAAAAGATAAAAAAGAAAAGAAAAGAAAAAAAGAGCACTCACGATTACATCACATCACTTAGGGGTCCTCAAATTAGGTACGTCTAGTGACCTTGGTTAGCTGGCTCTGTCCCTAGTCCCCTAGCCCTTTACACATCCCCCACAATTGTTCAGGGCACATCAAGGGCAGGACATACCTAGGGAGCTTGTCTTGCCTATGATTAGACCTGTCACCTTGAACCATTTGCACAATCCTTTTTTACACTCCATCTCAGCACCATTGCAATCAATAATGGTGAGCAAGGCACAAAAGACCATGGAAAGTACATTGTACTATTCAAACAATAAATTTAGCCACTAGCTACCAAAAGCTCAGTGTCAATGAGCTCAATTATGCTACATCATGTTGTCAAAATCACAACTGATATCTCAAGAAGTCTTTGTGTATACTTCTCCTTAATATCGACAACTTTTTCCATGCCATTGAACCCTTGCTTCATCCACACATTGCTACGAGGAAATAGAATATTAGTCTTCTAACTACATAATATCTAAGTATGTATTTGCACTCACATAATATCTACACCACAATCTATATATAGTTTGGGTCCTCAAGTGCAGGACATTACTCTCGGCTTGCCTAGAGTTCGACTTGTCTCCCAAACTAATCAAACTATGTCTCATGCACGATAAGAAGACTAGCACTACCCCAAGGGAGAGACCACATGTGCAAGGTTTTCAATTGCAAGTATTGAAGAATCCAATGAAAGCATCGTCAGCTCTTCATCAACACTCAACTCTGAACTCTTGTCCATTCCCATCATGTAAGCCCACCAAAGAATCGTCTTATGTAGAACCCCACATGTGCTAGCCATCGGTGGAATTCCCAACAACGAACATCCCTATCCCCAAATCCAACAACCCTACCACCAACCACCCATGCCAACAATGTGGCCCCAACGACCTTCATCCACTACCACTAGAACTCCTCCAAGGCAACCACAACCGTCCCTTCCAATCACATCTTCGGTGCATGTAAAAGCCTGCTACCTACAATGGAGAGTGCCATGGGACTGACATTCATCTAGGAGGGGGTAATGTTAACCCTCAGACGAACAAAGTAGAAAATCCAAAAAATCTAAAGTAAAAGACAAGGCCAAGGAAAAAGTGAAATGGAAGACGAAGGCATGCCAAGAAGAATCTGGAAACATAAGAAGTACAGAAAAGTCCTAAACCAAGGAAAAAGGTGCACAGAAAAAAGCACATATCAACACTCTTGTAAAAGAGCGTAAGACGCACCATGATTTATTTCAAGAGTGTCGACTTTGCAATTTGTAAAGGTAGATAGGCAGTAGGAAGGAAGCTAGGAAGATAGGAGGACAATGGGAAAATGGGTCAGCCATGTAAAAAAGGGGATAAGGGAATGACTACCCAAAAGGGATTTAGGGTTTTGTATATAAAGTTGAAAAGTGAATGAGAAGCTCATTCTTGTGTGTGGCCAAAAGTAGCTCTCTTCTTCTTCTTCATATTCATCATCTTCTTTTTCTTCTTCTTCTTGCTTGCTTGAGCTTGTGCTTGAGAGAGGGAGTGTGAGAGTGTGAGGGAGTGAGTGTGTGAGAGCGATGGACCATGGTGGAAAATCTCTCCATCTTCTCCTCTCTTATTCTCTTCTCTTCTCTTCTCTTCTCTTACTCGCGACAATGGAGGTTAAAGCAAGGAGCTTGAGGATGGAGCTTGCTTAAAGCTTGCACTTGGATCATGGAGCTACCGTAGTGCTCGAGAGAGGAGGCAACTCGATCGGGCATCGAGGTAAGCTCACTACACCTGTAGAGAGGTAGTCATTTGTGCTCGGCCTGGAGCACTTGAAACAATAAGCGGTCTATGGGTCTTGGCGGTTGATTACCTCTACACCATAATATTTTTATTATATCCTTTGTTTCCCTTACTCCTATGAAGGATACCTATAACCATGATCCTAGTTTTCAAGCTTATTGGAATAAATTAGTTGCTAATAATTGGATTCCAATTGATTCTTTGTCTTATTCTGATGGGTTTATATTTTATGAGAAAAGATTGTGTGTCATTGTTCAATTTAGATAATTTGTGTTGCACAAAATTCATTGTTCTCTATATCAAGGTCATAGAGGTATTATTTCCACTTTAAGAACATTGGTTGAAGATTTTTACTAGTCGCAAATGGAATCCAATATTTCTAACTTTTTTTAGTGTTTAATTTGCCAAAGAGTCAAGCAACACCATGGTAAGCAATATGGTTTGTTAATGCCTTTACCGATTCCTGACCATCCATGGGAATATATTTCAATGGATTTTATAACTGGCTTGCTTAATACACAAGCTAATCATGATATGATTTGGACTATAGTAGATCGATTTAGTAAACAAGTATATTTTCTACCATGCAAGAAAACAATAACTATATCTCAAGCTGCACAATTGTTTTTGAAGCCTATTTTCACTAATCATGGTTTGCCAAAAGTTATTATTTTTTATCGTGATTCTGGATTTTGTAATAATTTTTGGACTACATTGTTTTCTAATTTAGATATGAAGATTGATTTCTCATTTGCATTCCATCTTGAAACTAATGGGCAAACAGAAGCTACTAATAGTACAATTCTAGATCTTTTACCTGCATACACAATTTCAAAACCACAAACATGGGACACACATTTGTATCTACTTCAATTTGCATGTAATAATACACCACACATAACTGCTCATAAAGTAACTTTTGAAATCATTTATGGACATAGAATGCCTACACCTATCACATCATTGTCGAATAAAGTTAAAATTGCTGATGATATTGTCAATATGCATGCTACTATTTTTGCTTAAGTTAAAGATATGATTGCGAAAGCCC
Source organism: Lygodium microphyllum (assembly GCF_053477565.2). Classification (NCBI taxonomy): domain Eukaryota; kingdom Viridiplantae; phylum Streptophyta; class Polypodiopsida; order Schizaeales; family Lygodiaceae; genus Lygodium; species Lygodium microphyllum. The sequence continues at coordinate 171,873,676 of NC_141136.1, forward strand.
AACAATCATACACTAAACAAGCTAATAAGAAAAGGGAGAGGAGATTGTGAGGAAGAAGAGAGGAAAACTAAGAGAGGGAGAGAGAGAGAGAGAGAGAGTGTGTGTGTGTGTGTGTGTGTGTGTGAGAGAGAGAGAGAGAGAGAACTACAAAAAAATAGATGAATCAATAAACTTAAGAGATGGAGAACCCTCGGGACATAACCAATATACACAATATGGACACTAATAGCATGGGCTTATTACATTGTAGAGCATGCATAAGCTATAGTAAGGGAATGAATTGCATAAGCTCATGAGAGAGAATGGGGAAGGCTCAATAGGGCTAAAGAAGGCCTCTTGGCTCTCTCTTTTCTTGCAAATTACAAAGGAGAAGGCCTCTTTATATAGGCCTTGAGGGTGTTCGGAGGAGGTTAAGATATAATAAGAATTAACACCACCAAAGTTGCATTAAGGCGGTTCCACCAATGTGAAAGCTCCATCTAGATGTTTTGTTGACCAATTTGTACTCAATCAAGCTCCATCATAGGTGAGTTGTCTCCATTCTTCCCCCATAGCTTGAGTCCAAGAGCTCTCCTATAAAAAAAATATAGAGAATCTTCATAAAATAAGATCATATCTAGCAATAATAGAGAGAGAGTAGTGAGAGTTCATACATTACTACTACAATTAAGGATGATTTGAGGGTGATTTAGGAGAAAAATTCTAATGGTTTATTAGCTTGAGAGAGAGGAGAAGAGAGGGGAAAGGGTTGGGAGTCTAATGAATGATGTTTTATGGAAGTGTTTGTGGGAAAGAAAGTATGGGTGTGTATAAAATTGGGAGGAGGTCTCCACCACAGTTGGAAAAAGTTGGCATTCACCATTTTGGCCATATCTCCCGACTCGTAGCTCCAAAAAATTATAAAAAAATACCAACCAAAACTTCAACTCACGTGCTACAACTTTGATTTTGAAAAGTTATTTTGGATCGGAGTGGAAGTATTTTAAAAAAATATTACAAAATCATGTCACTGATTTTTCTTCCACTAATGCTTTCAAGAAGGTTCCCATTTGGTTGAATTATCATAAGGCTCCAAAGTCATGACATTATGAGCTTCACATGCCCTTTGGATGGCTCCAAATCCATTTCATATCTTTTCTTTTCACATTATACATTTTTCCTTCATCTTTCTCCATTGATCTTTACTCTTCACCCCCCCCCCCCCCTTGGTAAACCGGTCCATGAAATATTTCCATCCAGTGATTTCTTGGATTTCCCAAGAGGTTGTTCCCACCCTCTTCTTTATTTCAAAGCTCCAAATGTAAAAAAAATCAACAAAGTGTTAGAAAAATATTTTTTTTGTGATTTTCTCGGATCAGTAACCATAGATGGCCTTGCATACATTTATGCATATGGCACATTAAGGTTCGCACAAACCCATGTTCTCAAATATTTTACATCCCAGTGCTAGGCAACAAAGTCATATGTGGCATAAAGAACATAAAGGGTACTTAAGGGTTATGCACATAGTCGATGCATGCATGGGAAAGATTATATGAAACATGCATTGATGGTACCCAAAATTGACCTTGCATTAAAGTCTTGCATCCATCCTATGAAGATTTCTCATTGAGTAATTGTTAAAGAATTGTTTATACGTGGGATGCTTGGTGCACTGACAATCTTCTGTTTGTCCAATTAGCAACCCACTGGAAGTTGGTAGACAAAGTGTTTTTCACAATATACATTGTTGAAACCCTCTGAAGTTGGCATTATTATAATGACATAACAACGGTCCTAAGAAGAATGAGTTTTTATACTTTCAGAATGGAATATCTCCCCCTCTGTAGTGGTTTGAAAGCCGAATTTAGAGATGTGGAAAAGAAAGAAGTAGAGGAGATGTTGGCCAGAGAATCCCCCAGAGACTGAAGCCCTCTCTAATATTATCCTGTTGAGTACAGACCAACTAGTTGGAACCAACCCCCTAATGAATTATGCAATCAAGAGGCAAGCCTTAGAACGAGTCCAAAGGTACGTGAGAAGAGAGAATGTAAAGATCAAAGCTGAGAACGAGCTTGCAGTAGAAGCCTCCTTTGACGCTCTAAAATAACTCTTTACAAAACTCCCCATGGCAACTCAAGGTCCCCTTCCTAGTTAGATTCGTCCTGCAAATATTGATGACAAGCTAGCAAATGTAGTCCCATTGCCAGTTTTTAAGGGAGAGTACAATGAAGACCCTGATCTTCATGTAGCAAAGTTCATGATAGCATGTGTGGCTAACAATGCAAGAACCCCTAAGCATTGGTTAGCGATATTCCCCGCCACTTTCAAAGGTTCCATTTTGTCTACATTACGACAAATAATGTGTTTTTGTTATCATTCTTTTTTTCTTTCTTATATTGTTTGAGAAGAGATTTCTTCTCTTGTAACTCAGTAAAAATTAACGTATGTAAAGTCTTCACCTACCTACAAATTAATGTATGTCGGAGTGTTTCCCATCTTGTGGTATTGCACCGGACCTTGCCACCACTCTCTCTTTGTTTTTTATCCATTCATTCTCTCCTCTCCTTCCATCTCTCTTTCTTTTTCTCTTTCTTTATTATGTTGTATGTTTATTCCCTCTCTCTCGTTCCTTATTCCTTTTTCTCTTCCTCTCCCTCTCTCATTTCCTTTAACAAAACATATCTCTCTCTCTACTACCAATTTCCTTTTACAAAACATATTTCTCTCTCTACCACTACCACTACCACTACCACTACCACTACCACTACCACTACCACTACCACTACCACTACCACTACCACTACCACTACCACTACCGCTACAATAAACAAAACATCTCTCTCTCATTTTCTTTAACAAAACATATCTCTCTCTCTACTACCAATTTCCTTTTACAAAACATCTCTCTCTCTCTACCACTACCACTACCACTACCACTACCACTACCACTACCACTACCACTACCACTACCACTACCACTACCACTACTATCAAGAAAAGAAGAAAAAACTACTACTACTACCACTACTGCAGCAACAACAACAAACAAGAAAACTAAATAATAATAAACAAGAAACAAAAAAAAATCACTACTACAACAACAACAACAATAACAAACAAGAAAACCACTACTACTACTACTACCACGACTACGATGATTAAGATTACATCTACAACCACGACAAACCACTACCACTACCACTACCACTATAATAAACAAGAAAAGAAGAAAAAACAACAACAACTACTACTACTACTACTACTACTACTCCTACTGCTACTGCTACTGCTACTGCTACTGCTGCTGCTGCTGCTGCTGCTGCTGCTGCTGCTGCTGCTGCTGCTGCTGCTGCTGCTACTGCTACTGCTGCTACTGCTACTACTACTACAATAACAACAAATAAGAAAAGAAGAAAAAACTACTACTACTACTACAAAAAAAAACAAGAAAACTAAACAACAATAAACAAGAAAAGAAAAAAAAAACTACTACTACTACTACAAATAAGAAAACTACTACTACTACTAGTAGTATTACTACTACAATAACGACTACGACCACAACTACGACTACCACAACAACAACAAACTAGAAGAGAAGAAATTAAACAACAACTAGATTCTTCTTAGCACGCCTTTGTCTTCCGTTTCACTTTTGCCTTGGCCTTGTCTTTTGCTTTAGATTTTCTAGATTTTTCACCTTGTTCTTCTGAGGGTTAACATATGGATACTTGCTCTTCTACTCAATGCATCGGCAATAATATTTTCTCTTCCTGGCTGATATTGGATAAGTGGATAAAAACTTTGAATAAAAGCATCCCATTTAATACGACGGTCAAAAATTTGTGGCTGACAATTCAGATCCCATCAAATAGTGTTTCCATTAATGTAAGCCTTGAACTACAACTAACAATTATTTATCATAGGTGGAATACTTAAACTGAAAAGGTTTAAGTTTGAAACTAGAATAGGCTATGTGATGTGAATATTGCATGAGGGCAGCTCATATTCCTAATCCGCTAACTCATATGTGATGTGAATCTTGCATAAGGACAGCTCATATTCTTTATCATAGGTGGAATACTTAAACTGAAAAGATTTAAGTTTGAAACTAGAATAGGCTATGTGATGTGTTAAAGCATATCTCAACAAATCAAAAGACTTTTGCTGGTTGTCAGGTCATCGATACACAGCACCTTTCTTTAACAATTTCATTAAAGGCAATGCAAGTAATGAAAATTTCTCACAATTTTTTAGGGATTGGCCAATTTGAAATTGCCTCTATCTTTTTAGGATCAATGCAAATACGATCAAAAGAAACAATGTGACCTAAGTATTCAATCTGGGTTTGGAAAAATTCACTCTTGCCAGGGTTAGAATATCATTGATTCTCTTTCAACAATTTGAAAACTAAAGATAGGTTTTCACAATGCTCATTCTCATCCTTATTGAAAGCCAAAATATCATCAATAAAAACAGTCACACAATTCTGATACTTCAAAAATATATGATTTATCATATGACTGAATGTAGCTAGTGCATTGGTCAAATTGAAAGGCATAACAAGAAATTCATAATGACCAAACTGAGCTCTAAATGCAGTCTTAAAAATGTCAGGTGTATTCAAGCATACTTGATGATATCCGACTTGAGATCTATCTTATTAAAAACAGTGGCCCCTTGTAGTTTATCCATGAGGTCATCTACCCTAGGGATCAGTTATCTATTCTTAACAGTGATTTTGTTTAGGGCACGATAGTCAATGCACATTCTATAGGTATTATTTTTCTTCTTAACTAATATGACAGGTGCACCAAAAGGAGAACTACTGGGCCTAATGAGTCCTCGGTTCAATAGTTTCTCAACTTGTGTTTGGATTTCTTTTTGTTCAATTTGATTGTGTCTATAAGGTGCTTTACATGGTGGTTGAGAACCTAGGAGTAAATCTATTTTATGGTCTTCAGGACATGTAGGTGGTAAATCAGCAGCAAAATAATCTTTAAATTGTGAAAGAAATTGTGCATGCCTAGGATGCATCTTATTTTCATTAGCTTCAATTTCATTCACCCTTACTAAATATGATTTACTACATTTTCTCAATGCACTTTAGCATGTGTGTGACTAAGTAGGGAAAATTTATCAAATGTGTGCAATCCATGTAATGTGATTTGGGTTTCGTTAAAATGAATTTTCATGGAATGTGTAGAATAATCTATATCAGGGTTATATTTATGATGCCAAGGCATTCCTAAAATAATATTACTAGCTTGCAAAGGCACAACCAAGAAATTTCTACTCTCAACATAATCACCAATTTTAATATCTAAATCATGCACTTCTTGTGTACCATTATATCTAGTGCCTAAGAATGCATCCTTTATGCGATAATGAGTTAGAACAATAGATAAATTCAATTCTTTTACCAACTTTGCAAAAATAAAATCATGTGTGCTTCCATCATCATGCAAAACAATATTTTCTTGACCATGCACAAAACATTTCATTGTTAATAACAAATGAGGATTCGGCATACTTGGTAAAGTATCTGAAGCATTGCCGATATTATCATCATCTTCAGTGAAGTTTGACATATCTTCATGGTCCTCATCATCACTTACTCCCAAGTGATTGATTTGAACAACTTGCTTCTTGGACTGACAGTTCGCTGCTAAGTGTCCAGGCTGATGACACTTGCAGCAAACCATAAGCTTTGCTTTGGAGACATTGTTAGTAAGGGTTGGAGGTTTGGATATATTGGGATTTGGTTGGAGGGAAGGCTTAGGATTTGAATTAGCAGTTGATAATAAAACAAGAGGTCGAGTCCAAGGTTTACGGAAAGAAAAAGGAGCAAAGTGATTTTAATTGAATTTTCAAAAATTAGGATTGAATTGCTTTGTACTAAAGTTACCATTAACCGAATATTTTTGGGATCGCTTTTCTCGTTCACAAATTTTATCCTCTACATCATGCGCTAAAGAAATCGCATCCTCCAAAGTCTTTGGCTCCAACATATTCACTTCTATATAGAAGTGATCAAGCAAACCAGACATGTACTTGCACTTGCGGTTGCCTCAGAAACATCTTCAAGCATTTGAAGTTGAAGTAAGGCACTCCAAAAACGCTCAGTGTATTGTGGGATGGATTCACAATCTCTTTGTTCTAGGAGATCCCACTGTTTGATGGCTTTCTCATGGAATTGAGGCAGAATGAAATTCTGTAAAAATTTCTTTTAAAAGGCTTCCCAAGTAGAGGGACAATGACAAAATCGGTGCAAGTCAATATGTTTATTGGAATCGCTACCAGTGAGTACATGGCGAAGTACTAATTTGAGAAATTAGAGTTTAAGCTCTCTCTAAGCTTAAACAATAAGTTTAGCATTGCATTATTATAAATTGCTTTCTCTGTGAGAAAAATGACTTGTAGAAGAGACTTCTTGAGTGGTCCTCTGCTTGCTGCGAGAGGTGCTTCACGATTAGAGGATATAGCAGGGGGATTTTTACTGTCAAGAACACGCTTGTGTTGCCAGTTCATCGCGAGACAACTTGTAGAGCCCATTCGTTCCATGAGCTTCACCTTTGCGCGAGATGGCAAGCGATTGGAAGCTCTTGATCTTAGCTCCACTTTGATACCACTGGTGTGCAAATCGGATGTTGTACGTATGCGTAATGAATGTCAGAAGGTTCCCAAGAACAAAGAACTCTACAAACCTTCATAATTTCAAGTACAAAGCAAAAGAAAATTTGCATGACATGAGACAAAAAGACAAATTGGATGCAATCTCCCCCCATGCCTTGTGTGAGTGCTTCACAAGGCATGTATTTATAGATTTATTTATCTTCAAACTCAAAAATAGCCCACTTTACAAATAGCATGCTTTTGCTTATGCATTTGCGTTTGCCCAAATATAAAGTAATGCATTTGGGTGTGAGTTGTGTCCAAATACAAATATCAAATAATAAAATATTTAACTGAGTGCCTATGCGCATACAAGATAATAAATGTTTTGTCAAGTGCTTTAATAAATAAGTGTACTTAACTAAATATTGGAACCATGCCAAGGCGCGTACCCATAAAAAATAGTAATTCTTCTAGGCATTTGGATTCACGCTATAGCCCGGTGCTACCCAACATCACCGCCACCTGCTCTACACATCAACTGAAGCATTTACAATTGTTAGAAAATAATTAAATAAACCCAACAAAAGTGAATACCTAGCAATCTTCAGCTACAAAATAATTAAATAGGTTGGAACTGTGTCGTCCTAACCTTAATTTCATTTGAGTGCACACTCTAAACTCGTAAACATCTAGTAATTTAATATGTATTTTATGGAATCACTCGCATGCACATTAAATTAATCTGACACCCGAAAAGGACAGGTGTCCCTGTCAACTTCTCGCACAAGGAATCCTCCTTGTGTATGAGCCCCGGCAAATAAATAGTTTTATGGAATCCATCGAAAAACCTCACAAAATCCACCATGGAATATGCCTCTTGGCATCAACAACCTCCCATAGTAGCCCTTTTCTAATGACATCATATTTCCATAAAGCTATAATCACTTCTGATGATAGTGCATGAGAATCACTTCTATTACTAGACCCTTTTATAGCTACTAGTGAGTCATGACCATGAGGGTAGACTTGTAGGAGATGACCTACATCTCTTTCTATCACAAAGCACAAGCCCTTGTAAGCCAACATCTAGCTCTAGACATTGGATCTAACATCTAGTTTGATAAGTAATGTACAAAACTCAACCAAAATCAACTCATCCAGTATATGGACTATGATTCTTGCAAAGGAGTAGTACTACACTATGATAATCCTTTCGATGAGCATCAGATAGGAGGAAATAATAGCCTTTTGAAAGCTTCAATGAACCAAACTCCTCACGATGATAGAATAACAACCACCTTCAATTCATGATGGATGTTCCATCTTTGCCATCTACTTCATGACATTATAAAACTTGCTAGCCTTCAATAAACATCAGTTGGGATAGAGCTTATTAGATAAGTGGGCATGGAAATTTGATCAAGGTGATTAACCAAAAAACAACCCTACTCTAGTGCTACATTCTTCCACCACATTATTCTTTAGACATGTTGATAATATACTAATTCATTCTTTCGATAATCACTCCCTCCTTTAAATGTTCCTACATGTTATAACAAGCACCTTGTTCAAAATTACCATAGCCCGCTTTGCTTCCTTCACAATCACACCAACGGGGCCATGGGCACCCACTTGCATTTAGAAGTGTGGCAAGGGGGAGGGGTAGGGGACCATCCCTTAATTTGTTCACATAGTGCATTTTTCTTTTCTTTGGGGGAGGGATCGGGGGCCCTTGGCATGCATGCCCTACCAGTTTAAGTTTGTTCTTTAATGTTTGGGAGGGCCTAAGCCCCCTACACATCTGCACTTGCATACTGTGTCAAAGGGGAGGGGAATCTTGTACCTCTTCCCCCTCCCCTCCCCCCCAAATTATTTTATTTTAAGTTGGGGAGCCCAAGTCCCCCCCCCCTAGGTGTTTGCATGCAAATGCTTGTAGGGGGACCATGAGCACCTCCATTGCATTTATAAGTGTGGAGGAGGAGCCAAGAGAAACCCTTCCCCCTTGCCACCCCCTTGCTTGAATTTTGTTCACATAACACGTTTTTGGGATAAGGGAGCTCTTGGCATTGCTTTTGGAGATATGAGACTTGAAAAATTGAAGTAGAAAAAAGCATGTCATGCTTTTTGTGCTTTCTTTTTGTTTTTGGCAAGTTTGTGTGCAAGTTATGATTTGGGAGGATTGTGTCAATTTTGGCACATGCTTTTCTTGGGAAACACATCATTCATGGAAAAATCCCATTTTGGATACATTGGGAAAAAAGTTGAATGAACTATTATCTTTATAATCTTCTTTTTCCAAAAATCCAAGATTGAGATCGTGAATGTGATTGTAATTGTGATCGAGATTTCGAGTGAAAGTGAGATTGAGAGTGAAATCGCAATTCTTTCATGTACATGAAATCAGCTTGGGGTGGTTGGGAGATTCGAGCTCTACATCAAAGTGCAATTTTTGATTGTGCTATCTATTGCTCCTCTGTTTCCTTCAAATTATAATATAAATTTCTATTTCTTTCTTTCTACTTGGATCTCTCTATCAAAAATTGTGTTGATTTTTGTCAGATTGTGATCACCCTTAGGGGTTTACTTGGTCCCGAAGAAACTAAGCATGGGTAGATAGGCTATATTCCATAGTTAACATGGACTCTACTATTTTCCTAAGGGAGGATTTATCACTAGAAAATTAGTTGGTTCCCCTTGGAAGTTTCGTATTTTAGTCTTGCCTCTCTTTAGTGTAAGGGGGGGATATTGGATGATAGTTCACCTATCATAAAGATAAGCCTTGATAGGCTCAAGTACTTTCTTAACTAGCGACTAAAAGTGGGTCACCTACCCATGCAATAACTCTCACATAGCACCTACTTATTGACTATGGATCTTACCTAACACTCTCTTGTAGTTGTATATAAACCACTCATGTTGGGGGTAAAGGTGCCTCTACCTAGCTGCTCATTTACTCACTTTACATTGTTCTTGCACACTTGTATACTATAGGTAGTGGTTTCCCATCATTGTCACTTTATTCTTTCAATGACTATTGATTAAAAGAAGGCCATTCACACCTTATGAATGTTGGATTTTCCACTATAGATAGATGGCCTAGGACAACGGCGACAACAACAAGAGGAGCAGCAGCAGCGGCCCAATACAACAGCAGGAGGGGGTGGTGATAGTGGAACACGAAGACGGGCGTGGCGGTGCAAGGAAGAGGAGGAGAAAAAGAAGGAGGAGGAGAGGAAGGAGGAGGAGGAGAACATGGAGAGAAGGAGATGGGGAAGGAGGAGGGGAGAGAGAGAGGGGGGTCGGGGAGTGAGAAAGAAAGAGAGAGAGAAGAGAGAAGAGGAAAGAAGGAGAGGGGGTGAGCGGACGCAGGAGGGCAGTTAGAGGGAGAAAAATAATTTTTAAAAATAATTTAAAAAGAAATAAATTTAAAAAATAAGAAGAGAGGAGAAACATCCCCCTCCATCTCGCGCGCGAGCGTGGGTGGGGGGCAAACAAATTTGCAGTGCCAAGAACGAGAAGTGAATGCATGGCGGACGATGGAACGAGCGCGACACGTGTTTCAAAAGACAGAAACAAGGGCATTCACATGCAAACCCATGCGACTTCGAGATGCAAAAATAGACAAAAATTAATTTCTTAAAATCCATCTGCTAGAATGAAATGCAAAAAAGGAAAAAATATATGGAATGATGTGCCAAACAAGCCGATCACATCAGAATGCCATTCTGATAGAGATAGGATCCGTTCATGTGGAAAAAACCAGAAAAACAAATATGAAACGGAGAAGAAAAATTAATACGAAAATATCTAGCGATCAAAACGTGAAAAAGTAAACATGAAAAAATGTACGTAGCAATAGGGAAGACAGGATGGAAAAGGTCAAAACGAGGTTCTAGCGATAAAAAGGCCCGTTCGCATGGAAAAAAAGGTTAAAACACAATTAAAAACGAAGTTGGAAATTAATACGGAGAAATCCTGCATTGGAATGGAGGGCAACGAAAAGGAAAAATGTAAAGGAAATGGAGTGGAACAAGGTCGTCTGATCAAAACGTAGTTCTGAGGGCATGAGGGGGTGTTTGCATGGAAAAAAGATGAAAAACATTCATAAGAACGCACAAAAAAACTAATAAAATAAAATCAATATGCCAGAATAGGATGGAAAAATAGGAAAAATCAGACAAGGGGCCAAGCTGGACGGGGTTATGCAATCAAAATTCAATTTGAAGGAATGAAGACATGTTCACATGGAAAAACAATCAAAAACACACACAAAAATACCTGATTTGACAAAAAAATTAATAACGAACAAACTATACATCGGACCGATAGGCAATGAAAAGGAAAATTATCCAAGAGAAGGTGTTCACATGAAAACACATGAAAGGGACATAAAATTCTTCAAAAATTAATAAATCATGGTCCGTGGCTTGGAACAAGGGGGACCCAATCAGAGTACAATGAGGACATGGTATACATGTATGATCAAATACATGAGGGTATACAACATAGACACACAAGGTTGTGTCCCCACACTTAAGCCCTTATCGGGAAGGGTGAATTGAGCAACAAGGACCTAAGACCACACATCAGACCAATCACGAATGTCCCCATACTTAAAACATGACCATCACAAGAAATAGAAGATGTAGGGTTAGAAAAACTTGGCCCATATTTCTGAGATTGAGATTGATTGTCAATGTCATGTGCTATGTCACCATCAGCCCCCGCAGGAGGAGGTTCAAAAGTGTCTTCACATCACATGTTCAACGTGGCATGGACCACACAACAGCACCCAGGGAGACAACTCTGCTGCGGGGAATCGTGAGAAATCATCGATGGGGGTGAAGGATAGTGCATTCAACTCACAGTCACTCATATGGAATGACAGAATAGTCGCTCGCCCCACAACAAACATTGCTTTATTGAATAATGATGGAAACCCAACCCGGTTTAGAACACTACAAGATATAGGCCTTATATCGACGTTAAAAGCGACGAAAATGTTCATAAAGAAATTTGCTCAGCATCATTATCAGCGTCGGTATCAGCGTCGCGACGCTGATAACGATGCTTTACGATGCATTTTGTGATGCTAATAACGACGCGTACAGTAAATTTACGATGCTAATAGCAATGGTAACATGGAAAAAAAATTTGTGGCAGGGCAGCAAGCTACCCTGCCACATATAGCACTATGTGCTTTATTTGGGCCATACAAAATAGTTTCAAAAATGTGTACAATGCTCGTGTAAATAAAGACAAAGTGTGCTTAAATCATAACACTAATACATGAAATAAATACATGATCACATAATGAAAGCGACCGGTACAATCATGGCAAGATACTACTACTACATAGAAAATGTCTACACATATCATGTGACTAAAAAAGAAGGGTGTGTGAGCTCCAAGGATCCAAGGGCGAGCTATAGATCATCGCCATCCGAAACCTTGTCCCGCCGCAAAGGAGCATCGAACGGACTCTACAAAAAAAGAAACAACTACGCATCAGTCCACCATACAATAATGCATTCTAATTAAACATGGTAACTACGGACAGGATAGATGACTGACTTACAGGGCCGCCGCATCCATACAATCAGTCGATCAATATAGTGAGACCGTGCCTCTCTACATTTCGAGTCTCAAGGCCGATGGGATCGCGATTTGTAATGGAGTGCTACAAAGAAAATAAAATACAACTGTTAGAAATACGATTCTCAGTACAAAGGATATTGCAAAAAAATAAGCAAGAAAAATAAAAGAAAATCTTACAAATTCCTCCAGATATGTCCTGTGGCCGCCACTCCCAAAATGATGGACCACTCCGGCCTTTAGTCGTGCCCTCTCGCCGCCTCGCGTTGCTGTCTTCAATGTCTTGGAGAATCTGTAGTCTCCTCCCTGAGTCGGTGCCAATCGTCGGCATCTAGCCACTCGAGCTTTCAAGCCCCACTCTTGAGTGCCTTGTGTGCATCCTATCGTCTATGACATATATGCATGCATGCACTCCATCATCTAGTCCGTAGAAAACCTATCTGCTGTGGTTGGTACCGGAAACTCCTCATGCAAGGATGCTACTATGTAGTCCTTTCTCCCCTCAAATGTGTTCTTCCAATGATCCAAGACATTGTGCCGAAAAACTTGTTCGCACAACTCTCTCATGCGAGCCATCACCCTCCTCCCCTCATCATTCATGATAATGGCTCCTGACCTATCATCTACAAGGTAGGCATACCCCTTTGGGGTATGCCTAAGATGGGTCCTCTCCCACCTGCGACCACGCTCCTGGGTATATCCAGGAGACCCTTGTACATCTGGTATACCTACTGGGATAGTATCTATCGGAGTAGCACCCATAGGGGTGCCACCTCCGGACGGCTGAGCAAAAGCTGGAGTGAGTGGAGTAGACGTCCCCACAGGTGTGACAAATCGCGGAGGTGACGCAACTCCAGTACAACAACAAGACAGAGACACCGCATCCGTGCCTCCATAGCAACCACCTGAGCCATGCTCTCTCAAACCGCCATGAGAGCAAGGAGTAGCATCTATATCCCGCACTGACCACGGGCTCACTGCATCTGGATCTCTGCAGCATCCCCCTAAACCACTCCCTCCGTCTGGCCCAAGTCTGGAGCGTCGATCTCGTTTGTTAGAAACTAAAGCATCAAATTGTGCCGAGTTAGATCTAATAGAGCAACTTGACAGTGTCCGAGACAGCTCCTAGTCCGTCATGTCTCTGAAACTTGCCATCTGATCTGGAGACATATGTGTGAAGATCTCCTACAGCTCCTCATCGCTCATCCCTCGACTCATCATGATTATCTAAATATCCACAAAGGTCACCTGCACAAACAAATAATGATGTTAGCATAATCAATATAAATGATACAAAGCACGATAATATAAATCTATAAAAAATGATATTACTTAAAATGCATATATGTGTACCCTTATAAGCAATTCCTCAACGAATTGAGTAGATGGATGCTCCAAGTATGAAGTATCCTATGGTCTCATGTCAATCTCCTGACACAACTCCATATACACTGGAAGGTCAATAGACATGTCACCACAAAAGGATGAGTCCACCTCGTTCTCAAAGAATTCTTGGACTCGTCTATTTCCATCATTGTTACCCGATGCTGGCTCTTCTACGTGCTCCAAGCCTTCGGTGGCCTCCACCCCTTGCAATATCAACCCCTCTATTTGTAAATTTTCCTCATTTATGCTCGAAACATCGCTTTGATCATATACTCTTGCACTTGAGGGAGCTGAAGGTATAACATACCACCATCAAGGTTATCGGGGGTTTGGATAGAAAATTACATGTTCACAATTACGTACAAGAGAGATTTAACTATTGTGACATCTACCATGTCTTAATACAATTAGAAAACACATGAGTTCATGCACCTGTTCACAAATGGGCCACAATACAAACGTGTTGCGCAAATCTGTTCATTTTTTTCAAAATCTATTTCGAGAAATCCAGATGGACCTCGTGGAACTTACTCCAGCTCCTTCAAGTACCATTTTGAACCACTACACATCGAATAGGATCATGAAGAAGCTACGGTAATCCACCGTGATAATACTTTGCAAGTTTCCAAAATACTCCATCTCGTTTATAACCGTGTTTGGATCCGTTGCTCATCGTCGGCTCTCTTGCTCAAACCTTGCCATGATACCACAATCTATTGTGGAGCGCATTTTGTCAATACACTCCACGTGGAAATGTCATTCGTGCGACCATGCTACACTATATATTTTGTATTGTACAATGAAACACTCAATTAGTTATTGCATATAAAATATAGATATAATAGATCCTAAACACATCACATCCCCTCAAGAATTTCCACTCCTCGATTGAGACCTCCGCCCCTTCGCGAGACGCTTCGGTCAAAGCTCCATGCAACCATCGCTTTGACATAAACGGCCGCATCTCCTCCATGCCCTTGGGATATCGAATTGGTCAATGGTGCGTACTACTACGTCGAAATTCAGATCGTGCTTCCTCTTAATCTTTCCTAGCTTGCTGGTACCTAGCGAGCCACATCTCCATAGAGGCATGGTGCAACATACAAAATGATTCACTTTCTCCTCCATTGCAACATCCATTTCTTTTTTCTACCCCATTTCCAACCACCACATCTCCAGTTAGTCTATCATCGTCCTTCAGCGACCATAGCATACTGTTGTCTGAATCCACTGTTGGTAGCCATTGTGAAATATGCACTAGCACCTCAGACACCAACCAACCTTCAGCCATGCTACCTTTTGGTCGAGCTCGTTGTCGCACAAAGCCTTTTAGGGTTTTCATGAAGTGCTCCAAGAAGAACATCCATCGCGTATGGACAGGTCTAGCAATCTCCACTTCATCTACAAGATGCACAAGAAGGTGGATTTGTATCGTGAGCATGCTGGTAGGCAGGTATTTCTCAAAGAGACAAACCATCTCCACTGCTCCCTGCCTCGCGGATTCAATAGAGGACGTCTCAATCTCCTTCTGTGAGATCTATTGCACTAAAGTCGACAACCTGTAAATTGCCCCGTGTTTTTCTAGAGTAAGACATCCTGTGATCGCGATTGGTAGTACAAATTGCCACTAATGAGAAAGAATCTGAACGACGACTACACTCCAAATAGCAAAATACGCAGGCCACTTACAATCCATTCGTAGTACAAACCTGACATATCTTATGCAATCATGGGATTTTAGCCCTGATAATTTGTCATCTTTAGAAAACATATACCTGAGAGAAGGCATCATACCCGTCGAAGTGCGGATAGACTTGACTATTTTCTTCACAATGCGCTCTTCTTTAGTGGGCAAAACCCAAGGAGCGCGAGGTAGCTACAAGCAACGATTAGCACTCGATTGCAGCCTATCTCCTTCAAATCCATTCGTACCCCTATAGTGTCTCTCTTTCCTGTGATGTGGTCCCATAGCAAGCTGTCCACGTTCTTGAAAATATGCATGGGATCCAACAAGTGGTTGATCTATAAGTGGGTCCAATATGGCAACTTGTAGAAAACTGAGAACCGTCGCATTCCATTTGGATGTGACTCCGTGTGGACCATTTTCAACTCGTACCAGTTTTGGGCATTCATACGTGTTGGAGGTCGTCCAAGAAAACCTTCCCTGAGTTCATGACCCTCTGGCAAGAAAGTGGTGTGTCCTTGATATACCATCTTCTTCATGGTTCGTGACCTTCGGAAGTCTAGCTGTTGTCCACACAATTGACATACATGATAACCTGAGATAACCAAACCTGTCCCAACACCTCTATCAAGTGAATACAAACTTGAACGGGCTATGATAGATATTACCAAAGAGAACATAAGCCTACTTATCTGAGCACTCTCCGAATCCCGGAAAGTCATGCATCGTCCACATGAAAATGGCTCGAATATTGGCGGCCTGTCGACCATCATGCTTGCTCATATCTTGCACGATGACCCCCTCCTCCCACAAAATCTTAAGCTCATCGACTAATGGAAGAAGATACACATCCATATTTTGGACTTTGTAGCGGATGGGAATGAGTAAGCTAAGGATGAGATATCCTTTCTTCGTAGAAACCCATGGAGGGATATTGTAGCTGACAAGGACTATAGGCCACACACTGTAAGAAGCTGAACGTAGATCGAATGGGTTCACGCTATCCATTGCAAGACCGAGCCAAAAATTCATTTGCTCTCGAGCAAAGCCTGGGAAGGTAGAGTCAATGTGGCTCCATGGGCATGAATCTGTTGATATTCATTGAACTCCATCTGTGGACCTATTCTAGGCATACCACGTTGTCAAGCTCGCCATGCCAAATGTACGAAACATGTGGTTTATGCGGGGGATAAGCAGAAAATGTCTAAGATCCTTTTGAGGGATGGTTTGCCCTTGCAAGTCCTGTCGATACTTGTGAGCACCACACTTTGGACATGTCTCCATAGTCTCATATTCTCCTCGAAATAGTATGCAATCATTGATATATGCATGGATGCTATTATAGTCCATGCCAAGCTTTTGTAAAACATGTCGTGCATCATTACGAGACTCAGGCATGGTATTAGCAAGTTGTAATATATGATACTTAAGTAACTTGAAAAAAATCATAAAACACCTTGAAAAAGCACAAATGTATTTAATGATAGTGCTGAAAAGAAATCAACAAAGCATACATACAAGGTACCTCATCAACTCGGTCACACTCGCATCACTCCACCCGTATTTTGCTTACACACTTAGGAGTGCAAGCAGTGTCTTCAGGTGAGATACTCGGTACCCATCATATAATGGTATGGATACTTCCTCTCTAAGCGGATTAGAAGTCTTGACATCAATGGGCATCAATGCAACAATCATTGCCTCCATCTCAAGCTCCAAGATTGTAGGTAAGTCTCGAAGGGGCTACATGTCTCCTCTGGTATTGACGGTATAGATTGGGTAGTACCTTCCAAGTGGTGGATTGGCTTAGGAACTCCATCCATCGCATGCCCACGAACTTCTCTAACTAGCCGCAAAGGGTACACTCCTCCTCGAGACGAGACGTCACCTCCCTAGATAGAAAATTTTCCAGCCACACCCAATCTTTTTGTATATGGTATTCAATTAGCTTGCGAATACAATGCATGATTGATATATTACCGTTTGCTCAAAATCTAAGATCCCCTGATCAATAATCTTAGATTGAAACTCGTCGAAGTGTCATGTGTGTGTTCTATAGACAATCCATGTTTTCGTCTAATTGCCAACTTACATTGAGAGCAAGGACATGGGACACACTGATTAAGATACACCTCACGATCTTGAACATCATGACCTTCATCGTTTTCCATTTTGTCTATGTTACGACAAACAGTTTGTTTTTGTTATCATTCTTTTTTTCTTTCTTAAATTATTTGAGAAGGGATTTCTTCTCTTATAACTTAGCAAAAATTAACGTATGTAAAGTCTCCACCGACCCACTAATTAACGTATGTCGGAGTGTTTCCCGTCTCGTGGTATTGCACCGGACCTCGGCACCACTCTCTCTTTGTTTTTTATCCATTCATTCTCTCCTCTCTTTCCATCTCTCTCTCTTTTTCTCTTTCTTTATTATGTTATATTTTTATTCCCTCTCTCTCATTCTTTCTTCCTTTTTCTCTTTCTTCCCCTCTCTCATTTCCTTTAACAATACATATCTCTCTCTCTATTACCAATTTCCTTTAACAAAAAATATATCTCTCTCTACCACTACCACTACCACTACCACTACCACTACAATAAACAAGAAAAGAAGAAGAAAAAAAAAACTACTACTACTACTACAACAAACAAGAAAAGAAGAAAAAACTACTACTACTACCACTACTACAACAATAACAACAAACAAGAAAACTAAACAACAATAAACAAGAAAATTAAAAAAAACTATTACTACAACAACAACAACAACAAACAAGAAAACCACTACTACTACTACAACCACGACTACGACTACATCTACGACCACGACTATGACTATAACTACGACTATGACTATGATAAACCACTACCACTACCACTATAATAAACAAGAAAAGAAGAAAAAACTACTACTACTACAATAACAACAAACAAAAATAGAAGAAAAAACTACTACTACTACTACTACTACTACAAAACAAGAAAAGTAAACAACAATAAATAAAAAAAGAAAAAAAAACTACTACTACAACAAACAAGACAACTACTATTGCTGCTACTAGTACTACTACTACAATCACGACTACGACCACGACTACGACTACCACAATGACAACAAACTAGAAGAGAAGAAATTAAACAACAACTACCACTACCACTACCACAACAACAACAAACAAGAAAATAAGAAATTAAACAACTACCGATGCCGTACCACTACCACAAAAACAACAAACAAGAAAATAAGAAATTAAACAACCACTACCGCTACCGCTACCTCTACCTCTACCGCTACCACAATCACGACTACGACCACGACTACGACTACCACAATGACAACAAACTAGAAGAGAAGAAATTAAACAACAACTACCACTACCACCACAACAACAACAAACAAGAAAATAAGAAATTAAACAACTACCGATGCCGTACCACTACCACAAAAACAACAAACAAGAAAATAAGAAATTAAACAACCACTACCGCTACCGCTACCTCTACCTCTACCGCTATCGCTACCGCTACCGCTACCTCTACCTCTACTGCTACCGCTACCGCTACCGCTACCGCTACCGCTACCGCTACCGCTACCACTACCACTACCCCTACCACTACCAAACAACCGCTACTACCACAACAACAACAAACAATAAAAAAAGAAAAGAAGAAATAAAACAACAACAATAACAACAACCTCTCCCTACTTCTCTCTCTCCCTCCCTCTCCCTCTCCCTCTCCCTCTCTTTCTCTCTTTTCCTATTATGTTTAATGTTTTCTCGCTCTCTCTCTCATTCCTTCTTTCCTTTTCTCTATTCCTCTCCCTCTCTCAATACACATGATTTTTAACAAAAACAAGTAAAAGAAAAAGAGAAAAACAAAAACAAAGCAAGAAGGAACAATACACTCACCGTAAAGGCCCAAGGATGGATTCAGCGGCTCCTCTTCGCCCTCCGTACACTTCTTCCTCTTCTTCGCAAACGGTAGCAAAGGTGGTGAGATTGGCCTCTAAAATGTCATAACAAACTAATATGAAAAGTATTATGGATCTTCCTTTGTTTGGGTAGTTCTAATTTAAATGCATTGTCATTGATCCTGTGAATTATTTTGAAAGGTCCATAAAACCTAGGTGCTAATTTAACAACAAGGTATTTCTCAACACTTTTCAATCTTCTATTTTCAATGCGTAACCAAACATAATCACCAACATTGAAACTCATGGCTTGTCTTTTCTTATTAGCTTGTTTAGTGTATGATTGTTGGGCTTTCGCAATCATATCTTTAACTTAAGAAAAAATAGTAGCATGCATATTGACAATATCATTAGCAATTTTAACTTTATTCGACAATGATGTGACAGGTGTAGGTATTCTATGTCCATAAATGATTTCAAAATGTGCTTTATGAGCAGTTATGTGTGGTGTATTATTGTATGCAAATTGAAGTAGATGCTAATGTGTGTCCCATGTTTGTGGTTTTGAAATTGTGTATGCACGTAAAAGATCTAGAATTGTACTATTAGTAGCTTCTGTTTGCCCATTAGTTTCAAGATGGAATGCAAATGAGAAATCAATCTTAGTACCTAAATTAGAAAACAATATAGTCCAAAAATTATTACAAAATCAAGAATCACGATCAAAAATAATAACTTTTGGCAAACCATGATTAGTGAAAACAAGCTTCAAAAACAATTGTGCAGCTTGAGATATAGTTATTGTTTTCTTGCATGGTAGAAAATATGCTTGTTTACTAAATCGATCTACTATAGTCCAAATCATATCATGATTAGCTTGTGTATTAAGCAAACCAGTTATAAAATCCATTGAAATATATTCCCATGAATGGTCAGAAATTGGTAAAGGCATTAACAAACCATATTGCTTACCATGGTGTTGCTTGACTCTTTGGCAAATTAAACACTCAAAAAAATTAGAAATATCAGATTCCATTTGCGACCAATAAAAATCTTCGACCAATGTTTTTAAAGTGGAAATAATACCTCTATGACCTTGACATAGAGAACAATGAATTTTGTGCAACACAAATGATCTAAATTGAACAATGACACACAATCTTTTCTCATAAAACATAAACCTATCAGAATAAGACAAAGAATCAATTGGAATCCAATTATTAGCAACTAATTTATTCCAATAAGCTTGAAAACTGGAGTCATGGTTATAGGTATCCTTCATAGGAGTAAGGGAATCAAAGGATAGAATGAAAATATTATGGTGTAGAGGCAATCAACTGCCAAGACCCATAAACCGCTTATTGTTTCAAGTGTTCCAAGCCGAGCACTAATGGCTACCTCTCACATAGCCAACACGCTATCCATCTCTACAGGTGTAGTGCGCTTACCTCCATGCCCGATCGAGTTGCCTCCTCTCCTGAGCACTCCGGTAGCTCCATGATCCAAGTGCAAGCTTTAAGAAAGCTCCATCATCAAGCTCCCTGCCTCAACCTCCATTGCCTCCACCACGGTCCCTCGCCCTCACACACTCACTCCCTCACACTCCCTCTCTTAAGCACAAGCTCAAGCAAGCAAGAACAAGAAGAAGAAGAAGAAGAAGAAGAGAGTTACTTTTGGCCACACACAAGAATGAGCTTCTCATTCACTTTTCAACTTTATATACAAAACCCTAAATCCCATTTGGGCAGTCATCTCCTTATCCCCTTTTTTACATGGCCGGCCCTTTTTCCCATTGTCCTCCTATCTTCCTTGCTTCCTTCCCACTACCCATCTACCTTTACAAATTGCAAAGTCAACACTCTTGAAATAAATCATCGTACACCTTGCACTCTTTTACAAGAGTGTTGATATGTGCTTTTTCATGTGCACCTTTTTTCTTGGTTTAGGACTTTTCTGCACTTCTTATGTTTCCAAATTCTTCTTGGCATGCCTTCGTCTTCCATTTCACTTTTTCCTTGGCCTTGTCTTTTACTTTAGATTTTTTGAATTTTCTACCTTGTTTGTCTGAGGGTTAACATTACCCCCCCTAGATGAGTGTCAGTCCCATGGCACTCTCCATTATAGGTAGCAGGCTTTGGCATGCACCGAAGACGTGGGTGGAAGGAACGGTTGTGGTTGCCTTGGAGCAGTTCTAGTGGTAGCGGATAAAGGTCGTTGGGGCCAGGTTGTTGGCGTGGGTGGTTGGTGGTAGGGTTGTTGGATTTGGCAATAGGGATGCTCATTGTTGGGAATTGCACTAGTGGCTGGCACATGTGGGGGTTCTACACAGGACGATTCTTTGGTGGGCTTGCATGATGGGAATGGACAAGAATTCAGAGTTGAGTGTTGATGAAGAGCTGATGATGCTTTCATTGGAGTCTTCAAGACCTACGATTGAAAACCTCACAGATGTGGTCTCTCCCTGGGGGTAGTGCTAGTCTTATTATCGTGCATGAGACATAGTTTGATTAGTTTGG
The DNA here is from genome assembly GCF_053477565.2 of Lygodium microphyllum. Taxonomy (NCBI): domain Eukaryota; kingdom Viridiplantae; phylum Streptophyta; class Polypodiopsida; order Schizaeales; family Lygodiaceae; genus Lygodium; species Lygodium microphyllum. The sequence continues at coordinate 171,895,370 of NC_141136.1, forward strand.
GAGACAGGTCGAACTCTAGGCAAACTCTAGGCAAGCCGAGAGTAATGTCCTGCACCTGAGGACCCAAACTATATATAGATTGTGGTGTAGATATTATGTGAGTGCACATGCATACTTAGATATTACGTAGGTAGAAGATTGATGTTCTATTTCCTCGTAGCAATGTGTGGATGAAGCAAGGGTTCAATGGCATGGAAAAAGTTGTCGATATTAAGGAGAAGTATACACAAAGGCTTCTTGAGATATCATTTGTGATTTTGACAACACGATGTAGCATAATTGAGCTCATTGACACTGAGCTTTTGGTAACTAGTGGCTACATTTATTGTTTGAACAGTATGGTGTACTTTCCATGGTCTTTCGTGCCTTGCTCACCACTATTGATTGCAATGGTGCTGAGATGGAGTGCAAAAAAGGATTGTGCAAATGGTTCAGGGTGACAGGTCTAATCATAGGCAAGACAAGCTCCCTAGGTATGTCATGCCCTTGATGTGCCCTAAACAATTGTGGGAGATATGTAAAGGGCTAGGGGACTAGGGATGGAGCCAGCCGACTAAGGTCACTAGACGTACCTAATTTGAGGACCCCTAAGTGATGTGATGTAATCGTAAGTGCTCTTTTTTTTTCTTTTCTTTTCTTTCTTTTTTTTAGATCCTCTTTTTTTTCTCTCTCTCTCCTTTGGGATAAAATAAATACAACCAATGCAATATATTGAGGCTATCAGCATTTCATTTGGATTCAGAAATGTCGAGATCCAAAGGTTGTGAAAAATGGATATGACAAAGATGATTGTGCTACTAGCCTCGATACTAGAGGAACAATTGTTGGGATGGAGAGATACACTTGAGATTTTGCAAAGCTTTTTGTCACATGTGAGACATCGATACAATTGAGATAGCAACTGGAGTGAGCCGGATGTAGAATTTGGCCAAGAAAGGGAGAGTAGCCATGGCTATGCTTTGGGCCATGCTCAAATGTAATGTGTGCTTTCTATAGGGGTGACTTTCTCTTCCAGCAGCAGAGCTTCCGTCATGGCTCTTTGTTCTTAGCATTTATGTTCCTTTCTCCATAATGGTGGTCTTGTGATGACTTGGACATTGAATGCTATCGTATAGAGACCTGTGTCATCATGCATTCACTTGGCAACTTGTGAGAGTACATGCAAGTCATATACTTCAACCATAATGAACAGGTGCAGCTCAAAGAGACATCACTTATCTAAATCCCATCATGTTGACTTCAAAGCATATCACCTGCACTTCATTATCATTGCATGTGTGTGTGTTGGGTTTGCTTTTTGGTATTATCTATACACAATCAAAAAACTCATTGTTTATTATGTACACATTTATTAATCCATTGTCACTTCGTAAGGATAAAAACCAATTGTAGAACTCAGGATTTTACTGGAGTGTGGCGTATGCATCTAGTACTTGTGGCAGCCTACTCAATAACAACAGATATTTTGCAACATCAAGTAGCATGGTACCTTGTCTGAGTCTATTGGCAACATGTAGCTCCTCCTCAGTAAGAATTTTATCAATCGGTGAGTTCTCTTGGCTAGTTTTGGCTAAGTCCATACCCCGAATGGTAGTCAGTACTCAAAAGGAAGTTGGTACCACATACAGTGGGTCTCTCTAAGACCACCATTTGGCCAATCGCTCCTCTGAGACTGTCATAATCTGGGCTCCAAGTTCAACCATTGTAGCGTAGTTTTCAAACTAGCATTTCTCAAATTGACTTTGAGCCTCTGATTATCACTTTAGTTTCTCTATCTCTAAGAGATTTGGTTGGCAAAGTGCTTCCTTGAATGTCACAGTTTAGCGCAGTTTGTCAGCCTCCTCGTTAGAGATGAGTTGCATGCGTTCATGTAGGAGCTTGACATAGTGTTGTATCCACTCTTGATTGGTCAATGTAAGTTTTGTTGTCCATGGATTGAGTGTTGCAAGCAACCGTTGATGGTAATGGTTGCTTTGATTTATCAGAATACACAGGTGAAAACAACGACAGTCTCAATCTTCTTGGCATCTATAGCCACTTGCAACTGTCGTTGTTTTCGTTGTTTTCTCCCTTTTTTCTTGGGCAATTGAGGTGTATCCTTTAAATATTCAAGACCCTGAACTATGTCAACCATTGATGTGCTTGGTTGGGCCTCAACATTCTCTTTTTCTAGCATGCCCTTATGGGACATAGCCACAGCCTGTTGAATAGCCTCGCAAGGTTGTGAGGATACAACTGCCTCTCTTCTTGGAGAGTCTAGCTCTTTAGCTAATTCCCTTGTGTTTAGCTCCTCATTCGATTCCATTGGCAGTTGCTTTTGGTTGGGTGTTTTCTCTAAACTCTTGTCCTTACCCATTGGAACATGCCTCCATTGCTTCTTATCAGAGCAAGTGTTGTGTTTAGAGCTATTTTTCTCTTACTTTGGAGGTTCGGGTGACTTTAGTGTAGAACCAAGAGATAGTTTTGGATTCTTGTCATGTAAGCTTGGACAAAACCAGCTCAAGAAGTCAAGGTTGTATTGATGGGAAGCATAGAGATCAAGGATTGCAAGGACTTGAGTGAGGCACAAGACATATGCACTAACATCAAGAATTGTACATGAACCGTCGACCATCACGCTTGCTCATATCTTGCACGATGACCCCTCCTCCCACAAAATCTTAAGCTCATTGACTAATGGACAAAGATGCACATCCATATTTTGGACTTTGTAGCGGCCGGAATGAGTAAGCTAATGATGAGATGTTATTTCTTCGTAGAAATCCATGGAAGGATATTCTAGTTGACAAGGACTATAGACCACACACTATAAGAAGTTGAGCGCAGACCGAATCAGTTCACGCCATCCATTGCAAGATCGAGCCAAAGATTCCTTGGCTCTCGGGCAAAGCTTGGGAAGATAGAGTCAATGTGGCTCCATGCATGTGAATCCGCTGATATTCGTTGAGCTCCATCTGTGGACCTATTCTGCGCATGCCACGTTGTTAAGCTCGCCATGGACATATGAAACATGTGGTTTATGCGGGGGATAAGTGGAAAGTGTCTAAGAACTTTTTGAGGGATGGTTTGCCCTTGCAAGTCCTGTCAATACCTGTGAGCACCACACTTTGGACATGTCTCCATACTCTCGTATTCTCCTCAAAACAATATGCAATTGTTGATACATGCATGGATGCTGTTGTAGTCCATGCCAAGCTTTCGTAAAACATGTCGTGCATCATCACGAGACTCGGGCATGGTATTAGCAAGTGGTAATATATGATACTTCAATAACCTGAAAAAAATCATAAAACACCTTGAAAAAGCACAAATGTATTTAATGATAGTGCCAAAAAGAAATCAACAAAGTGTATGTACAAGGTACCTGATTAACTCGGTCACACTCACATTGCTCCACCCGTATTTTGCTTGCACACTTAGAAGTGCAAGCAATGTCTTCATGCGAGATACTTGGCACCCATCATATAATGGTATGGATGCTTCCTCTCTAAGCAGATTAGAAGTCTTGACATCCATGGGCATCAATGCATCGATCATTGCCTCCATCTCACGCTCCAAGATTGTAGGTAATTCTCGAAGGCTACCTGTCTCCTCTAGTATTGACAGTATAGATTGGGTAGTGCCTTCCAAGTGGTGGATTAGTTTAGGCACTCCATCCATCGCACGCCCACGAACTTCTCTAACTGGTCGCAAAGGGTACACTCCTCCTTGGGACGAGACGTCACCTCCCTAGATAGAAAATTTGCTAGCCACGCCCAATCTTTTTGTATATGGTATTCAATTAGCTTGCGAATACAATGCATGATTGATATAAACTTTTCTTACCATTTGCTCAAACTCTAAGATCGCCTAATCAATAATCTCAGATTGAAACTCGCCGAAGTGTCGTACATGTTCTATAGACAATCGACGTTTTCGTCTAATTGCCAGCTTACATTGAGAGCAAGGACATGGGACACAGTGATTAAGATATGCCTCGCAATCTTGAACATGACGACCTTCATCGTTTTCCATTTTGTCTATGTTACGACAAACAATTTGTTTTTGTTTTTTTCTTTTTTCTTTTCTTAAATTATTTGAGAAGGGATTTCTTCTCTTGTAACTCAGCAAAAATTAACGTATGTAAAATCTCCACCGATCCACAAATTGACGTATGTCGGAGTGTTTCCCATCTCATGGTATTGCACCGGACCTCGCCACCACTCTCTCTTTATTTTTTATCCATTCATTCTCTCCTCTCCTTCCATTTCTCTCTCTTTTTCTCTTTCTTTATTATGCTATATGTTTATTCCCTCTCTCTCGTTTCTTCTTTCTTTTTCTCTTCCTCCCCCTCTCTCATTTCCTTTAACAAAACATATCTCTCTCTCTACTACCAATTTCCTTTAACAAAACATCTCTCTCTCTCTACCACTACCACTACCATAAACAAGAAAAAAAGAAAAAACAACAACAACTACTACTACAAAAAAAAAAACAAGAAAAGAAGAAAAAACTACTACTACTACTAATCTGAGAAAATCACAAAAAAAATATTTGTCTAACACTTTGTTGATTTTTTATACATTTGGAGGTTTGAAATAAAGAAGAGGGTGGGAACAACCTCTTGGAAAATCCAAGAAATCACTAGATGGAAATATTTCATGGACCGGTTTACCAAGGGGGGGTGAAGAGTAAATATCAATGGAGAAAGGTGAAGGGAAAATGTGTAATGTGAAAAGAAAAGACATGAAATAGATTTGGAGCCATCCAAAGAGCATGTGAAACTTATAATATCATGGCTTTGGAGCCTTATGATAATTCAAACAAATTGGACCCTTCTTGGAAGCATTAGTGGAAGAAAAATCAGACACATGATTTTGTAAGATTTTTCAAAAATACTTTCACTCCGATCCAAAAAAACTTTTCAACGTGACAATTGTAGTGCGTGAGCTAAATTTCTGGCTTGTATTTTTTTATAATTTTTTGGACCTACGAGTCGGGAGATATGGCAAAAATGGTGGATGCCAACTTTTTCCAACTGCGGTGGAGACCACCTCCCAATTTTATACACACCCACACTTTCTTCCCCACACTTAACACTTCCATAAAACATCATTCATTAGACTCCCAACCCTTTCCCCTCTCTTCTCCTCTCTCTCAAGCTAATAAATCATTAGAATTCCCCTCCTAAATCATCCTTAATTGTAGTAGTAATGTATGAATTCTCACTACTCTCTCTCCATTATTGCTAGATATAAAAATTCTCTATATTTTTTTATAGGAGAGATCTTGGACTCAAGCTATGGGGGGGAGAATGGAGACAGCTTACCTATGATGGAACTTGATTAAGTATAAAATTGGTCACTAGATGGAGCTTCCACATTGGTGGAACCGCCTTAATGCAGCTTTGGTGGTGTTAATTCCTATTCTATCTTAACCTCCTCCCTAAACACCCTCAAGGCCTATATAAAGAGGTCTTCTCCTTTATAATTTGCAAGAGAGAGAGCGAAGAGGCCTTTTTCAGTCCTATTGAGCCTTCCCCATTCTCTCTCATAAGCTTATGCAATTCATTCCCTTACTACAGCTTATGCATGCTCTACAGTGTAATAAGCCCATGCTATTGGTGTCCATATTGTGTATATTGGTTATGTCTTGAGGGTTCTCCATCTCTTTTGCCCTCTTAAGTTTTATTGATTCATCTATTTTTTGCAGTTCTCTCTCTCTCTCTCTCTCTCTCTCTCTCTCTCTCTCTCTCTCCCTCACAAGCTCCTCTCCCTCTTGCATAGCATCCTAGTCCGCTCTTCCACGACTAGGTGGTGCCATTACCTCATTCACTTTGTGGTAGAAGGGAGTTTGGCATAGTATAGAGGCTGCCATACCGAATTTCCTTCGTCACTACCACTACTACAACAACAACAACAAACAAGAAAACCACTACTACTACTACATCCACAACTACGACGACTACAACTATGTCTACGACCACGACAACGACTACAACTACAACTACAACTACGACAAACCACTACCACTACCACTACCACTATAATAAACAAGAAAATAAGAAAAAAAAAAACAACTACTACTACTACTACAATAAGAATAAACAAGAATAGAAGAAAAAACTACTACTACTACAATAACAACAACAAAACAAAAAAACTAAACAACAATAAACAAGAAAAGAAAAAAAAAACTACTACTAAAACAACAACAACAAAACAACTACTATTACTACTACTAGTACTACTACTACAATCGTGACTACGACTACCACAACAACAACAAACTAGAAGAGAAGAAATTAAACTACCACTACCACTACCACTCCCACTCCCACTCCCACTCCCACTACTACTAATACGACTACCACAACAACAACAAACAAGAAAATAAGAAATTAAACAACAACTACCGCTACCACTACGACAACCACAAAAATAACAAATAATAAAATAATAAATTAAACAACAACTACCGCTACCGCTACCACAACCACCACTACCACTACCACTATCACAACAATAACAAACAATTAAAAAAATAATAATAAAACAACAATAAAAATAACAAAAACCTCTCCCTCCTTCTCTCTCTCCCTCCCTCTCCCTCTCCCTCTCTTTCTCTCTTTCCCTATTATGGTTAATGTTTTCTCCCTCTCTCTCTCGTTCCTTCTTTCCTTTTCTCTCTTCCTCTCCCTCTCTCAATACACATGATTTTTAACAAAAACAAGTAAAAGAAAAAGAAAAAAAACAAAAACAAAGCAAGAAGGAACAATACACTCACCGTAAAGGCCCAAGGATGGATTCGGCGGCTCCTCTTCGCCCTCCGTACACTTCCTCCTTTTCTTCACAAACGGCGGTAGAGGTGGTGAGAAGCTTTCCTTCTCCCTCTTTTTCTCTTTCTCTTCCTCTCCCTCTCAAATATAAGATGGAGTTTGCTCTCCCTTTCGCTCTCTCTTTGGTTTATTCGTGCAAAATAACGTGCTCGGGTTTCGGCCCGTGTTTTTTCGTCTGAGCACCGTCACTATTTACATAGTGACGCTGCTATTTTGCATCAGAAAGCACCGTCGTTATGCCTCCATATCCTTGTAGTTAACTCCTACCATAGCAACATTACTACAACTTTGAATTAGAAGCCACTACTCTACCCATGGCTATTTGATGCAACATGGCCTCCTTCAACTTCAATAACGCCACCTTCTCCACAAGAATCGATGGCGATAACCCTACCTACATCTCCAAAGTTGACATGGTTCTCATGTCCACCCCATCTTGCCTAAACCATTGCATTTTTTATTTCCAAGGGTAATTGATGTTTGTGTGATAGAGTTCAATGTATTTATGTTGGCTTATGTGATCGATGTGTGATAGAGTTCAATGTATCTATGTTGGCCTGTGTGATAGAGTTCAACGTATCTATGTTGGCATGTGTGATCGATGTCATCTCATAGAGCAATGATGTTCCCAATGAAACTTGGGAACCTTATATGCTCCTCTCTGGTATTAACAATGTGATTGATGATCAACTCAACCTATAGTGGAGGAGTGTGTTTGGCACTAGTCTTGCTAGCATTAAAATCACATCATGAGATGCATGGCTATGCTTGCACATATTCAACAAATGGCAACTGTAAGTTTTAATAAATTTTTTAAGGTGTTGATGAGTGCAATTCTAATAGGAATTTAAATGCTCTTTTACATCCAGTTTGTCTGTAATTTTATGCACTAGCAGTATTAGAAAATAGAGTGTGGGACTAGAATAGTGAAGGTGGAAGTGATATAGTATTGGAGAATTTCTCTAATACAATATTAGAAAATAGAATGCATGAATATAAAATGCACATATGAATGCTACTTACTCTACTCTATTGCACTACTCCTTGAGTAGTTACCACTAAGTTGAAAGGTGGGCAAAAGGTGGAAGCACGAGTAAGAGCAAGCAAGAGTCAAGAGCTATGGCCGATGGACCGACACACACACACACACACACACACACACACACACACACACACACACACACACCATATGTGGAAAATGTAATAGTCACAATGTGTGACTAGCCTTCCCTTATTCAATAGTCACTAAAAGAATCAAGAATGAAGTGATAATGATGGGCACCTACCACCAGTTGCACTATACAGGTGTGTGGGTATAGTGCACAATGAGTAAATGTGGAAGACTAGGCATAACCACCTTCACCCCCAGTAACCTCATAGTTAAAGACAAATGTACCTTAGTGAGGAGTACAAAAACAAATAGAAAAGTACAACTTGTATATGGAGTACAATAGGATGAAGAAATACATCATCTCATCCTTTGCTTATCAACTTCCTAAGGAAGGCATTTCATTCCACTGGGATACTTTTAGGGTGGAAATCTGTAGGGTCTATATCTATATATGTCTTCACAAGCTCAATGGACTTGTCCTCCACTACCTCCCTAATAAAGTGATATTGCACTATAGTATTCTGTCTTCTCATGGAAGACTAGATTACAGGCCATCTGAATGGCATTCATTGAATTTGAATGCAATGCAAGAGTCATAGTCGTATCGATCTGCAATTAGATAGCCCAACTATAGGGTCTCCCTTGCAAGCCTTAGTGGATGTGATATACTTAGCCTCAGTAGAATACAAGGCTGTGCATTTATGCACCTTGAACATCTTGAACATCAAAGAGAGAGCACCTCTAGCATAGATAAAGACATACCCCTAGGTGGACTTTCTATTTTCAACATATCCTACATAATCCAAGTTGGTGTAACCCACAACTTCTATACCCTAGCCACCATAGAAAATGCACATATTTGATGTGCCTTTCATGTATCAAATGATACCCTTTATGGCATCCCAATGTCACTTGAATACCATATTAGAGAATCTAAGAATTTTTCAAGTCCCAATTTCAAATAACTGATAAATATTTGATCATGCGTCTAAATCTTGATTCATATTTAAAAGTGGGATTTGGGAAGGTAGCTTATATAGCTTTTAGGGTAGACTCTACCTTTAAGTAAAGACAATAAGATTTGACCATGTGGTCAAATAATAAAGATATCGAGGGTTCTTAAAGTGCTTGGAAATTTTCAAATTCCCTATTATAGTGTTCCTGTTGGGTGTAGCCACATATTATGCCATGACTCCCACTACAAATTCTATATTAGAACAAGCGGTTGTCATGGTATACATCCTCTATACATCACACTATCCACTACAGATGCATACAAAAACTTGGCCATCTCATAAGATTTTAGCTCTGGAAATTGAGAGGACTAACCTCTACATGAGAAGGTAAAGGACAATCAAAAGGCTTACTACCCTGCATATAAAATCATTCAAGTACTCTATGTATGTACTCCTTCTGGAACAAGTAGAGAAGTCTCTTAGAGTGATTGCATGTAATATGCATATAAAGTATGTGTAAGGCATGTCCCATATCCTTCATCTCAAAGGTCTTCTTGAGGTGAGACTTGAAAGCATTCAACTTACTATGAGTACTCTCAAGTTTAAGTATATCATCAACATAAAGCACCAAGATAATAAGGCTACCATCATGTGCCTTCTTCGTGTATAATCCTGGATCCATATTACTATGTGAATACCCTTACAAATTCATAAAATCATCAAACTTATGGTACCACTCTCTATGTTTCTTATTAAGCTCATAAAGACCCTTCTTCAATTTTCATAATAGGTATTTCCTTCCTTTTTCAGCAAAGCCCTTAGGCTACTATATATAAATCTCATCATGCAAGTCTTCATGTAGGGAAGTTGTCTTAACATCCCTTTGATAAAGATCCAAATCCAAGTGAGCAACCAAGGCCAAGACTAAACATAGGGTAGTCATCTTGACCACAAGAGAAAAGACTTCATTGGAGTCAATACCATACTCCTGCTTAAAACTCTTTGCAACCATTCTAGCCTTATATGGTAGCTTGGAGTGACCAAGGATACTCTTCAGCTTATACACCTACTTGCATGGCAATGCACATTTTCCATTAGTCAAGGAAACTAAGTTCAATGTACGATTATTTTATAGCGAATCAAACTTAGATTGCATAGCCCTCTCTTAAGAATGAGAATCATCTCTATGTTTAACCTCCTCATAAGTAAGTGGCTCTGTGGAGTCTATCACCATGACATAATGCATAGAGGTCTCATAGTGATAAGGAGGATGTGAAGTTCTAGCAGAGCAGCTCAAAGCTGGCTATAGAGCCTATATGGCATGTCCCCCATCTAACAACATGATCCTATAAAATGGGCAAATCCTAGGCCACAACATCATCAACAACTGCAGCCAATTGTCTCATTGGGGGTTGGTTGTATGGTAACAGGAGGCTCCTCCTGAAAGACCACCCTACATTATTAAAAACAATAGTCTGCACTACAAGGATACAGACGCATAGCGATAGCACTTTCCAATGCAAATTAGCGGCGTCGTTATTTGCGTAGCAATAGCGACGGTACTCAGGCGAGAAAACGCGGGCCGGAACCCGAGTGCGTCATTCTGTGCGAACAAACAAAAGATAGAGCGAAAGGCAGAGTGAACTCCATTTTGCATTTGAGAGGGAGAGGGAGAGAAAGAGAAAAAGAGGGAGAGGGAAAGCTTCTCACCGTTTCTGCCACCGTTTGCGAAGAAGAGAAGGAAGTGTACGAAGGGCGAAGAGGAGCCGCCGAATCCATCCTCGGGGCTTTGCGGTGTTCCCTCTTGCTTTGTTTTTGGTTTTTCTCCTTTTCTTTTACTTGTTTTTGTTAAAAATCATGTGTTTTCAAAGAGAAAGAGAGGAAATGAGAGAGGGAGAGGAAGAGAGAAAAGGAAAGAATAAACGAGAGAGAGAGGGAGAAAACATTAAACATAATAGGGAAAGAGAGAAAGAGAGGGAGAGGGAGGAAGGGAGGGAGAGAGAGAGGGAGGAAGGAAGGGAGAGAGAGAGAGGGAGGGAGAGGTTGTTGTTATTGTTGTTGTTGTTTTATTTCTTCTTTTATTTTTTTCCTGTTTGTTGTTATTGTGATAGTCGTAGTCGTAGTAGTAGTAGTAATAGTAGTGGTGGTAGTGGTAGTGCTAGTGGTAGTGGTAGTGGTAGCGGTAGTGATAGTTGTTATTGTTTAATTTCTTATTTTCTTGTTTGTTGTTGTTGTGGTAGTCATAGTAGTAGTAGTGGTGGTGGTAGTGATAGTAGTAGTTGTTGTTGTTTAATATCTTCTTTTCTTGTTTGTTTTTATTGTAGTCATAGTTGTCGTAGTCGTGGTTGTAGTAGTAGTAGTAGTAGTAGTTTTCTTGTTTGTTGTTGTTATAGTAGTAGTAGTTGTTGTTGTTGTTGTTGCTTTTTCTTCTTTTCTTATTTATTGTAGTGGTAGTGGTAGTGGTAATGGTTTGTCGTTGTGGTAGTTGTAGTCGTAGTCGTAGTCGTCGTCATCATAGTCGTAGTCGTAGTTGTTGTTGTTGTTGTTGTTTTTTCTTTTCTTTTCTTTTCTTTTCTTTTCTTTTCTTTTCTTTTCTTGTTTATTATTGTTTAGTTTTCTTGTTTGTTGTAGTTGTTGTTATAGTAGTAGTAGTAGTAGTTTTTTCTTCTTTTCTTGTTTGTTGTTGTTGTTGTTATTGTTGTTATTGTTGTTGTTGTTGCTTTTTCTTCTTTTCTTGTTTAGTGGTAGTGGTAGAGAGAGAGAGATGTTTTTTTAAAGGAACGAGAGAAAGAAAGAAGGAACGAGAGAGAGACTTTATACTGACAATCATGTTTCTAACAGTTGTATTTTGTTTTCTTTGCAGCACTCCATTACAAACCGCGATCCCATCGGCCTTGATACTCGATATGCAGAGAGGCCTTGAGACTCGACAAATAAATACTTAAGATCTACAAAAACTAATGAAAAGCCTTATATTTATTTTTTCTTTAAGTTACATTTTTCAACGTGTAGCTCAAACCATGTCCTAAGAAGAAATCCTATTTACATTATGAGTATCCACTCATTACCTTGATCATCCTGACACACATAAGTGTTTCTCTTTATCTTTCATCTTGCATTATACAAATATCAAGAGCTCATTTTTTTAATTCAAGTATAAGTAGCAAGACAATATCCTTAGGTTTTATTTGCATCATGAAGCTTCACACTTAAATTCTTGATCAATCAGAACCTTCATTCCATGATATTGGAGAGTTGCTACCAAGGAAAAATATTAATGTGGACATATACAAAGGGTAAAGAGTGCCTTGATGGGTTTTTGAGACTCACTCTCTTCATTTTCTCATGCTTCCTTTGAGTTGATTCATTTATTGATTTACCGAGACTATAGTCATTGATGACAACTAGTGCGTAGAGATCAGATGATGTATGTGTGCGTAGTGAATGCTGGAAGGTCCCCAAGAAAGAAGAACTTACAAACCTTCATAATTTCAAGTACAAAGCAAAAGAAAATTTGCACGACATGAGACAAGTTGGATGCAATCTCCTCCCATGCCTTGTGTGAGCGCTTCACAAGGCATGTATTTATAGATTTATTTATCTTCAACGCTCAAAAATAGCCCACTTTACAAATAGCATACTTTTACTTTTGCGTTTGCGTTTGCCCAAATATAAAGTAAGGCGTTTGGGCATCCAAAAGTTGGGTTATACCCAAATAAAAATATCAAATAATGAAATATTTAACCGAGTGCCTATCTGCATACAAGATAATAAATGTTTTGTCAAGTATTTCAATAAATAAGCGAGCTTAAATAAATATTGGTGCCATACCAAGGCGTGCACCATCAAAAATAGTAATTCTTCTAGGCATTTGGATTTATGTCATCGCCTGGTGCTACCCAACGTCACTGCTGCCTACTCTACACATCAACTCAAACATTCAAAATTGTTAGAAAATAATTAAATAAAACCCAACAAAAGTGAATGCCTAGCAGTCTTCAGCTACAAAATAATTAAATAGGTTGGAACTCTATTCTAACCTTAATTTCATTCAAGTGCACACTCTAAACTCGTAAACATCTAATAATTTAAAATGTATTTTATGAAATCACCCATTGTGGAATCACCCATGTGCACATTAAATTAATCTGACGCCCAAAAAGCACAGGCATCCCTGTCAACTTCTCGCACAAGGAATCCTCCTTATATAGGAATCTCGATAAATAAATAGTTTTATGGAATCCACCATGGAATATGTCTTCTAGCATCATACCCCCGGGGTGGGATAGCAATTATCCTCAATTGCTATTAGCTCAATGTGGAGTCACCAGTGAGGGGTAAGAACATAGGTCACGGGCGTGCATCCATTGGGCCTCTTCAAAAGGATGATTTTTAAACTTAACCAAATATCTAGAATATCTAGGCCAGTTCTAGTGGTCATAAAGTCAATGTCTAGATTAGTTTCAGGTTCAAGGATTTCAGTTTCTTATTCTAACAAAGGAGGGTTTTCATAGACATGGTGGATAGGTAATTGGCCTCTAAAAGATCGTAACAAACTGATATGAAAAGTATTATGGATCTTCCAATGTTTGGATAGTTCTAATTTAAATGCATTGTCATTGATCCTGTGAATTATTTTGAAAGGTCCATAAAACCTAGGTGCTTATTTAACAACAAGGTATTCTCCACACTTTTCAATCTTCTATTTTCAATGAGTAACCAAACATAATCACCAACATTGAAACTCATGGCTTGTCTTTTCTTATTAGCTTGTTTAGTGTATGATTGTTGGGCTTTTGCAATCATATCTTTAACTTAAGCAAAAATAGTAGCATGCATATTGACAATATCATCAGCAATTTTAACTTTATTCGACAATGATGTGACAGGTGTAGGCATTCTATGTCCATAAATGATTTCAAAATGTGCTTTATGAGCAGTTATGTGTGGTGTATTATTGTATGCAAATTGAAGTAGATGCAAATGTGTCTCCCATGTTTGTGGATTTGAAATTGTGTATGCACGTAAAAGATCTAGAATTGTACTATTAGTAGCTTCTGTTTGCCCATTAGTTTCAAGATGGAATGCAAATGAGAAATCAATCTTAGTACCTAAATTAAAAAACAATGTAGTCCAAAAATTATTACAAAATCAAGAATCACGATCAAAAATAATAACTTTTGGCAAACCATGATTAGTGAAAACAAGCTTCAAAAACAATTGTGCAGCTTGAGATATAGTTATTGTTTTCTTACATGGTAGAAAATATGCTTGTTTACTAAATCGATCTACTATTGTCCAAATCATATCATGATTAGCTTGTGTATTAAGCAAACAAGTTATAAAATCCATTGAAATATATTCCCATGGATGGTCAGAAATTGATAAAGGCATTAACAAACCATATTGCTTACCATGGTGTTGCTTGACTCTTTGGCAAATTAAACACTCAAAAAAGTTAGAAATATTAGATTCCATTTGTGACTAGTAAAAATCTTCAACCAATGTTCTTAAAGTGGAAATAATACCTCCATGACCTTGGCATAGAGAACAATGAATTTTATGCAACACAAATAATCTAAATTGAACAATGACATACACAATCTTTTCTTATAAAACATAAACCCATCATAATAAGGCAAAGAATCAATTGGAATCCAATTATTAGCAACTAATTTATTCCAATAAGCTTGAAAATTGGGATCATGGTTATAGGTATCCTTCATAGGAGTAAGGGAATCAAAGGATAGAATGAAAATATTATGGTGTAGAGCCAATCAACTACCAAGACCCATAGACCGCTTATTGTTTCAAGTGTTCCAAGCCGAGCACTAATGGCTACCTCTCACATAGCCGACATGCTATTCATCTCTACAAGTGCAGTGAGCTTACCGCCATGCCAGATCGAGTTGCCTCCTCTCTCGAGCACTCCGGTAGCTCCATGATCCAAGTGCAAGCTTCAAGAAAGCTCCATCCTCAAGCTCCCTGCTTCAACCTCCATTGCCACGAGCAAGAGAAGAGAAGAGAAGATAAGAGAATAAGAGAGGAGAAGATGGAGAGATTTTCCACCACGGTCCCTTGCCCTCACACACTCACTCCCTCACACTCTCACACTCTCTCTCTCAAGCACAAGCTCAAGCAAGCAAGAAGAAGAAGAAGAAGAAGAGAGCTACTTTTGGCCACACACAAGAATGAGCTTCTCATTCACTTTTCAACTTTCTATACAAAACCCTAAATCCCTTTTGGGCAGTCATCCCCTTATCCCCTTTTTTACATGGTCAGCCCTTTTTCTCATTGTCCTCCTATCTTCCTAGCTTCCTTCCTACTGCCCATCTACCTTTACAAATTGCACGGCCGATACTCTTGAAATAAATCATGGTGCGTCTTGTGCTCTTTTACAAGAGTGTTGATATGTGCTTTTTTATGTGCACCTTTTTCCTTGGTTTACGACTTTTCTGCACTTTTTATGTTTCCAAATTCTTCTTGGCATGCCTTCATCTTCCATTTCACTTTTGCCTTGGCCTTGTCTTTTACTTTAGATTTTTTGGATTTTCTACCTTGTTTGTCTAAGGGTTAACATTACCCCCCTCCTAGATGAGTGTCAGTCCCATAGCACTCTCCGTTGTAGGTAGCAGGCTTTGGCATGCACCGAAGACGTGGGTGGAAGGAACGGTTGTGGTTGCCTTCAAAGAGCTCTAGTGGTAGTGCATGAAGGTCATTGAGGCCACATTGTTGGCGTGGGTGGTTGGTGGTAGGATTGTTGGATTTGGGGATAGGGATGTTCATTGTTGGGAATTGGATTGGTGGCTGGCACATGTAGGGGTTATACACAGGACGATTCTTTGGTGGGCTTGCATGATGGAAATGGACAAGAGTTCAAAGTTGAGTGTTGATAAAGAGCTGACGATGCTTTCATTGGAGTCTTCAATACCTGCAATTAAAAACCTTGCAGATGTGGTCTCTCCTTGGGGTAGTGCTAGTCTTATTATCATCCATGAGACATAGTTTGATTAGTTTGGGAGGCAGGTCAAACTCTAGGCAAAACTCTAGGCAAGCCGAGAGTAATGTCCTGCACTTGAGGACCCAAACTATATATAGATTGTGGTGTAGATATTATGTGAGTGCACATGTATACTTAGATATTATGTAGTTAAAAAAGTGATGTTCTGGTTCCTCGTAGCAATGTGTGGATGAAGCAAGGGTTCAATGGCATGGAAAAAGTTGTCAATATTAAGGAGAAGTACACACAAAGGCTTCTTGGGACATCATTTGTGATTTTGACAACACCATGTAGCATAATTGAGCTCATTGACACTAAGCTTTTGGTAGCTAGTGGCTACATGTATTGTTTGAATAGTACAGTGTACTTTCCATGGTCTTTCGTGCCTTGCTTACCACTATTGATTGCAATGGTGTTGAGATGGAGTGCAAAAAAGGATTGTGCAAATGGTTCAGGGTGACAGGTCTAATCATAGGCGAGACAAGCTCCCTAGGTATGTCCTGCCCTTGATATGCCCTGAACAACTGTGGGGGATGTGTAAAGGGTTAGGGGACTAGGGACGGAGCCAGCCGACCAAGGTCACTAGACGTACCTAATTTGAAGACCCCTAAGTGATGTGATGTGATCGTGAGTGCTCTTTTTTTTTCTTTTTTTTTCTTTTCTTTTCTCTCTTTTTTTTAGATCCTCTTCTCTCTCTCTCTCTCTCTCTCTCTCTCTCTCTCTCTCTCTCTCTCTCTCTCTCTCTCTCTCTCTCTCTCTCTCTCTCTCTCTCTCTCTCTCTCTCTCTCTCTCTCTCTCTCTCTCTCGGGATAAAATAAATACAACCAATGCAATATATTGAGGCTATTAGCCTTTCATTTGGATTGAGAAATGTCGAGATCCAAAGGCTATGAAAAATGGATATGACAAAGATAATTGTGCTACTAGCCTCGATGCTAGAGGAACAATTGTTGAGATGGAGAGATACACTTGAGATTTTGCAAACCTCTTTGTAACATGAGAAACATCGATACAATTGAGGTAGCAACTGGAGTGAGCCAGATGTAGAATTTGGCCAAGAAAGGGAGAGTAGCCATGGCTATGCTTTGGGCCATGCGCAAATGCAATGTGTGCTTTCTATAGGGGTGACTTTCTCTTCCAGCAAAACAGAGATTTCATCATGGCTCTTTGTTCTTAGCATTTATGTTGCTTTCTCCATAATGGTGGTCTTGTGGTGACTTGGACATTGAATGCTATCGTACAGAGACATGTGTCATCATGCATTCACTTGGCAACTTGTGAGAGTACATGCAAGTCATATGCTTCAACCATAATGAACAGGTGCTGCTCAAAGAGACATCACTTATCTAAATCCCATGGTGTTGACTTCAACGCATATCACCTGCACTTGATTATCATTACTTGTGTGTGTGTTGGGTTTGCTTTTTTGGTATTATCTATACACAATCACAAAAATCATTGCTTATTATGTACACATTTATGAATCCATTGTCACTTTGTAAGGATAAAAACCAATTGTAGAACTCAAGATTTTACTGGAGTGTGGCGCATGCATCTAGTACTTGTGGCAGCCTACTCAATAACAACAGATATTTTGCAATATCAAGTAGCATGATACCTTGTCTGATTCTATTGACAACATGTAGCTCCTCCTTAGTAATGAACCCATAAACCCTATGATGTGTAAATGTCTCGGCAATAAAACATACATGTTCCATAATATTTAGTAGCTTATTGGCAAACTCTAGCTCTAACATGTCCAAAAAAAATACAAAACTCGACCAAGGCCATCAAGTTTCCACACTAAAAAATCCAAACAAAATGACAAAAACAAATTCTAAGCGAGATAAACACAGAAAATCCAACATTATCAACTAGAGAGTTCTCTTGGCTAGTTCCGACTAAGTCCATACCCCGAATGGTAGTCAGTACTCGAAAGGAAGTTGGTAGCACATACATTGGGTCTCTTTGAGACCACCATTTGGCCAATTTCTCCTCTGAGACTGTCATAATCTGGGCTCCAAGTTCAACCATTCTAGTGTAGTTTTAAAACTAGCGTTGTTAACCCCAAACCGAGAAGGCGGAAGGACGAATGAAAAAGCAGAAAGAAGATGGAAAAGGGGCAAGGACACGCAAACGGTCTCCAAAGCTAAGCCGGGGCCAAAAGCGTAGCAAGGCACCTCAAAAACTCCAAAAACTCTTGTAAAAGAGTGCCAGGCTCCCTCCTGTGCCACCTGTAAAAGAATAGTCGAATATAGGCCTAGGGCATGAAGCAAAAAGAGGGAATTAGAAAAAGGGACCTTGCCACAATGGCCAGTCATGTAAAAAAGGATGGGTGCCCATGGGGTTTTAGGGTTTGTATATATAAAGTTCAAAAAGTGAATGGAAGCTCATTCACTTTTAGGGTTTGTATATATAAAGTTCAAAAAGTGAATGGAAGCTCATTCTTTGGTGTGTGCCCAACAAGAGCTCTTCTCTTCTTCTCCTCTCCTTGCTTGTGTGTGCTCTTGAGAGAGGGAGTGATTGTGAGTGTGAGGGAGTGAGTGAGTGGAAGTGAGAGATCAAGGGGGTGAAGCTCTTCACCATCTTCTCTTCTCTTTCCTTCTCTTGCACGCGCAGCTATGGCAATTGGAGCTTGAAGATGGAGGAGGCTTGAGCATGCTTGAGCTAGCATCTAGGATCATGGAGCTATCAGAGTGTGAAAGAGAGGAGGCAACTCATATCGGCATCAAGGTAAGCTCACTACACTCGTAGGATCGAGGGCACGTCGGCTATGTGAGAGGTAGCCATTAGAGCTCGCTTAGAACGCTTGAAACAATAAGCAGTCCATGGGTCTTGGCGGTTGAGCGAAAGCTTCCACATTTTGGTTCCATTGCCGAGACCACGGATTCAAGCTTGAGCGCTTGCGCACCCCATATCAAGCATCGAAGTAAGGGATTCTCCCCTAAAACGGAGCTTAAGGTAGGTAGAAAGGTTGGGTGTTTTGATCTTCGAAACAAGTAAGTATTTCGGGTTAGTTTGTTTGTTTGATGATTGGAAAATAGGGAGAAATCATGTCAGTTTGTTGTTTTCGATTCTCGTTGCATTTAGTGTCACATTAGGAAATTGAACCGAGAAAGGATAGGGTTTACTGTTGCAAACAGTGCAAAATAGAGCATAAAACATGCAAAAAATGGCAAAAAGCTAGCTTGGAATGCTTAATGTCGACAAGTGAGTCAAGGAAGAGCTCATTTGCAACCATTGCAATGAGAGAGAGAGAGAGCCCCCACAAAGATTCGATTCGATCGCATCGTCAGAGAGTCTACCACTCACCCCAAGTATACCAATCACTTCCCTTGGTGCCTTAGCCAGGATTTGGAAGTTTATGTGGGGAATGATTTCCTAACTAGGGAGATTCGATCGAAATCGTCATTGTGCGGTATTCATCGCACCGCGTTCAGCCCGTCCGAATGGCCCTTGTTAGGCCGAGTCCTAGACTCGGCCCTCAGACCCACCCATTCGGACCTCGATTCAAAAACCCTAATCGACCCTCGGACACGATACTCCACTCAACCCATCCAAGTTATCCCACTCGGCCCTTTGACCAAACTGACACTCTGCCCGAAGTCCACTCAGCCAGAGGTCAACTCGGCCCTCGGCCCATCATCTGATTCGGCCCGTCCGAGTCACTCCACTCGGACCTCGGCCTACTAAAAAAACTTTTTGCACTCGGACAGGTGCAATTTGGCATGTCCGAGTCACTCGCTCGGCCCCTGCAATTCAGACCAGTTGGGCCGAGTGTGTGCCTAACTTAGTCTCAGAGATTTGACTTGACCCAACTGGAGCTCAATAGTGCAACCTGTTGTGAGCCCTCTGTTGGGGTAAAGGCACCTTCGCCGTGCCACCCCATGTATTACTACACTGACAGTACCCACCACTGCACACTGTAGGTGGCATGCGCCCGTCACCGTCACACTTATTCTTTATTCTTTCAGTGACTAGTGACTAAAGGAAGGCCCGGTCACACATTGTGACTGTTGGAGTTTCCATTTGTCTCTCTCTCTCTCTTTTCTTGCTCTTGCTCTCTGCCATAGCTCGTGCATGGTCTTTCGATCCTCTCATCCCTTTCAACTGGTATCAGAGCTTGGCTTCCGATTGCTCGAGCTCTTCTCGGTGCTTGCTTAGCTTCGCATCAACTCCCTTCTTGTATTGGATCTCCATCCTGGTAGCCATATCCAATCTCCCCAAGCTCCCGTCACTCCCCGGCTTCCCGAGCACCTTCCCGGCCTATTGAGGCACCTTCAAGGCATTGGTACTGAGGTATTTGATCATTCTTTCAGGGTTTTATTTCAGTCTACAGGTTACAAACAACAAGGGCAACCATGGCTTCAAACCCTTGAAGCTTATTCCCCTCATATTGTCAAGATTGTGGGAGAGAAGGAAGGAGTCTCACTTGTAGCTTTCTTGCTTGCACAATGGGGGAATACACACAAGGGTGGAGGCTAAAAACAGTTTTTCTCTTCTTACTTGTGTAAGCCAAAAAGAACTCTAGTACATAGAAATAGAAGAGCCCTATATATGGGTCTCAAACCAAACTCAACTAACTAAGGTGGCATACTAATTGAGCCACGAACTAGAGTAGATAAGGATAGTTGTCATCTAGCTATTATTCATGGGCGGTGTACCAACCGCATCTGCAACTGACAAGTCAATGACATAAATGCACAACGGTCACCCTGGCATATCACGAGTGGAGCTCGATATCTCAACACTCCCCCTCGAGCTCAATCCCAATTCCTGCACACCAAGTAGGTCTCTGAACTTGCGCAGCTTCTCTGTGCCCAATGCCTTTGTAAATATGTCAGCTACTTGATCCTTTGTGCTGACATAAACTAGATCAATAAGACCTAGTAAAACCCTCTCTCACACATAGTGATAATGCACCTCAATGTGCTTTGTTCTAGCATGATAGACTGGGTTATTTGCCAAGTGTATACTCCTCATGTTGTCCCAATAAATGACAACTGGCCCATCTGTAGGCTGATGCATATCATAAAGTAGCTTATGCAACCAAGCTACCTCACATGTAGCCATTGCTGTACCCCTGTACTCAGCCTCTGTGCTCGACAAGGCAACTATAGGCTGTTTCTTGCTGCTCCAAGTGACTGCAGCACTCCCAAAAGAGAACACATATCCACTGGTAGATCGTCTATCAGAAATACTACCAGCCCAATCAGCATCAGTGTATCCATGCAACTGTATCTGAACCCCAGCCTCATAAAGTAGTCCATACTACAATGTGGACTTCACATACCTGAGTATGCGTCTAGCCGCATCCAAATGTGGTTTCCTTGGAGCTTGCATAAACTGACTTACCAATCCAACAGCATAGCTCAAATCTGGCCTAGTAATAGTCATATAAATCAAACTTCCTACTATGCGTCTATACATAGTAGGGTCTTCCAGAAGCTCACCTGCATCTGCGCTCAGCTTCACATTCTGCTCCAAAGGAACTGAAATAGGCTTACAGCCTATCATCCCATATTTGGATAGCATGTCCAATCCATACTGCCTCTGCAAGAGCCGTATCCCACTTGGTGATCTAATCACCTCAATGCCCAAGAAATAATGCAGCTCTCCCAAATCCTTCATCTCAAACTTCTGCTTCAATAGCATTTTCACATGAAGGATATCTTCATCACTGTCACCTGTCATAATCAAATCATCAACATAAATGACAAGTAGCATAATACCTTTCTCTGTTTTTCTCACATAAAGTGAGAAATCTGCCCTGGAAATCTGAAAGCCAATAGTGACAAGATACTGTCCTATCTTGTCAGACCATGCTCTAAGTGCTTACTTCAAGCCATACAATGCTTTCTTCAACCTACAAACAAACTCAGGATGAACAGCATGCACATAAACTGGTGGCTGCTCCATATATACCTCTTCTTGCAAATCACCATGCAAGAAGGCATTCTTTACATCCATCTGATGTAAAGACCATTCCTTTGATGCAGCCATAGCAATGACTGCTCTTACGGTTGCCATCCTTGCAACCGGACTAAATGTTTCTTCATAATCAATGCCATATGTTTGTGCATACCCCTTGACTACTAATCTTGCCTTGTATCTGTTCACATAACCATCTGCATTGTGCTTCACCTTATAAACCCACTTACAGCCATTTGCATTCTTACCTTTAGGCAAAGGTACCAATTCCCATGTAGCATTTGCTTCCAAGGCATTCATTTCTTCATCCATGGCTTTCTCCTATTTTTCTTTTCCCATGGCTTGCTCAAAAGAAGTGGGTTCTGGTTCATGTATCGCTTTGACCATATAGGCATAGTGAATGGCTATAAATTCATCATATTTCAGCCTATCCACAGGATACCTAGCTCTGGTAGACCTACGCAAAGTAGGTTCACTCCCAGGTGCTCTCAAAACATCCCTGGTCTTCCTTACTCCAGGTGTAACAATATAAGGAATACCCAACTCATCATCAATGCTCTGTTCTGAGCCACTGGATTCACCATCCACATAAGAGTGACCTGCATTCACATCAAACATGGGCTGATCTACCTTCTCTTTTCCTTTTCGTGATACCTGCATACCACTATCTGCATTACTTTGAGAAGATTCTCCTAATCTCAATCTGTGTGTCCATGGTGAAGAATGTGAACCACTGCTAGAGGACGTTCCAGGTTCACTAATATTTTGTGACTGCTGCTGTGAATTCTGTGCAGCATTACCATTTTGTGCATCTACATCATCAATCACATTTACTGGTTTATACCAGCTACTCATCTCATCAAAAACATCTCCGCTCATTGTAAACTTACGAGTAGAAGGGTTATAGCATCTATACCCTTTCTGCTGCAGAGAGTAACCAATAAAGATGCACTTCTCAGCTTTTGGATCTCAACTTATCTGGCACATGAACATAGGCAATGCAACCAAAAATCTTCAAATGAGAAATATATGGTTTCCTGCCAGTATACCTCTCCTCTGGAGTCATCCCATGTATTGCTGCAGTGGGAGTCATGTTCATTATGTAGACTGCTGTAGCAACTGCTTCAGCCCAGTAAAAATCTGGCAAGTCTTTTTCGTTGAGCATGGCACGAGATACCTCTCCAATATGCATGTTTTTCCTTTCTGCAATTCCATTTTGTTGTGGGTTATGACTGTCTGAATATTGCTGCTTTATGCCATGCTCCTGCAGGAACCTTGCAAACTCATTTGAGAGGTACTCTCCCCCTCCATCTGACCTTAGGCATTTTATTTGCAGGCGTATTTCTTTTTCAACCATAGCTTTAAGAGTTTTGAAATGCCCAAAAACTTCACTTTTCTTTTTCATAAAATACACCCAAACTTTTCTGTTATAGTCATCAATAAAAGTTACAAAATAATGACAGCCTCCAAGAGATGCAGCTTTAGTAGTCCACACATCAGAGTGGATTAATTCCAATGGCTTCTTACTCTCTTGAACATGTCTAGGAAATGGTTTCCTTGCCTGTTTTCCAAGTTGGCAGGCTTCACATACCTTATGCATTTCTGCAACCTTGAATTTAGGCAATCCTGCAACAATATTTTGGGCCTGCATTGATTTAAGTCGTTGTACATTAACACGACCAATGCGTTTATGCCAGATATCAATATCTGCAACTACACCGGTCCCATGTGCAAACATTGCTGCACTCAATTCAGACATGTCTGCATCCAACGTAAACATTCTGCCCTTCTTCTTTCCTTTTGCTATCAAGCAATCTTTATTTTTCATATCCTCAACAAAGCATCCATGAGGATTAAATCTGACTTGCAAGCCCTACTCAACCATTTGACCAACAGAAACCAGATTCTTGGTGATATTCGGGACATGAAATACATCGGACAGGCATTTCTTTTTCCCATCCTGCATAGACAAATGAATTTTTCCAATCTGTATAATAGGATGTGCAGTATCATCACCAGTCTCCACAAATCCTAGTTTTTCCATTTTCCTTGCATCCTCCATCCATTCTGCATGACCTGTCATGTGGTTTGATGCACCTGAGTCAACATACCATACATCGTTGCTTTCTTCTGCACTTGTCACAGAATTGTTCATGTGCTGCACCATAAACAAATGCTCATTTCTGTCATCACCCTGTCTACTAGAAGATGCATAATTTCCTTGTTGCAATTTTCCATTCATGATGTCATTCTGCTTTTTATAGCAGTCTTTAGCCATATGACCCATTTTACCACAGTAGTAGCATTCAACATTGCTGTTTACATTTTGGCCTCTTTGCCATCCACCACGACCTCTTTGGCTCCCTCTGCCTCTAGAGTTACCACGTCCTCCTCCATAGGACTGGTTTTCTTGAGTTTGCTGCATATTTTGATTTCTACCACGGCCTCCAGATCGGCCTCCTCTACCTCTGCCTCTACCTCTTCCAGCATTTGAGTAGAAAACAGCTTCTTTTGAAGTTCCTCCTGAAGAAGATGCACCACCATTTCTCTGCTCCTCAGAAATTAGAAGAGCAATCAACTCCTCAAAATCAGGAAATCTTTCACGGACGAAAATGGATGTTCGGAACTATGCATAATCCTTTCCTAGACCATTCAAGGTCATAGAAACTAAATCATCATCTTCCACTGGTGACCCAATGGAAGCAAGTGCATCTGCAATCTTCTTCACCTTCATGTGGTAGTCATTGATGCTCATATTTTCTCTTTGCATATTATGCAACTCTTGCTTGAGCTGCATTTTCCTGGCTTGCGTATTTGTGCTATACATTTTTGACAAAGTATCCCATGCCTCCTTTGGCGTACTTGCATCTTGAATATGCACAATCATAGAGTCTAAAATGCTGATAGACAACCAATACATAACTTTCCTGGCTCTCTCATGCCATGCTTTAAATGCTTGCATTTGCTGTTGATTGGGAACATCAGGAAGAACTGGTTCTTCTTCATTTCCTGCAACAAATTCCCAATATCCTTTTCCCATAAGGAAATTCGTCATTCTAAACTTCCATGCTTGGAAGTTGTTCTTGTCAAGCTTTTCAGTGACAATCTGTGAAAGAGAATCAGACGCCATTACAGAACACTACAAAAAATTCTGTCACTG
The DNA here is from genome assembly GCF_053477565.2 of Lygodium microphyllum. Classification (NCBI taxonomy): domain Eukaryota; kingdom Viridiplantae; phylum Streptophyta; class Polypodiopsida; order Schizaeales; family Lygodiaceae; genus Lygodium; species Lygodium microphyllum. The sequence goes on from NC_141136.1 coordinate 171,920,345, forward strand.
CAAAGAACACAGCTTCAGCCTCACAAGGGCAAATCTGCAAAACTGAGAAAGTGGTATTTGACCACACAGTCACTTCCTAGTGACGATTTTGTATCAACAGGCAACAGGGATGATTCTGTAACTCCCAATGTCTCTGCGCACAGGCATACGATGCAATTTCTACAGTAACTTTTCACCGACCTGTAGAACAATGGTCACACAGCATAAAACTGGGCCTTTTCCTGAGTGCGTGCAGAAAACTTCCGCCTCCAAAACAGGCCCCGAAATGGCCTCAAATCAAAAAAACTGGGTCACTAAGGGCTAAAGCCCTTGTTTGCAACATATACTGCCCTCTTGCTTCACCGCGAAGGGCGTCTCAACCTGAGACAATGCACTCTTGCACTTTTCGATTGTGCTACCTGCAGAGACTTGCTCCCAAAACAGAAGAATGAAAGCAACACTAGTCCTTTTACCAGAATACTGCGAACTTGGCTTGCTTTCTTGAGCTCCTTACCACGAACAAGGCTCTGATACCATGTCAAGATTGTGGGAGAGAAGGAAGGAGTCTCACTTGTAGCTTTCTTGCTTGCACAATGGGGGAATACACACAAGGGTGGAGGCTGAAAACAGTTTTCCTCTTCTTAGTTGTGTAAGCCAAAAAGAACTCTAGTACATAGAAATAGAAGAGCCCTATATATGGGTCTCAAACCAAACTCAACTAACTAAGGTGGCATACTAACTGAGCCACGAACTAGAGTAGATAAGGATAGCTGTCATCTAGCTATTATTCATGGGCGGTGTACGAACCGCATCTGCAGCAAACAACTGACAAGTCAGTGGCATAAATGCACAACGGTCACCCTGGCATATCATGAGTGGAGCTCGATATCTCAATACATATTGTGCCTTACACCTATCAAGGCTCAAAGAGGCTTGTCATAGGCCTTTGATAGGCCCTTCTTGAGCCCCCCATTACCCCCTTTTAGCCCACATGGAGCAACAGCAAGTTCAGCACCAACAGGGCAGATTGCACCATTTTTCCAGGCTATTAGCACTTGTCTACTTCAGCTCCACACTTGGCCATTGCTTCTTGCTCTCTACCTTGATCAAGAGGGCTATTAGACTTCATGTTTGATGTCATTCAAGCCTTGGCATTGGTCTTGATCATTCGGGGATGATTTCTTCAGATTTGGGACTGTCATAAACTGTCATAACTGGCTGAAAAACAGGGCAGCAACATTGGCATTAGCATTTGTTGCTTACACTCCATTTCGGTTGTGCTATTTGATGCCCGTATGCGGCCTACTTGATGCCCAAATGTCTTGGGAATGTATGCATTTGATTTGCCCATGATTTTGCATTGTTGTTGGGCTGGAAATTGACAGTTTTGGACTGTTTAGAGCTGTTGTACATGAGAGCGGGCTGAAGCTCATTTGTCACATGTATTGCTTCTCTATCGATACCGGATGTATGCTATGGGTTATGCCATGATGTATTACACTTTGGGGATCGACTTCGAACTCATGATCATGATTCCGGAATGCTTTTGAGCATTGCATTTGCTCCGTTGTTATTGGTTTGTCATTGGCAGTTTGGTCGACTTGATTGGCATTTGGGCCGCTTATGCCTATTGTCTGTACTTGACGGATAAGCTCTATGCATTACATGCTTTGCTCCGTGGTTGATGCATCGATTTGGATGTTTTGAGCACTTCCGACTCACAGGGATATTGACTTTGGGTTGCTACTGGATGTATTGACTTGACAGAGATCTTGCCATTGGGATTATGTCTTGCTCAGTGGTTGCTACGATAGTTGCTTCATGTATGTCATGCTCTCTTGGATGCGTCTAACGCATTGACTTGGTCACTTGTCACTGGTACTTTGTCTTGGGTTGTTTGAGCTCTTTAGCTTGCCTGTACGCCATTTGTGCCAGTGGGAGCATAGTGTATGCATGACCGACTTTGAGCAATTCATGTCTTGGAGCAGCTTACAACTTTGAGCAGATGTTTTTTTGAGACTTTGGGATTACCCTCTGACCTTTGGATGTTGCATTGATGTATGTCTTGGTCTCCGGATTGCTTATGAGCTGAGTCTCTTACTTTAGATCTGCTTTCATTTTGGGCAGACACCTATTTGTATCAGGTTTTGGCAGTTGCAGGTACATCTTGCCTAGATTGTCTGGGGGTGTGCCTCTTACTAGCAGATGCTATTTGACATGTCTCGGTGTTAAGCTCATGTATTTTCACTGTCATTTGGCTTTGCTTTGTCCTTTTCATGCCGGCTTTGGACCTAGCACTGTCTAGTTGACTTTGGATCCAGTTTTGGGACAGTTTGCTCTCATTATTATAGGTCTACAATTTATTATAGCAAGCATTTATTGGTGGACTGAGCTGTATTTTTCATGCTGAAATGTCCTGATTTGGTGTACTGTACCTCGTACTTGGTGGGCAGCAGCTTCTTAGTCCGTTTCCCAATCATTTTGCCTTGGATTTAGTGGTTTTTTGGCTGTTTACAGTAGAAAACAGCAAGCAGTTTTGAACTGTCTCTGCATTTACAGTCTGCATTATGGCTTCATCTTCAACTGATAATGTCATATTTAATATCACAAAGTTGGATGGTACCAACTATGGCTATTGGAAGAGCCAGATTTGGCAAGTCTTGGTGCAAAAGAACCATGTAAAGCCACTTCGATTGAGCGGGCAGCAGCCTGCAGGTATGAGCAATGATGACTGGTTTGACTTGGATGCATACTATAAGTCCACAATCATACTCTCTCTGATTGAGCAGGTTCATTACAATGTAGTGGATGAGGCACAGACCACATGGCAGTTATGGGAAAAGATCAAGAATCCTTATGATAAGAAGAGCCCGTCTAGTCAGATGTATTGGCTCAAGCAGCTCATGGATCTACGCATGAAGGAGAATGCGATGATGTATGCTCATTTGAGCCAGTTCCATGTGATCTTGAAGAATCTAACATCGCAGGGTATCACATTTCCCGATGAGGTGACCCCAGTCTTTTTGCTTGGGACTCTTAGAGAGTCGTGGGATGTCTTTTGTACTGCCTTGTGTGCTCCTGCTTACTGAGCTGAAATTGTCTAATGTAGAGAGTGCTCTTCTACAGGAAGAGATCAACAGGAAGAACTTGGATACCTCTCGTGTTTCTCATGCTTTGACAGTTAGAGGCAGGAATGACAGGAATGGCCGTGGCCGTGACTCTCAGAAGGGTCGGTCCAAATCTCGTGGAAAGTCATGTAGTAAGTCACGTGGGCGCAACGCTAATGTCACTTGCCATTATTGTGGGAAAAAGGGCCATATCAAACCACAGTGTCATGAGTTGCGCAAGGATAAGGGGAAGGATAAAGTGCAGGAAAAGTCTTCTAATCGCAGTATTGTACCTACGAAGTCCAGTGTAAAGATCGAAGAGATCAATGTTACGCAAACTGAGGAGCCATCTGACGGTGATGAGTTTATATTGGCAGCTAGTTCATCTGACAGCTCACAGTTGACTAAGACTCCTAGCATATATGCACAGTGTTGGCTTTTGGATTCAGGCGCGCCTTTTCATGTGACGCCTTATCGTGAGTGGTTCCACTCCTACCGCACTGTATCAGGGTCAGTCAGGCTTGGAGATGACAGGTCTTTGGCTATTTGGTGACATACAGTTTCAGTTTTCCACTAGCAGTTCTTTTGTGCTCAGGGATGTACGTCATGTACCTGCGCTTACGCACAGCCTTATGTCTACAGATCAGTTGGATGATGCACGGTTTCACATTGGTTTTGGAGACTCTGCCTGGAAGATTACCAGAGGCAGACTTGTACTGGCCAGAGGTGCCAAGGCTGGCAGCCTCTATCCTCTTGTAGTGGATGGTCCTACAGTTGATCATGTTTTGTCAGTGGGTTCTATCCCACATGTATCACTTTGGCATGCCCGTTTGGGGCATATGTCTTTGAAGGGAATGAAAATGCTTTCTCGTTTGCAGTATCTTCCGCCTTTAGACTATGCATATTTTGACTCATGTGATCATTGTCTTTATGGTAAGTGAAAAAGGTCTACGCATAAGAAATAGGGTAGGCCACGCATGAGTGCTTTTGAGCAGTTGTGTGATGACAGGGGTATTAAGCGTCAGTTGACCGCCCCTTACACCCCACCCCAGAATGGTTTGGCTGAGCGCATGAACAAGACTATTCAGGAGCGTGTGTGCTCTATGCTTAGCCATGTAGGCCTACCATAGAGCTTTTGGGCTGAGGCAGTTAGTATGACAGTGCATGTCATAAACCGATCGCCTTCTAGTGGTTTGGATTTCCAAGTTGCAGAGGAAGTTTGGGCTGGTAAGCCACCCTCTTATGCCCATCTCCGTGTCTTTGGATGTGAGGCATTCTGCCATGTGCCCAAGGACAAGAGGAGTAAGTTGGATCCAAAGAGCATTAAATGCATCTTTCTTGGCTATGGTGATTCGGAGAGAGATGGGCTATGGCCTATGGAATCCGCAGGCGCGAAAAATAGTAGCAGCCATGATGTAGTTTTCCATGAACACAAAATGCATAAGCAGCCTGAGAAGGTGGTTGAGATCCGTAAAGTAATCTTTTAGGAGGAGCCTCGGGCTCCAGCACAGCCAATAGTACAGCCTACAGCAGTTCCTACACATGGCCAGGGTGTTGGACAGGCAGTTGGGCAGGCAGTAGAGCCTGCGGTGAGACGGTCTACTAGAGATAGACGTCCACCTGATCGCTATGAGCCCTCTATGCAATATGTCTTGTTTACGGATGCAGGAGAGCCTCTCACCTATGATGAGGCTATGTGCATGGGTGACAGTCACTCCTGGGAGAGGGCTATGCAGTCTAAGATGGACTCCTTGCATAGGAATATGACTTGGGATCTTGTTGCCTTGCCTAAGGGCAAAAAGGCTTTGCCATGCAAATGGATGTACAAGCTGAAAAGTACCCCTGGGCATCCCAAGCCAGCCTATAAGGCTAGACTTATAGCTAAGGGTTTTAAGCAGGAGCATGGAGTTGACTTTGATGAGATATTCTATCATGTCGTCAAGATGACTACCCTACACTTGATCTTGTCCTTGGTCGTGCAACTTGACTTGAATCTTTATCAGATGGATGTTAAGACTGCATTCTTGCATGGGGATTTGCATGACGAGATCTATATGGAGCAGACTAAGGGCTTTGCAGAACATGGCAGGGAGCACCTAGTGTGCAAATTGAAGTAGAGTCTTTATGGCTTGAAGCAGGCACCTAGGGAATGGTATCATAAGTTTGATGCCTTTATGCAGTCATAGGGCTACAGCAAGAGTGCTATGGATCCGTGTCTTTACACGAAGAAAGCCCGTGATGGCAGTTTACTGATTTTGGTTCTCTATGTTGATGGCATGCTGATAGCAGGGAAAGCTCATGCAGAGCTTGATGCTCTGAAAGCTCAGCTCAAGAAGAGCTTTGAGATGAAGAATTTGGGACAGGCTTCACATATTCTTGGGATGCGCATTAAGCGTGATAGACATCAGGGGCTTTTGTATCTCTCACAGTGGGAGTACATCCATAAAGTCCTTGAGCGCTTCCGCATGCAAGACGTAAAGCCTGTGGGCTGTCCTTTGCCTTCTCATGTGAGGGTTTCACAGGCCGATTGTCCGTAAACAGATGAGCAGAGGGTCAAGATGGCCAATATTCCTTATGCATCAGTAGTGGGCAGTCTCATGTATGCCATGATAGCCACTTGTCCAGATATTACGCATGTAGTTGGTGTTGTGGCGCATTATATGGCTACACCTGGCAAGAAGCATTGGGATGCCGTGAAAGGTATCATGAGGTACCTGAAGGGCACTGCATATATGTCTATATGCTATGGCAGCCAGGATACAGGGGTCGTGGGTTACACTGACTCCGACTATGTAGGGCATGCAGATAGTAGAAAATCCACTTCTGGCTATGTGCTCACTTATGCTGGAGGGGCTGTTTCTTGGATGTCCAGGGTGCAGAAGTGTACAGCTTTGTCTACCACTGAGGCCGCGTATGTTGCAGCCACTGAGGCTTGCAAGGAGGCTATTTGGCTAGGCCGTCTTGTTTCTGACCTTGGGATTGATGATGTTCCTACATTGCATTCAAATTTTATGAGTGCCATTCAATTGGCTAAGAATCCGGTCTTTCATGCGAAGACGAAACATATTGAGGTGAGATATCACTTTATTCGGGGTGTCGTGGAAGTCATGTCTGTTGACCTTGTCAAGATCTCCACTGACATCAATGCTACAAATTTGTTCACGAAAAGCCTCACTACTGAGCGCTTTGCCTTCCTTAGGAGATTGATGGGCATTGGATGAGATGTTGCCTTTTCTCATCCCTTGTACCTATGTACATTTGTACTATCTTTTCTTTTCTTTTCTCTCTCACTGGGGCAGATTCACCTTTAAGTGAGAGGTTGTTGGGGTAAAGGCGCCTCTGTCGTGCCACCCCGTGTATTACTACACTGACAGTACCCGCTACTACACACTACAGGTGGCGGGCGCCCGTCTCACCGTCGCACTTATTCTTTATTCTTTCAGTGACTAGTGAATAAAGGAAGGCCCGGTCACACATTGTGACTATTGGAGTTCCCATTTGTCTCTCTCTCTCTTTTCTTGCTCTTGCTCTCCGCCATAGCTCGTGCATGGTCTTTTGATCCTCTCATCCCTTTCACCCTCATGACGATTAGAGCCTAATTCTGGTGCACCGAGTAGACAAAATCAAAAGGCATGGCCGCTTAACAGTTTGAGTGGGCTGTTGTGATACCTAGAAACCCAGAGACCTAGAAGGTGACCCGCCGAGCCATAAAACCCTAATCGAGCCCAAAAAACGGCAAGGCAACGTAGCCGAAAGGCCCTAAATCCCGCCTAGATGGCCAGAGAATTGATCTACAAAGCCTATCAAGCTCGAGGGTGCATGAGACGCTTCGAGGCTGTTTGCCGCACGCACCTTGAATTTCCGCACTTGAAGTGCACTTAAGAAAAATTGAAAGCCTGATTGAACACACGTGCACCAGAAAGAACACACACACGGAGTGGAGATAACTTGAGGACTGTATTTAATAAGTCAAGAAACTCACTCAAATAAGCCACTCAAGGAACCAACAAATAGAGAGAACCCACGGACGGAGACAAACCATCAACACACAAAGTAGGATCAAGCAAGCGATGCAAACAAAGGGGATTTGACAAACCCACTCAATCCAATCAATAGCTTGGCGAAGCACGAGAACTCGACTATGGCAGAGGAAAGCTCGGACCACAGGTCCAATGAGGAACTCGACTTGGGCGTCTTCCCAGAGGCTATTCAGCAATTGGTCAACAGCTACGATGCGCACGCCCGATATGAGCACTGCGGTCGGACAGCAGATGCTATCATCGCAAACTTAGAAGAAGAGAGGAAGCTAGCCCATAAGGCATTGCAAGGCATAGTCACGTACAATAGAGAGCAGCAGGTCAGGAGTCAAAGGCAAAGCATGGAGTTGTGTGAGGTATAGCGAGTGCTGAACTTAGCCGACAGAAACCGAACGGATCACAAGAGAGCCCTAGAAGGAGACTTAACACTGAGCGAACTTCTTATGAAGCGATTGTTAGACAACACCGCAGCAGAGCAAAGTGCTGCAGCATTAGCGACCCCACTGCTGGCAGGGTTAGGAGCAACCCAAGGCTATAAGAGCCAGTCTAAAATCCCGATAGTTGCAAAGCAACTCGACAAGTACCAACCCCATGATGACCCATATAGCTTTGTAGAGCAGTTCGAGTAAGTCTGCGAAGCCAACGGCCTTAGCGACCTGATTCAGTGTTCTCAAGCATTCAAACTCTGCTTAGGTGACAAGGGCAGGACCTGGTATACAAGCTTAGACGCTGTAGAGCGGGTAAACTTAAATAGCCTCAAGGATCTCTTCATTAAGAGATTTGCCGAGCCTGGATACTCCGGCAATCTACTGGCGCGATTGATCAATGTCAAGCAGAAAGAGAAGGAGGACATTTGCGATTACGTAACCCAGGTCATGAGCGTCTTCAAGAGAATCCCTAAGGTGAACGACCTACTGAAAGAGCAGTTTCAATTGTGTTCATCAGTGAAATTCAAAATGAGGAACTGTATAAGGCTTTGGCAGCCAACTCCAGCTTGCAGCGAGACATGCTAGCTAGGGTTTTTGAGAAAGCTATCAGAGTTAACGATCAACTGAAAGAGAGGAGTTCCAGGAACTCCAACTCAGAAGAAACCATCTCGTGAGGTTTGGAAAGAGCACCAACCTCTGGTGAGCGACCAACACCACCATCCCAAGATAAGGGGAAGGCCACCGAGACGAACCATGACTTGGTTGATGTCAAGATGGAGATAATCAAGCTGCAAGACCTGTGGAGATGACCAATGCAGCCACACATCCAATGTCTATACTGTGGCGGAAATCATTTGCCAGCCGAGTGTCAAGACCCTCGGTCGAGATCTTGCGCTAACTGCGGCAGGTTCGGTCATGACACTATGCACTGTAGATTGCCCAGGAGACTTCCCTACTCCCAACCTTATGGTCAGTCTTACCTAGCAAATAGACCGCAGCCACTTTTTGGAAGGGGAGCCCCATTGGCCCTTCCTGCACCTAATGACATGAAGCCACCTGTCCCCAAGATGGACATAAACCCTACAGGTATACCTAGGTCGCCCAGTCCCTATGTGACCCATCCACCGAGTGACGCTCTAGTCCACTACATAGAAGAGCCAAATGAGAAAGAGACTTACTTATACCCTTATGTTTCTCAAGACAAAGAGGGCAACGCCATCCTCATGGACTATCGACCAGTACCAGTGATGGCGTTAGGGAGAGGATGAGGTAGAGGCCTAGGGGGATAGACATAGGATCCAATCATCTGTTGGACCTGTGGACACCCAGGCCATGTCTCATCATGTTGCCCTAAGAGGGAGCAGCAGAATAGAGACAAAGCTAACCTAAGGTGTATAGAGTGTGGAATCACCCATCTCTTCGTTGATTGCCCAAAGTGGAAACCTTCTGCAAATTCAGTCGAAGTACCATCTGTCCCATTGGGGCTTTTTGACGTCAAGAACCTTGATGGGGAGGCCACACCCATCCCATTGCGGGTCATGACCCGTGCCCAGACAAAGCAGGCCAGCATATCACTACTAGGGCCCAACAACCTCGATGCAGCCTCGACGGGAAAAAAAAGCCGCAGGTGAAGGAAGAGGAGGCCGGAGGCTAAGATCGCACTGAAAGCTGAGAGCACCAATGTGCATGATGGAAGGAACCCATCTTGGGAGACCTAAGCCCATCACCTTCCAAGTTCCAGGCAAAAAGAGAGAACTCTAGGAGGCCCTGGAATACTTAACAGACAAGCTAGCTGACAACTCAGCAACAAACCTCACGCCACTCCAGGACCTCTTAGGTGAATCCGAGTGGCAATGGACCAGAGTGCATGACTTGAACCTTATGTACAACTGGGCCTTAGTCCCGGATCGACGACAAGAGATGTACCAAGCCCTATGCGACGACAAACCGGCTGGCACAGAGGACTTTGACGACGAGTACGAAGATTGCCAACCCTTCAATGATGGAAGTGAGGGTGAGGTGGATTCAGTAGAGTACGACACGGAGGGACATGAAATAGAACAAATACATGCAAATTCCAAGCCGCAAAAAAGAAGTGCCTACAAGACAAAGCGAGGACTCATGCACATAAATTGTGACCGTACCTGGTTAGAACACGTATCAGCCCCATAGACCTTGAGCAAGCAGGCCTAGCTCAACCAGGGGCAACACAAGTGCTTAGGGCATAATCACCATCTGAAGTGTGACCACCAGGGGAGACCCCCTCTTCTAGCGAAGACGGCGAGTTCGACTCTGAGTCAGAAGTGAGCTCGGATAGCAACCCAAAAATACCTAGGCCGACCAACGCATAGTCGGGGACTTACCTGTCCACCTAAGGCGTAAACGATTGAAGCAAGGAAGGGCATACCAACCCAGGGACACCCAAACAGACGAGCAACGAAAACCACGGGACCTTCCAAAACAATTTACGAAATTCAAGAAAGGAGATAGGGTAGTGATCTTGATGGGTGCCAAACGGCAAGGGCAAACGAGCAAACCAATCGAGGGACCATCCAGCGTCAAAGAGGTGAACTTAGCCCGGGAAGGGAAGACACCCCGACCAGTCTTCATTGCCAATGACTTTGCTGAGAACGAGGAAGCGAGTCTGGTCGCTCTCTTACGAGAGTATGTGGACGTGTTCGCATGGTCCTTGGAAGAGCTTAAAGGGGTAGATCCGAGTGTAGTGACTGATACCATACCCATGACACCAGATGCAGCGCCGGTGAAGCAACAACCATACCCAATGAATCCTAAGCATACTCATGTTGTCAAGGAAGAAATTGATAAGCTAATGAAAGCAGGATTCATTTACGAAATTGAGCACACAGACTAGGTATCACCCATAGTCATTGTGATGAAAAAAATGAAAAAATTAGAGTGTGCGTTAATTATAAAAATGTGAACGTTGCTACCAAAAGGGATGATTATCCACTGCCATACACCGAGCACATGCTTGAAAGAGTGACAGGGAAGGAGGCCTACAGTTTTCTGGATGGCTTCTCAAGATACAACCAGGTGCAAGTGCATCCTTCCGACAGGCATAAGACTGCCTTCACCACCGAGTGGGGCTTCTTTGTGCATAGTCATGCCTTTCGGGTTGATTAATGCCCCTGCCACCTTCCAACGTCTCATGTGCACCATATTTAAAGACATGCTTCGCAAGGAGTTAGAAGTCTTTGTCGATGACCTCTGCGTTCACTCGACCTGGATGGAACACTTAAACAGACTCCAAGCAGTCTTTGATCGATGTCGCCTATATCGTCTCTCCCTAAACCCCTTGAAATGCCAGTTTTAGGTGAAACATGGATGCATCCTTTGCCATGTGGTGTCAAAGAATGACATTGCCACTGACTTCTCGAAGGTCAGGGCTATCGTCGACTTTCCACCCCCAACCAACTACAAGGGAATTCAATGCTTCTTAGGCCATACGGGATACTATCGACGGTTTGTGTTGAATTACACATTGATAGCAAGACCTTTATACAAACTGCTGATTATCTTCGAATGGACTGAAGCCTGCCAACGCGCATATGAAGAGTTGAAGAGGGCTCTAACCACTGCACCAATTCTACGAGCCCCGGATTGGACCATAATCTTCCATGTGCATATTGATGCTTCTAAAATCGCTGTGGGGGCAGTGTTGTGCCAACCTGGCAAGCACAACCTAGATTATCTAGTGAGCTTTGCTAGTAGACAACTCACAGAGATGAAAATGAATTACTCGACGACGGAAAGAGAGGGCTTGGCCATGGTGTTTGTTGTGAAGAAGTTCCGGCATTATCTATTGGCTACGCCCTTTACCTTCTTTGTAGACCATCAAGCCTTGCTATACCTAGTGAACAAACCTTGCACTACAGGATGCATGGCTCAGTGGATCCTTCTGATTTTGGAGTTTGACTTCTCTGTGGTTGTACGAAAGGGAAACAACACTACATGGCTGATCACATGTCACGCATCCCCACAAGGGAATCCGCTGGAGAAGGCATTGCCGATGAATTGCCAGACACCCACCTCTTTAACCTCTCCAAAGGGCGGGATTTATTCAAGGCCGATCTAACATCATATTGGGCAGATGACATAGTCCAATTGCTTGAGCACGGACTCCCTGAACAACCAATAGAAAAGGCAAGACTGATGTGACTTATTCTCAAAATCCAACCCCACCAGTTGATAGCAGGACAGCTATATCGCTTAGGGCAAGATTGATTGATGCGCAGATGCGTGTGAGAACATGAGATGCACGACGTGCTCTCGGAGGCACATAGTGGGATTGCTGGTGGATACTTTTGCGAAGACACAGCGGCCTGCAAGGTATTGCAGTCTCAACTATGGTGGCCAAGGCTGTTTCGTGATGCCGCGCGATTTGTTAAGCATTGTGATGAATGTTAGCGGACGAAGGTCCCGATTCACAAGGATCAGATGGAGTTGACCCCAGTCATTGCACAACAACCCTTTGAAAAATGGGGGATCGACTTCATGGGACCCATCAGCCCTGCTGCATAGTATTCTCAGGCCAAATACATCATTGTGGCCACAGACTACTTAACAAAGTGGGCAGAGGCGAGAGCAACCCAAAGGAACGATGCTCGAACGACTGGCAAGTTCTTATGGGAGCAGGTGATCTCACGATTCGGATGCCCCATCGAACTAGTCAGTGACCAGGGGACACACTTCATCAATGAAGTGATAACTCATCTCCTATCCACCTTCCTAATTATCCATCGGAAATCCTCTTCATATTACCCTCAAGCAACTGGCCAGGCGGAATCCACAAATAAGATTCTTGTCAACGTCCTAACCAAGGTAGTCTCGGCCTCACGCAGTGACTGGGATAACAAGCTGATAGCGGCCTCGTGGGCTTATCGCACATCTTACAAAACGGCCGTTTAACAAACCCCCTTTAGGTTGACTTACGGAACCGAAGCAATTCTCCCCATAGAATTCTTCGTGCCTAGCCTACGAATTGCGCTTCAGGAGCGCTGGGACGGAAAGGAAGCATGGACGCAACGCCTAGTAAAGCTCGAATGCCTCTCGGAGACTCGTATTCTAGGCCACTCATACACTCATATGCGAGAAGGCACGACGCAAGAGCTGGTTTGACAAGCATGTCAAGCAAGCCGACCTAGTGCTCATGTACTCAATCAAGGGGCACAAGCAAAAAATGAAGTTTTGAGGTCTTGGACCTTTTAGGGTCCGTGTGATCAGCCAAACCGTCAATGTCGAGCTCGAGAGTCTAGCCAGTGAAGGAATAGGCTTCTTCAATGGTAGCCACGTCAAGAAATACTATCCCCCCATGCATCCTTTGCATGAACCGCCAATGTGTTGAGATATCGAGCTCCATTCGTAATATGCCACGGTGACCGTTGTGCATTTATGTCACCGACTTGTCAGTTTTGCAAATGCGGTTGGTACACTGCCCATGAATAATAGCTAGATGACAGCTATCCTTATCTACTCTAGTTCGTGGCTCAGTTAGTATGCCACCTTAGTTAGTTGAGTTTGGTTTGAGACCCATATATAGGGTTCTTCTATTTCTATGTACTTGAGTTCCTTTTGGCTTACACAACTAAGAAGAGGAAAACTATTTTCAGTCTCCACCTTTGTGTATATTCCCCCATTGTGCAAGCAAGAAAGCTACAAGTGAGACTCGTTCCTTCTCTCCCACAATCTTGACATGGTATCAGAGCCTTGTTCGTGGTAAGGAGCTCAAGAAAGCAAACCAAGTTCGCGGTGTTCAGGTAAGAGGACCAGTGTTGCTTTCATTTTTCTGTTTTGGGAGCAAGTCTCTGCAGGTAGCACAGCTGGAAAGTGCAAGAGTGCATTGTCTCAGATTGAGATGCCCTTCGCGGTGTAGCAACAGGGCCGTATATGCTGCGGGCGAGGGCTTTAGTCCTCGATTGCTCTGTTTTTTTATTTAAGGCCATTTCAGGGCCTGTTTTGGAGGTGGAAGTTTTCTACACGCACTCAGGAAAAGGCCATGTTTTATGCTGTGCGACCACTGTTCTACAGGTTAGTAAAAAGTTACTATAGAAATTGCATCGTATGCTTGTGCGTAGAGACATTGGGAGTTACATAATCATCCTTGTTGCCTGCTGATGCAAAATCATCACTAGGAAGTGACTGTGTGGTCAAATATCACTTTCGTTAGTTTTGCAGATTTGCCCTTGTGAGGTTGAAGCTGTGTTTTTTACAGTGACATAATTTTTTGCAGTGTTCTATAATGGCGTCTGATTCTCTTTCACAGATTGTCACTGAAAAGCTTGACAAGAACAACTTCCAAGCATGGAATTTTAGAATGACGAATTTCTTAATGGGAAAAGGATATTGGGAATTTGTTATAGGAAATGAAGAAGAACCAGTTCTTCCTAATGTTTCCAATCAGCAGCAAATGCAGGCATTTAAAGCATGGCATGAGAGAGCCAGGAAAGTTATGTACTGGCTATCTATCAGTATTTTAGACTCTATGATTGTGCATATTCAAGATGCAAGTACGCCAAAGGAGGCATGGGATACTCTGTCAAAAATGTATAGCACAAATACGCAAGCCAGGAAAATGCAGCTCAATCAAGAGTTGCACAATGTGCAAAGAGAAAGTAAGAGCATCAATGACTACCACATGAAGGTGAAGAAGATTGCAGATGCACTTGCTTCCATTGGGTCGCCAGTGGAAGATGATGATTTAGTTTGTGTGACCTTGAATGGTCTAGGAAAGGATTATGCACAGTTCCGAACATCCATTTCCATCCGTGAAAGATTTCCTGATTTTGAGGAGTTGATTGCTCTTCTAATTTCTGAGGAGCAGAGAAATGGTGGTGCATCTTCTTCAGGAGGAACTTCAAAAGAAGCTGTCTTCTAGTCAAATGCTGGAAGAGGTAGAGGAGGCCGATCTGGAGGCCATGGTAGAAATCAAAATATGCACCAAACTCAAGAAAACCAGTCCTATGGAGGAGGATGTGGTAACTCTAGAGGCAGGGGGAGCCAAAGAGGTCGTGGTGGATGGCAAAGAGGCCAAAATGCGAACAGCAATGTTGAATGCTACTACTGTGGTAAAATGGGTCATATGGCTAAAGACTGCTATAAAAAGCAAAATGACATCATGAATGGAAAATTGCAACAAGGGAATTATGCATCTTCTAGTAGACAGGGTGATGACAGAAATGAGCATTTGTTTACGGTGCAGCACATGATCAATTCTGTGACAAGTGCAGAAGAAAGCAACGATGTGTGGTATGTTGACTCAGGTGCATCAAACCACATGACAGGTCATGCAGAATGGATGGAGGATGCAAGGAAAATCGAAAAACCAGGATTTATAGAGACTAGTGATGATACTGCACATCCTATTGTGCAGATTGGAAAAATTCATTTATCTATGTAGGATGGAAAAAAGAAATACCGGTCGGATGTATTTCATGTCCTGAATATCACCAAGAACCTAGTTTCTATTGGTCAAATGGTTGAGCAGGGCTTGCAGGTCAGATTTAATTCTCATGGATGCTTTGTTGAGGATATGAAAAATAAAGGTCGCTTGATAGCAAAAGGAAAGAAGAAGGGCAGAATGTTTACGTTGGATGCAGACATGCCTGAATTGAGTGCAGCAATGTTTGCACATGGGACCCGTGTAGTTGCAAATATTGATATCTGGCATAAACGCATTGGTCATGTTAATGTACAGCGATTTAAATCAATGCAAGCCCAAAATATTGTTGTAGGATTGCCTAAATTCAAGGTTACAGAAATGCATAAGGTATGTGAAGCCTGTCAGTTTGGAAAACAAGCAAGGAAACCATTTCCTAGACATGTTCAAGAGAGTAAGAAGTCACTCGAATTAATCCACTCTGATGTATGGACTACTAAAGCTGCGTCTCTTGGAGGCTGTCATTATTTTATCACTTTTATTGATGACTATAGCAGAAAAGTTTGGGTGTATTTTATGAAAAAAAAAGTGAAGTTTTTGGGCATTTCAAAACTCTTAAAGCTATGGTTGAAAAAGAAACAGGCCTGCAAATAAAATGCCTAAGGTCAGATGGAGGGGGAGAGTACCTCTCAAATGAGTTTGCAAGGTTCCTGCAGGAGCATAGCATAAAGCCTAGATAGACTAAAATATGATGGATTTACAACCATTCACTATGCATATATGGTCAAAGTGATACAGGAACCAGAACCCACTTCTTTTGAGCAAGCATGGGAAAAGAAAAATGGAAGAAAGCCACGGATGAAGAAATGGATGCCTTGGAAGCAATTGCTACATGGGAATTGGTACCTTTGCCTAAAGATAAGAACGCAATTGGTTGTAAGTGGGTTTATAAGGTGAAACACAATGCAGATGGTTCTGTGAATAGATACAAGGCAAGATTAGTAGTCAAGGGGTATGCACAAACATATGGCATTGATTATGAAGAAACATTCAGTCCGGTTGCAAGGATGGCAACCATAAGAGCAGTCATTGCTATGGCTGCATCAAAGGGATAGTCTTTACATCAGATGGATGTAAAGAATGCCTTCTTGCATGGTGATTTGCAAGAAGAGGTCTATATGGAGCAGCCACCAGGTTATGTGCATGATGTTCATCCTGAGTTTGTTTGCAAGTTGAAGAAAGTCTTGTATGGCTTGAAGCAAGCACCTACAGCATGGTCTGACAAGATAGGACAGTATCTTGTCACTATTGGCTTTCAGATTTCCAAGGCAGATTTCTCACTTTATGTGAGAAAAACAGAGAAAGGTATTATGCTGCTTGTCATTTATGTTGATGATTTGATTATGATAGGTGATAGTGATGAAGATATCCTTCATGTGAAAATGCTATTAAAGCAGAAGTTTGAGATGAAGGATTTGGGAGAGCTGAGTTATTTCTTGGGCATTGAGGTGATTAGATCACCAAGTGGGATATGGCTCTTGCAGAGGCAGTATGGATTGGGCATGCTGTCCAAATATGGGATGACATGCTGTAAGCCTATTTCAGTTCCTTTCGAGTAGAATGTGAAGTTAAGCGCAGATGCAGGTGAGCTTCTCAAAGACCCTACTATGTACAGACGCATAGTAGAAAGTTTGATTTATATGACTATTACCAGGCCAGATTTGAGCTATGCTGTTGGACTGGTAAGTCAGTTTATGCAAGCTCCAAGGAAACCACATTTGGATGCGGCTAGACGCATACTCAGGTATGTGAAGTCCACATTGCAGTATGGACTATTTTATGAGACTGGGGTTCAGATACAGTAGCATGGATACACTAATGCTGATTGGGCTGGTAGTATTTTTGATAGACGATCTACCAGTAGATATGTGTTCTCTTTTGGGAGTGCTACAGTCACTTGGAGCGGCAAGAAACAACCTACAGTTGCCTTGTCGAGCACAGAGGCTAAGTACAGGGGTGCAGCAATGGCTGCATGTGAGGTAGCTTGGTTGCATAAGCTACTTTATGATATGCATCAGCCTACAGATGGGCTAGTTGTCATTTATTGGGACAACATGAGTAGTATACACTTGGCAAATAACCCAGTCTATCATGCTAGAACAAAGCACATTGAGGTGCACTATCACTATGTGCGGGAGAGGGTTTTACTAGGTCTTATTGATCTAGTTTATGTCAGCACAGAGGATCAGGTAGTTGACATATTCACGAAGGCATTGGGCGCAGAGAAGTTGCGCAAGTTCAGAGACCTGCTTGGTGTGCAGGAATTGGGATTGAGCTCGAGGGGGAGTGTTGAGATATCAAGCTCCACTCGTGATATGCCAGGGTGATCGTTGTGCATTTATGTCACCGACTTGTCAGTTGCAGATGCGATTGGTACACCGCCCATGAATAATAGCTAGATGACAACTATCCTTATCTACTCTAGTTCGTGGCTCAGTTAGTATGCCACCTTAGTTAGTTGAGTTTGGTTTGAGACCCATATATAGGGTTCTTCTATTTCTATGTACTTGAGTTCTTTTTGGCTTACACAACTAAGAAGAGGAAAACTGTTTTCAGCCTCCACCTTTGTGTGTATTCCCCCATTGTGCAAGCAAGAAAGCTACAAGTGAGACTCCTTCCTTCTCTCCCACAATCTTGACACAATGTTGGAACCGCTAGTCAATGTCCGGGTAGCCACCATCACCGAAATCGATGACACAGATGAGAAAATCGTGGAACTTGCATACTTGCATATCACGGTCACTGCCAGGCGAACATGCATCTTCAATGTCTTAATTGACAAGGGAGCGGACTTCAATGACTTGACTCACGATCATTGGACCCAACTTGGCAAACCGCCACTACAACCCACTAACGCCAAGTTAAATTCATATGGGAGCCACTCATATGCACTCCTCGGCAAGTGCAAGGCTGCCATTTCTATCGAGACTAAAACTGTACCAATGATCTTCTACATGCTGCCAGACACCAAGGACGCAGGCACGGAGACGCTACTAGGGCGAACCTTCAAGAAGCAAACTCATTGCCACGTCGATTATGCATTGTAGTGCATTCACCTCGCCATAGGCAACATCTACATGGATACACCTTTCAACAAGGGTTGCGCAATGGAATAGTCCACACGACCACCGATAGGACTATTAGTATCCGAATCTAAGGAGAAGGGTAGTGCTCGGCCACCACCTCTCAAGAACCACTACTCGTGGTAACAAAAGCTAAGGCTCAACAGACTAGGTTCCAATGGAGGCCTAAACAGCCACAATCGCCGCCTAGGAGTCGTCGCACACAACCTCATAAGATCCAAAGCACTAAACCTAGGATGCCAAGGCACAATTCTAGAAATCAGGGCATGATTCGACAAAGGTGAATCTCCAAAGCCCTCTTGCACGTGCAAGGCTACTATGAGGAAAAAACCTCGTTATATATCCCAAAAGCCCACTTGGCTAAGACCGCCACTTGTATGCTACCCCCAAGCTTGATCACTCTCAGCCCCATCAAACCTCAAAACCACGAGCCGCAGTGCTCCACAGGCCCACATCCATCAAGCCCATCTACACATATGCCCGAGAGACTTGAACAACCCTATCGGCCCAAACGACAGACACTGTTGCATGACCCATTACCCACTAGAGTCCATCCGACTACAATGATCCACTCTGAAGGCAACAGTCCATCACTAGTAGCTACTGCTCCCCCAGCCCTAAAACAGGAAGCCCAACCGCAACATAAGGCACACCCGCAACCACAACTATCCACTATCAAAGGCTCTAGTGCTATCAAACCCCAACCACGAGCACGTCTTAAACCCTCCTATGAGCGAAAGTCATTTTGGACACTGGCCTCCGATCTAGCCGAAGATACAGGGGAAGACATAGTTGATTGCATTAGATGGCTCGATGCCACCTTCAGAGAGCTAGCTCTAAGCTATGACCGCTTGGACTTAGGCTTGTTGCCTGAGCCTTTTGCAACCGAAATTCGCACGATGCCTTGTTCTTGGGAGACATTTGAACTTGCCTTCGCAAAGGTAGCAAACTCCGCTGCTGTATTGCTCGACAGCGAGGTCTCTAAAGAGCAAGCCCTCAAATAGCACCTCATAATGTCATACGATCAATGAACCACTTCTGCCATCACCGACCAAGAAATTGCAGAATTATCCCAACTTGCTGGGGCTGAATCCCCATTCTTGCGGCACTGGTACACTCTTAGGTTGCAAAGGGAAGTAGAGGGATGTCGAGTCATGGCCAATGCGGAGCAGCGCCGCGCAATCAAAACAGCAAAGTACGACCCCACTTATATCATGCCAACCTTGTACAGAGTGTTAACCACTCTTCGCAACCACCCCCTGGAAGAGCACATCAGGGGACATCCTTACCTCAATCGCCTACTGACTGAGGAGGAGCTAAACATTGCTAGCCGCGGTGCCTCCCGTCCTAACAAATGTTCTCACTTACATAACACACGTTGGCACTCACCCTTTTGATCTCGATCGTGCAGCTCAGTTAGAGTACAACCCCGATTTTTACACTTGGTTCCTACGCCAGTGACTCCTAAGACCCATTGCCAAAGGTCCTCAACCTCCCACACCTTCAATCCTAGTAAGGATTCTTCTCAAGCTGGGAAGGGAAGGGGAGTAAGGTGAATTAAGAGATCAATTAAAACTTGTGAAAATCAAGCAAAATGCATAAGCACGTAGACAACGAGCGAGGTAGGAAGATGTCAAGAGAACTTTAAAATAAAAGGCAAAAAGTTAAAGCTGAAAGGGAAGGCTCCACATTGGATAAGATTTTAAGGCTTTCATTCAGTAAACACATAGAGTCTTTCCTTTTTAGTCTATGATTTTTTTTGTGAATTGTTAATTTGGAAGCACTAATGGAAACTGGGATTTATGATAGGAACGAAAGATGTCGCAACAAGACCATGCCCACACCGACTTCAATTCACGGAAAAGGAAAGAGCGCAGTGCAGCATCACTCTGGAGAGCCGTGCCTACAACCAGCTAAAGTTCCGAACCATTCATAACATAGAAGGTTTGGTGGCCAAGGAGGAGGAGGCCCAAGAAAGTCATTGAAAAATGCAACTTCACCAAGTACCTGGAAAGATTCGCACAAGAACTCGACCACACAAAGTGTGTGGAATTTCTCAGGTGTTACGACCCCGACAACAAGTGTGGCACCGTCACAATAGGAAGGGGACAAAATGCCAAACAGGTGCAGGTTCGCTTAACCCCCACCTTGGTGGAGAAGGCGTTGGGACTGGAGCCGAAAATAGAAAAGAAGTAGAAGAGAGATGTATATGCCATGCTGAGGATGAGAAAGAAGGGCGTACTGACAAATAACGGCATCAACATCCAAGACATCCCTGATGCAGAAACCAGATTGCAGGCAAAACTGGTACATGCGCTCTTCTCTAGCCAGTGCTACAACGCATTGATGCACCGAATCAGTGTGCTTGTGCTGGAGAACGTAGCGGCTCATACCCTGCATGAAGTCGATTGGAACGGCTATGTGCGTAAAACTATCAACCAGGTGGCTAAAGCACTGGCTTTAGGAAGCACGCCCGCAGGAGGAGAGTCTCCAGCTTCGAGGACCACAGAAAGAAAGAAGGCCTCGTCCAAGGCCTCGTTCATAGCCTATGGAAGCATTTTAACTATGCTCATCCAGGAGGCAGTGAAAGAGACGCAGGATGCAAAAGAAGGGGAAGGGGAAATGCCCGACATGTCACCCCCTCATCAATACTAAGAGAGGTCCAGCGACAAGACTGAGACTGATAAGGAAGGACAAGGGCAAGAAGAGCAATCAAGCAAACAGGTCAAGGAACCCAAGAAGAAGACAGCGCAGAAGAAAAAGAAACTGGATGAAGGCCACAGGAAGGACAAAGAGGATTTGGAAAAAGTAAAAAGACAATCTCTCAAGGAGGCCGAGGAGAGGAAGAAGAAGAGGGAAACATGAAGAGGAAGAAACAACAGAACAACTTAAGAGGGCTAAAAAGGCGTCAAAACAGGAGGCTGAGAAGAGAAAAAGAGAAGAGCAAGAAGAAAATGAGAAACTGGAGGAAGAATACAAGAAGGCCAAAAAAGAAAGGCAAAGAAGAGCTGTGGAGGAAGAAGAGGAGCTAAGAAGGAAGGAGGAGGAGGACTTGGCCGAAGCCACACGTCGGTCCATTGAGCAACAGTGCAAGGCTGATGATCCAGGAGCCTGGAGCCAACTGAGGGAAGAAGGGCCTAGCTCTAGCATGCAAGTACCAGAAGTCGCGCCTCCCCTATCCTGGAAGGCAAAGGCAAGGCCCTCCTCCATCCTATCCCCACCCTCATAGCACCCTCCACCGAACCAACTATACTCACCCCTAGCATCCCCACCAGCATGGAAGTTTCCAACTTCGTGGCCTGGATGCAATATTTCATCAGTAAAGAAATGGCCCAGGGGAAGAGCACAGAAACCACGGCCACGGGGCAAAAGCGGCCAGCAACGGATGTTGAGTCAAGGCAAGACCAGAAGCGTCCGCGAGTGGAGGCCTCAACCACCCCAACCCACACAAGAATGATGCCACCAGCCAGTTACTACAAGTATGTCGCCGAGCTGCTCTCCCAATTGGAGAGGGCAAAGGAGGAAAAGAGAATGGCTAGCTGAGTTGATGGCAAAAAAGAAGTTAGTAGTCGCCTTCCAGCTGGAGAAAATCCACATAATAGCAATGCAACAACGACAAATCTTTGACCTCAAGCAGGAATTATAGGCCAAAGAAGACATGGAAAAAAGCTACAAACAATGGCTCGAGGAGAAAAATCAAGAACTAGTGCAACTGCAGCGGGAATACAAGCTCCTCTTGATGCAACATGGGGAACTAGAGACAAAAACCGCCAACATCGAGCAAATGATGGAGGAACTAAATGCCAAAGAAGAGGAGAGAAGGCAAGAGAGGGGCAGCAACGAAAAGAGATCGACCAATCAACTGCACCTCGGAAGGAAAGAGTACGAGAATATGAGCAGAGAACTCAGAGCCCAGGAGCAGAAGCTTGTCACCCTAGCACAGAAGCAGGGGGAGAGCACGGAAGGAATGAACAAAAGAGTAGAGGAATGGGCCGCGCAAAATGAGAAATGGGTGAAGGCACTTGCATGGCGCCTTACTTTGGTGGAAAAAGTAAAAATCCTGGCAAAAAGTAAAGCAGATGCTGCCCAGACAGCCTTCAGTTGCCCAACAACAAGCTTTCCTCAACACATTATTGGACACGACCCAGCCAGAGAAAAAGGAGTCGTTGGAGGTGGTGCAGAAGAAACTAAGCATCAAACGTAGGGCCCTGCATGCGGGGCTACAAATGCCACCCCAACCTGCGGAGGTTAGGCTAGGCTTAGAAGAACAACGAAAGTACCTACTATTGGCCAGCCTAACCC
This sequence comes from Lygodium microphyllum, assembly GCF_053477565.2. Classification (NCBI taxonomy): domain Eukaryota; kingdom Viridiplantae; phylum Streptophyta; class Polypodiopsida; order Schizaeales; family Lygodiaceae; genus Lygodium; species Lygodium microphyllum. The sequence goes on from NC_141136.1 coordinate 171,942,737, forward strand.
CCTAGGAGTTGGACGCACTCGGCTTTGAGGAAGGAGTGCAACTAGAAGACCGGCAAGGGGAGGAGGCTGACATTGAATTCATCATAAGGAGAACCAGCGAAGAGATAATCCCACAACCCCCCTCGCCGCATGATCAAGAACAGCAACAGATTGACCCACCCTCGGACAGACAAACCGTGCTCAGGGAGCGACGGAGGAAATTAGTTGAAGAAACCACGAGGCAGTTAAGAGCCAAACAAGTCATGCGGCCGTCCACACCCCTCCCACCGTGCCCCGATGACCTCCCTGTGGGATTCCACGCGGAGCTAGTGATTTGGAAACAGCAAGAAAACGAAAAGGACCCTTTCACCTTCAGCTTCCTCATGCCTAACAGCCTGAGGAGGGTCCTACCAATTTAGGTAATGGAGGAGGTGATCGCGACTAGTGGCTGACTGGGCCAAAAATGGCTGGAGAAAAGAGAAAAGACCCCCACTCTGTGGGGCACGGAGGAAGCAGAGTTTTGGCAAGACAAGGTGTTCGAAATACCACATACTGTACAGGGCTACAACTACCAACCTCTTTGGAGGAGGTGAGTATGCGATATTAGCATGCTCACCTAGATGGCGTTTTGCAACACCCTACCCTACAAGAGGAACGACCCCACATTCATGGCGTATCCTCGTAGGGTAGGTGTGGATTTTGTTGCCACCCTCCATGGGGGACATGATTTTCCCATCATCTACAACAACGCTGCCTCCTTCGAGCATGCCCTCCTTTTTTACTTAGGAAGCCTAAATGATTCCATGACGTGCTTTCTCACGGACTTCTCCTCCTGTCCTGATCCCGCCTTTATAACTACTTGTAATTACCTTAGGCTAGTTAAGCTATTACTCAAGCAGGACCTGGCCCCACAAGAGCGTGGCATGCCTCCCCTCTTTTTTGATCCCAACACTATTGATAGCTGCACCATGGCGCGCCTAGTGATGTGAGCTAGCCTTCTTCACTCCTTTTGCCTAGGTCTCCTAGAAGATGTGAACGACAGCTAGTTTACTAGGTGCAACAATCCCTTCCTCTCCACCACCTCCCTCCACGTCCGCATGAACCTCAAAGGGTACATGCAAAGCCGTCAATTTTTGAGCAAGTCCATCTGACCCCCTTCTCCGCCTCAATCAGACAAGGAAGATTAGGTACAGGCTGTCGTTCTCCTAGTGTAATACCAAAAAAAAAAAAGAAGCACACCGCACAGGCGGATCCTTACGCATGGAATAAACAAGACAACTCACTTCCACAAGCACTCAACACCACATAAAGCACAATCACCGCACCTAGGGGTCCTCGAGTTAGACGTGCCCAGTGGCTTCGGTCGGTCGGCTCCACTCCTAACCCCCTAGCCCTTTTTGCTCCCCCACTTCACGCTTAGGGCCCATCAAGGATAGGACATACCTAGGGAGGCCACTCACCTATGGTTAGACCTGTCACCCTGAGCCACTTGCAGTGCACACTACGATAGACACCCCCCTCCTTAGGTGGAGCACCACCCCCTGTCCTTCCAAGCACCATCAATGTGCCCACCCACAGACTTTGGAGGCCCTGTCAACCGCTAGCTATCTGTTACTTATCCAACCAACCTTACTACCACGCTTCCACGAGCACTCGAGTCTACATGCTGCCCTGCCCTCACATGACTGCTCCGCCAACTGCCTCTTAAAACACCAATAGTCGACAAGAGTGCCATGGGACTGGCACCCGTCTCGGAGGGGGGTAATGTTAACCCCAATCCGAGAAGGCGGAAGGACGAATGAAAAAGCTGAAAGAAGATGGAAAAGGGGCAAGGACATGCAGGCGGTCTCCAAAGCTAAGCCGCGGCCAAAAGCGTAGTTTTAAATAAAAGGCGCCTCAAAAACTCAAAAAACTCTTGTAAAAGAGCGCCAAGCTCCCTCCTGTGCCACTATAAAAGAATAGTTGAATATAGGCCTAGGGCATGAAGCAAAAAGAGGGAACTAGAAAAAGGGACCTTTCCACAATGGTCGATTATGTAAAAAAGGATGGGTGCCCATGGGGTTTTAGGGTTTGTATATATAAAGTTCAAAAAGCGAATGGAAGCTCATTCTTTGGTGTGTGCCCAACAAGAGCTCTTCTCTTCTTTTCTTCTTTTCCTCTCCTTGCTTGTGTGTGCTCTTGAGAGAGGGAGTGATTGTGAGTGTGAGGGAGTGAGTGAGTGGGAGTGAGGGATCAAGGGGGTGAAGCTCTTCACCATCTTCTCTTCTCTTTCCTTCTCTTGCGCATGTAGCTATGGCAATTGGAGCTTGGAGATGGAGGAGGCTTGAGCATGCTTGAGCTAGCATCTAGGATCGTGGAGCTACCAGAGTGTGAAAGAGAGAAGGCAACTCATATCGGCATCAAGGTAAGCTCACTACACTCGTAGGATCAAGGGTGCGTCGGCTATGTGAGAGGTAGCCATTAGAGCTCGCTGGAACGCTTGAAACAATAAGCGGTCCATGGGTCTTGGCGGTTGAGGCTCCCACAAGCATTTTTCAAAATGACTTTGAGCCTCTGATTATCACTTTAGTTGCTCTATCTCTAAGAGATTTGGTTGGCAAAGTGCTTCCTTGAATGTCACAGTTAAGCACAGTTCATCAGCCTCCTCGTTAGAGATGAGTTGCATGCATTCATGTAGGAGCTTGACATAGTATTGTATCCACTCTTGATTGGTCAATGTAAGTTTTGTTGTCGATGGATTGAGTGTTGCAAGAAACTGTTGATGGTAATGGTTGCTTTGATTTATCAAAACACACAGGTGAAAACAACGGTAGTCTCAATTGGCATCTACAGCCACTTGCAACTACCGTTGTTTTCATTGTTTTCTCCCTTTTTTCTTGGGCAATTGAGGTGTATCCTTTAAATATTCAAGACCCTGAACTACGTCAACCATTGATGTGCTTGGTTGGGCCTCAATATTTCTCTTTTTTCTAGCATGCCCTTATGGGACATAGCCATGGCTAGTTGAATAGCCTCGCAAGGTTGTGAGGGTACAACTGCCTCTCTTCTTGGAGAGTCTAGCTCTTTAGTTAATTCCCTTGCGTTTAGCTCCTCATCCTATTCCATTGGTAGTTGCACCTGGTTGGGTGTTTTCTCTAAACTCTTGTCCTTACCCATTGGAACATACCTCCATTGCTTCTTATCAGAGCAAGTTGTGTTTAGAGCTATTTTTCTCTTGCTCTGGAGGTTCGGGTGACTCTAGTGTAGAACCAAGAGGCAGTTTTGGATTCTTGTCATGTAAGCTTGGATGAAACCAACTCGAGAAGTCAGGGTTTTATTGATGGGAAGCATACAGATCAAGAATTGCAGGGACTTGAGTGAGGCAAAAGACATATGCACAGACATCAAGAATTGTGCTCCCTACTCCTAGCCTACTAGCCATGTGTAGATCTTCTTCTAGAAGCAGTTTATCGTACAAGGGATGTTTTTGGACGTATACTAATTCATTCTTCTGATAATCACTCCCTCCTTTAAATGTTCCTACATGTTAAAACAAGCACCTTGTTCAAAATTACCATAGCCCGCTTTGCTTCCTTCACAATCACACCAACAGGGCCATGGGCACCCACTTGCATTTAGAAGTGTGGAAAGGGGGAGGGGTAGGGGACCATCCCTTAATTTTTTCACATAGTGCATTTTCTTTTCTTTGGGGGAGGGATCAGGGGCCCTTGGCATGCACCCCCTACCAGTTTAAATTTTTTCTTTAATGTTTGGGAGGGCCTAAGCCCCCTACACATCTGCACTTGCATACTGTGTCAAAGGGGAGGGGAATCTTGTACCTCTTTCCCCTCCCCTCCCCCCCAAATTATTTTCTTTCAAGTTGGGGGGCCCAAGCCCCCCCAGGTGTTTGCATGCAAATGCTTGTAGGGGAACCGTGAGCACCTCCATTGCATTTATAAAGTGTGGAGGAGGAGCCAAGAGAAACCCTCCCCCTTGCCACCCGCTTGCCTGAATTTTGTTCACATTACACGTTTTTGGGATAAGGGAGCTCTTGGCATTGCTTTTGGAGATATGAGACTTGAAAAATTGAAGTAGAAAAAAACATGTCATGCTTTTTGTGCTTTCTTTTTGTTTTTGGCAAGTTTGTGTGCAAGTTATGATTTGGGAGGATCGTGTCAATTTTGGCACATGCTTTTCTTGGGAAACACATCATTCATGGAAAAAGCCCATTCTGGATGCATTGGGAAAAAAGTTGAATGAACTATTATCTCTATAATCTTCTTCTTCCAAAAATCCAAGATTCAGATCATGAATGTGATTGTGATTGTGATCGAGATTTCAAGTGAAAGTGAGATTGAGAGTGAAATAGCAATTCTTTCATGTACATGAAATCAGCTTGGGGTGGTTGGGAGATTCGAGCTCTACATCAAAGTGCAATTTTTTATTGTGCTATCTATTGCTCCTCTGTTTCCTTCAAATTATATTATAAATTTCTATTTCTATCTTTCTACTTGGATCTCTCTATCAAAAATTGTGTTGAGTTTTGTCAGATTGTGATCACTCTTATTGCACCCTTAGGGGTTTACTTGGTCCCGAAGAAACTAAGCATGGGTAGAAAGGCTATATTCCATAGTTAACATGGACTCTACTATTTTCCTAAGGGAGGATTTATCACTAGAAAAATAGTTGGTTTCCCTTGGAAGTTCCGTATCTTAGTATTGCCTCTCTTTAGTGTAAGGGGGGGATATTGGATGATAGTTCACCTATCATAAAGATAAGCCTTGATAGGCTCAAGTACTTTCTTAACTAGCGACTAAAAGTGGGTCACCTACCACAAGCAATAACTCTCACATAGCACCTATTTATTGACTATGGATCTTACCTAACACTCTCTTGTAGTTGTATATAAACCACTCATGTTGGGGGTAAAGGTGCCTCTACCTGGCCGCTCATTTACTCACTTTACATTGTTCTTGCACACTTGTATACTATAGGTACTGGTTGCTTATCATTGTCACTTTATTCTTTCAATGACTATTGATTAAAAGAAGGCCATTCACACCTTATGACTGTTGGAGTTTCCATTATAGGCAAATGGCCCAAGACAGTGGCGGCAACAACAAGAGGAGCAATGGTGGTGGCCCAATACAATGGCTGGAGGGCATGGTGATAGCGGAACAAGGAGACGGGTGTGGCGGCGCAAGGCCCAAGATCGAGGGAATAGGAGGAAGAGGAGGAGAAAAACAAGGAGGAGGAGAGGAAGGAGGAGGAGGAGGAGGAGGAGGAGGAGAACAGGGACAAAAGGAGATGGGGAAGGAGGAGGGGAGAGAGAGAGAGAGAGAGAGAGAGAGAGAGAGGGGGTCGAGGAGTGAGAAAGAAAGAGAGAGAAGAGAGAAGACGAAAGAAGGAGAGGGGGTGAGCGGACGCAGGAAGGCAGTTAGAGGGGGAAAAAGGAAGGTGGCTCCGAGGGGCTATCAGAACGAAACCACATCATCAAGATCAACAATAGGGTTATTAGGAGCATTAGGTAAAAGCACATCAATCATCGTTCAAGGAATGAGGAAGCTATCAATGGTGATTGTCAAGATCCCCAGGGAGGGTAATACTTCTTGAAGCGATACCCATTAATCATGAAGGGATCATCCAAAGCATCGACTATCTAAGCTGAGACAAAGCCATTAGGATTGATGGCAAGTACCTTATAAGGGCCCATCTAGCATTGTCGAAGCTTGCCTAGAAACTTGCCAAATCAGAAATCATAAACTAGGACAAAGTCGCCTTCTTGAACTCCTTCCGCTTGATGAAGCTGTCATGATTGACCTTTCTACGAGCTTGCGTGGCTTCCATGCACTATAGGGCCATCCTGCAAATCTCATCGAGACACTCCAAGTGCAAAAGACGGTGTTGCAAGGACTCATCATCTCCCAAGTGTTCTTCGATCGCCACGTGCAGAAAGGGTAGCTCGAGTTCAACAAGAAAGTTAGCTTTTGTTCCACACACCATGTGGAAAGGGATTTTTCCTATAGTTGCCTTATGGGAGGTTCTGTACACCTATAGGGCCTCTATAAGTCGATTATCCCAATCATGACAATGTGCATCTATCGTTCTTATCAAAATCGAGCAAAGGATGTGATTGGTAACTCCGACTTGGCCATTGGCTCTGGGGTAATAGGGTGTGAACTTACGATAACGGATCTTATATAATTCTGTCAACTCTTCCATAATCTTGTTGAGGAAGTGAGTACCTCCATCACACTGACGAGCTCTAGGGGGCTGCCAAAATGAATAATGATATTGTCATATAGGAACAAGGCCACACTATTACCATCATCCCACTTTAGAGCTTTGGCTTCACACCACTTGGTTACGTAGTCTGTACAAACCAAGATGTATCTATTTTGCTTCCTTCTGGTTGGCGGATCAGGACCCATGAAATCAATCCCCCAATCCTCAAATAGCTTTAGGAAGAATGGGTTGCAGGGGCATGGCACTGGATTTGGTAGGCTCTCCCATTTGCTGACAGGCATCACAACGTTTATAGTAATCATAGGCATCCTTATGGAGGATCGCGGCCACCAATATCCTCCAAGCAAAGCCTTTCTAGCTGTCGCTTCTCTTGTGAAGTGTCCACCATAGGGCTCTTCATGGCATGCTTTAAGAATAATTCCAATCTCTTCTCCTACAACACATCATTGCAAGACTTTGTCCTTGCCTTTCTTGTATAGAGCACCACCTAACAGGGTGTAGGGTGCTAATTCTCACAAAAGCATCTTCTTCTTATGGCTTGAGATACCCAAGGGGTACTGTTGGGTTGCCAGGAGGTTGGCTATGTTTGCGTACCATGGGATAATTGTTTCAATAAGAAACAAGGAAGCATTAGGAAGGTCTGGATCATCTTGCTCTTTTTCATCATCTCTTTGAGGGATTCGCAACAGATGATTAGCTAGGACATAAGAGCAGACGGGTTTAGTAACCACTTCAAAGTCAAACTCTTGAAAGAAAACCATCTCATCATTCTTTCCTTCACATCGGCCTTGTTCATCAAAAAGGACAGTGATTCATGGTCCATATAGAATTTGAAATGCATCGACAGTAGATAATATTGAAACTTCTCCAAGGCAAACACCATTCCTAGACACTCAGGCTCCATCACTGTGTAGTTTTGCTCTTTGTTGGTTACTTTTTGACTTGCATAATAGATAGGTTGATCTAACTTAGAGGGGCCCTTTTGGCATAAGACTGTACCTAGGCCTTCAATTGACGCATTAGTGTACACATGGAACTCCTTCGTCCAATCAGGAGGTTGCATGATGGGTGCTTCAATTAAACATTGCTTCAGGGTGTTGAATGCCTTCTCACAATTAGTAGCCCATGTAAACTCATCATCTTTTCTAGGAGTTTATGCAAAGGGGCTGCCTTTGTCGCAAAGTGCGCAATGAATTTTTTGTAATAGCCTACATGGCCAAGAAATCCCCTCAATTGTCTTAGGTTTCTTGGGGCTATTAAGGCAGCAATCTTCTCAATCTTAGCAGGATCTGTTGCTATCCCTTGTGCAGAGACAATGTGGCCTAGAAGAACTCCAGATGAGACGCCAAAGATAAATTGGTTAGGGTTGAGAGAAATCCCATACTCTCAACATCTATCAATGAAGCACTACTCTAGGTGTCCCCAATGCTCATGGATTAGACTATGGACACAAAAGTCATCAAGGTACACCTCAATGAAATCATGTAGATGGTTTTGAAAGGCAACCATCATCACTCATTGAAAGTAACAGGAGCATTACAGAGCCCAAACGGCATCACTTTGTAAGCATAGGTTCCCCATTGTGTTGTGAAGGTTGTTTTGGATTCGTCCTCTTCTGCAATTTGAACTTGATTGTATCCACTGAATCCATCCAAGAGGGAATAGAGCTCATGGCCTGCCACTGTGTCCAATAGTTGGTCTATGAAAGGAATAGGGAAATGATCCTTCTTCATCTTGGAATTCAACTTTCAGAAGTCCACACATATTCACAGTTTCTCGTTCTTCTTGGGTACTACCACAATGGGTGAAACCCATTCACTGTTAGCCACTGGATAAATGAACTCGGCTTCAAGGAGCTTTAGTAATTCGACCTTCACTAGAGCATAATAATTTGGATTCATGCACCTCTGTCTTTGCCTCACAGGTTTGGTATCAGGATTTAGGTCGACATGGTGTTGGCATATTGTGGGATCAATCCCCTTCAGATCTGTATACAACTATGTAAACACGTCTATGTTCTCCTTTAGTAGGTGTTGCATGACCAGTATTTTTTCTTCTGGAAGATTTAGACCTACCTTTAGGTGACATTCAGTACCATCAACATCCAAGAATGTCAATTGCTTTTCACCTTCCACTTCATGGATAAATGTCCCACATATTGGTTCTGGGTAGAGATCTAACTCTTTCAAGGGAGTGGTCTCCTCTTCTGATGATGCACCGGAACTATTGTCCTCTTTTAATGGAGGCTTAGCTCGCAACTTCTAGTGGATTGCTAATTGGACAAATAGGAGATTGTTAGTGCACTAGGCATCCCACGTGTCTTGGTGTTGAGCATCCAGGAACAAATGCCACCTCTTTTCTTTCTTGTTTTTGTGAACTCTCACTAACCATGACTCTTGAAGCTTCTTCACGATCTTCCACTTGATGATGTCTGGAAACTTCTCAATGAATGTCAGATCTTCCATGGATGGTCATTCTCTCTATTTCTACACCTCAGTTTGTTCCCAAACAATTTACCACCAAGATGCATGTCTCTATTGCTTCAACAGAAAGAGGAAATAGTCCTCCACATAGAGCCTGCATTATGATGGTAATATATTTCCGCCATTGTGGGATGAACTTCTTGTGGAATTGGCTTTGGTAAAATGAGAATATCCAATTTTTCAATAGAAGGAACTTTGCAAACATCCATTGAATTCTTATTTTCTTGCCAATGCCATTTCCTTCATTTTCAGCCTCTTCTGATGCTTGTTGATGGCAGTTTTCCCTGGTTACACACCAAAAACATGGAGCCCCAAAAGGAACACTAAGGAAATAGGGTTTCTAGTGTAAGAAAATCTATCTTGTAACATCAACAACCATGTCTTTCATCTTTTATATGATCACAACAAAGAAAACAACACCATGAACAAAAAATCTTCATGCAGCTTCATAGAAATAATTCTCCCATGGCTTTAACTTTAACAAAATCTATCATTCTCTTCATATTCTTCATATTATTCATTGATAGATATGAAAAAAAAAAGAATACTCCACTTTGAATGGAAAAATATCACATATGATTCATCTTCAAAGATCTCCTAGCTTTCTCTCACAATCTCTTATATGTAGATACATTGTTTTACATAAAATTGGCTATCTCTGACTCTCTCTTTCTCTCTCCATCAATAGTACATCATCTCCTCACTAAAATACTCAATAATCACTCATAATAATCCTTCTTTGGTCATGGATGCCCCTTCCAAAAGGTGTCTCTAATATGAAAGGTCACCAAAGCCATTACAGTGACACTTCATAGCTCATCACTGTCACTTCAGTCCAGTCTTCTCTTGAGTCTTCAGCGACTGCTTCTTTGACTTCCTTGAGATCTTTTGAAATTACATTCACCTCTTTCCAAGGCTAGAAGAAATTCCCAAAGTCACACATACATTCGATAGAACACTTACAGATGCATACAGAACAGAACATGAACAAGAACAGAGGAAAAGCTCAACAGAGGGTTACATAAGGTCAATAGAAAACATCAGAACCTCATAAATCATACTAAAACCATTCCAAACTATCAAAAACCATTAAATGAGCTTTTAAACATTGTCAACTTTCATCAATCATTACTCCATCCTTCATACAGAAGAAAAGCAGAACAAAATAGAAGCTAAACAGAACCAATCAAATCATCAACAGAACCTATCAGAACATCGCACAGTCTCATATCTTTACTAGAAATCATCATGAGCTTCCAAAACATAATCAAACTCATCTAAAACACTTTCAAAATAATTAAATATCATTCAAAATCCATCAAAATTCAACCATTAAGTCTTCAAAAACAACAAAAATCAACCAAAAAACCTAGTCATTTCAGCATTCAACACTCCAACATAGCCACCATGATTTGTGGTAGCTGTCTTGGCTACCTTGGCTATCCCACATTCAAATGTGAGCACTCATCTCTAGCTTTCAGCTTACCAATACAGTTCTTCATCACTAAGGTAACCTCCTTCACATTCAACATTCACATTTGGGTGTGCATTGGAGCTAAATATCTTCAAATATTGATTGTTTTCTCATGAAAAGTCTGATATATATCCTATGGATATCAAATAGTAAACTTTATAGTACATATTTTCTAAGGATAGGTCTACTATTGTATACCCTATGGACAATAAACAGTTAACTTCATAATGTATGTTTAATACTTTAGTAATACTATTTTGGTATTTAAATAGTATGGAAATGCTTTGAGATGTTATTTGGCTTGGATAGAGCTCAATTAGCCTAGTTTTGAAGGGGTTCATTGCTATAATAACAGTTTCAACATGAAGCATATAATGTAAGACATTATGCTTGGAATGTCTCTTACACCTACATGGTATTTCAAGTATGCTACATATCTATAGTCATGTCTAGCATTGATGTATGAGCCTAGATATGGTTATGGCATCCTTTGGCACTTGGATATTGGCTAACTTGATGTGCTTGGGCTTTGGTTAGTTTCTTTGAGCTTCCATGCTTACTCACTTACCAATATGGAAGCCTCATTGGACACTTTTGCTTCTAGATGTATTTGTAATGTGCTTGGGCTTGCTCAATGCTTTGATGTATATATCTTGAGCTTTGATATTGCTCACTCTATATTTTAGATTCACTTCTAGTAGGAGACACTTGTACTTACTTAGTAGAGCTTCATTCGTTATATATGTGCTCTCTTGTATGCTATTGGATGCACTTACTTCCATTTGAGGGTTGATTTAATTCGATATGCTTTGGACACTAACACTTACATCTATCAATAGTTTGTCACTTTGTCAGTGATGCATACATGCATATTGGTTATGGTACTGAACGTCATTACTCTTTGCTTAGTGAGTTGTGCATTTGGCAGATCTTGATAGTTTCTCTTGAGATATTCTATATAGATGGTATATATGCTTATGGGATGTATAGTTTACTAACACTTTGAGTTCATGACAATCTTTGGTACCGATGTTCTATGCTGATTCACTACTCGTTGTAGTCTTTTGTATCATATTTGCTACACGCATTTCCCTAGTAGTGGAACCTTGACTTTTTGTCCACATTTGAATGAACATATACTATTGCCTTTATTTCAACATTGTTGGAATTAGAGTTTTTAGCATTCTTTTGGAGAGCAAACAATTTATTTTGGCACTCTTTTGATTGTGATTTGTGGATAGCTATACCCTCATTTGTTCCTACCCTTTTGCCTCCATTTTGCATTAGTTTTGGGACTATTTTTTTGAATTTATAGTATCCCATACTAGTATCATTTGCAAATAGTTGTAGTCATTATGGCAGGGTCATCAACTGCCGATAGTGCTATTTTCAATATTAAAAAGCTTGATGAAAATAACTTCCAATATTCGAAAATGTAGATATAGTAAGTCTTAGTGCAAAGGCAAGTTGAATCATTGAAGTTAGAGGGTATAAAACTCGACTTTTATGATGTAGATGATTGGGTAGAACTTGATGAGCTATGCAAGTCCACTATCATTTTGTCATTATCAAAGTAGGTGTATCTTAATATCACTGACAGTGAGGGTGGTGCTTATACATCATGGAAAAAGATTTGTGATCTTTATGATAAGCAAACTCCTGCATTTCAGTTATACTAATTGAAGAAGCTTATGGACCTTTACCTAAAGGAGTGTGCATCTATCTCTACTCATTTGAATGAGTTTCATTCTATTTTTAGCTAGCTTATGATATAGGGAATTCAGTTTGAAGTTAATATCAAGTCTTTGTTCTTGTTTATTACATTGCGTGAGTCATGGGACACCTTTTGTACTCTATGAGTACTCATCTCCTTGAGAGTGATTTTAAATATAATGATATGAAGAGTGCTCTATTGAATAGAAGAGGTAAACAAGAAGAACATTGATGCAGCTTGCACTTCTCATGCATCGAGTGTTAGAGGCAGAAACAGTCGCAATGGCAATAATAACCATGGTAGAGACTCATCACCCAATAGGGGCAAGTCTTAGTCTCTTGGGCAATCTTGCAGTAAATTCTGTAGACATTAGTTCTATTTGACATGTCATTATTGTGGGCAGTAGGGTTATGTTAGGCCACACTTCCATAAAATGCACAATGAGAAAGGCAAGGGAAAAGCATAAGATTAATGCAAATTTTGATGATTGTAGCATTGTTCCTAGTAAGTCCAACATGAAGATTGAAGAGATAAATGTAGTGCAACCTGAGTTTGATGATGACTATATCTTAACTACTTTATCTCTTGATGCTACTCAATTGAGTGGTGCTTCCTATACTTCCTCTCAATGTTGGCTATTGGATTAAGGGGCTTCTTTTCATGTTACCCCATAGCATGATTGTGCTCATACCTATCACAGCCTTATAGGTTTTGTGAGACTAGAAAATGATACTACATTAGGTATCGTTTGCATTGGGAATGTTAGACTATAGTTAATCGACCCAGCTACCTCTGCCACCTTCGATGAGATTCAATTTTCCCTTGAAAGTTGGATTTTTTGGCAAATTTTGAGCACTTTTTTGGGGGAAAAATCCACCGCTCATTAGTGACCACGGGATAGGGCGACTCAGCCCGTCGAATCCCATAAACAAATCTGCACATCAACACAACCACAAAGAGCATCAAGCTGATGCAAAATAGAGACAATAAAACACATCATAGCTCTCACCCCACCCCCTAACAAAACCAAGGCATGAAATCCACGAGGAGTAGGTCCAGCATAGTCTAACAGAAAGCCCAAAGCTAGTCACTAACCGATTGCTCCAACACAGCCAAGCAAAAAAAAAACTATCAAAGAGGTGATCCTAAGTGGTGGTCTGAACTACCTTCCTAACTGAGGAAAACTCAACCAGGAGCTCCTCCTAGGCGAGGACTCCTACATCCTAATCAAGAAATATTGTCTTTTAGCACATTGTCCTTTTAGGCCTTTATTTTTCCATACTCGGGCTTGTAAAAAGGAGGGAGTTGAGCGTAGTGACCCAAGGAGAATAGAGCATCACCCTTAGGTTCTGTCTTGGTACCCAAGAACCTACCAAGCCCTCGCAAGGTGACACTTCATCCTTTTCTGACATTCACTTTTATTTTCACTCCAACCTTCTCTTATTCTTATTTTTCAGCTAGATGCCACCCTTAAGAAGACAAGGCATCGGCCTCGAGTCTTGTATTGTCCCTAGGAACCTACCAGGTCTTTGCAAGGTGATAAACAACTGCTCAGGGATTTTTATTTCTTTCATTTTCTATTTGTGTAGGGATTAGAACCCATTTTTATACACGTCTATAAATATATATTCATTCTTTCAACTATTCAGGATTTTTCTTCTTGGCATATATTTGTTCTAATAGGCTTGTCTAACTGCCTCACAACTAATAGAAACTCCTAGAATGGCCACCTAGCAAGTCAACAGAATAGGGTCACCAGAACTACCTTTTAAAATAGGTCTTTTAGCGCTTGACAATGCCTTTGAAGGAGGCAACAATTGCTTCGACCTCCCACAAACATATCTAACCTAAACCTGGGACTTCATGCCTTGATTACCGGTCCCCAACAAAGAGAGTAACCCCTGCATACATATATATCATTATCTACTTAAGGGAAAAAGACTCGGAAAGGGGATGAAACCATCTCGAATGGCCACAAGAAGCTCCTCCGTGCAACAAAGACTCCCTCTAGTGACTTCGTCAACCTATATGATGCAATCACTAAAACAGAAAACCATTAAGCGTACCTGCACCAAATAGACATATGGCCCTCTTGGCCTAAAGAAATAAAACATTTAGACTCAACAAAACTGGCCCTCTTAGCTAATAGAAATCAAGCATTAAAACCCTTAAAGCAATCGGCCCTCTTAGCCTAAGGAAATCAAGCAAACTAGCTCATATATATCCCCCCTTGGAAAATCTTATTAATAGACAACAAGATGCTCCATCCCAAGGAAGAAATAGGGCTCCTTCCCTAAACTAAATGCATCAAATTATGGCCCATACCGCCTGCATAAATAGCAAGAGGTGTACACATAACATGTCATCTAACCAACCTATGGGTCCAAAATAACAAAGGCAAGTGGGTCTCGATCACCTTGTGCATCATCCATACTAGCCATCGCCTACCACATAGGGCATGTTCTGATAAAAGGCCCCATAATCAGCCAAGTCCTATCTCATCATCAATAGAGATATCCAAACCAGGACCATAGTTGAAGAAAATGTCTTCTTCATAAGCAAAGTTTGTTAATGGGTCTGCAAACTGATTCCAATAACGTGGAACTAGCTGAAGAGACACTCTCTCAAACTCGTCGAGCATGGTCATGGCAATGCGATAATACATAGAAAGAATAGGATTTCGAATTGTGTATGTCCCATTTAGTTGGTTCAATACCAACTGGGAATCCCTTTTTACTAACAACTAACAGATACCACATTTCTTAGCAATATTTAACCCCATGATTAAGGCTTTGTATTCCCTCGTGTTATTGGTAAATCCATCCCCGAGATAAACAACTAATTTCATTACGGCTCTATGCCGAGGGTCTTTAATAACTACCCCTACACTCCCTTTCTTGTTGGGACCCCTAGACGCTCCATCAAAGTACATTGTGTACATCCACAATGGGTTCACACAACCAACCATTGTCACCTTTACTCGAAATTATGATAATCAAAATTTAGCATGTTCAAAGGATGTATTGAAAGCTTCATCCCACCCTCTTCATTGAATGTGACAGGGATGCTTGTCAAGATTCGTAAGCAATGATGATAGAAGACTTTGATTTCCCAAACGAATGATCTCTCCTCTTGCTCAGTCACTGTATATCCTTTACTCCACCAGACAAGCTTCCCCTAATAATGTCTTTGCTCCAAGTATGGGTGTCCCAAATAAGGAATAAGCCGCCCCATCAACCACTTTCGTCTCTTGTAGGAATCTTATCAACCCAATATTGACCTACAATGCATTTATTTTGTTAGTGCATTTAGAGATAATAAGGTTTAATCTTATTAAGATTAACCTCATTTTTAAATTCCACTCCCTCAAAACCAGTCAGTGATGCCATGGATTTATTCTTCCCTATTCTTACGATCTTGTAGAGACCGTCCCATTTGGGCTCAAGTTTTTATGAAAACAGTTCTCTCCATGCATCATAATAAAGAACTAACTGCCCCTCTTAAAGGTATATTTCTTTGCTTTTAAATCATGCAGTTGCTTCATCCAATGCTTAGTCACTTCCTGGTGCAACAGACTCTGCAATTTGAGTTCATCCAAGTGGGCCAAAGTCGTAATATGCTCAGAGAGGGCATCCTCATTACCCAAAGAATGATTGATTGAGAATCTTATAGTTGACAACTCAATCTCTAAGGGCAAGACACACTCCTCCCCATAAATTAATTTGAATGGGGTATGGCCAATGGCTCGTTTAAACATCGTGTTATACACCCACACTGCCACATATAATTTTTTATCCCAGTCACGTTTCTTCTTAGACACTATTTTTTATAGAATACCCACAAGCTGCTTGTTAGTACTTTCAACTTGCCCATTTGCCTGCAGGTTATAAGGAGTCGTCTTGTTATGCTTAATTTTCCATGCTTCAATCAAGCTTTTAATCAAATTTTTAGGAAATGGGTTCCATGACCCGATACCAATTCTTTTGGTGAACCAAAAAGGCATATAGTCTACTCTAATAGGAAACTTTTGCATCGTCCTTCCTCGTTGCTCGTGCTTCTGACCACTTAGTAAAGTAGTCAGCCGCCACGATAATATATCACTTTTGCGCAGTGGACGACAGAGTAATAGGACCCACAAAGTCGATGCCCCACTTTTCAAATGGAAGTGTAGTCATAATTGGAGTAAGTGGTCACTTCTTATTCTCCCTATTGTCATGCCATTGACAAGCATCTCTTAACATACTCAAATACATCTTGATACTCAAATACATCTTAGAAAATGGACGGCCACCAATATTTGGCTCTTAAAGCTTTTTGGGCCGTCAAACGTCCAGTAAAATGCCCTCTGCAAGCGGAGTCATGGCACTCTTCCAAAATGAATGGAACCTTGTCAGGCATGACACGTCGACGATAGATATCATCAACCCCTTGTCGATATAGTGTTCCTATGATCAAAGAAAATTTCAAAGCCTGTTGTCTAATTTTTCTCTTTTCTCACTTTGATAAACTGGCTCCAAACTCTCCTATTGAGAGGTAATGTATAATAGCAGCATACCAAGATGGGATCGAAGGCGTATCAATTTTAAACATTTCCTCGATATCACTTCCTACGACTAAAGTATCTTTCGGCTCCCCAAAATCCACAAGGCATTCCACAAACTTACTTCTAATCTCATAATCAAATTCCTGCAAAGTGATTAACCATTTTGCTAAACGATCAGGCGGCTGTAACTTGTTCATCAACAATCGAAACCCTTCTGCCTTCGTATAAAATATAACTTTCTCATAGAGAATGTAGTGCCTGAATTTTTAGTTGCAAAGACCATTGCAAGGCACAATTTCTCCATGTAGCTTTAGTTGATTTCTGATATGCCCAACTTTCGACTAGAAAAAGCGAGTGGATTAAACCATTTTTCCTCCCAGATTTGGGATAAGCGGCAACTGATACTGTGCATGGTGGCTACTGAAAATATATAGAATACTTTGTCCCTTTTAGGTGCTGTTAAAACTGGGGCTTTTACTAGCTCCTATTTCACATCATTAAAAGCTACCTTACAAGGGTCACTCCATTCAAATAGACAGCTAAAGGACAATAGATTCGTTAATGGCAACGTTCTTTTTGCCATGGCATTTATGAACCTCTTATATTACCCTACCAATGATAGAAAGTTATGCACTTCTTTTGGAGTGCATGGCGGACTCATGGCGACTATGACCTTGGATATTTTTAGGGTCAGTAGCAATCCCTACTGCACTGACCACATGACCTAACAACAACCCATAAGGCACCCCAAAGACACACTTTCGTGGGTTCAGAGCTATGCAAAATTGTCAGCAATGCTCAAAACACTTCCACAAAATGATCAACTACCTTTCTCTTATGGTGGCTGCTCCCAGGTCATCAATAAATACCTTCAACTCCTCTGGGGAGATGCCATCAAATGTCTTATATGTTGTTCGTTTCCATGAGCTAGGTGCATTGCGTAAACCAAATGCCATCACATGGTACGCAAAGGTACCAAAGACAGTAATAAACCTTGTTTTAAGCTTGTCTTCTTCTGCAATTTCCATCTGGTTATAACCCGCAAAACAATCCATGAACGAATACATTTCCCTACCCGCTAGTTGATCCAAAATTTGATCAATAAAGAGCAATGAGTAGTAGTCCTTAATTGTTTGCTTATTTAGCTCTCTAAAGTCCACTCAAAGCTGGATTTGATTATTTTTCTTCTTTCTAATCACAACCGGTGAACATCATTCAGTATGTTGAACAAGGAAGATCAAACCCGCTTTCCGCAACTTCTGTAGCTCTTCAAACAGCCCGTCCCTTAATTCAAAAGACTTGCGCCTTAGTTTCTGACATACAGGGTGGCTTCCTTCCTTTAGAGGAATTGTATGCACAGCCAGGCTGGGAGGAATACCTCTAAGTTCAAGCAAAGATATCATGGAACTCCTGAATTAGGGACACATAGTCCTCTCGTTTTTCTAAACTAAGCATGGATCCTAGTTTGATTGGCCGTGAATCATTTGGTGTACCAAGGTCTAGCTCAATAATGTATGTGTCTCTTATTCTATCTTGAGGCTCTATCGGCTCATTCAATGTTATATGATAGACGTCTTCTATAGTGGATCCTTCCTTGGATTCATCACTCGATGAAGTCTCACTAGCAGATACATCTTCTAATGTCTCTAATTTCGTAGAGGATAGAGGAGCTCTCTCGCTTTGAGGAGACTCGGGATAAGCATAAACTACAATGCATCGGGAAACTCTATCAAATATCAGTCAACTGGCGAGTATATATACTTAATAGTCTACTTGCAAGATCGAGGGTCTACCTAGCAACACTTGATAGTCTGCTTGCAAGATCCAGGGTCTACCTAGCTAGGATGCCTTGTGAATCTAATAACCCCAAAGTCCAGAAGGCATTCTATATTTGCAACACTGGCGTGGACTTTAGTGATGCAACCTTCAGGCTGCCTTAGACTATCATCAGCCATTCTAAGAATTGTGGAGGCGTCCCTTTGAATTGCGAGACCCAGCCTCTCCATCAATTTTGAACTCATGATGTTTACAGAGGATTCCATATCTACGATAGCATGATCCACTAGTATTCCATCAACGTAGGCAGCAACCCTTGGGCAGCACTTTTGTACATACTCAAACCAATCATCTCCTACTCATGCTATACCCAAAGATTCTATGATATACCCCATATGCATGATCTTTTTGAATTCCTTGCGTACTCCCGGAGACAGCTTAATCACCTATAAGAGATTCACATCTAGTCTAACTTCACAAAGAGAGCTTGCCAAATTGAATTTGTGATAATTCGCTAGAGCTCTCTTCTCACGTTAGACCATTCTCTCCTTTGGTCGTTGAATCGGCTTTGGAGCTTTCTTCTTAGTCTTTGTCTTCCTCCTTGGCAACTTCTTATCCTTCTTGGCGTCGGCTTTACTTTCTACGGGTTTTAGAGGTCCGCTCTCCCTGTCAGGGTTAAGGACTCGTGCCTCTTTATTATCTTGCTTAGGGTTTCCGTTGACAGGCTTTACATTGTCCTTGTCACCTTCTCTATCCTTTTGACCTCTTGTGATAGCTCGTATACCAGAGGCTTCAGCCCCATTGACCCACACAGCCTCAATACGGCTGACTCCACTACCACCAGGTAGCTCCTCTACAGTAGTCTTATCTCTTTGAAGGATTTACTTCAGCCCATCATCTCGTTGAAGGTTGTTCCCTTGTGCGCGGTGGTTAATATGACCTAGCTGTCTGCTACCTTGCTGGAGAGAGCTAGTCTTACTCCAACAGGTGGCAGCCAAATGACTGGACTTCCCACAAATATCACATTTGACATTGGGACAATTTTGAGGGTAATGTTGGCCACCACACCATTTACAACTAAATCATGATGGGCCACCCTCTTTAGGGCGTCGACTCCCTATCAGATTATGTTGTTTTTTAAGAAAATTAACATCAATAGCTATTTGTCCATATTTCTCAGAAATCATGTCAATGTAGTGCTTCATCATGTCCTTAACTTGCTAAGGACATTCGAGGCACTCGACTCATAGCCTTGATCATCTATCTGTCGTTCCATTGGCCTAACAATTTGATTAGGCGTTGGTTGTTGCTGACTCATAGGAGCAATGTTAGGGCTTGATACTTGGCCCCAACAATTGGCGGAGCCATCTAACTAGCCATTGGCATAGTCACACTAAGAGGAGCTGGCAATAAAGGCACACTTTGAACCATGCTTCCTCTCATATTCAAGTTAGTCGTAGCTATCCCTTGATTTCCATTGCCATTGGTCAATGCCAAATTATTTCCCAAAACTAAACCCATATTAAGATTGGTTGGGGAGGCATAAGCCACTTGTAGTCAGGATTCTACTTCTTGTGCTCGTCTAATGGCAGTGTCTACATTCGGCAAACTGACACTACTCAACTACACCTGAATGTTGAAATCTAGACCATGCAAGAAATATTGCAGTTGGGTAGCTACTGGGATAGGGATAGAGGCTTGCAATTTGCAAAATACCTCTTTTAACTTCTTGGCGTATGCTCGGATATCCTCATGTGGCTCTTGATGTTTCACGCTTAATACACATAGCCAATATTAACCACCCCTTTTAGGGGCAAACTCCCTTCAAAAGGCTTCAAAAAATAAAACAATGGTAGTTATGGTTTCGGTCTCTAGGCTGCGATACCATATGGCAGCTCTTCCTTTGAGAGTCATATTAAAGCCCGCCCTTGCAAAGCTATTGGACCACTCCTTTGCCGAGAGTATCTTCGATTTATCTTAGCCCGCCGTCTAGCTTGTTCAACCCTCTCTTGCTTTTGGAGCTCCACTTGATGGTCTTGTGAGTCTAACTCACTAATCTTTGGCATACACTATAAAATAGGTCCCAATCGACCAAGGCACGAAAATCACCACTTATAGGCATCTCCCGACAAACACACCACCTGTCAAGACCTAAAATGGGCCCGACACTGGCTCTCTAGTACTAGCCGGACCTCTAAGATACACAAGACACCCCACATGACCTCACAGCCAGGAATGTCTAAGGTTCACACTACACTAAACTCTAATATCGATTTTGCGTTTGATAGGACACATGTCCCAACATTTGCCCTCCCCTACTCCTCAGAGGGAGATCCCATACACATTGGTATAATATACCACATATCACATACACAGGAGGCAACCTCTCGGCTGAAACACTATGGCCCCTCACCACAGCTCTCCTACATCTTGGGGATTGGCCCCTTGATATGCTGCTTCAATATAAAGAACAAGCGTACAAGCTCCACTCTTTGATTTATCGAACGATCCAAGAGTTGATATTCCCTCACACTAAACTTACCCCAAGGAACCACTCGTCTAATCTATAGCAAGGGCTTCCTCACCCTCTTATTAGTGTTGGTCAATGTTTGGCATACAAGTGCTATGCATCCAAGGTTTTATACCATGTGGCATGCAAAATGCAAATGTGGATGCCTATTGTGCACAAACATTTTATTCTAAAACAAATCAACAAAGTGGAGTGTAAAGTCAGCCCTTCAATATTTTCCAATCTATGCATTGCTGTTGCATTGCTAGAGACTAGCACTGAAATCTATCATGCTACTAGTCTCCTTAGACTTAAGTTTTTATTGTCCTATATGACGTGCACAAACAAAAGATCAGACTTTGCATCATTTTTTAACACTTCAACACTTCCACAACCCCTCTTTTCCCCCTACCGTTTATGTGTTGCATCGTTGCATAGGTATAGGGTTTTGTTTTTTGTCATTTTCAATGTATAAAGTAATAAAAACGTACTAAAACATCAAGACAAGGATGAGCTGAGGCTACATCTCATGCCTCAACCTTGCTAAATATTCACGAACATTAATCATATTTTTCCTTAATTTTTGAAGCACGAAAACCTATTTTCATCTCATTTTTTCTATTTTTTTCTATTTATTTATTCATAAAAATAGTATATTTTCATTATGATAGCTGAAAGATGGTTTTTACCATAAATTTATCCCACATGAATCTCTTTTCCCCTACTCGAAACCAACAAAATCTTCATTTTTCCCCAAAAAATGCACTTTTCAAGCTGTAAATTAATTATTACAAACTGTGTATCATTAAAGTTCTACATTTCTTTTATGTACAGCCCTCAATCATGGTGCAAAAAAGATCCAAAAAAAAATTTTTTTCCATATGAATTTCATTTAAACCATCAAACATAAAAAAGAAGCAAATTTCCTTTATAAAAATGAGGCATACCGCATATTGACATGTTGCGGGTTTATTGATAATTAATATGGACTGCCAATGGACCAACCAGCTATCATTCTTCAATGCTGAACACCTTCCCTCAGCCTCCTCTTGATCTTGGAGTGATCCGACCACCACCAAACAAGCATCCTTCAACCCCTCTTCTTCTTGATTCCATCCGCATGAACTACCACTTGGAAGAGAGAGAGGGAGGAGAGAGAAAGAATAAATTTGAATCAGGCCATACGGGCAACCAATTTTGAATGCGAGAGTGGCGATGGAGAGCATAGAAAAATGCATCCTTTTGCTATAGTTGGTTCATAGGGGTACATTGATCTCTCCCCCTCTCTCTCTCAAAAAAAACATCACCTGCATCCCCCTCCACCTTCGTTTTTTTTTTCCGTCCAAAAAAAACGCCCTCCCCCCGGGATTGTGTTTCATTTTTGGGGGAGGGGAGCTGCCAAGGGTCACCCCCCTTCACTTAAAGACCATTTACAATCAACAAGACTTTGTCCTTTTCCTCCGGGCACCTCCTCTTCCACGTACGGCGTCCGATTGATGATCCGAAAATTTCTACCTAAGCGTCTCGGGGTCCCCCACCACTTCTAGAAGTCTAATCTGACACTCAAAAAAAATAGGAAAATTCCGCAAGCGTCTCTCGGTGGGTCTTTAAAGCACTTTGAAACTTGTCTGTTGCTTACCGCTTAAAATCAACCCAACTACCTCTACTGCCTTCGACGAGATTCAATCTTCCCTTGAAATTCGATTTTTTTGGCAAATTTTGAACACTTTTTTGGGGCAAAAATCCACTACTCAGAGCTAAATAATGTTTTGGAGGAATCAATGCCAATTGTCCAAAATCAAAGGTGTTTCTTAAGATAAACTTTGCAATAATGTTTGTTTGATGGTATCAACCATCGTTTCTTATGTGCAATTACAATGCAGGTTCAATATCATTATTACAAGGGAGAAGAACTAGGATGCTTTCATCATAAGGCTTTGATAACCTTATGGGTTTAACAAGGAAGTGCATGTTCCCCTTTTTTCATGGAAGTTGATTCCCTAGGCAAGGTGCACTTGCAAAAAACTATCTTGTCTTTAAAATGTCCACCAAGGGTGCTAGTTCTAAAGTTGATTTAGTGAATTGAATGCATCATTGTGAAGGGAGGGATCTTTGCAAAGTTTGGGTGCTCTTTTACTTCACAGACAAGATTAAAGGATGGGCCACAATGTTGTGCTCTGTGTTTGACCCAAGGTATTCCATTTTGAAGTTCATGGGTCATATTCCAATACCCTGTTTCCTTATGATGATTTTGGTTTTCATTTTAGCTTGAAGGGCCTAATGGTGATTGCCATTTGTGATACAAAGGAGGAAGACATCGATACCCAAATCCTTTTTCTGAAGTGCTTGAATAATGTTATGAGAGAGAATGGTCACCCCCTGATAGACTTTACTAGCTTCATGGTAGATGAAGTAGGAGCCAATTAGATTCCAATTAGGACAATGCTTAACAATAGACCTGACAATATAATGGAGGGAAGAGAGTGATCATGCTTATTTCATTGGGAGCAAAGTTTGCTAAAGCATTCCAAGAAGCTAATCCGTGCCAACCTAACAAATGAGCACCTTGCATTGTGTGAAAAATGGCAGATTTCACAAACACATGAGAAAACAAAGAACAATGCATTGCGTATAAGGAAATGATGGGAGTCCCATAAACTATCAATTGAGAACATCAAAGCTTTGGAGCAATGGTTGAAGTGGTGGGAAAGTAGAGTTGATAGCTAGGCAAACCACACTCACGTGCATTTTTGTTTTGCTTTCCCAAAATCTATATAATATTGTTTTCTTAGCTTCTAAAATCTCAATGGCAATTGTAGGTACATCTAACCTTTAAGAGCATGCTCAAATCCCGAATACTAATTTGTGTGAGAGTGTACATGCAAGCTAGGTATCTAGGAATGATGAAAAAAAAAATTGTATGATGCCTATGTAACATACCTAATTACCTCATTTATTCAATGCTCTCACTCAACTGGCATTCATGATGGGAAGGTACAATGGAAATGGACTAGACTTGGACACTTTGTTGTGAATAGTGTGCTTGCTTGAAACACCATTCCTAGCATGTGTTGCACAAATGGTCCAAAGTGCGGTTGCAGGCAAGCCTTTCTATGGTGAGCTAGTTCTAAATGGAAATAAGGAAACAATGCAAAGGAAAAGAAAGAGCACAACTAATTGCAATGCCCATAAACTAAGCTATTTATGGAGTCTAGGGAGAGGATATCTAAAGGTTGACATCGAAAAATATCCTTTAAGTCTGCTTTACATGATAATACAACCGTTGACTTACTGGAGGGTGGGAGTGATGACAACCAACCTGCAGTAGTCCTCAAAGAAGATGTGCATAGAAGCTTATGGGCTTTGCGTAGAATGCATTTATATTCCAAAAGAAAGTGTTTTGGTATGGTGAAGAAGAAGAGATACACATGTTCAATTGATAGCAATTCATTGGGATTAGTTGCACCTTACTTTTGGTTTGAGAGAAAATTCCAAGACAAGTTGATCCCTTGGTGGTTTTGGTTTTGCAACCATAATGTTGAGCACACTTCGAATGTTGACAAACAATTTCAATATGTTCCCATGTTGCCATCAGTTTGGCCTATTGCTAGATGGACAAATATATCCCACAATGAAATTGTTTCTCTTAAAAAGGCTAGATTCAATGTGTGAGTTGGGGATAGTCCCTCTATCCCTACCATCAATGTTCATTTGGGAGAATCAAGATAAGGTATCAAGGGAAGCAAAAAAGAAAATAGCTCTAGTTAAGTCTTTGGATGTAGCATTTGTGGAAGAAAAGGTGGTGCAATCTTGTCCAAATTTTTAAAAGAGGGAAAGAGAGAACAAGCCTTGCTTGGCTTGTAAACATCTGTATTATTTCTATCTTAGAGTGTTAGGTCTAGATAAGAATCAATATATGTCGATTCATCAAACCCACACTCTCTCTAAGGGATGTCCACTTTTTGCTAAGTTAGCATAGACACATAAAACCCATTGCCATTGTTGCTTAGAGTTATCTATGATGTTTACATTGTGACTCATTTTGTGTAGACAATGACTATAATTTGTGACCTTTGTAGCTTTTTTTGTGAATCATTGGGGGGGGGGGGGGGGGGGGGGGATTATAAGTAATTTTATGCTATATTAACATTATGAGGATATTATTCACATAGTGTGTAATTATCACTTACTTTAGTTATTCCGCACGTTAATTGAAGACTTCATTATGTTATGGTGGGACCAGGTAACCTTTCACAAGTCTCTTTTATTTCTTTACTTTCTCAATATATCTTTCTTTTTGGATACCTAAACCTTTTAGGCCTCCTCTTCCCTACATAAGCATTGCTACATAGACAAGTATCAATGAGTTGATCTATTCTCAACTATAAAATGTTAATTCACATCTCTTCTTAAGCCATATTAGTTCTCAATACCTATTTTTAATTGTGAATATGTGGACTAATGTGCCAATCTCTCTATGTGCAAGACTTAGACTCACAGTAAGGTGAAATCACTATCCTTCAAGTACAGTTTCAGGTACCGCTATTGCTATCTAAGGCCATAACCTTTTCAACTCTTTTCCAAGGTATCAAATATAATGTCTATGATATGCAAGAACAGGGTACTAATATTTGTTATGGTCTAATCATTGTGTAGTCAGATTGGAAAGGATGGCACCTCCAACCCTCGAAGAGCTCTCAGTACATAAAACACTAAAAATAGCAAACATGGCATCTTTACCATGTTGGATGAAGCTCAACTAGATACAAAGAAGATAACAATTCCCATAGTGCTTGTCTACATGCGTATCTATTGCATCATTACCACCTCTAATGAGGATATGATCAAATATGTGACAAAGTCCATGATAAAACACTAACATGCACAAGTTTTGGGTGGCATTGGCCATTTTGGACACCAATGAGGTCATATTAGTATAGAATAACCACCTCTTCTTTGGGTGGTTACGTATTAAAATAAGGAGATATTTTGTATTGAAAGGGATCACTTTAACTCGTGACAGTTTTATATGACAAATTTACATAATAACATCCTTTTTGGGTGGTTTATTGCCCACAACAACTCATGCAAGTCTTATACAATAATAAATATTTACAAGGCTTGTTGTTGAGAATAATGGATACACTTATCATGATGATTTCTATTTACATCATCACACTTAATATAACAAGTGGTGCCAACGAGGTTTATTTTTATGAATATTGGTATCTTTTGTGTGATTGTTCTTTTACACACCCATCCTAGAAATTCAATGTAAGGATGGAGTTGATTTGGCTCAAGTAGATATATTAGGGATAACTATGCCCACAGCACTTGGGTACATACATAGCTTCAGTGTGATAACCAACTCTGATGAGGACATGATCAAATATGTGAGATGAAGCACATGATAAAACCATCAATCTATCCAAGTGTTGGGTAGTGCTAGCACTTCTAAACTTTAGTGAGACCTAGCGAGTGTAGTATACAATATCCACCTTCTCTTTAAGTGTTATATTGTTACAATAATGGAATATTTTGTGTAAAAGACACTCATTATATATTATGAAGTTCTATAGAACTAGTTCATCACATATTCATATCACTTCCTCTCTATCAAGCTCCAGGAAGAATCTAAAGTACTCCAAAAATTTTGAAATTCTCATGGAAACTCCAAAGGTAGTCTCAAAAACTCCAAACAAAAGACTTGATTTTTTAAAGTTCATGTTGATCTCCAACAGACAAAGTTGTGCTCTAGGTTGGACACAGAGAGAGAGGTGGCTCAAGTATGCCTTAGTCAACTATTGGAGGTAGTGGCTTTGGTGGATGTTGTGGAGAGTGTAGACTTCCTCTCCTCATCATACCACGATTGGTTTTAGGGAGGCGTTGCAGAGATACAGATGCTACAGCCCAACTACATGTTGGTACTCCTCACTCCCGTTGAGGTTTTGGGGAGGGTGGTTGCTACAAAGATATAAATGCAGTATCTCTTTCCCATCGAATGAGTGGACACCCATCACCCATGTTGGCTATACCTATAGGCACTTCCACTTCTATGATACCAAGATTTTCTTAGCTATCTGCAAGTGGCACTCCTGTAAGTGCCACTCTTATAGGTACACCAGACATACAAGGATCTCCTATTTATGCTCAGCTCTTAACAATGGCTACACCACTATCCCTTATATTCCTTGTCCAAGGTGTAAGTGAAAGCATGCTATCTCTAATGAGGAGTGCCATGTAATTAGCACACAACTAGGTAGGGATTAATGTTAACTACGAAACATTAAAGGTGGCAAAATTACTAATAGAAGGCAATAAATGGCAAGGTATAGAAGCAAAAGGAATAAAAGCAATACAAACGTAAATTTAGCAAAGGTGCAAGGCAAAAGCAATATATTAGAAATTAATTCTTTGGCCAAGTATGCATAATATTTTTTCATTAATGTCACAACCGTGTAATAATTTGTAATATCATTTTAAGAGATGAGCTCAACACATGTGCAAGTTGTAATATTTTCAATGTTGAAAAGGAAGACCCACAACTTGGCAAGGCTACATACATTAGCATTCTTTCCACTTCTGAGAAGATCAGTCTGACTTTATCTAAGGTTGTATGCATACAACGAGAAAAGGCTGGTTAAGATTCCAAAAGAGAGAAGGGCAATGAGTGGAGGCCCCAAACTCAAAACCCTATGTATAAAAAGTCAAAAAGTGTCACTTTCTTGTGCAACATCTTGAGAGTGAGGGACTTAGGAAGCGAAGCTTCTCTCTTGCTTTGTGTTCTTCTCTTATTTTCATTCTTCTTTGGTGGAGGCAAATTGGAGGAGGGATTGGGTTACTTCTTTTCTTTTTTGCGTTTTCTCTTGCAAGCAACAAATGGAGTGCTTATTGATTGGATCAAGATCATATAGAGTAGAGGAGGCTCATTGAGAATCACCACACGGATTGTGGAGCCACTTGTAAGCTATTGCAGCATCAAGGAGAAGGTGAAAAGGTGAGCTCACTACATCCTTGTCAAATTGTATGTTCTTGCTTTCATAGGGTTTGAGAGAAGGATGGATAAATCGGTGAGTGCAACAGATGTATTAGCTATACAAGACTAGTTAGACTCTAGTCTTGCTTTGAGTTCAATCTATCTCCCAACCCATCAAAATGTATTGTGCACACAAAAGAGAATTGTACTAGTGACTTGCTAAAAATATGGGATTGTGAATTGTGCTAGGGATAGGGCATTAAGTGTACTACCATGTTTTTGATAATACTCAAAAATAGAGGTAGTCATCCAAAGAAAAAGCAAAAAAGAATACACTAAGAAATTCATAGAAAATATTACCATTTACTAATTTATTAATATTTAACTAACAATAAATAATTTAAAAACAAAATTAAGTTCAATGAAGCATAAACTGAAATTATATATGAACATGATTTTAAGAAGATAAGTACTAAAGCCTTGAAGTAGGCAATGAAAAACTTTCTATGTGTACAAAATAATGACAAATTGTTGAAGTAGGGAGTAAGAGATTATAATACCTTATGTGTAGAACTTCCTTTTATACAATGTTAATGGTGGTATTTACTATATCCAATGTTATTTGAGTCATGAAAAGCAACATTCTTTGTTAGGTAAGTGCACTTGTAAGTGTTGAATATTAGGATTTTCATCATGAAGCTAGTACTCAAATATTCACCAACATGCTTTAGAAGCAAAAAACGTATCATGCATCCAAGTAGCTCTCAACTTTGTCTATACCTTGGCTATCTATATTATTTGATGTGGAACTATGTGCAATTGTCAATCTAATGGCCCTTATAGATATACTTATATAAATATTTAACTCCTTCAATTGAAGAGCATACCTCTACATTTATATGTGCATTGTATTTTAGATTCAAGTGGAATACAAACCATAGCCCATCAATTAACTAAAATGTCACCCTTGTTAATTGCAAAATGGTAAAGGTTGCAAAAGTAATCAAGAGAAGGTAGTAAACATCAAGGCAAAGATAACAAAAGATAGAAAGGCAATAAAAACACAAATCTAATAAAGGTGCAAGGCACTATAAATATATTATAAATTAATCATTTCAGTTACGTGCACATAATATTTTTTAGCTAATATTGCAACTATGTAATTATTTGCAATATTATTTTGAGAGCCAAGATCAACACCAATGCATGTTATAATATTTTCCAATGTTAGAAAGGAAGACCCATAGCTTGGCATGGGTGTGGGCACTAACTTTCTGTCCACTTCCAAGAAGCTCATTTCTACTTTATCTAAGGTTGTATGTATAAAATGAGAAAAGGCTTGTCGAGAGCCAAAAAGAGGGAAGGGCATCCAACTTTAAGTGGAAGCCCCAAACTCAAAAACCTATGTGTAAAAGCCAAAAAGTGAAGAGATTAGTTCATTCTTGTGGTGTGCAATCTTGAGAGCTCCCTTCTTCTTATTGCTTTTACTCCATTTGCTTGTGCAATATCTTAAGAGTGAGGAAGAGTGAGAGTGTGAGAGCGAGGAACACTCGAGGAACATGAGAAGTAAAGCTTCTCTCTTGCTTTGCATTCTTCTCTCCTTCCCCTTCTTCTTGGATGAGAGGCGGATTGGAAGAGGGATTGAGTTGCTTCTCTTGTTCTTTGTGTTTCCTCTTTGCAGATGGAGTGCTTGTGAATTGGATTAGGATCAATGGTGTAGAGGAGGCTCATTGAGGACCACTACATAGATCATGGAGCCACTTATGAGCCTTAAGGTTGCAGCATTGAGGAGAAGGTAAGAAGGTGAGCTCACTACACCCTCATTGCATCACAACATATAAGGTTTATATTGACATTTGTAGTTATGTTTTTAGTATATGGAAAATTTGTCCCAGTGTTTTAAAATCATTGCCATTAGCATCACTATAGAACCATCACTATTAGTGATGCTATATATCAATTGTTATGATAAAATAGTGATGCTTACAATAAAATATATGATGCTAATAGTGACACTTTCAGACCTTTAAAAAAAATCTAGCCATAATGGACCTAATATTCTTCCACTTCCACATTGCCTTTACAATCAAATATACGATTAAGTTTAAAAGGTTGTATATCATGATTCAATAGACTATAAACATGTTATTAGAAACAAGTGATCCCTTGATTGAATATCCAAAGAAGGACATCATGATTCGATAGATTGTAAACATGTGAGCGATAGTGTTAAAAGTAATACTAGGAAAAAGTTTATAAATATTGCTCAATGTGAGCCACATACAATGAATAAAAAATGTGTGTATAAAAGTAAACAGTATACAATTAATCGCAAAAAGTGTATATTGAGCACAAGGCTAAAAAAGAAAAGGGTGCTTCAAAGAATCCTACAATTAGTTGCCATTTGATAGCTCGTCTCAATGCAACGAATCGTCAAGAGGACTTGGCAATATAAACAAAGATCAATCCAAATTAGATAATGCATTATAACAACTAAAAATTTGCTACACTATCAAAAGAGACATGACACATCGAACCATTGCATGCATAGAGCTTGTCAATGAGTGTAGCTAAATCATGTCTTTCTGCATATCGTGTTTGAGGCCTACAGGATTCCAATATGTGAAGGAATGTTGCATCAAAAAAGATAAATTTGTATTTTTAGAATTAGATCATTATTACGAGCAACACAAAAAATAAGAAATCCATTATAACAAATAGATAACTTAAAAAATCCTCTAGGTAGATCTTATGGTTGCAACTCCCAAGGTGATGCATGACTCCTACCTCCAATTGTGCCCTTGTCACCTCTTGCCGCCATTGCTATGGAGAGGAAGCAACCTTTTCTCTAAACTTCCTTTAGTTCTCCTAATCTAGCCACTTAGGCTTGCATGTGTTATTCTTTACTACCTTTTGCACATCTAATCATCTCTTGAACATATAAGCATGCATATATTCCATTATCCATCCTATAGAGAAATGATTAGTCACAAAAAGGTACTAGAAATTCCTTGTCCAAGGACACTATCACATAGTCCTTGCTAGCCTCTGGCACGTTTTTCTAGTTATCCAATACTTTGTGCCTAAAGACCTACTAGCACAACTCATCCATACATGCTATCAGTCTCTTCCCCTCATCATTCATGTGTACATAGCACCAGTGGATGTCTCCACCAACTACCCATAGCCTTGGGGATAAGTCTAGTTAGTATATGTCCTCTCCCACCTAGGAGCACACTCCTGAGCATAAATAGGAGATCCATGTATCTCTAGTGTAACCATAGAAGTGCCACCAAGTGGTGATTAGGATGAGATGGGGCTCTTGAGATTGGGATCTTTTGTTGATAAAATAGTTAGATTTGAATTGAATGGTGGAAGCCTGGTCACTAGTAAAATATTTTGACTCAAGGAGTAGGAGTTGCAAACGGGTACTTTCACTTGTACTTATAAGGGAAAACCTCTTATGCATTCTCCCTAGGTGAGTACTAGTTTCTTTTGTGTGCATAGGACATTTTGATAGATTAGAAGATGAGTCAACCCCAAGCAAGCTGAGAGTGTTGTCCCACACTTGAGGACCCAATCCATACATAGGTTATGGTACAATTAACTTATGTGAGTGCATGTGCTTACATAGGCTATTACATGGTTAGAAGACAACCTTATGGTCTTTGATTATCAACCCTTGACGAGGTAAGACATTAATTGATGGGTAGAGGATGGAAAGTATTACCGTTGTTGTTGAGGGATCTGAAAGTTGAGGAGGAATCATGAAGAGAACCTTGAGTTCACGATCATGGATTTTAATGAATGAAGTTCTTTTATGAGTTGAAAAATAATAGAGATTGCAACACTAGGTGAAACTATAGCATTGGGTGATTATCAACCGACTTGCTGTTTGTTTTGCTTCCAATATCATTACCATGGAAGTGAGAGATTCAGACAGGAATGAAGATAATTATCTTAGTGACTTGCTAACAACACAAAATGTATAAACATGGAAAGACTCTCTTTCATCTGATTACATTTAGCATACTACCATACACATGTGCAATGTGAGCATGATGGTTGTTGCTTCATTAAAGAGTAAGGAGGGCTTGAAGATGGGCATGTCCCTCCATTTGATTGTTTGAATCACATGAAAGAGTTTGTTGCCTCATTCTACTTATAGTCACCCATGAGAAACATTATGAATACTGCATACATGAGGAGTAATCTTTGTACATTTGCTCAGTCTCTTAGTTAAAAGCAAGGTTAAAGTTATAATGTCTTGATTTTCTACCTTATTTTGGTTGAGGACTTGAGTTTTGAGTATCATTAGTTGTGACTTATCTTTTTGAATTTGTATTCATGACAAAACTATATAAAGGATTACACAATATCAAAGACATTTTGTTGGACTTTATCTTTTATGAATCATGAGCATGGCTAGTTTAACTATAGAAGGGTTGGTGGTATCATAAACAATCTAAAATAGACACTTGCGCATGGGCATGCTAAGGACCATTGCCCTTAAGCTCCCCTAAAACAAGGATTACTTTAAATCCCATAAGTAAAGGGCTATTATTTATATTTCTTTACAACTTACAAGTAAGAAAAAAATCAAACTTTACTCAAAAGCCTACTTCTTAACTCTAGAAAACAAGCATAAATTTTGAATAATGATTCAACATGTTTGAGTACATTGCAAAAGCATTTGTCCAAATGGGCAATGCTAAAGATGGTGTACCACTTACCCCTTCTTCGAAAATGATATACCACTTGCACCTTCCTCATATAGAATTCAAAACTGATTATCACTTTCCTCTTCCTCATATTTAATGAAAAAAAGACATTATAGACTTAAAGCACTACTTTATTAAAGGCAAGCTAGTGTGGCTTTTATTACTTTGTTGTAAAAGTGGAAAAAAAATTACATACCATGCAAAGGAGTAAAGTACTGCTTACATTAAAGAAAAAGAGCCATCCAAAACAGTAAATAATACATAGTCCCTTGGATCCATGGTCTCTTTTTTCAATCCCTCCTTGTCACTTGTTTATATAATCTCACAACCTTAGCCTTTAGTATAGGGAGCTTCTAATATTTTTGTTTTGTCTAGCCATGTTTACCTTTTTGTGAATGAAAAGGAAAAATCTAATGTCTATTTTTAACTTGATAGGTCCTTATGGTTTGTTTATAATGCATGCCATTTGGCTTATTGGGATGCTCGAAAACCTTGACTAATGAAAATGAAAAATTTAACATCCAAAGATCGAATCCTCCCAACTTGTAGTGCAAATGGTACACCTTGAGGTCACTATGATTATTAACTCATCTTGTTCAAAGATAGATTAATGCCATTAGAGTTGCTTGCATGCTTGACGAACTGGTACACTTCATGAATGTTTCAAATAGTGAGAAGACAGACTTCTTCCTCTTCCCCCCACTTGTCTCTTTCTTTCACACAAGACATATGCACATTCATATCCAACATGCCTAGCAACAGACACCCCCCCCCCCCCCCCCCCCCCCCCCCCCCCCCAATTACAAACCTTTTTACGGGACTTCAAGTCATAACCTATTATGAGGCACATAAATTGCACAACAGAAAGGCACACAAGATATATCAATAAGGAATCCTTTGTATTTATGATATCGAAAGATCAACATTGAGGCATATCTCAGGACTACACCCTCGTGATGCTGCACATGTGAGAGTTCACCACTGAGCATAGGGAATCGCACGTAAAGTGAAAACCAAGCAGAGCTCAGAGTCACTACTACTCCTTATATAGGTGTTTCTGGCTCCAATACCATGGTATAGCTACAAAGCCCATACCCTTACACCCCCCCACTTGCATGCTTGATTAATTAGTACACTTAGTGATTGTTTCAAATAGTGAGAAGACACACTTCTTTCTCTTCCCACTTGTCTTGTTCTTTCCCACAAGGCATATGGACATTCATAACCAACAATGCCCCCTTCCTCACACCAAAAAACAACCACAGCACAATTTACACGAATAATAATTCAAAGATGCATCTACAATATGGCTCTTCTTTTCTTTCACACACGATGTAGATCATGCAAACCTACATGGCACCGTTTTCAATCATGCGTAGCTTATTATTCTTCACAAACAAAAGATGTAATCCAGGGCCAAAAAAAAGGTCTGGCGATGGGATGTAAATAGCTCTCTTCTGTAGGGCATTATTATTTCTCTCTCTCTCTCTCTCTCTCTCTCTCTCTCTCTCACAGTGATGATGATTTGCCAGTACACCTGTTGGTGTTTTTTGATCCTTCATCGAGATAAGGCCTGACAAATGCGAGATTGGAAGGGAGCGGCATTGCCTGCAAATTATCGCGCTTTCTTCGGTATCGCAGCAGCTCGGCCATCGCCATGCCTGGCGTTTGTCTTCGTTGTTTGTTTGTTGCCCGTGAATATGCATAGCATACACCATGGCGACGAGAGGCGTGCCGTTCTCTTGCCCTCTGCGGTTGCGCTGCTCCTACCGTATCGCGACTCTCATCATTTGCGGCGGCAATGTCGTGGCCGCTCTCTACCTCCTCCATTCGTTCCTCGGCCCTCTCTTCCTTGTCCCCTC
This sequence comes from Lygodium microphyllum, assembly GCF_053477565.2. Lineage (NCBI taxonomy): Eukaryota > Viridiplantae > Streptophyta > Polypodiopsida > Schizaeales > Lygodiaceae > Lygodium > Lygodium microphyllum. The sequence goes on from NC_141136.1 coordinate 171,976,999, forward strand.
TCCATCGTTTTCTGTTCTTACGACCATGCGGACGACGCCTCCATATTTAGGTGAGTTGATGTTTCAAGGAAACAAAATTATGCAGGAAAACTTCTGCATTTTGCTGGTTAGATCGCACACGTTGGATAATGAGACAATCGATTCGAGTAATTGCGTAAAGACAGGTCGCCGCTCACCGTATTTCGGTGATCAATCTTTGTATTTGATGTTTCGATGTAACAATCTTCGTAGGAAACCTTTTGCATTTGCTGGTTAAGTCACACAGTGAGACAATCGGTTCAAGTAAATTCTGAACCACGTTGCACAATGAAATGTGGCCTGTGTTTGATGTATAAAAGGGATGATCTTTCGTGGTTAGGTCGCACTGCTTGAATCGAAGAATTGATTTAAGTAATTGCTCAGCTAACTTGCGCAAGGAAATATAGCCACACCTAGTTGTGAGGGATGGCATCGCTGAAGATGCACAGTTATGAATGACATCGTATGAGAGTGCATTACAAAAAGTTATGAATGACACGGTATACATTTGTCCATGGCCTTTTCTTCTTACAGCAGTTAAATACACAGAAGAGCAGCTGAACTATATGAAGGAGGCTGTTGCTATATGGAAGGCCGCAAAGCCTGTGGAACTTATTAAAAGGGTAAGCTCCATCCCTAAACTTCTGTTGTGACAAGAGCAGTGTAGAAATGTGGCATCTGATCTTTCAGCTTCTATTGTGAGAATTGATATTCTTTATAGATGAAGGAGAACTTGTTACTTTTGTATAATGACAATGTATATGACACAAAGTCGAAAGAGAATCACAAGGTGCTATATTTGCAGCAAACTGATTGAAATTGTGACTTGTATTGAAGCTATGAATAGTTGATCACTCTCTGAAGAGGTAAAAGGGAATCATGCTAACATAGTGCAAGGAGTTTTCATCCTTGGGTGGGCACTTGCACACAAAGATTGCAATGTTAAAACAAAGTAGAAACATGTGAAATATACTCAAATACTCAATATTATAAAAATATTAGAAGACTAGATTTAAAAAAAATAGTGTACTTATTTAGTGAATATTAAGAAAATCATTAAGAAAATAGTGTCCTTATTTAGTGAATATTAAGAAAATCATTAAGTGATTAAGAATGAGACTTAAAAACAACATTAGAGAAATATGAAGGGGGATTCATTGATGAAAGTGTATTATGTGTGTATTTATCATGAAGAGATAAGGAAATTTTGGTGTTGAAAATAGCACTTTTTAGGGCAATTCGTAATTAGTGAATATTAATTTCCTCCCATCCAAATGCCCCATTTGTCCATAAACACATGCCAATGTATGAAGTATTCAAGAGGTAATGCAAGGTGCCATTCTTTGATAGAATCGTGTGCAAAGTGCAATGGTGCTAGTTGGACATTGCCATCATGGGGAATTGTTCACTTGCACAAGTGTCCTTGTACAAATACGATCATCAAGGCACATATGGATAATTGTACGAGTATATGTCAAAATAATAAGTATGTTTAGATACCATGTCAAAATAGGGCGACAGAATGGTATGCACTCATACCATATTAGAGAGATAGTAGGGTTTTTGGGGAGAAACAATGAGTTTATGGCAAACATTGAGAGAAGAAACTCAGAGAAAACACAGAAGAAGAAGAAGATGAATGACGAATCATTGAATCGTGATCAATGAATAAGTTGATACAACAGAGCTGAAGCCTTGAAGATGATTGCACTATCGTGTTTGATCAGTCAAGGTAATGCTGAATGGTGAAGGAAAGGACAGCCAGATGTAGAGGGAGTGAAAAGCAGTCTTCAAGAGCTGTTTGAGATGAAGGATATGCTGAAATGTCTTTGAGATGATGGCTGCTACTATCAAGGTGATTGCTAGGCAGCCAGCTGATGTAGACGGCCTGAAATTGCTGTAAACGCAAGCTTGATGATGATGCTCACAGGGTGTGAATGGCCATGGAGAGGATGGAGAAAAGAAAGAAGAAGAGAGTGATAGAGTTTGAACGAGGGAAGTCAGTGCTATATATATAGGCACATACTATCTTGAGTGGCATGCCAACTCTCTCGAGTGGTGCACATTGAAGTCTCTCGAGCTCAACAGTACATGGGAACCCCCTCTCCTCATCACGCCAATGCTGAAGGGGAGGGAGTATCAATGCTACTCCATGTAAGAGGTACTAGAGAATCAATTCGGTCAATATATCAATGGAATTTTATAGATGATGGCACAAACTCTAGGCAAATGGTGCCTAGCTCCATTGCTCTTGAGGAAAGTGATTATGGATCTTGACATGCTTTGTCTTTGGATTGATAGTAGGGTTTCCAACAAGTGCAATGGCACTTTGGCTATCACAAAATGCCACAATCGAGAGCTTGCATGGAAACTATAACCTTGCAAGTAAGCTCATGAGGTAGCCGGCCTCGGTGGTACCGACATAGAGAGCCTAGTATTTAGTCTCGGTTGAAGATGCGACAACATGCCTTGTCTTTGGTTAGACCAAACAATTGAAGGCAAGCCTAGAAGAGAAATGTAGTCAGGATATTGACGTCTTCAGCCTAGTTAGAATCGATGCATGTCTATAGGGTTAGTCCTTCATTGAAATGCAAACCATAATCTTAAGTATACTGGATGTACCTTAACATATAAACAAGTGGTTGGTTGAGTGAGAAGTTTTTGGTGCAATTAAAGTATTGATTGGGAATAGAAATTGAGTATGCAATATTTGGCCTATTGTAAATAAGCCATAATAACTTTTCCACTACCAGGTGGTAGGTGTGATCGTCAAAGGTTTGTGCATGGAAAACCTTCATTAGTTTCACAACGAGATCTACATGTGGTTATTGTCTGTGTCTTGTGAGAACAATAGATTCGCTAACAAAAGGGTGTACCTTTGTGGGAGACAAAAATACCCTTCTCATGTTGGACAACCTCCATATCTAGAACGTAAAATAAGAGACTGAGATTGGTCATCTTCAAGGTAGAATAAAACTGTGCTTTAAGATGTGCAATAGTATTAGAATCAAAGCTTGTGATCAATAGATCATTGATATATAAGAGCATGTAATTAAGCCCCTTTGAAATAGACTTATTTGGGTTATAAGGGGTAGAATGGAAGCTGAGATTTGAGAGAATCATCCATCCTATGTAACCAAGAGTGTGGTGCTTGCTTCAGCCCGTAAATATCTTTTCACAAACAAAGACCCTATGTGCATAGCTTGAAAGAGTAAATCCTTGTGGCTACTTCGTGCATAATTCCTCATCCAAATATCCTTTTAGAAAGGCAAATTTGATATTTGTTTGATAGATTGGCAATCTGTGACGAGGCTAATGCAAGTAGTCAAAGAGATGCCTGGCATGCTGTAGGTGCAAAGGTTTTCTTGTAATCCACGCCATGTTTTTGGTGAAACCCTTGTATGACAAGGCTAGCCTTGTACTTATATGAAGTTTCATCAGCTTTGAGCTTGATGCAAAAGATCCATTTGGTCCCAATGACCTTGTTGTGGCTTGGATGCTCCACCAAGGTCTAGGTTCCATTTTGGTCAATGCTCTCTAGCTCCTTCTTCATGGTTGATTGCCACTTGGGATTCTTTGGAGCCTCCTATCAAATTTTTTGGCTCAAAGTGTGCTATGTTATTTGCCATAAAGACAAACAAACATAGGATTGTAGACATGAGCCTTGTAGAATGCCTCGGTCTCTTCATGATAAAATTGGGTGGAAGGATCCCCGAATCCCACACGGTCTGCTGGTACTAGCAAGGTTATTTGCCATAAAGACAAACGAACAAACATAGGATTGTAGACGTGAGCCTTGTAGAATGCCTTGGTCTCTTCATGATAAAATTGGGTGGAACTGAATCCCACATGGTCTGCTAGTACTAGCAAGGTTATGGATCATTGGGAGAGGGCTATGGAGTCCAAGACTCTGTAGGTTGGTCAATATATAGGAGTAGGCCGGTTTTAAACAACACAATTTTAGGAATTAAAGGTGAAGAGGTAGATGGAGAGGGCACTATTGGTGCAGGTGGGTGCACGATGTCCCTCTCATCAAAGACAACATCCCTTCTTATGTGTTTGTACGGTGATCATACAATGATATACCTTGGCTTCAAAAGAGTTATGTATGGAAATCAAGAGATTTGCTATGGGCACGAGCTTATCCATCTTGTCATCAAGAGCTTGTGTGTACTCATGACTCCTAAAGACTCGAAGGTGAAAGTGTCAACAACTTCTAACTAGAGGTGCTCAAGACATAGTAACATGGGACGGGTTTTGGGAGTGGGGATGGAGGCAAAAAATTGTTGTCCCTTATCACCATGAGAGGGGGCTCTAGCATGGGGATAGGACTAGGATGGTACAAGGATGGGATGGGGAACAAGAAGGTAGGAAAAGGCTGTCCCTTGTTACTCTGGCTCAGAAGCTCTCCCTAGAAACAATATAGATTGTGCCATGTTTATCATGGTTTGGTTCCTATGCTTCACCATTCCCTTCAAGGAAGGGGAATTGGTGGAGGTGAGTTGGCACTAAATGTTGTGCTCTTGTAAGAGCTCAGATAATTTGTGGGTGACACACTTACCATGGTCCACCATCATTACTCTGTGTCCCTATATGGACACCCATCTAATTTTGCATCAAATGCATCCATGCAAAGAAATATGTGAAGGCTTCAGATTGTTTTAAAATGAAATATATCCACATATCTCAAAAACTCATCCACTAATAGTATAAAAATACTATGCTCCATTTATGGCCTGAGTAGATGATTTTCCACTAAGATTGTCAAATTGAAGTGGCCAAACTCTGTGTATATTGTTGAGAGTATAGAGTGTGATGCCTTTTCTCTAGCAACATGCTTGGCAAACATCCTTGGACAGTTTTAGGTGTCGAAGGTCCTCGACTATCTATCATCGCAACAACATAATGAATAGAGTTGTAACCAAGGTGGCCTAAGCAAAAATGCCAAAGACGCTCCTCATCCAAAAGGATTCTTGGTTGAAGCCTAACCATGGATACGATTAAACTTGGAGCCCTTGGTTGTTGGTTGGGGTAGAAATTGTGACATCATGTCATGGTAATTGTGAAATGCGTTTCATTGGCACTAAAACACGAAATGGCTGAAATGCTTGAAACGTTTCACTGAAACGCGAAATGGCTAGTGAAACGCGATTTTTAAATGGAAAACTAATTATTTTTCTTACATTTTTGAGGTTTTGGGGCACTCTACATATAGGATACACATCATTTGTTGAGATGAAAGGATTTGCATAGTATAAATGTGTAAGTTGTAACTCATTGTTTATTAAGAAAAGTATCTCATATGTATTATTTAACAGCTTCACTTGGTGTTTCACTAGGGACTGTAAAGGTGAAATATTTTGGGTGAAATGCAACGTTTCAGGGTTGAAATGTTTTGGGGGTGAAATGTTTTGTAGTTACCTTGCTTCATACACAGGTCATTATGCTGTGGCTCATAGTGAGCAATCAGTATGTAGGTCTTGGTAGCAAGGACCTCGATGGCCCCCCCTTGAATGGCAAAGTTGATGCATGGATAAAACATTTACTCCAGGTTGGGGCACATAAGTATACATTGATCCAACATATCAAGGTTTGGGCTCTCATTAGTATCAAACTGGACACGATCAATGCCTTGAATCTGGGTCGAGGGGTTAGTACTGCATCAGACATGTCCAACCGTTGATCCACGGGAGATACTTAATTTCTCTATGGGATCATCTGATATATGGCTTCACTGTTCATAGTCCAAACAACTTGATAGCCACAAGGATGTATTGGATGGGCCTTTGCAATAGCCTCATTTGAAGGCAATTCAAGAATGTGGACCAAGCTCTTAACCTCTGAATTCTACAAAGATGAGGTGGGCTTGAGGATGGGAGTCCATTGATGGCATGGCGGACTAAATTCAAATCCCCTTTAGACCTCAATGCTGAAAAGGGAGTACATTATGATGGCTGTCTAGAGATAGTATGATTTGGAGTCTTGATTAGCCCCGTGTTGGAGGATGGATCATGGCCACCACTCGACCTCCATTGAGGGGGGTTATGTGTTGCAGGTGGGGCTGAGGTCTATGTGGAATTGGGTAGTGCCTTGGGCTTGGCATCCTTGGCCTTTGAGCGACACTTGTTGAAATGGCGAGCCTTGTGATATTGTTGGCAATATCTATTTTTCGTAGGGATTCTATCCCAACATGGTTTCAATGAGACTGGGTGTCCTCGTGTGACTCATTAGTCTTTTGGTCTTTATTTTTGTCCTTGTTCTTGCGTTTTCCTTGCTTCCCCTTTTGAGAAGCCCCCTTTATAGATGGCAAAGAGGGTTTCTTATGAGCTTGATTAAACTGTAGGAATCGATTAGGCACGAAGATCGAGGCAGACTGTCGTATGCACAGTGAGAGAGAGAGTACGAAAGAGCAGAGTAGAGAGTGAACATGTTTTTCAGTACAATGACGAGTGTACCACTTTAGGTTTTTAGATAGATATATATATGAAAGTACAATGTGGTAAGGGTGTGTTCACACCCGTGCACATATAAAAGGCACGACGTTTCTTTATTCCCAACAACCTCCCACCTAAAGGCAATGTGCCTTAAGAGGAGAAAAGAATCAGCTAAGTCTAGGTATGTACAAAGCTTAAATAAATATATCTATCCAACTCCCATCATTTGTCGGCAATGAGCAAACCGCTCTGCTGGAAGACCTTTCGTGAGAAGGTCTGCAGGGTTATTATCTGTATGCACTTTGACAAGCTCAATTCTCTTGCTGTCAAGTACATCTCTAATGAAGTGATACTTCACCTGTATGTGTTGTCTTTGCATGAAAGACAGGATTCCTTGCTAGCATGATAGCACTCTGACTATCACAATGGAGAACAAGTAACTCTAAGATGCCAAGCTCTCCCACCAGACATGAAAGCCATAAAGCCTCCTTGCATGCCTCAGTGGCAGCCACATACTCTGCCTCTGTAGTAGACAATGCAACACACTTTTGTAGCCTGGAGATCCAAGAGATTGCTCCTCCTGTGAAAGTAAACACATACCCAGAAGTGGACTTCCTGCAGTCCGCGTGACCAGCATAGTCTGCATTCGTAAAGCCAACAACAGATGCCTTCTGCTTTCCAAAGCAGATACACAACTCCTTGCGTGGTTGGGCAAGCCACCTTCATATGCTCATCTGAAAGTGTTTGGCTGCGAGACTTTTGTGCACATTCGTAAAGAAAAACACAGCAAACTTGAGCCAAAGTTCTGTAAATGCATTTTTCTAGGATATGGTGACGAGGGTGAAATAGGGTATAAATTGTGGGATCCCGAGAAAAGGAAAGTAGTATGCTGCAATGACGTTATCTTCCGGGAAGATCGCATGCACAAACAGCCCGAAAAGGCTGAGGAGGTCTGTAGGGTTGTATTCCGGGAAAAAATACCTTTTGGACAGCAAAATGTGCCTGTTGTACAGCAGCAAATACCTGCTGTAAATGAATCTGAAATTGCAGGAAATGGTGCTGGAAATGATCAGCCAGCTATTGCCCATGAAAATGAGCCATTACATGTGCAGGAACAGCCAGGACAACAATCTGTTAATGCTGATTTGTAGGCTGAAATACCAGGACAGCATGCTGAAAATGAAATTTTGCAGGAACAGCCAGCAAACAATGACCATTGGGGGTTAGGAGATTGTCTAGGGCTACTAGACAACCTGACAGATTTGTTCCTGGTGCAGTTAATGTGGCTGATTATGTCATGTTGACAGACTATGGTGAACCATTTTGCTTCAAAGAAGCAATGGATAGACAGGACAACAAGAAATGGTATAAAGCCATGTTGTTAGAGATGGAATCTCTTGAAAAAAATGGCACTTGGGACTTGGTACAGTTGCCTAAAGGGCAGAAAACCCTTCCATGCAAATGGGTTTACAAGATGAAGGTCACTTCTGGTTTCTCACCCAAGTACAAAGCAAGATTGGTTGCAAAGGGGTACAAGTAGGAGCATGGAATTGACTTTGACGAGATTTTCTCTCCTGTAGTCAAGATGACTACATTGAGAACCATTTTGGGCTTGGTTGCAGTTGAAGATACGGAACTCATACGGATGTAAAGACTGCGTTTTTACATGGTGATCTGCATGAAGACATCTATATGCAGCAGCCTGAAGGGTTTGTTGAACATTGGAAAGAAAAAATGGTATGTAAACTGAAAAGGAGTTTGTATGGGCTGAAACAAGCACCAAGAGAATGGTATCATAAGTTTGATACATTCATGTAGTCTCAAGGCTTTCATAGAAGTCAAGTGGATCACTGCTTGTACACCAAGAAAGCAGCAGATGGCATCCTTATTATCTTGGTTTTGTATGTTGATGATATGCTGATTGCTGGCAGGGATACTCATGCCTTGGATTCATTGAAGCAAAGTCTTCATGGCAGCTTTGACATGAAGGATCTGAGTGATGCAAATCACATTCTTGGCATGCAAATACTCAGAGATAGATCTAAAGGCTTACCCTATCTATCTCAGCAGGACTATATCTCCAAAGTTTTGCAATGTTTCAATATGGAGGTGGGGGGAAAACAATTGGGGTTCCATTGCCTCCATATGTGAAACTCAGTGCAGAGGACAACCCTACATCTGATGATGAGAGGGCTGAAATGGCCAAGATTCCATATGCTTCAGCTATTGGCAGTTTGATGTATGCTATGGTTGCCACACGTCCTGACATTGCCTTTATAGTGGGAGTGGTTAGCAGATACATGGCAACCCTTGGCAAGAAGCATTGGGATGCAGTGAAAGGTATTATGAGATACCTCTACAGCACTCTTCTGTGCATACAGTTCTTCGAGTCTAGCCCATATAGCATATGCAAAATCCAAACCTTCAATGTTGAACAACAAGGCATCAGAAATTGATAGCTCTATGGTTGAGCGTGCAAGCTCATTTAACTCATCCCAATCATCTTGATCCATGTCTGTGGGCTTTGCCCCTTTGGTTTTGATCGGCTTTGCTTGCTTCTTTTGTAACAGGATATTGTAGCATTGCTTTTGCCAAACTGCAAAATTGTGTGCGCCTTCAAGCTTCTTTATGTGCATCAGATTACTGCTGTCATTGTTGCCAGCCATGATTTTCAGCCCAAATGTGACCAAAAAACCAGTAAATGCAGGCCCAAACTGTCACCCGATTGACCAAGGTACAAACAAGTACCAATCAACAATAAATGACCACGCAGAAGTACAGATTTCAGATCTGTAATTAAATTTTCAGCGTCAAACACACATCTGCATTTTCTCTGTCATGCATAGGACTGTCCAATTTTGCCAAAATAAAGCAATTTCAGCAAAATTCCCAAATTTTACCAAGTGTCGATGTCCAAATTGCGCGGAATTCAGTCTGCATGTACATAAAATGACCAAATGCTGCACAAATTTTGCCCAAATCGCAAAAGCCCCAAATTGCACGGGGTCCAATGTGCCTCAATGTCGAGAAATTGGGTAAATTTCAGCCCAATTTGCACATGTCGGGGACAAAATGTCACAAATTCCTGCAATTTCTAAGACAGGTTTGCTTGTCCTGCATCGAATTTCCCAAATCTGGGAAAAGCCCCAAATTTTGTAGGTCAAATGTTGAGAAATTTCACTCAAATGAGCAAAATTTCAACAATTTTGGCGAAATCCCCAATTCAAATGCGCACAATGTCTACAATTCCAACGCAGATGCCTCAATGTTTCACAAACAATGCTCAGTTTGGCGAAGTCCCAACTTTTTGGGCCAAAATTGCACAAATTTGACCTTTCGTGCTTGTGCGCACGAACCCCCCTGTTAGGCCAAGGAAAAAATTCAAGAAGAATTTTGAAAATTGTGGCCCTGTTGATCTATGGTGCGGGTCACATGACTAGCGCGCGTCACGGCGCCTGCCTGACCGCCCGTCCCGTGACGCCACACGCTGACGCCTCGTCGCTAGCGTGGCGTGTTTGGGGCTTGCGTGCCCTCTCGCTTGGTCGTTGTTCCCTGTATACGTCGCACCCACTAGTCCACGCTTGCCACGCTGTCGCCTGCTGGACCACGCTGGTCAATCGTCACCTGTAGTCCTTGTTAGCTGCCGCACCAGTCGATTGTCTCTCTAGCACACGGGCCTGTCTACGACTCTCCTGCTCGCCTTTGCGTTGTCTCTTGCTAGCTCTGGTCTTCTACCTCAGCCTGACGACCGTGTGCAGCACCTTATGCTTTGATATCAATTTGTAGGAATCGATTAGGCACGAAGATCAAGGCAGACTCTCGTATGCACAGTGAGAGACAGAGTGTGAAAGAGCAGAGTAGAGAGTGAACACGTTTTTTGGTACAATGATGAGTGTACCACTTTAGGTTTTTAGATAGATATATATATGAAAGTACAATGTGGTAAGGGTGTGTTCACACCCGTGCACATATAAAAGGCACAATGGCCCTTTATTCAGCAACAAATGGAGTAGTGGATGTTAGATTTGTAAAGAAGTACCCTAACGCAGAAACACAAATACAAGCGTACGAGAAAGTATAAATCGAACAGAACACAGTTAGGGTTAGGGTAACTTAGAGACAATGAACACAGTGAAGATCATAAATGAATGAATCTAAACAATACAATGCTCATGCAGCAAATACACTATGGAGTGAAGAAACACTATACCCCAAACTCTCGTGTCTCAAGGATTGAGGCAGAGGTAATGAGTTGGAGAGTGTGTCATACTCTCGATGGATCCCAAAATGTAGCAAGGCATCGTCCAAGATGTATGGCAGCAGAAGATGCCGGATGTGAGTCAAGGAGCAATGAGGAGAGAGAAAACTGCAAAACATAGCCTACAAATGATGGTGACAACTTGCGTGGAAGTTGAAAGGACCAAGCGCAGCAAATTGGAGGATGTGGAATGCAGGGCTGCAGCTGGAGAGGCCAAACACAGTAGTGGAGATAGGTGCTAGGCTATATAGATAGCAAATGCAGCTTGTAGGGTTGTCATCAGGCTGAAGGCAACCTTTTGGGAGGAGGTGCAGCTGGCGGCAGCAAAATAGGGTAGAAAAATTGTGTGGGAAGGCTGGAAATATGTGCCGGATGAATGAAGACAATGTTGGGCAGCTTCGGCTGGGATGTCCTTTGCGAAGGGGATGTGGGCAGTAGAGCTAGATCATTGGAAACCTGCAAAAACGAGATTGGTTAAATAGAAAGGCAGGTTGTCTATTTATAGAAAGTTCGGGGCATCCCAAATTAGGGTTTACATGTGGGAGACTGAAACTCTCTCGAACTGCTCCCGGTTTAAAAGAATGGTAAAAATTCATTAATTAAGTTGAGTTTTGGGGCTGTTTAATTAAAAGTAATCGTAATTTAGCTCAATACCTCCTCTCAAACCCAAAATTGGAACAAGAAAGGGATTGCAAACAAGCCCAAGCCTTTTTTCTTTTCTTTTTCGGGAGGTGTCCCACCCCAAAGTAGCTAGAGCATCGGGCAAAGGGTGCACATCAGCTGCCCAATGACCTACCAAGACTATAGAGGTGATGGTTATCTTTTTAAGGGAGCTGAAGTACTCTATCTAGAGAGGATAGAGCATGGGACAAAGGGTGCTCATTGGTTGCCTAGTGGCCTACTAAGTCTTGCAAAAGGTGGATGAAAACACAATGGACTAGCTTTTAAAAAAAATTGTTTTGTTTAATTTTGGGGTTTTTTTCTTTGGTTTTTTTTGGGAACTTGTGTTTTTTTTTCAAAAGATTTATCATTGAGTGAGTGTTTTCAAAAAGTTTTCAGTCGATTGATTCATAGTATCTCAAGGGGAGATAGGGATGGTTGGCCCCAAGACCTTGACAAAACAAAACAAACCTATCCCAACCACTACTAGGTGGCAGATGATGAAGGAAATAGGCAAGTGTGGAAAGCATCTATGGTGGATATGTGGAGAGGCAAAAAAGAAGTACAGAAAAGCAAGCTAAGCAAGCAAGGGAGATTGCCGTGTGTCATGCCATGAATATAATGGATCCAGAGTTAACCACTCCAAAGATTGAAAAAGAGATAAATGCACACAGATGTATATTTACATGAATAGAATGCTAAGGCACTAGAGTTGTGCACAAGGAATGATGCTAATGCAAAATGCGATGCAATGGTGCCACTTGGACAGTGCTGCACTCATAGGAAAGTTGTTTACTTGTCCAAGCACCTTTTACAATCATAGTCATCTTGATGATGTAGATGAAGATACAAAGTATAATATACATAATGTTTGAATCTAAAGAGGTATAGGAGAAAGTACCCAGGCCGATCTATTGTAGCACTGGCTGATTGATTGCCTTGGTCAATATGTCTATAAAATTATATGATAAAGGCACAAACTCTAAGCATATGGTGCATAGGTCAACCTGCTCTTTGGTAAAGTGAAAATGAACTCCAACATGCCGTGTTCGAGGTGTGATGATTGGGTTACTGGCTAGTGTAATCGCACTTTGATTGTGGCGATAGAGGACAATTGGTCTAGCATATGGGAATTGAAGTGTCACAAGTAAGCTTCTAAGGTAGATGGTAGTACCATCAAAGAGAGCCTAATACTCAAGCTTGGTTGGGGAAGTTGCCACCATCTTCTACTTTAATGGCTGACCCAAGAAATGGAAGCTGTGCCCAAGGTAAAGATGTAACCGCCATGGGAATGCTACACAAAGCTTGGCCCTAATTTTTGCTATAACAACATAATTTGAGCTAGTGATTATATGTAGATGACCTTCTCTGAAGTGATACGGACATATAAGTTCGGGTCATAAAGGGTAGAATGATATCCATGATTTCGAAGAAACTCATATATCCTTTGGAACCAAGATTGTGGTGTTTACTTCAACCCATAAAGAGCTTTTCACAAGTGAAAGATCTTATCTTTCCGGTTAGCATAAGAAAAGTTGGGTGGCTATTCCACATGGACTTCCTCCTTGAGATAACCATTTAGAAAGGCACTTTTGATATCTATCTGATAGATCAGCCAATCATGGGGAGCAGGTAGCGCAACCAACAAATGGAATGATGTCAACTGCACAATAGGAGCAAATGTTTTTCATAATCAGTGCCTTGTTTTTGTCGAAACCCTTACACACAAGGTGAGTCTTGTAATTATCTAAAGTTCCATCAGCTTTTAGCTTGGTTCTAAAGATTCACTTAATCTTGATGATTTTCTTGTGACTTGGATGGTCCACGAAGGTCCAAGTCTCATTTTGGTTAATATTGTTTAGCTCCTCCATGGCCTCTCACCATTGGGAATGCTGAAGAGCCCCTGCCAACTATCCGGCTTAGAATACACTATGCAATCAGTTGTAAACAATGACACAAATGAAGCCCGAGGTGCAAGTCGGGTAGATATTCTAGGGCCCTCCAGAGTTGAATATGGTGGAAGGATTCCCAAATCCTACATGGTTTACTAGTATGAGCGAGGTAATGGGTCTTCGGGAGGGGGCATTCAAGCATAAGGATTTGTGTAAAGGTCAAGAGTGGGCATTAGACTTGGCTCAGAAGGCACTATCTCTGATGGAATAATCTCAGGAACCAATTCGGAGTCTATTGTAGAAGACCGCACAATTTTCTCTCATAAAAAACTACATCTCTCCTAATGATCACCTCGTTTGCTCGAGGAGTGCAGCCTAGCAGGAGAAGATTATGAGTTAAGTAAATGAGTTGTTAGCAAAAGGGTTGATTCAGCCCAGCTCATGCCCTTTTTGTTCTCTAGTGCTTTTGGTACAGAAAATGGATGGTTCATGGCGCATGTGCATTTATTATCGTGCTTTGAATAAGATCACAATAAAGAACTGGTTTTCGATCTCTCGAATCAATGATGTTATGGATAGATTGCAGGGGGCAGCCATATTCAGCCATATAGATTTGAAAAGTGGGTATTATTAGATGCGAATTAGATCGGAGGATGTGCCTAAAATAGCTTTTGGGTTATATGAGTATCTTGTCATGCCTTTTGGACTTATGAATGCTCGTGCCACTTTTAATCGTATAATGGATCACATTTTCAGACCACATATAGGATTTGTGGGGGCATATTGTATCGGCTGTTGGTATGTGCATGGGCCTTGCAAAGGTTGAGGCAATACGATCATGGCCACCTTTGAAAAATGTGCATGAAATCTGGAGCTACTTGGGTTTATGTTCTTTCTACATGAAGTATGTACATGAGTTTGCTGAAATTGTATCTCCATTGTATGCTTTGTAGAAGAAAAATGTGCCACTTACATGGATAGCAATGGAAATTTCAGTATTTGAAAAGTTAAAGGAAAAGATGACTTTAGATCGTGTGCTTGTGTTGCTTGATCTAAGGAAGTCTTTGGGGTGGTTCTTATGTAGGATGGCCGAGTTATGACTTATGAGAGCTGAATTCTCCACGATATAGAGAAGAATTTGCAAGTCTATGAGAATGAGCTCTTGACTATAATTCATGCACTGTCTACATGGAAACATTATTTGTTAGGGGTTGATTTTACAATTCAGACAGACCATCAGACTTTGAGGTACTTTTTGATGTAGACAAAGTTGTTAGAGAAACATATGAGATAGGGAAATTTTCTCTCTTTCATTTTCAGATTGTACATATTGATGGCTAAAAGAATGTTCTAGTTATACCAGAGGAGGCCTTTATAGAGACTTCAATGGGATTCCAGAGAGTGGGTGTGGAGGGATCCCTTCCTTGATAGGCCATGCAACATTCCCTTTTTTGGCTACACCACTAGATTGGGACGGAGGATACAGATGAGCAAGATTAGAGCATAGCTTGCAGCCACCCCTCATTGGTATAGAGAGGAAATCTTAGATGAGTTTTTATATGACTTTTGGAGGCGGCTACATGACAGCTTCAAGCCCAAGAAGATATCTCTCTTTCTATGGCTTCTATCCCATAGGAGTTTAGCAGTTGGCACTTGGCTTGGATATGGCAGGGACCTAGTGGCATGTGTGCAATGTGGTGAGCTAGAGGAGATACAGTCATTGTCTATGGGACTTTGTCCCAGAGCCCCGGAGATTTGGAGGAGAGCTCTTAGGATAGTATTCCATGGTACATTAGAGTCCATGGTGGCAACATGGGGGGCTCTAGCTTGGGTCATAGACAGAGGTCCAACTTGCGGCTATGAGGACACTCAGAGGAGCATTTCTTTTCTCATCATTGGATAGCATTTGAGCAGGATCCCTACCCTAGACTACTCACAGACACAGTGGACTTAGGGACTTTGTCACAGATGGGAGTTGATTTCCAATATTATAGCTTGGTACATATAGACTGCAAAATGTAGCCAGGTCATTGATCTTTAAGATATACCCACTGGGGAGCATTTGTTGACAATTTGGACAGAGATAGTCCACACTCTCCGTGGGAGATGGGAGAGGATGTTAGGGCAGCTTTGAGAGGATGAGGAAGAAAAGAGAGGCTTTCGTGTGGATTTGGGATTCAAACACCTTCTTTCATACTGCCCCTCAGATGGTCTGGCACTTTAGCCCACCAGATTGGTTGTTCACACAACCACTGTATCTTTGATGTACCTAGTTACTCTTCACAGAGTTCCTTGTGCGTTGTATTTATCTCAAGGATTTTTCTTCGAGGTGTTATTAGTAGAATTTTCTTTTCTTGGAAAAAAAAAGAATGTTTTGGTTGATACATTGTCATGTAAGCCACAAATTTCAGCTATCAATATGATTTATCATACTAAGTTGGATGCCATGAAAGAGCAACATGCTGCTGATTCGGACTTTGCTAATGTTTATGATGAGCTTTGCAATAGCCAAATGCATGAGCACTTTGTGCTTAGAGATGGATTTTTGATTATGCATAGACGACTGTATATCACGAAGTAGTTGAAGCATAGATTTATCATTGAAAGTCATGCTTCTCCATATGTAGGATACAGAGGCATTGATGCCATTATCAAGGTAGTGGAGCATTTCTTTTATTGGCTAGCTTTGAGGCATGATGTGGAGCAATTTGTTAAGATATGTATCATATGTTAGAAGGTAAAGCATGGTAGGCAAAAGATGCTAGGCTTGTTGCAGCCCTTGCCTACTCTAGAGAGGCCTTGGTAGAGCCTATGGGCTTAATTTTTGAGCTTCCTAGGACACATATAGGGAATGATGGGATATGGACTATCACTTGCAGGTCTAGCAAACATGAACATTTCATTCTGGTGAGGAAGAAAATAAAGGTTGATCTTATGGTTTGATTGTTTTTGTAGCATATCTTTAAGTATCATGGTATGCCAAAGTCGATCATCAGTGATTCAGACACTCGAATGACCAATTTATTTTGGAAGGGGTTGTTTGAGAATATGGGTACCACGCTGAAATTATCATCATCCTTCTATTTGTAGATAGATGGTCAGTTTGAGGAAGCAAATTCTAGAGTGTTGGATCTTTCGAGGTGCTATGTTTTAGACCACAAGACACAATGGGAGTAGTACTTGCTATTGGTTGAGTTTGCTTACAACAACACAATGCATAGTTCCAATAGCAAAGCTCCATTTAAGGTGCTTGAGGGTGGCAAGAAGGTACCTATCTTGCAGACTAAGAATAAGATCTTTTAGGCCGATCGTTGTATGGAAAACTTAGAGGCAGCCTATGTAAATATAAAGTATGTACTTCAGAGATCATAGGAAAAGCAAAAGGCAGCTGACCGCCACAGATGTGCTTTGCAGTTTACAGAGGGTGATTATGTATTGTTGCGTTTTAAAAAGGCAAGGCTGAAAAAGATGAAAGAAAGAGAGGGATTGTATCCAAAGTTGAGTATGAGATACTATGGGTTCTTTCAAGAGTTGGAAAAGATCAACGACATGGCATATCAGCTGAAATTACCTTCATATTTGTGAATATACAATGCCTTTCATGTTAATTTGTTGAGGCCTTTTCATGATGATGTGCTAGAGGATATGTCTGTAGAAATTCAGCCTGAGGTTGAGGAGCTGGATGAGATCTTGGTACTTGAGTAGATCTTGGCACATAAGGAAAGAAAGGTCAGAGGTAAAGTTTCTAGAAGATATTTGGTAAAGTTTTAGAGTTATTCACGGATGGAAGAGGATGACTTGACAGATCATCCTCAGTTGCTGCAGCTTTACCTAGATGCCTTTCAGTTAAAGCTGATTTCAATTCGAGCTCAATTAGGTTCAGTAGAGCAGGGGTCCAGAGTATTGCTTGATGCTCAAGGGGGAGGTAGCACTTCCATTCCTCCAGTTGTGGACAACTCTCGTATGTAGTGGATCTCGGATATACTCAACATGCATTTAAGGTACTATGCTCACAATATGTCTACTATGGGGTCACTACTCAGTGTACTAGTCATTGTGAGATGTATGTAGATAAGTATGGTTGTTACTGTGGTTTTGGGATTATACTTTTGCATCAGTTTGGAATCAATTCACGATCACTTGGGCATGAGCTTTTGCCTCAGTTTTGAGATAAAATTCTGATAAGTTTCAGCTCGATTTTTGATCAAATTGAGAACCGTTTATGGTTACTTTTGGAATCAATTTTGCATCAGTTTTTGCAATTAGTTTGTGATTAGTTTAGGGTCACATTTGTAGTAGTTTGTGATCAGTTCTCAGATCAGCAAAAGCGATCAGTTTATGATTGGTTTATACTCAATTTTCAATGGTTTACAACAAGTTTCATGGACAGCTGCATGTTAGTAAATGCCATTGATAGTTTCAGCCATGGTTTATACTGAGAATATGCTTTACTATGGTTCTGAAGTCAGAACAGTTAAGAAACACTTGTTATGGATGCATCTCATGGGTTTCTAGCAATAGTCTTGGATTGTCTCTTAGTATTATCAGATGTTTATGTTGGCTGGAGATTTTCAGCAAGGTTTGGAGCATATGGTATGGTTAGGTAATAGTGGCCAATGTTGTGACTGTGATGCCTTATGGAAGTTCTACTACAATATGCTTTTCCTTTGGCACAATGCAATGCAATTGAGGAGAAGTGCAAGGATTTCGAGGGGGAGGTTTGTCACGGGGATGTGAAATTTTGAGATGCTTTAATCTTGTTGATAACATTTGATTAAGTTATTAATCAAATGTGCAAGGTTGTTTAGCACATGTGATGGACATGGCAGTTATTTCATGGTACCAGGCCAAGGACCTCGAGGATGCATTGGGTGTCAAAGGTATTGTTTAGCACATGTGATGCACATGGTAGTTATTTCATGGTACTAGGCTAAGGACCCTGAGGACGCAGTGGGTGTCAAAGGTAAAAGTTGTGTTAAGTTATGCCAACTGTGTTTTGGTGGTCAGTTGGTGTTAGTTTTGACCCTAGGATAGTTGTTTGGCCAATAAGTGCTAGTGATGACATTAGGGACTAGTATTAATTAATTAATTAACACCAGTCTAAGGGTCAATAGAGGTTGGGGACCACTCTAGGTTGCAAATGGCTTGGCCAATTTAATTATGGATGGGCACATGTAGAAGGATTGAATTAATATTTAGGATTATTTAATTCTGAAAATTAATGAAATGGTTGGATAATGCTAAGATTGGGTTTAGAAGGTACCACTAGGCAAAATTGCCCATGCAAATTGAGAAAATGTTTTTGGGGGGACTGGATCTCAACCATTCAGTTAGTTTTATAGCCTAGGGGAGAGAGAGAGGGTGTGCTAGTCCATTTTTTGATGAGAGAAGAGCAATTTGTTGTAGAAGACAGCCATTTGGGAGCCTTAGCAGGTAGGGAACATCAGGGAGACACATTCCGGGGGGCTGTCAATAGCATTGCTAATTAGGTGACACAATTTTAGAGGTGCTTGGTAGTAGGTAATTGTATTCAATGTAGGCTAGAGCAAGTAGATTTAGGGTTTTCTTGCGAAGAAAATCAGATTTTTGTCTCTTCTTAGCTTTCTTTGACCTTGTCCAACCCATTCTTAGGAGATTTCAGCATTTCTAAACCATTTGACCAAATTTGGTGTACAATAGAGGGATCTTTGCTGTAAACCCTAAATTTCTGTAAAAATTAGGATTTTGCAGCCATCTCGAGATCCGTGCCAATAGGAGAAGGCATCATATATTGAATTCAGTACATGAAATTTGTGTAATGCCATCCATTGTAAATTTGGGGCAGCATTTGGCTAGTTGGGGTTCAATTAGAGCAAGTTTTGGGTGAAAATCAATAGGAAAATTGCCCAATTTGTTTGTTGATTGTTGGACCAGCAAGGGGCTTTTGGATTAGCTAAGGAGATTGTGGAATCTTGGCTTGTAATACATCCATTGGCAATTGAAGCTAAAGAAATACTAAAAGGGGCAATAGTTTTGGGGCCAATAAGGTGTTCAATGTCCAAGTTTATTAAGGTAAATTGCGCATTTCAATTTATGTTCATTTGCTGATTGTTGTAATTAAGTGCTTGATCAAGGAATTGCTACCCTATTCGAGAACGAAGGCTAGTTTCACTTATCATCAGGGGGTGTGTGCATGCATGAATCCCAAAAGACTCTGAAGTGGGAAATGACAAGCCAAGTGGGACAAGAAGGCTAATTCCAAGGATGAGAAGAAGAAGAAGCCCAAGTGCCTACACTATGGGAAGGGCACTCATCTTGAGGAGAACTGCTAGTAGAGGCATTGCCATTTGAAGCCTAAGGATTCGAAGGCCACACTTGCTACCACAGAGTCTGTTTTCATACACTTATTTTGAGGTGGAGGGTATGACCCCTGCTTCTTCTTTAGAGAAGAAGCCTTGGCTTGTGGATAGTGGGGCCTTTTCCCACATGACTTATTGCTAGGATTGGCTTCAGGACATGAGATCTAGAGGGGGATCCGTCACCATTGGTGACAACTCTTCAGTCCCCGTGCTTGGAGTGGGGACCATTTCCTTGTTGCGCGATAGACATTCTTCTTCAGCCAAAGTCCTCTATCTACTAGATTTGAGCTTTAACCTTCTATCTGTTTACGGTCTTACACAACTAGGTACCAGAGTCATCTTTACCGAAGATGTAGTTACGATGTAGGATGCATCTTCAAGCGCTGCTCTTTGGATAGATACATAGGAGGGTCGACTCTACACACTCACAACCCTTGTTGCGCATTCTTCACATGAGCTTGGACTGCTTTGGCATGCTTGTCATGGGCATTTGAATCTTGATGCTATTCAGTAGGGATCTGAGAGGGGGTGTTAGCTTGCCACTTTTTTAGTTTTGTCAGTTTGTCATCTCCTAGTTGTGAGCTCTTGCCAGAGTTTGATAGAGACATGGGAGTTCTAGCATTTTAATGTTCATTTCTGGAGTTTTGTGAGTATTTTTTGCATTTCCTAGCTTGTGCCACCTTGTCAGACATTGTCTTGTTGTCCCTCTGGATTTTTCTGCCATGCCAGCTGATTTTTCTGGCATTTTTATATGCTGCCAATTGGATTAAATGCAGTCGGACAGCTTGCAACTGGTCGATCAGCATCAGATAGGTCGGTTTGGCACACTTTCTGTTATTTATAGTAGACATTCTGGCTGGGGCAGATCATCTTTTGCAGAATGGTCCTCCAACTTTTGGGATACTCCGTCTTCAATGATGCTGCTGCCATCATCATTTCCAGCTAGATCTGGCGCTCCTCATTGATGCCTCGGGCTGCATGCAGGGACTGATCAGTCCTGTTCTTATTCAACATTTATTTCAGTCAGTGCAGATTTCTTTCTTCCTTCATCTTCACGTTTTCTTCTCTTTGTGTTCGAGTTCCTTTTGCTGTTGTGCACTCTCACTGACTCCCCCTCTGATGGCTCAATCCCCCCAGAGGAAACTTGAGGAAATCAGGAAGGGGTAGAAATACTCGATGACGAAGGAAATGATGGAGGAGCCGTCAAGGGTGGAAGGGGAGAAGGTGAGGGAGTAGGGGAAGGATGGGAAGGAGTCACAGATGAAGAAGGGGTGCAAAAGGGTAACTTGGAAGAAAGGGGAGGGGCTAATGTTGGGGGGTTGAGTTGAGGACGAAGAACCACCTATAATGGAAGAGCTATCAATTGGATCTTTGGAGGCCGTAGCCTCATCAAAGATTACATCTCTGCTCACCTTGATCGTTCGAGTCTTCGGGTCGTAGAGCCGATAGCCCTTCATGGTTGTATTGTAACCAATGAAGATAAGCTTCCTGGACTTGGAGTCGAGTTTTCTCCTTCTTTTCTTCTTGTCCACATGGACGTATGCCTCACATCAAAAGATGGGGAAGTGGGAAATTGAAGGCTTCTTCCTAAAGAAAGCTTGCTAGGGAGTCACATCCTTCAATGCCAAAGTAGGTGATTTGTTGTGGATGTGTACCGCAGTAGCCACTGCCTCACTCCCTAAGGAATGGGGAAGACTCTTGTGCTTCAATATTGATCGGGCCATTTCAAACATGGTCCGATTGGCTCACTGCATCACACCATTTTTGGATGGTGTGTTCGGATGGGAATATTCTATCCGAATGCTGTGATCCTTGTAAAACTTAGAAAATAGGTTAGAACAAAACTTGCCGCCGTGGTTTGCTCAGACACTACAAACTTTAAAAGAGGTTTGCTTCTCCGCAAACACCTTCCACTTGCAGAAGTGGGAGTATGTCGCGCTCTTGTACTCCAAGAAAGAAATAGGGCCACACATAATGACTAAAGTCAACAATTAGCATAAGGTACTTGGCCTTCCCAAGAGAGGCTGTGCCCATAGGTCCGTAAAGATCGGTATGTACCAACTCAAGGGGTGTAAAAGCCCTCTAAGTAGAAACCTAGGGATGAGGTTGCCTATGCTGCTTACCCCTTAAGCAACTAGGGCAAAGAGTGTGTACGGAAGGGAAATTTGAAAGTCCCTCCATCATCTTTCTCCTAGAAGCCCACTGAATAGCATCAAGATTCAAATGCCCATAATGAGTATATGCCAAAGTGGTCCAGGCTTGTGGGAAGATTGTGCAGCAAGGGTTGTGAAGGTGTAGTCCACCCTCTTGTGTACTTGTCCAAAGAGCAACTCCTGAAGATACATCCTCCACTGTGACTGCATCCTTGGTAAAGATGACTCAGGCACCTAGCTATGCAAGATTGTAAATAGACAAGACGTTTAAAACCCCAATCTCGTATATAGAGAACCGTGGCCAAAGAAGAATGCTGATCAGGCAATAAAGGAATGGTCCCCACTCCATGCACAGGGACGGAAGAGTTGTAACCAATGGTGGCAGATCCCCTTTTGGATCTTATGTCCTGAAGCTAATCTTGGAAATAAGTCATGTGGGAAGAGGCCCCACTATCCATGAGCCAAGTCTTCTCAGAAGAAGAAGAAACAAGTGTCGTATCCTCCACCTCAAACAAGTGTACAAAGATAGACTCAGTGGTAATATGTGTGTCCTTTGAATCCTTGGACACCTCCTTGGGCTTCAAAGGGGGGTACTTTTGCCAACACTTCTCAAGATGAGTGCCCTTCCCATAGTGTGGGCACTTGGGCTGCTTCTTCTCATCCTTCTTCTCCTCTTATGGTCGAGCTGTAGGCTTCTCCTTTTTCTTCCCGCCTCTTGAACCAACTGTAAAGGCCTTCGTAGATCTAGATCCACTACTGCCTACCTCTTTGAGATGCTCGATGCTCCAAGAGAAGTAGTGAAAGCTCCTTCCAAAGAAGCGTATCTAGGGTCCTCAATGTGAGAAGGCTGGTGTAGAAAACATCGTGTCTAGGAGATGATAGCGGAGTCAGTAGAATCACAGCCATATTGTTTGAAGATATCATTTTCTCAAGGGATGCAAGCTCATCTTGCATATCCTGGAGTTTGTTTATGTGATTCTTCATAGAACGAGAGTCATCAACACTGGTATCCAAAGCTTCTTCTCCAAGGAGATCTTGGGGGCAAATGTCTTCTGATGGTAAAGAGATGCAAGCTTCTTCCACACTTCGATTGTAGTCTTCAGTCTACAAATATGAACCGAGACAAAATCTTATAAATTTCATAAAGAGAAAGGATCAAGCTTGAGAGATGAGCCAATCCCAGAGGGTTGCATGATCCATCAATGTCCCATGTGTGGAATCTTCCACGGGCTGATAAATAGGGGGAGAGAGAAACTTCCAAAGTGGAAGGTGTCAAGAATGCACTCCACCTTACACGACCATAGAGAATAGTTAAAGCCATCCAATTTGTCCTCTTTGGGCAAAGAAGGAAGCACATATGCCTGTATAGTGGGTGCCATGTAAGGCATCTTCAAGCCGGTAGACCAAGCGTCATATGAAATATGAAGAGAGGGAGTAGGGGAGGCTTGCTTCGAACAGGGAGTCTTGATAGGGGATTCAGATGATAGATCTCTGATAATCTCGCTGTGTCTTAGAGAAATGATTAGAGACCTCACTCTCTGAGTCATCAGAGTTGAAAAACTGGTGATGAGACATCTTCGAGAACTTGCAAACACTCGAAAAAGCTGTGTTTCGTGTCAACAACACAGAAATGGAAGGAAGTCAGCTGCAGTCGAGGTGTAGATGTGCCGGTTGCACAATAAATGCTGTCACTTGCTATCAGATGATGTCGCCTATAGTTAAAGACAGTTGCTTGGCAAGAAAGTTGTCGATTGGAAGAAAAAACCTTGCATTTGACAGTAAGATGCTGTCGCTTGATGAAATTAGCTGTCACCCGGGCAGAAGATGATGTCGCCTCTTGCTAGATGCAATCGCAATCACCAGGGAAAGTTGTGTTTGCAGCAAACACAGGAATTTGGACCTGTGTTATGGGGCTGGGAGTCCTCAATGGAAGAAGGAACATGAACACAGTGAGAAGGGAAGAGAGAGACAACATGAAGAAGAAAGAAATCGGCACTGATTGAGAATGAATGCGGAATATAAAGGGAGGACTGATCAGTCCCTGCATGCAGCCCACATGGCAGCACTGGAGACGGAGAGTGTTGAAGCCGGAAAGTGCACAACCTGCAGAAGATGAGTGAATCCTGCCCCAGCCAGTAACTGTTATAAATAGCAGAAAATTGCTGAAACTGACTGACCTGTCCACATGGCCAAAACTGGCCGAATCACTGCATTTAATGTAGTTTGACTGCATTTAATGCAGTCGCAGGCTGCTGACGTGGCAGAAAATGCTGAGAAAAATGCCAACTGATTGGACAATGTTAGGTAGATGACAATAGGCTGAAAAAAGCTGAAAATGAACGAGAAATGCACACTAAAACTATTAGAGCTCCCATGTCTTCGTCAGACTTTGACAGGAGCTCACAACCTAGAGATGATAGATTGGCATGGCTAAAACCGGCAAGCTAACAGAGAATAGGGTCAAAAAATGGAATCAATACTCCAAGGACACTACAAAAGGTATGGATAGTGAGTTATCGATTGTACGCGCTAGACCCCACTCTCCAGGTAGAAGCAGTCGTACTATAGGATGAGTATTTGAATCAATGACTGAGGTGAAGGGAGACTGCCTATAAATAGGCCAAAAATAATGCCAAGAAATGACCAATTTGTGAGTTTAAAATACCTTTAGCATAAAAATTGAAATGCACATAAATACACTCTGACATTTTTATGGAATGTACTTCTGGTAACACCTTTGAGATTATGGATAATTCATACAATAAAATATACAATCATATCATCGTAGTATATATAACAATCACCATCAGATGGGACCTTGGATACCTAGGTGGGTGATCAAGCCATCGCCAAGGTACCATAGAAAGACATTGATGTCGATGTCAATTGTACCAATCCTTGGCCATAGAAAGGAGCCATAGCTGAATAATGTGGGTATGGACGTACTAGGCATGGGCATGGTGATCACATGAGTAGTCCATGGAGGAGAGAGAGAGACATGTGGAGCAAAAGATGGAAATCCTTGTGTGGGAGTGACCATGGAGTATATGATGGCGTACCATAAGGAGAGGATGGAAATCCTTGCATCTGGAAGGTTGATGATTAGGGAGGTGAGTCACTAAGGGTGGTGAGGGAGATGCCCATCACAGCCATGCTAGGGTGAAAAGGTATGCTGTTAAAAGGGTAGCCCTAATGATGTATCATAGTGCAAAGAAGTAGTGAAGTGTGGGTAGGTAATATATGGTACGGAGAAAGAGAAAGTTCTAGGAGTGGAGATGGAGGATCCAACCTTGAGGATGTTGGATGTGTAAGTGGAGTGCAATCCAAGGTTTTGGAATGAAAAAGAGAGGAAATCTAGGTGTAGATCAAAAGAGGCTAAGATGGGAGGGATTTGAGAAGAGTGGTTCACATGCTGAAATGAAACAGAAGATGTAGATATACGTGATGAACGATGTTTGCTTGGAGAGCCCCCTCTATTAAAGTTTAGATATTGAAAATTGTTCAGATTCTTCACACCAAAAGGAGAAATAAGAGAGGGTTTTGATTCATATGACTCAAAGGGTTTGTATGAACTCAGTCTCACCAATTAGCCAGATGGAGTAGCAAAGCTAGTAGAAGGGTTGTAAGGTTGACTATACATGATGCACAAGTATGCTTCAAACTCCTCCTTTGTCAATCGATTGAAATATGGAACAGGAGAAGAAAAAGAAGGTGAAAGTGAAGGTGGGGTGTCATCTTCCTCGCTGAGTCCATAATACGTCCTCAAGGCCTCCGATGATGGAGAAGCTTGATAAGACATCATTGGACCTTGAGAAGAAGGTATCTGAGACATTATGAATTGGTTACGTGTCATTTGTGTACCTCGCACAAAACCAAGCCTCCATAATATTTGCAGGATACTCTTTACAAGAGCACTGGCTCTAATATCATGTGAATATATGCTAGGGTTTGCACTAAGGAAACATAGAAAGTATGACTACGACTGGAACACAAAGACTCAAACAACGACATGCAAAACTAAACGCAAAACACAAAACTCAAAAACTCAAAACTCAAAATGCAAAAACACAAACAGAGACAGAGAGAGAAGAGAACTTTGAAGTGAATGTATCAATGCAGTAAATGAATGTAAGAGTATACAGAATGCTAAGGGCAGTGCAGGGAGTGTTGGAGTATGACATCCACTAGAGATGGATCCCAAGTGCTAAGACCACCAGTTGGAGATGTAGGAGAGGGCAGGCAGCAAAACGTAGCATGTAGGAGTGTTCAGTGATGACAAAGACCTTTGGAGCAGTAGCGACAATAGGGCAACCAAGGCAGCACCAAAACACAGCAGTTCCGGTACGTGTTGATTAGGGCGGCAGCTGGAAATGGCTGAACGGGTGCTGAAGGCTGTCGTGGAGTCTATCCCGAGCAGTGGTAGTGAAGAACAGCAAGTTGCTTGGCAGCTGGTAGCAAACGCAAGGCAAACTATTGTAATGATGATCTAGACTACTGGCAGGTGATTAGGAACAGCAAAAGCAGCACTGGGAACCTCTAGAACAGCAGGGGGATGGGTGAAAACAATCCACTTAGGTCTGGATTGTGATTGCCTGCAGTTGATGATGGCTAGATAGTAGATGGTTAGTGGGTGGATGGCTGAAATTTGCATGTGAATGCAAGAAACCTACACAGAAGGACAAAGCTAAATGGTGGATAGCTTGTCTATTTATAGATGTAGAAGGATCCTTCCAAATTAGGGTTTTGCATGTGGGACACAGAAACTCTCTAGAATTGCTCCCCATTCAATAAAACTTTTGGTAATTTACTGTTTTGGAGCTGTTTTAAAGAGCTAATCAGCGGGTAATGAATTTTTAGCTCAACATGGAGCAATGGAAGCAAAGAGACACTGCTGATATAGACTGCAATGAACACAATGAATAGAAAAGAACATTGCAAGAAATCGGGAACTCAAAGAGAATAGGTTTGGGAAATCGAATATGTATATCAAGGCTCAAGAATAGTACAAAAGGTAAGGGCAGTGAGGCTTCGGCAATGTGTGCACCAGTCTCCCTCTCTCTAGTTGGAAGTAGTTGTGCTGTAGGTTATTTGAATCAATGACCAAGGAGGAGGGAAAGTGCCTATAAACATGCAAAAAATAATGTCAAGAAATGGCATGTTAGCCAACATAAAATGACTCTGGCATAAAAATTGAAATGCACTTAAATAGACTCTGAAGGCTGACACCCTATGGTATTCTGCTAACATCTCCTTGTCTCCAGCAAGGTGTAGTGTGCATGTACGAGATGGTAATGTGATGGAGGAGATGTTAGAGATTGTCATCCCTTGGATAGGCATTTTTCTTTGTTAGACTGTGTACATATGTATTTTATAGCCAAGCAGCCATTCGAGAGTGTTACAGCGTGCGGAGCAGGTTGAGATCAGAGTAATAGACACGCAGGTGCCACATCATCGTTGCCAAGGCAGATGCCACGTGGCAGTCTACAGTCGGATAGGTGCAGTCGGCCAGTACAGGTCGGATAGTCCTACACCAGTCAAATGCAGCCGACCTAGTCATTATTTCGTATTTCTTTTCTGCTATATATAGCAACTCTCTAGCACATTGTTCCACACTTGTATCTAACAGATTTCAGTCTGCTGGTGACGGAGACTGCATTCGGGGCTGACAAAGATCGAGGTCCTTGAGGTGGAGACATACGCAAATATTTTATCTGCACCCGTGTATAATTCTGCATCCTTATATAGCATTCTTCACTGCAAATGTTCTGCATTTCACTGTCTCTTTCTCTCTATTTTTTTTTCGTAAATGTCTCTTTCTCTCTCTCTCTCCTCTCTGTGTTCACTCTTTGTTACGGTCATTCCCTTCCATATTGCTTCACTCTGACATGCTATCAGAGCCTTGAAGGACTAGGGTGGACCTATCTGAAGAGGAGTTTTCAGCGTGACACAAGGCTGCGTTTTCAGTGTTCAAGTGTGAGCAGGTGGGCTGTGCATTAGAATAAGGCTGAGGTGAGTGTGGGCATGCGAGAAAAGAGATGATTTGCTGAAGTTGTTGTTTTTTTTTGTTGTTAGAGAAGGAAGAAAGCTGCGTTTTTGGCCTTCAAGTGCAGATTTTACCTTTTCATTGCCTCCGGTGGCTATAGAAGGTTCAGGGTGTGGAGACAAGAGCCTTAGCTGGCTGCGTTTTCATAGTCAGAGAGGGTTTCTTTTGCGTTTGTGCAGGCATTGCACGTGAAGATCTCTACAGAGACTCACATGGAGTTTTAGGTGATCATGGACCGGAAGGTGCCTGTTTTACCGGCTCTTCCATCAGATCAAAAGCTCGATAGCGACAATTATCGCATTTGGCGTATGATGATGTTGGTCATGTTGGAGTCTTACGATTTGGCAGAGCTATAGAGACTGACATGGAGTTCCAGGCGATCATGAACCGGAGGGTGTCTATCTTACTGGCTCTTCCATCAGATCAAAAGCTCGATAGCGACAATTACCGCATCTGGCGTGTGATGATGTTGGCCATGTTGGAGTCTTACGATTTGGCGGAGCTTGTGATGGAGGGGATTAACTGGCCCTTGGTGAGAGATGAGTCCAAACTCTCTTCAAATGCTCGTGCGGAGTTGACCAAGGCCCAATCTCATTAGGACAAGCTGAATGGCAGGATTCGTTCTTTTCTTTTTCTATCTTGTACAATAGTCGTGATAGCCCATATAGAGCACTTGACGATGGCTCGGGAGATATGGTTGGAGCTTGACCAGATGTACAATCGGATGACCCTTATGAAGAGGATTTCTTTGGAGGTGCAGATGTGGATCTTGTTCGTGAATAAGTCTTCTTGGCTTCGGAAATACATCAATAAGCTTCGGCAGCTTCAGATGCAAGTTCAAAATGCGGGGGAGCGCATTTTCTCCAAAGACATGGCAATCACCTTATTGTTCCAGTTGCTGCCCCGATTCGGTATCTTTTATTATGCTCTTATTGCTTCAAGGCGGAAGTTGACTCTTCGTTGGGAAGAGTTAGTTCCTATGGTCTTGGATCAAGAGGAACAATTGAAGGGACAG
Source organism: Lygodium microphyllum (assembly GCF_053477565.2). NCBI lineage: Eukaryota > Viridiplantae > Streptophyta > Polypodiopsida > Schizaeales > Lygodiaceae > Lygodium > Lygodium microphyllum. The sequence goes on from NC_141136.1 coordinate 172,005,810, forward strand.
AATGCTTCCAAATCGGAGGCATTGATTAGTCAAGCCTCTTAGAAGAAGGGGAAGGACCAAAAGAAGAAGAAGGAGGACAACAAATCTAAGAAGGACAAAGAGGAAGAATCGACATACCATATTTGTGGTAAGACCGGCTATTGGAAGGACTACCCCGACAAGGACACCAAGCAAAAGGACACGAAGGATTTTGAAGCGGTGGCCGCATCCTCATCAACTGCTTTTGTACACTTAGCGGTCATTGAGGACTCTTCACTGATGACTTCTGATGCTGCGATGACAGCTCCCTAGGCTCGAGAGTGGATCGTGGACAGTGGTGCCTCATGGCACTATGACTCCTTCGATAGTTGGTGTTGCCCATTTACAACCCTCGTGTGGGCAGATTTTCATAGGAGACAACTCTTATGTGTCTATTGCTGCAAGGGGTGAGATGCAGTTGATTCCAGATGGACGTGGTGGTACCCATGCTTCCTAGGTGTTGCATGTGCCAGGTTTAGGGTATCATTTGCTTTCGGTACATAAGATTTGTTCTCTTGGTCTCTTGGTGAAGTTTGACAGTGATGTTATTAGAGCCCTTGATCGTGGATCGAGGAAGGCTCTCTTTTCAGGGTATGAGGACAATGACATCTACAAATTGAAGTCTTTTTGTGCTCTTACCTCTTAGACACAGTTTAAGCTATGGCATGCTCGGTTTGGCCACCTGAACTATGAGTATCTTTAGAAGGCGTCGCAAGGATCGCTTGTTCGAGGTTTGCCAGCCATAGTGGTGAGCCAGCAGCTATGCGTCTCCTGCATTTGTGGGAAGCATCATAGGGATGCGATTCCCAACAAAGCTTCGAGGCGGTCTACTTCACCTATGGAGCTTGTATCTATGGATCTTTGTGGCGTGATGAGAAATGAGTCCTTGAAGGGGAGCTCCTACTTCATATTGATCGTAGATGACTGTAGCAGGATGACGTGGGTCTACTTCTTGGCGCTGAAGTTGGAGGCTTTCTCCCACTTCAAGGATTGGCTTCTCTTCGAGGAGAACCGATTGAGCCAAAGATTGAAGACCTTGCAATCAGACAAGAATGGTGAATTTGTTTCTAATGAGTTTACTAGTTTTTTTACAGATAGAGGCATTTACCAAGAGTTTGCTAATACCAATACTCCTCAAGAGAATGGCATTTTGGAGCGAAAGAACCCAAGTGTGATCAAGATGGCACACACCACGATGGAGCACCGACAGACACCTCAGTTTTTGTGGGCCGAGGCAGTGGCTACGGTAGTCCACATCCTAAATCCATCCCCCACTTCGGCCGTTGACAGTATGACACCTTTTTGAGGCTTACTTTGGGACTAAGCATAATGTCTCTTATTTTAGGATCTTTGGGTGTAACGCCTATGTGCATATCCCGAAGACACAACGTGACAAATTTGAGGCGGCTTCCCGACAACAAGTATTTGTTGGCTACAGCTTCTAGTCCCAAGGTTATCGCTTGTATGATCCCGTGAAGTGGGATGTCTACACGAGCCGAGATGTGCAGTTCGTGGAAGTTCCGGCCACAGAAGGAAGTGAGGATCATCTCGTACTTGGAGATCCAGGGGAGAGTTGGGCTCCCGAGACAATTCCTGGAACGACACTTGGTTCCTTGTGCCTCATCCCTCTCATAAAAAGGTGATTGGTGTCAAATGGGTTTTCAAGACCAAGTACCATAGTGATGGCTCTTTGGACAAGCACAAGGCTTGCCTTGTTGCTAAAGGTTTTGCATAGCGCCCAGGTGTTGACTTCCATGATACTTTTGTCCCCATAGCTCGCATGGTGACTATTCGTGTTGTTCTTGCTTTGGCTGGTCATAGACGATGGCCTGTTTTTCAATTGGATGTGAAGTCGGCCTTCTTGAATGGTGATTTGAAGGAGGAGATCTATGTAGAGTAGCCTCCTAGCTTTGGTTCCTCATATGGGAAGGTTTACAGGTTGAAGAAGGCCTTGTATGGCCTGAAGCAGGCTCCACGTGCTTGGAACGAGAAGATTAATTCGTTTCTTTAGGCCAAGTTGGGATATTGACACTTTAGGGCCAATCCTTAGCTCTATGTGCACACTTCCGAGGGTGGCCGTGTGTTGTTTGTTTTGTATGTTGATGACTTGATTGTTACAGGTGATTATACCCAAAAGGTCGAAGAGATGAAGTCAGCCCTACATCAAAAGTTTGAGATGACGGATTTAGGACTTCTCCATTTCTTTTTGGGCCATGAGATTTATCAGTCTCAGAGGGGGATTTTCATCTCTCAGCAGAGATATGTACAGGAGCTCTTGGTGACCTTTAAGATGGCGGTCCATTTCTACTCCTATGGATCCGAACTAGAAGGCCACTTCACACGCAGATTCTCCTTTAGCGGATGCTACTCGGTATCGTCAGCTGATTGGATCCTTGATTTTGCTCCTCAACACACCGGTTGATCTATGTTTTGTTGTAGGTCTTTTGACTAGGTTCATGAGTGCACCCAAGCTGGAGCATTGGTTGGCTGCTTAGAGGATACTATGGTATCTGTAGGGGACCTCTGACTTAGGGATTCATTATCCAATAGGTACAAGTGCTTTAGCTCTTGTTCTTGCAGGTTGGAGTGATTCGGACTAGAAGGCCACTTCACACGCAGATTCTCCTTTGGCGGATGCTACTCGGTATCGTCAGCTGATTGGATCCTTGATTTTGCTCCTCAACACACCGGTTGATCTATGTTTTGTTGTAGGTATTTTGACTAGGTTCATGAGTGCACCCAAGCAGGAGCATTGGTTGGCTGCTTAGAGGATACTATGGTATCTGTAGGGGACCTCTGACTTAGGGATTCATTATCCAACAGGTACAAGTGCTTTAGCTCTTGTTCTTGCAGGTTGGAGTGATTCGGATTGGGCTGGCGATGTGGACCACCAGCAGTCTACTACAGGCTATTGTTTTACCTTGGGTGCAGGTGTTATCTCTTGGAGTAGCAAGAAGCAACCCACAGTAGCCCTATCTTCTACTGAGGCGGACTATCGGGCCGCGTCTTCCACCACATGTGAGGTTGTGTGGCTTAGAAGATTGTTGGAGGAGCTTGGCTGCCTCCAGACTCGTCCTACTCTTCTACGGTGCGACAATGAGAGTTGCATTGCCTTGGCACGGAATCGTGTTTTCCATGCCCGGATGAAGCGCATAGAGATCTAGTAGTACTTCATCAGGGAGAAGCTTCTGGATGCGACTTTAGATGTGGAGTATTGCAAGACGGAGGATAATCTTGAAGATTTGTTCACGAAGGCGCTTCCCCAGGCTCTTCTTCGGAGACATGCTAGATCCCTCAGCCTTATGTCCTGTCTAGGATCTGAGAGGGGGTGTTAGAGATTGTCATCCCTTGGACAGGCATTTTCCTCAGTTAGGCTGTGTACATATGTATTTTGCAGCCAGGCAGCCATTCGAGTGTTACAATGTGCGGAGTAGGTTGAGGTCAGAGCAGCAGACACGTAGGTGCCACATCAGCAGCCACGTCATTGCTGCCAGGGCAGATGCCATGTGGCAGAGTCTGCAATTGGACAGGTGCAGTCGGCCAGTACAGGTCGGACAGTTCTGCACCAGTGGGCTGCATTTAATGCAGCCGACCTGGTCATTAGTTGGTATTTCTTTTCTGCTATATATAGCAGCTCTCCAGCACATTGTTCCACACTTGTATCTGACAGATTTCAGTCTGCAGGTGATGGAGACTGCACTTGGGGCTTACAGAGATCGAGGTCCTCAAGGTGGAGACACATGCAGATATTTTCTCTGCACCCGTGTATAATTCTGCATCCTTATACAGCATTCTTCACTGCAGATTTTCTGCGTTTCACTGTCTCTTTCTCTCTCTTCTCCCTTTGTTCACTCTTTCACGGTCATTTGCTTCTACATTGCTTCACTATTACAGGAGAGGGGTCGTACAAATAGGCCAAGATAATTGGAAATGAAGATCAGGTTGGCCAGCATTTAATGAGGCCATTAATGCAAGTGGGCTAGCCATAATTATGTTACTTGCTCAGAAATGAAATGCACTCAAATATGATGCCCATACAACCATGATATATACATTGCTAACAACGACAACTTACTGTCAGAGATTCCTTCACCATGAAGGATCACGTAAGGAAGATGGAGGAGACACTGGATGAGCTTGCATCCTTGGGTAAAGATGTTGCCTTTGAAGACCTTGCTGTGATTCTGTTGTCACATTTTCCACCATCAAAATATGATGTGTTTTGTACCAGTCTTCCCACCTTTAGAGTTCGGGGCACCATCTGATGGGGGGGAGTTAATCCCCATGGTTCCTGAGCAGGGTGCACAACATCAGGGAAGAGGATCAGGATTAGTGGAATCTTTACTAAATCCTTTTTTGGGCCATCCAGGATCTGGTCCACATATTCAACTTAGGAAGTGAGCCAAGGTCTTTACTCCATCTTTCCTGGCTGTTGGCTATGGGGCTTGGGAGCAGTTCTAACTTAGTGAAGGTAGCCACTTTTTTAATTCTTACAGTGATGTCTTTGTGTAGTCATATCATGGTTTTGGAGGCATTAAGGCTAATTTCATAATGTCTCACTGCTTATTTTCTCTCAGTTGCAACATTGGAGATAAAAAAGGTGGTTAGTTGTGATCTGGTCTTGATCATTGTTTGTAAGCACATGGCTTGTCGTCGTATTTTCATAACCTGATACATGGAGACAATCCTAGCATAGTTATACTGTTTTGTTTCATACAGACTAAGATACAGTTATGCTCAACACCCCCTTCCTCCCTTCCTTTTCCTCCTCTCTTATTCTCAGTCTCTTGTCTTTGCTGCAGAGTGAGTGACAGGAATAAGATGAGGAAGTGGCTCCGACTTTCCTGTCTCTATGTTGATACTGAATGAGCATGCTGCTTTGGTTGGACCTATTGTGGTAGAAGAATTGAGCACTGATTCTATCTGCAAATAATTGTTTCACTTGGTCACAAAACCAAAACCCCTCTATAAGCTGTTTCATAAGTATGCACCGTATTATGAGGCATAGGACCATAAATCTGACTTTCAGAGAGGGGATTCTTCTTGCATGCACATGTTTTTCAGGGTCCTGAATCCCTTGATCAGCCTCCATCTTAGAATGGCGTCTCTCTCCTGGTTCAAGTTTTATTGTGATTAGTGTAGAGCCCAAGGAATAACTTTTGGATCTCATTTCAAGAGTACCTATCTGATAAGCGGAAAGTGAATATGAATTTTTGGAAAAGGCAACAAAAACTTTACTGCTCTGCCGGTTTGTCATTTTTGTGTAGTTGATGGCTCATAATGTCATCTCTTGTTAGCTTGAGGCACTTGAATATTTGATGTCTGTGCTGGCTACCACATACGTATCTTATGTACCTGTAACATGATATCTGGCTTAACCTGATTGATGGATTTGTGAAGATCTATAAATCCTTCAAATCACTTAATATTAAGAGTCATAATCCTTATTGGCATTTCCCATGAAAAGTTAGCCTGAAGATTAAGATCTTTGTGCATCTCTGGATTGTAATGCAATGCTTCCATAAGGCTGATCCAATAGCTTCTCAATTTGTGGAGTCCTCAGATGTGCTTCTGCACATTTTTTTCATATTGTAGAAGTCTTACTTTATTAGTTAACAAGCGGATGATTAAAGTCAGACTTTTTCTAATGTAAACAACATTTTAGCTTTCTGACTGTTGTTAGATGGGTGGTAAATACAACTCCTTTTATTGCAGGTAAAGGAGATACAACAAGAATCTGTGGGTTACAAACCAGTAGAGGTTGCAAAGAGAAGTGTTTCTTCCAGTTTGGCTCAAAGGTTGAAAGAGTTAAGGGATTCAAACACCAAAACTGATCAGGAAGGTGCATTTCATATGATCTCCTCCTGCTTCACTTTTTGATCATCCTTGAACGATTGTATCTTCCTGCATTCTTGTGAGGATTTACAGTACATATTGTGTTCAGAATCCTTTTCTACTATTTCACTTACTAAAAGTTCTTATTGATATCTTACTTGTCTGGCCTTTTTATTGAAAGTATTCTTATTTTGATATCTTAAGAAAACCTGTTAGATTATGGTAGTGGTATGAGATTAGAAAGCTAGTTGACGATGATAGATCCTTGAGAATGCATATGCATCCAGTATGTTCCAATGTAGGCTTCATTTGATTTTGTCGATTGATATTGTTGACAAAAGTAAAGAGAGAATAATTGCACTAGACAAAATCAAACTAGTGGGGCACAATAATGTTTTATATGGTGGGCAGATGCTAGCTTCATTGGTATGGCCCATGGACATGAGGAGCCTATGATGTTCTATCAGATGTTTACACATGTGCAAGTCACATTTGCACGTTTCATTAAATTTTAATCAAATGCTAAGCAAAGCAATAAAATTTCACGTCCTTGTGAGAGACAATTCACTTGTCAGGGCGATAAAAGGTGACTTGGTGGCAATGGCTTTGAGTGGTAGCTGGCTCATGTGTAGTGCTCCATGGCAATGGATGTGAGGAAGATGAGCATGAGCGATAGCGATGGAGGTAAGTGGCTCTGATACCATTGTTGGCCTAAGTGTGCAGTAATTGTGCAATTAATTAATAGATAATGAAAGATGATGCAAGAATTAATCAATACACAATGGCACTCAATCACCAAATGAGAGGCAATTTGTCAAAGATTGAGAGACAGAGTACAACGCCCAAGGCAACCACAATGAAAAATACCATACTTACATACTAATGATGCAGAAAGCGCCTTTGTATATAGTAAAATCTAATCCTAAACGTCTTAACTGTCATAGAAAGCCCTAATTGAAACCCCAACCCTAGTGTCATTTAGTGTATAGGATACTAGGGACAACAAATGTGTTTAGTGATAGTTTAAATGCCTAGGAAGATTGGAACATGGATCTAAGGGCATCCACGTGAAGCCCATGAGATGGCCTAAAGTAGTATGTTGAGAATGTGGGAATTAACCATGAGGCAATCTCTTGAGGTCTCCAAATGGTGATGACCAACAAGGGGGAGATGATTATGATGTGCACTTCAAAGTACAATTGAGGACAAGAGTTGTTATCTTTACACAACTTGCACAAGATCCTTGGTTTGTGGAATTTTTGCATGCTTCAGTGAAGAAGAGCAAAAAGAAGAAATTGTCTTCCAAAGCTTCAGGATAGTATGTGGTGCCAAAAAGTGAGGTAGTTCCACATCAAGAAGCACCAACATAGTCTGCATCCGTAAAGCCAACAATAGATGTCTTCTGCTTCCCAAAGCAGATGCATAACTCCTTTGTGTCTTTGAGGTATCTCATAATACCTTTCACTGCATCCCAATGCTTCTTGCCAAGGGTTGCCGTGTATCTGCTAACCACTCCCACTGCAAAGGCAATGTCAGGATGTGTAGCCACCATAGTATACATCAAACTGCCAATAGCTGAAGCATATGGTATCTTGGCCATTTCAGCCTTCTCATCATCAGATGTAGGGCTGTCCTCTGCATTGAGTTTCACATATGGAGGCAATGAAAACCCAATTACTTTCCCCCCCTCCATATTGAAACGTTGCAAAACCTTGGAGATGTACTCCTGTTGAGATAGATAGAGTGATCCTTTTGACCTATCTCTGAGTATTCGCATGCCAAGAATGTGATTTACATCACCAAGATCCTTTATGTCAAAGCTGCCATGAAGACTTTGCTTCAGTGAGTCCAAGGCATAAGTATCCCTCCTAGCAATCAGCATGTCATCAACATACAAAACCAAGATAATCAGGCTGCCATCTGCTGCCTTCTTGGTGTACAAGTAGTGATCTACTTGACTTCTATGAAAGCCTTGAGACTGCATGAATGTATCAAACTTATGATACCATTCTCTTGGTCCTTGTTTCAGCCCATACAAACTCCTTTTGAGTTTGCATGCCATTTTCTCTTTCCTTTTTTCCACAAACCCTTAAGGTTGCTGCATATATATATTTTCATGTAGATCACCATGTAAAAATGCAGTCTTTACATCCATCTGCATGAGTTCCATATTCTCAAGTGCAACCAAGCCCAAAATGGTTCTCAATGTAGTCATCTTGACTACAGGAGAGAAAATCTCATCAAAGTCAATTCCATGCTCCTGCTTGTACTCCTTTTCAATCAATCTTGCTTTATACTTTGGTGAGGAACTGGAAGTGACCTTCATCTTGTAAACCCATTTGCATGGAAGGGTTTTCTGCCCTTTAGGCAACTGCACCAAGTCCCAAGTGCCATGTTTTTCAAGAGATTCCATCTTTGATAACATGGCTTTATACTATTTCTTACTGTCCTGTCTGTCCATTGCTTCCTTGAAGCAAGACGGTTCACCACAGTCTGTCAACATGACATAATCAGCCACATTAATTGCACCAGGAACAAATTTGTCAGGTTGTCTAGTGGCCCTAGACGATCTCCTAACCCAATGATCATTGTTTGCTAGTTGTTTCTTGCAAATTTCCATTTTCAGCATGCTGTCTTGGCATTTCAGCCTGCAAATCAGCATTAACAGCTTGCTGTCCTGGTTGTTTCTGCACATGTGAGGGCTCATTATCATGGGCAATAGCTGGCTGATCATTTCCAGCATCATTTTCTGCATTTACAGGTTCATTTACAACAGGTATTTGCTGTTGTACGGCGGGCACATTTTGTTATCCAAAAGGTATTTCTTCCCGGAATACAACCCTACGGACCTCCTCAGTCTTTTTGGGCTGTTTATGCATGCAATCTTCCCGGAAGATACGTCATTGTTGTGTACTACTTTCCTTTTCACGGGATCCCACAATTTATACCCCATTTCACCTTCATCACCATATCCTAGGAAAACGCATTTACAGGACTTTGGCTCAAGTTTGTTGCGTTTTTCTTTACGAATGTGCACAAAAGCCTCGCAGCCAAACGCTTTCAGGTGAGCATATGAAGGTGGCTTGCCCGACTACGCTTCTTGGGGAACTTCCCTCCCCCCCCAAAGACCTGTTTGGTGATCGATTAATTAAGTGAACGGCTGTCATAACAGCCTCTGCCCAAAAACCACGGGGTAATGCAGCATGAGACAGCATCGTACGGACCTTATCATGTATGGTCCAATTCATATGCTCTGCAAATCCATGTTGGGGTGGATTATGAGGGGTAGTGAGCTCCCTCTTTATCCCTTTGCTGTCACAAAATGCCTCAAAGGCCTTGGACACATATTTCCCACTCTTGTCAGAGCGAAGACACTTAAGTGTCTTATCTATCTGATTTTCAGCCAATGCCAAGAATATTTTGAACTTGTCAAGCACTTCATCCTTGCTACGAATAGGATAAACCCATACCTTTCGTGTAGCATCGTCGACAAAGGTGACAAAATATTTCTTTCCTCCTAAAGATAATCCTAGCATTTGACATACATCTGAATGTACTAACTCTAGAGGAGAAGATTTCAAAGAAAGAGAATTTTTATGAGATGTTTGTGCATGTTTACCATAAATACAATGGTCACTATGCTCAAAATGAGCATAACGAAGACAAGGCAAGTAACCCAAACATGAAAGCACTTTCATTCCTGTTTGACTTATGTGTCCCAACCGGCCATGCCACAAAGAAACACTTGGCTGCTCAGTCACGACAACAACATGGTCACGCATACTAGATACATGAAGTGGATACAAAGTATCACTCTTGCAACCTGTAGCAATTACTCTAGATCCTTCACAGATCTTCCATTTTCCATCACCAAAGGTGGTATGAAAACCATCATCATCTAGTTGCCCTATACTAATCAAGCTCTTCTTGAGCTGAGGTACATGCCGTACATGCTGAAGTGTAAAGATAGAGCCATGTTGAAACTACAACTGCACACTGCCAATACTTGCAATGTCACATGCATAGTTGTCCCCAAGATGGACAACACCATGTCGACCCCCTCTATAGGCAAAGAATCACTCACAATGAGGGGTGACATGAAAGGAAGCACCTGAATCGAGAATCTAGGTACGCATGTCATCATCTGTATCTGCAAGTATGTGTACCAAAGCGTGAAGAGACAAAGAGTACGTCACTCCCACTATCACTGTCATGAGTGACTACATTCACCTCTTCAATTTTTACGTTGCTCTTCTTAGGTACATTGTTATTCTTCTCTTCCTTGCTATCATCTGTCTTCTTGCCTTTTTCTTTCTCTTTTTTCCATTTGTAGCAGTCACATTTAAAGTGACCCTTCTTGCCACAATGATGGCGTTCAACATCTTTGCCACGTGATTTATTGCGTCCTTTGCTATCATATTTGCCTTTCTGCTGTGATCTGTCCCTAGTATGCAAAGCAGTGGAAGACTTATTGGATGCATTGTTCTGCTGATTCATTTCTTCCATGAGTAGAGCACTCTCTACATTAGCATACAAAAGGATTACATTAGAATTGCTCATAGCAGTCCTGAATGTATCCCAACTCTCTGGTAGAGTGCAAAGCAAGAAAGTAGCCTTAAATTCCTCATCAATCATGAACTTCAAGGAAACCAGCTGGCTGAAAATGGAATTAAACTCACTCAAGTGAGTAGACATTGTTGTATCCTCTTTCATACACAAATCCATAAGCTTTTTCAGCCAATACACTTTGCTTGCAGCACTCTTCTGTGCATACAGTTCTTTCAGTCTAGTCCATATAGCATATGCAGAATCCAAACCTTCAATGTTGAACAGCAAGGCACCAGAAATCGATAGCTCTATGGTTGAGCATGCAAGCTCGTTTAACTCATCCAAATCGTCCTGTTCCATATCTATGGGCTTTGCCCCTTGTGTTTTGATCCGCTTTGCCTGCTTCTTTTGCAACAAGATATTGTAGCACTGCTTTTGCCAAACTGCAAAGTTATGTGCTCCTTCAAGCTTCTTTATGTGCATCAGATTACTATTGTCATTGCTGCCAGCCATGATTTTCAGCCCAAACGTGACAAAAAAATCAGCAGATGCAAGCCCAAAATTGTCACCCAAGTGACGAAGGTACAAACAAGTACCAACCAGCAATAAATGACCACGCAAAAGTACAGATTTCAGATCTGTGAGCGTCAAACCATGTGCTACAGCATTCCACAACTGATTACAACTGTTTCAAGGGCATATACATCACATTACATGAAAAATCCCAAATTTTAGCTACAATTTCTGTTGTACATGTACCCTCGGGCATAAGATTTGACACGAACGGTCAAAAGCCCCAAAATTTTTGTGCTCTAAGCATCAATCACACATCTGCATTTTCTCTTTGATGCATAGAACATGCCAATTTTGCCAAAATAGAGCAATTTCAGCAAAACTAAGTGTTGATGTCCAAATTGCGTGGAATTCAACTTGCATGTACATAAAATGACCAAATGTTGCACAAATTTTGCCCAAACTGCAAAAACCCCAAATGGTACAGGCTCCAATGCGCATCAATGTTGAGAAATTGGGTAAATTTCAGCCCAATTTGTGCATGTACATGAAAGCCCCAAATGTCGGAGGCAAAATGTCACAAATTCCTGCAATTTTTGAGACAGATATCAATCTTGCATTTTGCTCGCACCAAATTTGGACAAATCCTCAAGTTTTCGAAGTCCTGCGTACACTAATTTCAGTGAAATTGAAAGAATTTCACTAAAATGTAAAAAACCCCAAAATTCCCGGGCAAATGTGCACCGACTTTGCAATTTCTAAGTCTTTGCACCTGTCGACTATCGACTACTGCTTGTTGAGTCCACCTGAGACTCCTGTAACACCTGAGCTATCTCTTGCCCGCTTTGATAACAATTTGTAGTGATGGGTTAGGCACGAAGATCGAGACAGCCAATCTTTACGCACAATGAGAGACAGAGAGAGTGAAGGAGAGCATAGCAGAGAGTGAGTACATTTTTTGGTACAATGACGAGTGTACCTTTGGGTTTTTAGATAGATATATATGTGTAAGTATAAGTGCTAAGGGTATGTTCACACCCGAGCACATTTAAAGGCACGAGGGCCTTTATTCCCAACATAGCAAGGCATCCATGCTAATGCGGGGCACTTGGGATACTTTGGAGGTCAATTTATTTTCCATGTAAGACCAACCGTCTTTGGATATGTTGGCTTGAATCCTTATGGTATGCAACAAGCAATGTATGGAATGCAAGGCCCAACGTATCCAAATATAGCAAATGGAATGCAAAATCCCATGTATAGTAATGGTCACATGATGCCTAGGGCACAAAGTAACATTCTTGGTAATACGTTTGCTTGCTGGAGTGTGTATGGGGCTCATGTAATCAATACTTATCATGAGGGAAATTCAGCCAATGTACCATATTTGGCAACATTGTGAAAGTTCGAAGGATCTATGTGGTCCAGAGGAACAAATGCCTAGAAGCTAGTGAAGGTTTCGAGGCAAGTGTAAGTTAAAGGTAAAGTTTCCATGTACTATTGGTGAAATTTTAGGATTGTTTTACCTATGGATGGATGCAAATGGATGGAGGGTGATGTTGCAAATCATCCTTAGTGTTGTGCTTTATCTTAACGAGTTTCAATTAGAGCACATTTAGGTTCAGCAAAGTATAGAGAGTCTAGAGTATTATCTAACGCTCAAGGGGGAGGTTACATCTCCCTCAGCTAGTGATGGACAACTTACTTATATAGTGGATCTCGGATGTACTTGGTTTGCATCGAGAGTATTGTACATTGACGATATTTCTACCATTGGGATCACTATTTAGTGCACTTGTCACAATGAGTTAGTATGTATATGTGTATGGTGGCTTCTAGGCTGTGAAGCTATACATTTGCCAAGCTATTGCTATGTATCAAGTATATGGAATTTCCATTTATACGAATGGTATGCATGTATATTTGCAGGTGATGCAAGAGAAGCACATGTACACGAGTTACATGTGGTTTGCAACCGATGTATACTTTACATGAGTATCATGTGCTACATCTTTGCTATGGGCACTGTTTATGGTCAATTTATGCATTAATTTTCCTCGATGGTCAAAACAATGTTGGGTTTTGGCATGTGGATGCACTCGTTATGATTTTGATAGTGGTTATGATTCATGTGTATGGATTGCAACTAGTTTGGCACGAGCACGGCTAAATAGGTGCACATGTTGTTTGACTATGATGTAGGCATGTATTTCTAGTAACCGATGCCTCTATGACATTGGAGTGCAATCAAGGACAATTGCAAGGATTTAAGGGGGAGGTCTATCACAAGGATGTGCATTTTCTACTTAATGCTCTTTAGATAAGTTGTGCACATGTGAGATTAAATTAAATGCATGTCATGGCGATAAACAATCCTAGCTTTGGTAGTGGGGGACATTGTTAGAAGTTGTGATGGACATGTGCCAATGGGGCGCTCGAGTTAGGATATTGAATTTCCCCTTGCAAATGATTTTTGGTGTCATGGGGGTTACAATTTTAAATGATTTAATGTCCTAAACTAAGATTTGTGGAAAGTTTCAAGACTTTCAAGTTCAAAGAGGTTAGGATTTAAATTTGAGACTAGGAACCATTAAATGTTATTAGATAAGGATAGGGCTAAAGGGCTATGCAGCTCGTTTTTTGGATGTGGAGATCCCAATGAAAATGGAAAGTTACCAAATGTGAAGTTTGGGTGATGGATCAGTTTTGGGTTGCATGCGGTATCTTCCATGTTGGACCACTGTATCTCATTCTTAGTTGTTTGGGGCTCTGAAGTTGGAGAACTCAGCTATGAGATGAAGACAGCTGCTGAAGCTTGATGACAGCAAGGCAACCTGATTTGGAGAAGATTCTGGGGCTATAAACATCAGAAAACCCTAAAATGAGGTCGTTGATAGTTGCTAATGCAGAAGTTAGGGCTTCAAACAGCAATAAAACCCTAAAACCAGGACATGACCTGATTTTGTGTCTCTAAAACAAGAGCGGATTGTTGTTACAGCACTTTCTTGGCATCAGATTGAAGATTTCTGTTTGTTGTATTGTCCTTTTCCCTCAACTCAGTAAATCTGAAGATATTCAGTACTGTTTTGCTAAATTCAGACCTAATTACTGTGTAATTAGGATTTATCAGCTGTCTCAAGAAGTGTGCCATTGAATCTCAGCCATTCTCAAATTTCTCTGCTGTTTGAAGGTGGACTGTAGGAGCATTTGCTGCTGTAAACCCAATTTACAGCAAAAATTAGCTTTTATGAGCCAAGTTGGGTCCCATGCTAGGCAATTGAAGGCCTTGTGCTTGATATTAGCATCTAGAATTCGAGGACTTTTAGAGATTTCAAGAGGCCAGCCCATCCCGATTGAATTTAGGGTTCATTTTGACCAGCCTAGGGTCAATTGGAGGTCAAGCCCTTGTTAGATCAAGGGGAAAATTAGATTGAAATCTTATTGATCGTTTTTAACAGCAAGTAGCATTGGATTCTGAAGGTGATTGGAGCAACCTCAGTGTATTTCTTCCATTTGCGATACTTATCAAAGAAATACTGCAAGGGGTGCTAGTTTTGGGGCCAATTGGCAGTCTATTGTCTAATATTATTTGGAAATAGTTGTATTTTCAGAATATGTGAACTTATTTCTTGTTGTAATTAGTGTATAATCAGGTCATTCACCACCCTTTCGGAGTAGGAAGGCTGATTTCAGACTCTAGGAGATGTCAGTGGCAGTAGGAGATGATGCTGGGTGGCAGCAGTGCCGTACATGTTGGCTGGGCAGGTGACAGCAAATGGGAGTCCTCCAGGATTAGGGCAGCAGCTCGAACAGATTGCAATGCATTGGTGGCAGCAGATGATGCTGGGCAGCAGCAATGGGCTGCTGGGTGACACCTTGGAAAGCTTGTTGGCTAGAAAGGGAGCTGATGAAGAAGATAACGAGGATGGAGTGCTCAATGAACTGAGAATAACTTGGGATAAGGGTGGATGCCCAGAACATGTCCTTATATAGGGGATTGTTTTTGGGCTTCATGTCCTTACATAGGGGATTTTGGGGCATTTGTCCTACCAAAATAAAAGCCTTTTTGATGAAACAATTATTTTTGGGGCTGCTTTGTGGAGCTAAATTTGGATTCAATGCATGATAATGTTGTCTTAATGTTGTCCTTAAATTTTTGTTGCTCAACAAATAGTGCTAGTGAGCTGGTAATCGCTAGGGCCTCAAGGTAGATTTCTACGAATTCAATCATCAACACTGACTTTTGCTAAGGGAGGAGGAAAGAAATTCTTGTCCATGTTAACACTAAGATTTGACTTGATGAGAAAGATCATGCATGAGTAATGGGCAAGATCTAGATTCCAAACCCACATTATGCATTGGAACTGAGCTTGGCGCAGGTGGTGATGACTAGAATATACCGAGGCTCAGGCAATAATTCTAGTCAGGCTTAAACCACGAGCCAGTTGCAGGCAATAATTATAATCAGGCTTAAACCATGGTCTAGGACACACCCAAGAACGATGAATTGGAGATAAATGCGCAGCAAGCATGCTCAAAATCGAAGTGGTCTTCAAATGTAACTGGCTGTCCTAGGGTTATCGGCGTTGAACATTGGCAGGCTGGCTGAAGATGAATGGTGAATAGTGCTTGAATGCTGCATGGATGGATGAGTTAACTGATGCGAAAATCTTTCCTTTCAACATGTGATGCATTTCAAATGCATATACAACTAACTGTAGGTCTTCTGTATGCCATCGATCATCAACGTTCAAGACTTGTGATGACATGGTCCCTTTTTTGTACATTTGAGGCTAACTAGGAACTGTTCATCTTCTGTTGACACTGCAGATGCCCACAAGGCAGGGATATTCAATACAGGCTGCAGCAGACACAGTCTTTTTCTAGAATTAAGGCTTCCTGAATGCTAAAATAGGATATCATGTGCAGGGCTTACTTTTCTTTTTTGCGGAGTAGACTTTCTTTTTTGATTGACTAAAACTACTCTCTTTTTGAATCTTCTATATTTTCCTATGAGCAAGATGCAACTGATTTATATCTTCTGATTTAAAGTTAGTAAAGATTTAAGTCTGGTGGTGGCAATTTGGTGAGAAAAGGTAAGGCATTTCTTATCATTCACACTGACTTTGTGTTTCTCATATTAGCAAGCCCTTAAATGAATTTCTGATGTAGCTTCTCGCTGACAGCCCTTGAAGAATGGCGCAAGAAAAAGTTGGAAGAAGCTAAGAGGCGTGCAGAGAATACCAAAGTGAGGCAAGAGGAATATTTGAATTCAAGCGAAACTTGACACACGCACTGACTGTAACCAAACAGAAGCATCTAAGTTGTTGAGACTCGCTGAGTATACACATTACCAATCATTCTCAGATGGCGGTGTTTGCTTGTATAAATTGAGATCAATGTCTAAATTGCAGATATTTAGGAAATAGTCCAATTGTAGGAGCAACCTCTTTTAACCTCTCGTGTATCTTCGAGCACAGTGCACTTCTGTTTAGAGGGCATTCGTCATACCTCCAGCGTAATGGAGCTCCCTTGATTCTGAAAGCACTTCTGACTACATTCACATGAATTTTTGTTATATTGCTGTGCAAACACATGCTTACTGGAAAGTCGGTATTCTCTGCTTTCTATTCCAGGCGAGAAGAGCTTTCATATCTACTCCATCCAATGCAGTACGATGTGCTTGCATTTGAGAGAGATTTAAGTTGATGTTCTCTTTAAGAGCTCATAAAAAAAGGTGATTTTAGCGGGTGAAAGCCACTCACAATCGGGGACGTTGAATCAGGGTGCTTAGTGTGCTAGCTATACCCCTTGCCATTTCTACACATATGGGTCTCCTAAGAGCCCTCTTTGAAGGGAGTAGTAAAGGCGAATCGAAGGAACGTTAGATCTTCATCAAAGGTCTTAGATGTCATGCAATTTTCAGTAATCTATTCAGGAGTTGAGTAGCTTCACTTGTCTATTCAATAATACTTGCATTGCAGCCGTAGGGTATTTTGAAGTATCATCTAGAAATGTGTTTTACTAATAGAAATTGTCCTTTATGGTCCATATTCTTTATGTTTTAATTGGATTCCCAAATGTCATGTCAATAACTTTCTTATATCAACAAATAGTTTGTCACAATTTTATTCACCGAATTGTGTAATTTGAGGATGCATCTATTTACCTTTGAGTTCCGTCCACATGATGGTCCTCTACTAGTTTGCCTTTAAAACTTTTTAACCTACCTTAAAAGGCTCTAGTTCTTTAGTTGATTTGTGCCAACTCTTCTTGGAATCCTTGGAAATACTACTACTACTAGAAACACTACAACAGATTTTCATGCTATCAATGTGAGCATTGCATTTAGAAGGAAGAGGAGATCTAGGGTATATCCTTGCACATGTCAATGGAGAGTTAGCATATGGTCGTGATGGGTTTTCAAAGTGTTGCTACATGCTCAAGGATTTTACACAGGATATTGTTGGATTTAGTTGTTGAAACAGCATGCAATGCCACCTCCACTAACAACAGACCAAGTCCCATGGAAATCCAAGCAAGAGAGAAAGAGACCTAGCATGCATAATCTTGAAAGTGCAATCCACTTTGGGTAGTTTTCCATTCAATAATCTGGTATCTCTCTCTGTCTCACACATATTTTGCCATTATAATCTTTTTGTTTCGTTTAAGTTTCCATTTCCTATTCTCTCCCTTTTTTACATCATCAAAGCCCTTCTATCAAATAACCATCTTACTTTTGAGAAGCAACCACACTCACTCACTCACTCACTAACTCACTCGCTCACTCACACTCTTTCCATTAATCTGTGAGTGTTTTATTTCATCTATTGTATTCTTACAAGAATATCCTAGAAATTAGCCTCCTTTAAACTTGCATAATGTAGGAATTACATGGCACAACAAAATGTGAACAAGTAGGGAAAACATGACACATATGAGAAGAACCGAGACTGTTTTAATTTCAAACGAACTAATACAAAGATGGCTTTGTCCACTCATGCACTTTCATTGTGAAGCCAAAGAGGTGATATGTAAAGAGATTAAGGGTAGCTAGAAGAACTCTGACTAGATGAAACATCAATGGATGATGGCTTTAGAGGTTTTTTTTTTATAGCCCGAAAATGTAGTCTCGTGAGTACGTTCAACCATATTATGAATCTTTCCTAGTTGCTTAATAAATATTCTAAAAAATATTCCTTTTACCGTTGAGCCTAGGGTATTGCTATCATATCCTCATCACAAGGGGGTGGTTGGCCCCTCTTGAACCCCCCAACCAAGGATCGCTTTTGCTCCCCCCTCGAACGTCAAAAATAGGGGTCCCTAGTAACTTCCACATCCCACAAACTTGATGCGTCGTGCCTTGAGTAGCTACCATTATAATTACTCTATCTGACCCAAAAGCTAGACCCACAAAGGTCACCTTTTTGGCTTCCAATCATATAGGTCTTATATGACATACAAGTTAGGACCCACCCAGTGTACTCACACATGGCTTCTCCTAATAATGGGGGCCTTACAACTTAGAGCACCATGGATCATTGGTGGCACCTTATGAGGGTGGGGCATTGAGTATATCTAACACACAAGGCATTTTATATTTGATGATACATTCAAGTAGAATAATGGCCTAAGGTTGAACATATTTTGTTATGGAATTATAACAATCATGGTATTTTATCAAAACTCACTATGGAAAATAAGTTGATTTTATTTTATTTCACTTATCGCATAAGTACACACGTGATATTGGTCGCATTATGCTTGGCAGATAGATGAAACGATACTAGTGTATTTTGTATTATGGTGAGTAGATTATTTAGACAAAGTTATGTAGAATAAGTGCTTTGGGATACACATTTTAATGTGTGAAAATTATACAATTTATAGTGTAAAAATATGATTGGACATTGTACACTACACAACATGGAAATGTTATATTTTTATGGACACTCATAAGTGCAATGATTGTGTGTACATATGCAATTGATTTATTTTAGATGTATTTATTAATAAAAGCTCAAAAAGGTTAAAATATTATTTTTGGATGAAAAGCTATTTAGAATAGGTTATGCTAGATTTATTTTGCCAAAACCAAGTCATTCAAGAAAACAAAAAGGCAAGAAAACAAAAAGATATGTTCAATGTATTTTGAGTACAAAAGCCTAATACAATTTATAAATATATGCATGGGGGAGGTGCTTCTTACCCATGCATAAGGGGAGATTGTACCCAATCTTGTATCGCACACATTTTGTCTATTTCTCTTCTCTCTATAAATTGTTTATCTTTTATTTTTCTTTCAATTTGCATCTATTGTATGATGAAGGCTAGCAATATTGGTATCAAAGCACAATGATTGGTGGACATGTTAGTATTGAAGAGGAGGCACACATTCATCTTGCATGGTTGTATCATCATCATTATCAAGGTTTGATACAATATCCAGTGGTTGAAGGCTTTGCACACACGATTTTGGGTTAAAGGTCCTCTATCAATCTTAACTAGTACCATTCCTAAGCTTTGGAGACAAGGACTTCTTGAAAATATACTTTTTCTTTTCTTTTATTGTCAAAAGCCACATGTTCCTCCAAACCACTTTACTTTTGGTTTTATCCCATCTATGATGATTTTGTTCTCAAGAGCAAGAGGCCTACAATAGAGTATACAATCATGATCAACATGCTAAGACAACTCCAAGACCACCCTTCTTTAATCCTCATTGCTCTGACATCAAGAATACAGCCTAAAATCTCTGCAACAATGAACTAATCATGTTACATTATTTTATGTTGTGCAATTTTACCAAAGTGTAAGGATTTTTTTGCATACATAACGTCTCCTTTCAAAACCTTTCTATCTTTATCCTTCAAGCAGCTATTTCTACACATGGAGTTCTAAAATCGTACTCTTAATTCTAGGAAGATTTTCCTAAGCCCCTATTTTTATGCATGGAATTTGCAACCTATATTCAGAACTCATGAACCTATGCACGCATAATAAATTCCATTCTATGGGATTTCTAAAGGGTTGTTCCTACACACTAAATATTTTATGCTGCATCAGGACCATCGAATATAGACAAAGTAAATATGGAATTGCCTCTCTACAAAAAATTATTGATCTTCTTCAACATAATTTAAATGAAATTATGAAGATGCCTCAAGAGCATGAATACTAGCAAAATTCCACCACTCAAATATGAAGACAATTGTATTGCCCAAAATTTGAAAGGTCTTTTTGATGCACAACAACCAAGAGGACCTGAAAATCATCCATAAGTCTCTTTAGTTTTCTAAATTTGAAGGGAAAAAGGATGGAAAAACTATTTTATCTTGGTTGATCCAATTCAATGATTATTTTGCCAAATAATGTTTTTCCACGAAGAATAAAATCAAGTGTACCAGAAATTATTGGACGAATAAAGTGTCAGTTTAGTGGAACATTCTTTGCCATAGCATCAATCGGCCGAAGAGGTGCAAAGATTGTCAAGAAAAACTTAAATAATATTTCCTTTTGCCTCAGTTTCATCTCCAAGAGCAAGGTGAAATTGGTCAAATCTATCTTAGCAAGAAGGTGATAATGTATCTGCCTATAAGGAACAATTCTAGCAAAGATTTTTCCTATTGTGCACGCTTAAGGAAGTTCTTGAGATCACACTACAATGCAAATAGGAAGATAGCCTTCAATCTAGCGTCCAAGCTAGATTGAATTCTCTCAAATCCAGTTCACTTCATGAAGCTATTTCTTATGCCCATGCTGCTGAAAAGGAATTTCAATCCATTGCTTAGATGCTTTATAGTCAACAATTTCATCCACCCCGATCTTTCAACAATAACCACACTCAAAAGAAACCTTTTATACATTATTGTTCTAATTCTTTTCCACCAAACTTAGGTCCTCCAATTTCCAACCAACAACCAATAACACACAAAAGTATGCAAACAACAATGTAAACAATAAGGCAAAACCTCAAATTGTAAATCTTAATGTTCAAAATTAAAAGGCCCAGGTTTTCTTGTCATTGTTGTAGAAAACCTAGATATTTTCTATCGAATTATCGAGTTCAAGAATTATATTATAGCAAGTTTTACCTCAAGCTACAAATCTTAATGTTCAAAATAAAAGGCCCAAGTTTATCTGTCATTGTTATATGAAAAACTTGGACATTTTCAATTGAATCATCGAGTTCAACTTCCATCCAAACAAAAATCAAAACACAACTCAGTTGCACAACATCGAGGAGGTATCTAACTATGCTCTCGATTGGATTACAGATACATTACAATAAGAAGCATCGACTAAAGAAAAATTAGGTACACTTATTTCTTTACATGCTTTCCTTAAGGCAAAAGGTTTTGTGAATGATTGGAATATTACTATTATGCATGGTAATGGTAGTTTTCATTATTTTATTTTAAAAAATTGGTTAAGAGGTTGCAACAAGAAACTAATCCTTCATTGTACAAGGTTAAACCTATATTTCAAGGCATTAGATATAATGGAACATGGGAAATCAAAGGGGTAGAGATTTCTATGGATACATGTAAAGAAGAGCAAGACTTCCTAGTTGCATCTCCAATCCTCAAATATTATCCTTGGTGCTCCTTTCAAACATCAATTTAATCTTGCCATTGATTATCATATTGACATTGTCACTTTTGAATTCCAAGGACACACAATTTCTTTGACTAGTGACCTTGAGATTGAATTGTTTCTACTTACTAGTCACATGTAAGCCAAAAGAGCACTTAGAAAGCAACACAAGACATACACGATTTTTGTGACTAGACTAGAAAATTTTGAATCTTTCGCATTAACTCTTACATAGTAAAAAATTTTAGATTCATATAAGCATTGTTTTGCAAATGATTACCCATCTAAATTGCCACCATCTCGAGGAGAATTAGATCACAAAATTGAAATTTTCCCTAGAGTTTCTCCACCACATAAAGCTCCATATGGGCATAGTCTTTTGCATAAAAAAGAAATCCAAAGATATGTAATTGAATTGTTCAATAAGGTTTTAATTCATCCTCATTATTATTCTTTTGGTGCACATGTCTTGTTGGTTGAAAAGAAAAATATAAGGTATAGAATATGCATTGATCATAAAGCCTTAAACAATGTGACTTTAAAAATCAATATCGTATTCCAAGAGTAGATTATTTGTCTGATAAACTTAGAGGAGCCAAAAAAAATTGTAAGATAGATCTCAAATCAAGATATCATCAAATGCATATGGTTTTAGCTGACGTATATGAGACCACATTTAAGATACAATTTGGACATTACAAATGTATTGTTGTGTCCTTTAGTCTTACTAACACAGCAACTATGTTTACACACATGATGATTATATATATTTTAGATTATCAAGGTTTTATGGATTGTTTTCATTGTTAATATACCTTTTTATCCTAGTAGTATACATGAAGTTGATCTTTTCTTAGATTAGCAAGTTTCTATAAAAACATTGTCATGAATTATTCATTCTTTGCTTTGCCTTTAACTATGTTGTTGTGTAAAAACATTGTTTTTCATTGGGGCCCTAGCCAATAGAAATCCTTCAACACACTAAAATATCTTTTGACCCATGCACCTATCCTTCAAATTTTCATTTTTCCGAGCCTTTCTCTCTTGGTAGTCATAGATGCTAGTGGTTCAAGTATGGGCACACTTTTAATGCAAAATGATCATTCTATCTCCTAGGAGAGTCATAAACTAAAACCTTCTAAACAAAACTACAATACTTATGATAAAAAATTATTGGTTGTAGTTCATGCTTAGGATATTTAGAAACATTACCTTATAGGGTCTAACATTCTCGTCAAAATTGATCAACATATCATAAAATAGTTATTAAACCAATCCCCTATTTTTTAATGATACATTAAATGGGTTTCTTTTATTCAAAATTTTCATCTAATGATTCAATGCCAACTAGGTTATGTTAACTGGTTGTAGATGCATTGAGTCATAGGCCAACAAAGAATATTGCATCATATCATTTTCTTAATTTTGATCAAATTAAAAATGTGTATTTAAATCAAATCTCTTGTGTTGATGTTTAAAATTTTAGTGCAATGATTCCCACTTATATTTTAGATCTTAATTTTTCTTATTTGGCAAAGATTTCAAAATACTAATATCATAGTTTTTTATCATTACACTTTTGTGAATGGATTTCTGTATTTATCAACCAAAGTTATGTGTAATTGTACCTTTTAGAAATATTGCCATGATTGAAATGCATGCACTTTCTTACATGAGACATAGAGGCATTCAATCTATTATAACTATATGCAAATAATATTTTCATTAGCCTACAATGAAGCATGATATTGCAAAATTTGTGTTTGAATGCATTGTGTGTCAAAACATTGAAAGTTATCAAGGAAAATCGTATGGATTGCTTATGCCCTTAACTGTACCTAATGGGAAATGGGAACAAATCTCTATGGATTTTGTTTCAGGTCTTTCCACAACGTCCATACACTGTGACATGATTTGGACAATAATGGATAGATTCAGTAAACATGCTTGTTTTATTTTTTGTAAAAAGACTTTGTTTGCCTCCCACAAGCTATTAAACTTTTCACTAAGAGTATCTTTCTTCATCATGAATTTCTTAAGGTCCTACTTTCTAATTGTGGTGGTTAATTTTGTAATCATTTTTTGGTAGCACTATTTAAAAATCTAGGTTCTAAGATGGACTTCACCTCAACTTTTCACCCTAGGAGTAATGGTCTGACTAAAGGGATTAATAGTATTATCATAGACCTTCTTAGATCCTATGCAATCGATAGACCAAATAACTAGGATTAACACTTGGCTATCCTTTAATTCTACAATAACACCCCAAATTCAATTACCAATAGAGCACCTTTTGAAATTGCGTATGGAGAGAAATTACCGATTCCCATGACCACAATTGTTACTGATGTTCCAACTTTGACACTTTGCAAGACGAGCATAGAAATTTTTTAAAAGGAAGTAATTGAAAATCTTAAGCAAATCCAATTGAGGTATGCAACTTAAGTAAATAATAAGCATAAGGCCATTATATTTAAAGAAATTTATTTTGGTTAGTTGTGAATTGAAAAGAGGGAGTTAAAATTCATGGAAAGGCATCCAAAAATTAAACTAGATCTAAGGTATTATGGCTCAATTCCATATTATTCATATAATGAGAATGCATTTAGATTGGGCATTCCTCCTCAGTGGCAAATTCATAATTATTTTCACATTAGTTTATTGAAACCTTTTAAGGGAATGACTCCAGTTACACCTGTTGTTGATGACCCTCCTTTATTAGAGGTTATAACCTGAAAATATTATAGAAAATTATGTGCTATAGAGTGAAAATATTTTTATTTTGTAGTCGCTCTCACAAGGACTTTACACGTGCACATGCACAATTGATTTAATTAAAATATTATTTTTGGATGTAAAGCTATATAGAATAGATTATGCTAGATTTATTTTGCCAAAAGCAATAATGCAAGAAAAAGGAAAAGCAAGAACACGAAAAGATGCCTTCAATGTATTTTGAGCACAAAAGCCTAATACAATTTATAAATACATGCATGGGGGAAAGTGCTCACCCATGAATGGGAGAGAGATTGTACCCAATCTTCTTTCATGCAAGTTTTATGGATTCTCTTCTCTCTTGCAATTTGTTTATCTTCTATTCTTCTTTCAATTTGTATCTATTGTGTGATGAAGGCTAGCACAACAAATTTGAATTTCTTCAAGATTTGGAAAATCAATATAATTTTTTTCTCTTATAGAGCTTCTAATCTAGTTCCACCCTTTTCCCTCAGAAAATCAAGCTAATTACACGATATAAAAGACCAACCTCTATTTTCTCCAAATAACCAACAAAATGATTTGAGTAAAAATTAAACTCTTTGAAAAGGGAAACATTATTGTATTAAAGGTTATCATACCTAGCCATTGTGTCATTTCCCTATAATCTTTTTGTCCAAATGTTCAAAGGGGCCCAATTCATCTTTCCAATGTAGCAACAAAATTTCTCTTCTTTCACAATACATGCAATGCACAACACTTCAACAACAATTAACTTGGAGCTATCATCTTCCAAACATTTAATTCAAATAAGAGAAGTGCAATAGGACACTCCTGATGGGTGGATATCTTAACACAAAAATAGAAAAATTATACTCATTAAAATTAATCACCATTGAAGCATTTGAGAACAACACCCCAACCATGATATAGAAATTGATTGCCAAAACCACATCATTCAAACACTTTGATGATAAAAATTCAACTTGATTGTTATACACCTTAACTAGATCCATGGTGATAAGCGAGAGATTTAGGATAATAAGTTGACAAGATAACATAAATCATCTCCATAAGTATTATGAAAAACAATATAGAAGTCTAGAGCAATTCCATTTTACCTACCATAAACTTTAGTTTCTCTTCAATGAATTGCCTATCCAACTACTTCATTACTAATCCTAGATTGTGTAGGGCCTAGAAAATTCCTAATCCTTACATCATTGCCCTCAATCAAATTAGGTTAACCAACTATCACAGTCAACATATTTGGTGAATGACATTAATTCCCTTTTCATCCTTGACAAGATGACTATTGGCATCCTCTATCACATCAATAGTGCCCTTCTTGTGCTTCTTTTTGAGAAATAATAATTGAAAAAACAACTTGTGAGAGGATTCTCTGTTCAAAGTATTCCAAGTTTTTTATTGAGCCTTAGGTGGTGAAATTTCTATTTATCTCCTTATTCTTAATGAAATTTTTAGTCTTAGAGCATACAAGATGCACATGCCTATTACTGAGAAGAAGAGAATCAAGAATACTTCTAAAAAACTAAATCAAGAACCATTGTCCCTATAGTAGCTTTATTCCTCTCATGTCTTTTATTAAAAGCCATAGCAACACCTTTAGTTAGTTAGTTGTGGGCTCTAGCTTAGAGGATGATGGATACTTCCAAATCTCTTGTAGAAATCCTTTCTCCCTTAGAAAGGTCATATTAAGCTTGAAAGAAGACAGACTTTTATATATTTTTATTATGCATACCATTTTGCATATCATCATAATAAAGACATGATTTGAATCTAAGATGTCAATGAGGACAAAGCACTTAATTTTAGGGAATAACCACTTTCCTTACCCACGTGCATAGAATCAATCAAGTTGAGCTCCTCTTCATGCGTCATCCATGTAATTATGGAAATTTGTACTTCTTGAGTCATGTTCCGCCAAATTAATTGTGTCCACTAATATCACCTTATCAGTATAGGTGATTATCAATGTGTCCTTTCACTCTTTGAACCATGTCTCATATGATCTATCATAAGGGTCCATAGCCATGTTCCAACCCTCATAGAAAGTTATGTCTTGTCTTTCCACCTTTCTTTCTAGCCATTCCCAACATGTAGCTCAATTGCTAAATTAGTTGTATGTAAATAGAGAATACAATTGAGCTCCTCTCCATCAATCCTAATGCCAATTAAAATTATGCTATCATCAGCCTCAACACAAAGAAGTTCTAGTGCCCATATTCCTCTAACTATGAAATAAGGTACCCCTCTCCTCTAAGCATTCACAAAGAACTTGTATCCAACACCCTCAAAATTGACTAACTCTAGGCTTGCCTTTACATTATAAACTATAGAATATTGAGATTTATTTTTCTCAACATGTTGAGCATCCTCCTTTTGACTCTTATTACAACAAAGGCCTCATATGTCTAGCTAATAATGGCAAAATTTTTAAAGATGTCTCCATAATATGCAAAATTAGGCATTCATGTCTAGACATCCCAATGGAGCATAAATATTGGTAATATAAAATTTACATGACCTTGGAAAAAAAATCTAAGAAAAGAGTAGAGAGTACATTTCTTTAAATGCAAACAATGTGATACCATGATGGCTTTGTCCACCCATGCATGTCCCCATTGAAGCGTAGATATATATCTAAACAAATTGTAGCTAAAGAGCTCAATGCTAGTTGGATGAACTTTGATAAGATGAATGGATATGCACAATTTAGAAAGGACCTCCTTTTTATAGCCCACAAAGCTCATTAGTCACCTTGACTATCGTATCATATTATCAACCTTCTCTACTTAGCCTACCTATCATATCATATTATTAACCTTCTCTAATCAACCAAGGAATAACTCACATGCCCACAACTCCCGCGTTGTGCAACTTGATGCAATGAGCCTCAAATTACTAACTTCATAATGAGATATTAGTACCTTTAAGTTGATCTAAGGATGCCTTCCTAAAATAGAGTGAATAGAAAAATGTTCCTCATAGATTGACACCTCTCTACCTCAGCATTGCAACCCAATAAAAGACTTAATTTTTGAAAGTCAATCAATTGGCATAGTATTTTGGGACCTAGATCATCAAAATATGGTAGGGAAAGAAATCCCAAGAGGTATTTGCAAAAACTTCATGTGGTCTAATGCACAATGAAGCATAAATACCTTAGTGTTGGGGACACTAGTATGCAACCTCTTTAAAACTAACTTTGAAAAATGGATCCACTTTGACTATGGTTGATGCATGTAAACTACCACAAATATTTATTGATAAGGTAAACACAAAAACTTCTCATGTTGTGTAGATAAGTTTGAATGACCTCTAGTATATCATAAACTTGACAATATCATTTATCAATCAATATTGAGACTAAGGGGAAAATCAATGCCTGTAAGGTCATTGCTAAGAGATGACTTAGAATTCACCTCTATATCATTGTATCTCATGACATAGGTGCACCTGTGTTGGGAACTATCCATGATCAATAGTCTCTTTTGGATCTAACTCTTCTAGGCCTCAACCATTTGACAAAACATGGTTGGTCATTTTTTCCTTTTGTTCTCTTACACATCTCCACTATGGTCATGCCTTGGGTAGTCAATTGAGAGAGAGAGAGAGAGAGAGAGAGAGAGAGAGAGAGAGAGAGAGAGAGAGAGAGAGAGAGAGAGAGAGAGAGAGATTTATCATTATTCAATTTAGGTTTAAGAATGTAGGGGAGGTTCAATATAGGTGTTGGAGATTTGAGATATACCAAAGAAATATTGAAACTATTTTGTTGCGGATATGTTTGTCTATATATATGTATGTATTCATATGGATATCAAGAACGTCAAGTCCATTGAGATCCATAGCTTGATTGTAGATTGATCCAAACCTTGAAACATGCTCTAAAATCCCCAATTTGATTGAAGTCAATAAGCCATCAACTCTAGATGTGCCAAAATTTAACTATCTAATCAACTTAACTAGGTCAAGAATTGAGCAAAACTGCCTTGACTAACCTAAAGATCACCTTTAGTACTCATCTATATAATTTACATTAATCCAAGAAGACTTAGGAAGACCACATGATTAATGGACTCATCTGTGAAAAATATACGATTGGATGAGGCTAAATCACTTATGTTTGTGAGGCAACTTGAGACCCACTTTACAAAGTCCTCTCAAAAAATCTAGTAGAGCATTTGAATCCAACATTTTGTGATCCAAGATAACTTTAAGTATCTCTAGCACTACCTCATGTATTCAAACTTCTTAGATGGACCTTATCTTAAGCATAAGAGAATGTATGGATCACCTTGAGTAATTTCATGCTATTTTCAAACTTGTGAGACTCTATAGGAGCTATCTTGCAAGATTACCTCTAGAATTCATATGGATTTTTTAATTTAAGAGCCATCTAACTATAAGAAAACTAGACTTCATCAAGTATAGGGCCAAAATATCAAACCATACAAATAGAATCAATCTAGCCTGCAATAGTGAGTTTTGAGATCATACATATATGTTTCGTGATTGCCTTGAGTGAAAGGGAGTATCGTGAGATTGTCTCTAGAATTTGAATCATGATCATAAATTAAGATTTTCCTAAATGAAAGTGGGCCCAACTATACCTAAGATTTCTAGGAATAGTGAAACCCTAAAAGTGGGATCTACATGAGCTACTAGAGATCCCAAATTAGTCAGCTTGACTCATTTGTTGATTGCCTTGATTGGGAAGTTTATCACCTTAAATACATATTGTTGATAGATTTTCGAACTCAAAATACTAAATGTAGGATTTGAGAGATCCCTCCTTGGCAATAGTATTTAACTCCTACTTCCAACACACTTAAAGCAAAATCTAATTTGAGTCAAAAACTAATCCAAAATAATCAAAAGCTACATCAAGTGAGTTATACCTTTGCATCAATGCCATAATTTGAAGACTTGCAAGTGACTCCATGGTTCAAGCGGTGCTCCTTGATCCACCTCTACTTCTCCATAGCTCCCAATCGAATTCGTGAGTGCTTGATATTTGAGAGGAAATTTAGAGAAGAGAAGAAGAAGCTCAACCTCACCACTTTGCTTCTCACCCAAGAAGAAGGGGAAGAAGAGAAGAACACGAAGCAAGAGAGAAGCTTCACTTTCCAAGTCCCTCACTTGCACACTCTCACTCTCAAGATGATGTACAAGAATATAGAGTCGAAGCAAGAAGGAGAAGAGAGCTCTTAAGATTGCACACCGCAAGAATGAGCTTATCCATTCACTTTTCAACTTTATACATAGGGTTTAAGTTTGGGACTTCCACTCAAACTTGGGAACATGTCCCTCCTTTTTGGTTTTTGGCAGTATTTCAAGCTAGTGTCCATGCCCTTATCAAGCTATGGGTCTTCCTTTCCAACATTGGGAAATATTACAATTTGCACAGGCATTGACCTCGACTCTTAAAATAATATTACAAATAATTACATGTCTGCAAGTATCAACATAAAATATTGCACATGTATCATAAGTGGCTTGAGAGAATTGATCCTTTTAATTTTCCTTCCTCCTTACACCCTTTACTAAATTTGTACTTTTATTCATCTTTTTTATTTTGTTACTTCTGGCTTTGTTGTTTGCAACTTTCCACCTAGTTTCTTTTGCCACATTTACTATTTAACGCTTGACAAAAAACAAGGATTGCATGGAACTTAAGAAGTCTAAGCGAGGGTAAAACATAAAATCCAAGAAATACAAAAGCAAGAAGAAGAAAGAAAATAAATGCAATCCACAACTAAAACTACCTTAGCTTTTGAAGAACAAAACTCAAACTAGTAGGGAACTAAGTCTAGAGCTTAACAGTCATACCCTTGCACACATAAACAAAAGATACCTATCATGCTAATTAAGGGTAGAAAATCATACATAACATAATGGTATAGATTTAACCTTATATAGAGACATATATATTTATCAAGAACCCCAACAACTCTTAAGGAGACCTTCCATGGCTACCCAAACAAGAGTGGCCATGGAAACTACCCTATTGAATAATCTAGGTGTAAGAACACCTATAAGATAGTAATCCAAAATCCCAATGACAACCAAGCAATGAGATAAATATAGAGTAAGGGATGAAAGACCCCTATACCTTTTTGCAACAATTTGAGCAAGTCTATGACGCTAACAACCTCCATGCTATGGATAAAATGTGCAAGCCTTGAGACTTTGTCTCAATAATAAGAGAAAAGTGTGGCTCATAAGTCTAGACACGGTGGAAAATTAAAAAATTTGACGTACTTAAAGGCCAATTTATAAAGAGATTATCCAAAGTTGGCTATAGGAATTGATTGACTATTAAGATAATGGTTGTAATCCAAAGGAAAATGAGGTTACAAGATACTATATAACTCGCAATTGAACTAAGCTACAAAAGGATCCCCACTATTGAAGTGCATCAAATCCCAAAGCTATACTAATGGTATTCATCAAAGGGATTAAGGGTAGAGAATTGTTTAGCTCTTGCAAGGAAAACTTTCCTAGATCAAAATGACCTAAATGGAGTATTCAAAGAAGCCATTAGGGTATATGGCTTGTTGAAGGAAAGCAACAAGGAAAAAACACAAACAATAAGAATTACCACCTTGAAAAATGATTAAGGAAAAGGAATCGGTGTCTAACATAACACAAAAAGTAGCAGACTTGAGACAAGAGTTAATTAGAATAATTGAAAGCCTTAAGGTGAGGCTCGGTAAGAGCAATGTTTCTTACATCCACTACAAAGTAACAATTTGCATTCCAAATATCTTGAGTCAAAAAACAAAGTTTTCTCAAATCATGGGAGATACTTCCACGATATAGTAGTGTTTCATGCTTCTAGACAACTCCCTACCCTAATCCATGTAGCAATAATCCTTATTAAACTAAGCAAGGACCACTCTATGCCATAAGAGCACCACTATCTCTACCTACTCCAAAAGAGCAAAGATATGTGGTGCTAGGGGGACCATCAATCCCATGAGAATCTCTAGACACTTAGCCCATCACTTTCTCACCTAGTGATATTCTTGCTCAATATATGGAGAAACCATTGAAAGATGACCCATATAGAAATCTCCATGTTTCTTATGCCAAAGAGGGTAATGCACTCCTTATGGACTATAGATAACTCCAAGTGATTGTCCTTGGGTGAGGAAGAAGTTGTGGTATGATGCAACAAAGAATGGCATCTTTTATTGGCATTGTGTTCAACCTAGGCACGTATCATCTCGATGCATTGTGAAGTAGGAGCTAAACAAGCATAACAAACCGGAGTGAAGATATGTGAATGTGAAATCATACATCTATTTCCCAAATTCGAAAAAATAAAAGCTTTGATAACTAAGGTAAGAATTGAGTCTTTGGATGGATAGTATGAGTGCAAACCTTAGAATGTCATGACCAAGGCTCATTCCATAAAGGCTAGGTTTAGCCTTTTTGGACCCCCTATGGTAGATGGATCATTAATAGGGATAAAGAACCATAAGAAAGAGTTTAAAAAACTACAAAGGTGGTTCCCAAAAGTGAAGGGAAAACAATGATAACATGTGTAAAAGTAATTACAAAAGCAAAGACTACCACCACTACATTGAAACTAGAGAAAACAAGTGCAAAAGTGGAAGAATATTGTGACCCAAAACACTAGCTTAAGGTAATTGACACAGTGGAAAATTGGGTCAAGGAAGCTCAAGAGTAGCTTTGAGACAAAGAAGTCAAGTTGGACCTAAGTACTTGAGAAAGGATTGCACTATAGTAATTGATCCCAATAGGACCCAAAACCTTTGCGGGATGTGAGTCCAACCAACCCAATGAATGAGGAAGGGTTTTGCCATGATGTCTTATAAGGATAGATTCATTTAGCTTGAAAGCCAAAGGTAAATAGATTGAATATGTGGATACATGAATGATTGAATCAATGACCTTCATGTACATGTTGCTATCAATTGGAACTTTGTTTATGCAGAATCTAGACATATGGAGAGTCTTCAAGTTTTGGATAGAAGGGGCCACAAAACTTGTTCTAGTAGATGGTACATTCCAAGAGTTTGATCCTAGTGCTTACATTTTGAGCATTACAACTAGAAAAACACTGAGATCCTTAAGGGTAAATACATTGAGATCCTTGAGAGGCATGCTGTACTTCTAGTACTTACCTTAGGTGACATGACAAGAAAGGGAATCCCTAGACACAAGTGTTGGTGCGAGTATCGTAAACGTCTATACTCCACACATGGGGTTAATATAAATTTCAATTTGATAGCTATAGAGAGATCTCAAATCACACATTTGAGACCTTATGGATTAGCCAAAGCAAGAATGGAGGAGTGTAGTTCTTAGTGAGCTTTGTAGGGTGGAATAGACTCTAGCCTCTTGCTAGGAAGACCATGGATGAGGAGTGATAGGTTTATAGAGAAGAGCAGAAACAAACTAGTATTTTTTGAAAACCACATGGATATAGTCCATGTAGAATGAAAACTTAGACCACCTCTGAAGTCAATCTTGATACCATTTCTAGCTTGCTCAAAGGCAACATGTAGAGGAATTTTTATCAAATGGTATGATGGAGTATTTGACTCAAACGACCTTGCATTCCTACACTTACAAAAAATTTTCTTTCTTGTATCCTTTTGCTTAACAAACACTAGTTCATTGACATTCCAAAATTCGTACAAGGTAAAACTGTGTCGAAAGCTCGCGAAGAAGAAGGCTTTGATACCAATTGAAGGGAGGTGAACCGTGAAGTGGAAGCACGAGCGGGAGCAAGAGCTATGGTGGAAGGAGCAAGAGCGAGAGAGAGACACACACAATAGGTGATGAGCCAACAACGATGCAATATTTGGCCCTAAGCTTTCATTCAAATATCAAACCCAATTGGTAGCTCATATGTGGGGAAACATTCATAGTCTGATGTGCATATCCCACCAGCTCTCAAGGAATGCAACATGGTGTGAAGACACAACCACATGCCACATGGAGTCACTTAAACCTCAAATTGGCTATAGGCTTGAGCTCTACAAAGTTCAAACCATACGAGGAATCTGCATGAGGAGTAGCAAACCCAAAACAGGAGAAAAATCAGCAAGTTGAAAGAGAGGATCCACAACCTAGTGGAGTGAAGAATCTAGGTGGTAGTCACCCTTGGATTCACAAAGGGAAGCAACCAGAAGTTTATCTTGGCAAGAAGAAGAGCCAATTACCATATGATAATCCCGGTAAAGATCGCAAGATGGATCCAAAAGCTCATCTTGGTCAAAGACAGAGTAAAACTTTGGATGCTAAACTCGAAGGAAGTAAAAGCCAACAGTCTAATGCTAAGCCCATAGTGGTGGAAGGGAACACACCAAGCACTTTGGTTATTTTGGACTCGTTATAAGTATCAACTAGATGGAGACCCATCTATATTATTGTGCCACTAGGTGACCTCTTGAATCTTGTCCCAACTTTCAAGGATCAACTCTTGAAGATGATTCAACCAAAGTGCCATGTATTACTAGAACCAGAAGTAACAGCTATGACGGCCCATGCTCTGAAGGAAATAGTTCATAAAATCCAACAAGAGCTAGTGCGATGAGACCCCGTGTCTAATCCAACCATTCTAGTTATTCCTGTACAATGCAAGGACTAGATCATCCAAACATCTTGCTCAACAATGGATCCGGTGTCAACATCATCACATTAGCTATTTGTCAAGAATTGGGATTAATGGATTGGGAATCAACTCCCTTTCTAATAAGAATGGCTAATCAAAACTGTGTACGACCTCTTGGTATCATCCGCTCTGTACTTCTAGAAATTGCTATCATTCAATTTTTTGTTTCCTTAAAATAGTGTTGAATATGGAGCATGTCTACGAAGATTATTGTCTTTTACTATTGGGAATTCCTTAGCTACACCAAGCAAGAGTCAGCCATAACTAGGATAAAGAAAAACTTACAATCTATAAGAATCAACATAAAGTGATTGTGTTCTTAACCAATGTTTCTCCACCTGCACCACATTGCAAACCGGTCGACTATCGCCAAAATAGTCAATATCGTAGAAATCTTAAGTGATGAAGAAGAAGAGAAATTATTGAAGTCTAATGCCAATTTATAGCCATGTTGTCTCATTAATGTGTTGCAGATTAGTTAACAATACATGTAACTACAAATTTTGCAGGCCAAAGTCCCAAAGGAGCAAGAGAAGGACAACTGTCCAAATAGTTCTGAAACTCAGAACCTGAACTATGAACTAGACAATATTGATGCTAATCAGATTGTTGATTATGATATAAAAGAAATTCAAGCCAAGAGCATGAGTTTGAGGCACAAGCATAGAAGGTCACAATGGTAAAGGAAGATGAATTGGACACAGTATATCTTGGTCCAAAAAAGGCCAAACCAATTACAATCAATACCCAATTGGAGCCAAACTTTTGACATCTCGTTAGTTTGCTGATAGAGTTTAAATTGGATGGCATGGATGGTCACAAGATGTACTCTTTTCTTGATGGTTTCATGCAAAAACAAGTTCGACTTGGTCTAGAAGATCAATCTAAAACAACCTTCAGCATAGCATGGGGAGTATATGTCTAGACAGTGATGTGGGTCGGCCTCAAGAATGCTTCAACCTCCTTTTAGAGAGACATATAGGAGATCTTTGGGCCTTATTTGACTAATTTTATGAGGGTTTTTTTGAATGATTTTAGTGTCTTTGAAAAAACTATGCTCCATTTGAAAACTCTACCTCCACGCTACCACAAGTAGAAGTTGTGCTTGCCTAGCCATGGTGAAGCCGACCTACCAATGCACTCCACCACAACCATTGAAACATCTTCAGTCTCATCCTCAACAAGGAGTATTAGCTTAGCAACCTCATCAACGCCCACAAACCCAGGCTTAATGCCCTCAAATTCTTGGTCAAGGCCCTATACCTATAGGCCAAGGTGTTTAATATCTCCAAGAAGATAGCCTCTCTCTTCTTCACTCCTTCTGATATCCCCATCGCATAGGCCTATGTAGTTCAAGAGCACCTCTTTGTCAAGGTGAGGCACCTATCCCAAAGACTACCATGCATCAAAACCATGAAGGGGATGTGTGGATTTCCCCCCACCCGCCCTTCTTAATCCTCCTCACCAACTTTTCTTACTTCCAGT
Organism: Lygodium microphyllum; assembly: GCF_053477565.2. Lineage (NCBI taxonomy): Eukaryota > Viridiplantae > Streptophyta > Polypodiopsida > Schizaeales > Lygodiaceae > Lygodium > Lygodium microphyllum. The sequence goes on from NC_141136.1 coordinate 172,041,193, forward strand.
AGACGTTTCCCAATCTCACCCTGAGACAAGAACCACGCCAGAGTCCACCCCTACCCCTCCTAGGACCCCATGGAGCAGCATGCTAAAGACCATCCTCAAAAAGGAGAACCAGCCTGCTAGCACCATTGCCCAGTAGCTTGCCAAGCAAGACTAGCCACCCTAGGAGTGCCAACCTCCCCAATCCCCCAAAAAGTCCACCTCTGCCACCAACCTCTCTGCCAAACTCGCCCTCCTCAAGTCAAAGGGCCAAAAGAGACAATGAGAGGAGAAGACTACAGATGACAATAAGCCCCCCAATCCTCACTTCTACCCTCACCAATCATCAAGATGGCACCTCCTCTACTACCACACTCCACCCCACCAACGTTTACCAACAATTAGTGTTGATCCCCCCAAAGTTTAGCTTGGAGATGGCTCATTGATCATTGAACTTCATCGATGGGCTCTTAATCAAGTAGCAGCATTAACAGTAGGACCTCACTACCCAAGTAAACTGCCACCTCAAGCAGGCCAACACCACCCTCTTCGAGCAACTCTGACAAAAGGACACTGCTCTCCTCGAATATCAGCAAAGACTGGAGGCATGCCAACAGGCACATCTGGCCTCTATTGATGATGTCAAGAGCAGAGCATAGCAGTTGGAGCAGGAGAATGTTTTTCTCCAAGTGTGTGACACTAGAGCAGAGAACCCAAATGGTGCAACCCCACTCTCCCTGGAGACAATTGAAGAACTCCAACGTGACTATGAAGTGTGAAGTGACTCAATTGATAGGAAATGCTTAAACGAGAACTTTGGGTGACCATGACCTACTCCTACTCTAAGCTCTCATCTTTGCCTGACAAATTGGATGAGCCAATCTCTAATGCCAAGTTTGTTTTCCCTACCCAACCATCCCATCCACCATAGTAAGGTGAAAGTGCCCATGTTAGCTCCACTCCCTCTCACTCCCACTCTACATCATCAAGCTCCATAGCCAAATTAAAACTTGTCACCCTGCCTCAAACCAGACTACTTACACTATAGATCCTTGTAGACCGACCACCCACAGGAAATAAGCAATTGCAGCCAAGCACCCCTTGTCCACTTAAAGGCAAACAGGTTGCCACACAGAGGAGCCCATCATTACCCTAAGCTAGGAGGATGTATCTCCACAACCCCCAAGTCTAAACTTCTTCAATTTCTCCATTGGCACCAGTTCTGCCGATCCAAAGTGCCTGCTCATAGTGGAGCATTGCTAAGCGCTGGTGAAATACCAAAGCAGAGGAGAGTATCCAAGTGCTACAATAGGTAGCGCTAGACCTGAACGGGGACTAGAAGGCAAAATTCGAGCTTCTTTCACAGCACATTCCAGAGGAAAAATTGGTGAGAGTAGCCTAGGAGATGAAGAAGGATGGTACTCCCCATCTGGGATAGGATTCAATGGATCCACACCCTGCACCAAAGTGTTGCTAGAGTGTAGCCACCTCCAAATCAAGGTTGGAGTCAAGAGGGAATTGTGCACAGATCAGGGAGAAGAATCCCCAAATCTTGATGATCCAAGCAAGGATTAGGGAGGCAAAGATCCTGATCTTAATGATCCACTCTCTAAAGACCTCTTCAATGTCACCTCTGACATCCCAAAGTTAGCCAATATTAACCAACTCTAGGCCCACCTCACCAAGTCCAAAACCCTCTCCCTCAAGCACTAGCGCCACATTCATTCCCTCTTCAATGTTGTCGATTCCAAGCATAACTGAAACATGAAGGGGTCATGACCCCCGCCTCATCTGGATTACCTTCAAGCGTGACCAACTACAACAACAAATTTGGCTCAAAGCTGTCTACCTAGACAAGCTAGAAGTGGAGCTCATCTACCATAACATACCATAGCCTTCCCTCTAGCATCACATGGAACTTTGGCTGTAGCAGCACTACCTTGAGTATAATCCACTCCCCACGCTTCGACACCAACCCCCCCAGCCTCACCTCTGGCCTCCACTAAACCCCAACCCCCCTCACCCCTTACTACCTCCCATCCCACCTCCGGCCCTCATCGCCCCACCTCTGTGTCCCCAAACCAGATCCAATAGGACAATGCACCTGACATAAAGGATGAAGGCAATATCAGAGAATAATTTTGTGGGTTCGAGTCCACTATGTGTGCCAGTGTTAAAAGGCAGTAGTAGTTAACAAAATTTAAAGCTAAGAGCTACTAATAGCACATTAATGAGCCCACAAGTGAGTAGGAGCAGTAAAGACCATCTAGCATGGCACATGGGTAGAGGGAATGTCACAACAAGCAATGTGTTATATAAGGAAGGGAGCAAAGAAATCAAGGGTGGTATAGTCCAAGAGATCAAGGGATCAAGTATCCAAGGAAAATTGTGATTAGAAGGCAATGGGCTCCCACGCTCAACCGTTAGACCTTTTGTGTGCCCCTTTGGTCAATCTCTGGCATCCTGTGTGCCAGCCAGCAGTAGCAGAGCTAACTCTTGTATTGTTCTCAATCACAACATCTAGCAGTAGGACTACCATTGTCTTGTATTCATTGATTGTCTTGAGTTTCATCCCTTACTAGTTGTTCCCCGAGTTCGGGTTTGTTCTATTGAAGTACACTTTAGTATTTGATTTCATTATTGTGACTATATCAAGCTATATACACCAGATGCTAATCATAGAGTAGAATGTCGATGTCCGCTTGTGCTAGCTCTATGTATAACCGCACTCCATTCTATGGGAGTAGTGCTTGGACTCAATTACAAACAAGAAGAGAAGAAAGATCTTGCTCTCTATAAGGAACTGGAAAGAGGAACTCTCCATGTGGCCATCAATAATGAAGAGGCCAAATGCCAATTCACTATCTTGCAAATACCTATAGAACACCAAGGTGAACCTTTCCGAATCCTTATTGATTGTGGTTCTACTCATTCATTTATGTCTCCTAAGTGCATAAAAAAACTACAATTGGATCTTGAACATGCTAGGAAACTCATAGTTTGATAAGCAAATGGGAAAGAATTATACTCAAATCAAATCATCAAAAATATCAATTTACACTTAGGAAATAAATATACTAGGAAAACTTTAGGGTTCAATCCTTGGGTACCTACGATTGACTTCTAGGCATGGATTGGCTAGGTCCTAATCAAGCAAGTATTCACTATGGGAAAGGGACAACCACTTTTAATAACATCAATAGAACTTTAGTTCAAGCTCAAGGGAAAATAGAGAAACATAAGCTTCAATTAGCAAAAGCAAGTCGACTGATAAAGGGTCTAAGGAAGGGATTATCCATTTATTTAATCAAACTAAATAAAGAAAATCTATCTATGGACCTTGAAGAACAAACATGGCTTAACGAATATGCAAATGTTCTTATTCTTAAAAATTGACCTAAGAGGAGGCTACTACCAGATCCAGATTAAGAATGAATATATCCCAAAATTTATTTTAACCTGAGATACAACCATTTCAATTTTACCATGATGTCCTTTGGATTGACTGATGCACAGGCTACTTTAACAAATTAGTACATGACATTTTCAAACTATATGAAGTGGAGTGGCTCGATCAATGGGAAACACTCAAATGAGAACTTCAGACTGCCATGACTAACTCCTACTCCAAGATCCCACCTCTACTTGTTGACAAATCGGATAAGCCATACTCTGATACCAAGTCCATTCCCCTTGCCCATCCTCAACCCATTGCAACTCCACCCCCATCAACCATAGCAAGGCAAAAGTGCTCTTGCGAGCTTCACTCCCTTGCACTCCTACTCTGTGTGTCATGCTCCACAACCAAATTTAAACTTGTCACCTGACCGGACTACCACACTCCAGATCCTTGCAAATCGGCCACCCACGAAACAACAACCATAGCCAAGCACCCCCTACCCACTGATAAAGGCAAACAGATTGCCACAAGAGCTTGTTGGTACCTTGAGCAAGGAGGATGTGTCACCGCAACCCTTGGCTTTTTAGACTTCTTTGGCTTCTCCACTAGCACACTAACTCGTCGATCCAAAGTAGCAGCTCATGTGGAGCACTACCAAGTGCTGGAGCAGCGAAATGCTAAAGCAAAGGACATGATCCAAGTGCTACAACAAGCAATGGTAGACTTGAATCAGGAGGACTAGAAGGTGGAATCTGACCTTCTTTGGCAGTATATTCTAGAGGAACAGTGAGTAGCCCAAGAGATGAAGAAGGCCAATATTCCTTGTCTAGGCCAAGGTTCATCAACAAACCCGCGCCCTATACCAAAGTATCACCAAAGTGCCTGTCTCTAGCCCAAGATCGAAATCAAGAGAAAACTGCACATGGATCAAGGATAAGAATCCCCAAATCTTGATGATCCAAGCAAGGATCATGGAGTTGGAGATCCTAATCTTGATGATCCACTCTCTAAAGTCCCTCCACCACCACCTCTGACATCCTAAAGTTAGCTAGTATTAACCAATTTCAAGCCCATCTTACCAAGTCCAAAGCCTTCTCCCTCAAGTGTTGCCATTGCATCCATGCTCTCCTTTCAATGCCGAGTCTCAGCATAAATTAGAACTTGAAGGAGTCTAGGCCCACCTTTATCCGGATTACCTTTGAGCCCGGAGACCAACTATAGTAGCAAATCTGACTAGAAGCCATCTACCTAGAGAAGCTTGCAACCAAGCTCATCTACTACAACATCCCATAGCCTCCCTTTTGGATTCCCATGGATCTTTGGCTACAGGAGCACCACCTATAGTATAACCCACTCCCCCCACTTCGATACCAACCCCCAAGCCTCACACCACCTCTAGCCTCCACCAAACTCCAACCCCTCTCACCCCTTACTGCTTCCCATCCTGCCTCCGACCCTCATTACCCCACCTCTACCCTCAGACCAAATCCAACAAAACAATGTGCCCAACACAAAGGATGAAGACAACATCAATGAGTAATTTTGTGGGTCCAATTCTAGTATGCATGTCAGTGTTAAAGGCAGTGGTAGTTAATGGCCTTTAAAGCTAGGAGTTGCTACTGGCGCATTAATGAGACAATCAGTGTAGGAGCAATGAAGACCATCTAGCACAATACATGGGCAGAGAGAATGTCACAGTATGCAATGGGCTATATAAGGAAGGGAGCGAGGAGATCAAGGGTGGCACGGTCTAGGAGATCAAGGGATCAAGTATCCAAGGGAAATTAGGATTCGAAGGCAAAGGGCTCCCACACTCGACTATAAGACCTTTCGTGCTCCTATTTGTTCAATTTGGCATCTTGAGTGCTAGCGAGCAACGAAGCTAACTCTTGTATTGTCCTCAATCACAACATCTGGCAATAGAATCGCCATTGTCTTGTATTCATTGGTTGTCCTGAGTTTCATCCCTCACTAGTTGTTCCTCGAGTACTATGTCATTATCACTTTTTGTCTTTGTTGAGACAGTTGTATTATTATTTTCATACAGCAATGTACACTCGAGTTTGTTCGATTGAGTACACTTTGGTATCTAATTTCATTGTTGTGACAATGTTGAGCTTTGTATACCACGGACACTAACTGTAGAGTAGGATATCGGTATCCACCTGTGTTAGCTCTAAGTATGACCACACTCCATTCTGTGGCAGTAGTGCTCAGACCCAATTACAGGGAAGTCCAACTCTGCACCCTACTCCATTCTTACTCCCTAAATCTTTGAATGTTTCCCCTCTTGGAGGGTTACAAGTAGCATTGGCATTGGCATTCACTCCCTTATTGGGACATCAAACTCAAAAACATTCAGGTTAATTACATTTGGAACATGGTGATTCATTTCCTCTATTCTTTATTGTTATTATTGTTGTTTTGGTTCTAAAAAGTGTTGAATTGAGATTTCTTCAACCCCAATTGTTGTTCCCTTATTGGTAACTCACTCGAGCTCTCTTGGGATAAGGAAATAAATTATCATTTAAATTGAACATGTTGCTTTGCTTGGAAAGAGTTTCTATCAATGGTTGTGCCCTCAATAAACCATCCTCCAAATCAGTCGCCTCATTACTTCAAGTTTGCCATTTAGAGGCGAATTCAATCCTTGGCAAAAACATGCCACCTATTGACTCATGAACATGTGAGAAGCACATTTCTACAGAATGAGAAAATAAGCCTAATAATCCTTGAGGATCAATCCCTATTGCTTTAGATTAAAAAACTCATTCATCTTCAGACTTTGATAAGCATGTGATAAATCACAACCTTGATTTGTCCCCAAATTAGAGTGACCTTAGATACTACATTTTTACAACACTACTATTTCCACCACAAGTATACTCCTCTTGTAAGCTTGAGGTGTGAAATCATTGATTGATTAGCCATACTAATCCTCCCTATAGAGCAAAGAAGTAGTATTCCATCTTCTCAAGAATGAGACCAATCCACATGTTTGAGAGTCAAGACCCTTGCAAGTTTCTTGATGTGTGTGTGTGTGTGTGTGTGTGAGATTGATGCACCTAAAGTCAAGATGTAAGCATCTAATAAAAACTAGTGTTTCGCGTGCACAGAACACTAGGCTACTTTGGGTAGTTTCGTTGCCTCCTCTCTCTCTCTCTCTCTCTCTCTCTCTCTCTCTCTCTCTCCCCTTATTTTTCTTTTCCTCTCTCTTTCTCTTTCAAGTTGTTTTCTCTCGTTCTCTTTTCTCTCTATATATATTTTTTCTTCTCTCTCTATTTTCTCTCTTTCCCTTTCTCTCCCCCTACTCTCTCTCTCTCTCTCTCTCTCTCTCTCTCTCTCTCTCTCTCTCTCTGTGTCAAAAACTATATAAAAAAAGGTTTAATTTAAAAAATACTATTTTCTTTTCTCTTTTCCCCCTCTCTCCGCCTTTTTCTCTTTCTTCTTCTTCTTCTTTTTAATCTTTCTCCTTCTTCTTCTCAAAGTGTGTCCAAAAAACTTTAAATTAGAAAAATTATTTTAAAATTTTTAAAGTAAAAAGTTTAATCTAATTGAGAGAGAGAGAGAACCTAGGCCCTACGCATGAGAGAGAGGGGGGATGAGGAGAAGAAAAATGTTTAATTTAAAAAAAACTATTCTCTTTCCTCTTTCCTCCCTCCTCTCTCCGTATTCTTCGTTTTATCCTTCTTCTTCTTCTTATTCTCTCTCTCTCTCTCTCTCTCTCTCTCTCTCTCTCTCTCTCTCTCAAACTGTGTGAAAAACGATGTTTGAAAAACTTTAAATTAAAAAACTTTTAAATTGTTTAATTAAAAGAAAAGTTTAAATTAAAAAGTTTAATCTAACTCTGTGTGTGTGTGTGTGACTTTTGATTTAAAAAGAAGTTCTATTTAAGTCAAGGAGAGAGAGAGAGAGAGAGAGAGAGAGAGAGAGAGAGAGAGAGAGAGAGAGAGACCTAGGCCCTACAAATGAGAGAGAGAGAGAGAGGGGGAGGGGGGAGGAATTTAATTAAAAAGGGAAGGGGGAAAATAAAGAGAGAGATTATAAGTGAGAGAGAGAGGAGGGGTTTTAATTTTAAAAAAGGAGGTGGGGGAGGGAGGTGTGATGCACTTGCACTCGTTATTCACTCAACACGGCACAAAAAGGTAACACGATATGTGAGAGAAATGTATACTCTTGTATTATTCAATCAAAGAAACGGTACAACATAGACACATCCCAAGACTACACCCTCGTGACACGGATCGCTTCTGGGTACAAATCCGACTCCTTCAAGGGAGTGGTGTCCTCATCTGATGTTCCATTAGAACCGACTTCTTCTTTTGGTGGAGACTTAGATTGCTCCTTGAGATGTTGAAATGGGATCAGCACTGTCTCGATTTTGGTTTGAATGTTAATTACCTTAGAGCTTGAGGGCTCCTCTTCAGAGGATGCATCCAGGAATGTTACAAAATAGGGGCTCTCGAAATTCTATTGTGGCCTTGGGACTGGTACTTGTTAACAAGGAGTATCATCATCATCCTTTCTTGACAAGTGTGGATGGGTGTGACAAGAACCACTGATAAGAGACAGCTTATTTTGCTTGATCCACTTCTTATATAGGCTTTGCCTATGGAAAGATCCATTTACCAATCCAAAGGGTATCATTGCCATTCTGTCCCACAGCATGGAGTCTTTTGCTTCTGAAGCTTCTGGAACTCCCTCCTCATCTATGCCGTCTGTGGGTGGAATGATTTCTTCTGTCTCGCTTTCAAAGTCTCCTTCTTCAGGTTCATCATCATCCTCTTTAGACTCCGGCTCTACCTCTGTAGGCGCTCTGTAAGAGAAGAACATGTCCTCTGCTTGGCCTTCTGCCTTTGTCCACTGGCTCTGCTATGGCCATGTAACAGGGAGAGCAGTACATCCATGCTTCTATCTCACTGTCAGAAGTGATTTCGAAAATCGTTCCTGGTTCAAGCAGGAAGTATTCACCCATTGACAAGGACTTTGCATCTTGAGGAAGTTGGCTTACAGTACCTACTGTTAGGGAATGTGCCATTGTTTTCTTGGGAAGGATCTGTTTGACAGCATCTTCTTCTGCCGATGTTCCATCTGTAGCCTCATTGGGGGAGTCAGAAGATAATTCCAAGGAGGTGGATCCATGTCCTTTTTGAGCACCATATAGCTTCAGCACCACTTTATTGGGTCCTCTACCCAAGGTCAAGGTTCCTTTGAACCAATCCGTCCTTGCTCTGGCTTCAAAAAGCCATGGTCTGCCCAGTAACAGGGAGTAGGATGTACCATAAGAGTTTGGCTTCACCACCAGATAGGTTAGCCAATAATCTTTTCCAGCCACTGTAGTCTTCACATATGGGAGAATGCCCAAAGGCTTGATTCTGCTCTAATCCGCCAGTCTGATGAGCCATTGGGTTGGTTGCACACCTTGTAGGCTTAGATCCTTCATTGTCACATCCGTCATAATGTTCACTGATGAGCCACCATCAATCAATGCATTTGTAATAAAGCAGCCTTCTATCCACACACCAGTCTCTGGGGTACCCGGATCTAGGAAGGCGTTAGCCACATCCACTTCTTTTATAGGCTCTAGAGCTTTGTTGGACTTTGTTGCTGTTGAGGGAGCAATCCTTAATCCACGTCTTCTTGTCAGTATACTTTTGAACCTTTTTCGACAACTGGGAGACAACATCAACAATTGTCGGAATGTGAGGTTTGGTTTAAAGGTATCTAGATCTCTGACCAGATCGTATTCCTTAATAGGATCCGCTGGCTTCTCTAACCGGTTAGGGAATGGGGCAACACCCATTTTCATTTTCCCTTTTCCTTCCAACAGGGGCATCATGGGGACTTCTTCTGCCACTTGTGGCACTTCCTCCTCTTCTATCTCCTGGACCTCTGGTCCTGTCTCTGAACTATCTCTGTGACTCTCTGTGGCACTGTAGTGCTCTGTACGGCACTGTAAGGCTCTGTTCTGTTCTGTTCTTCTGTTGGAAGATTGAACTTCACTGTTCTGGCAGGAAGATTATTTTCTTTCTGGACAGGTGGTTCCTTCTTCTTTGCACGCGTGATGGCAGCAACTTCCAATTCCACTAAATTGGAGGTAGGCTCTTGGGCCTTGGACGGATTATCAGTAGCACTATTTTTCACTGGGGATGGGCTTGGACAATCTTTTGCAGTGTGGCCTTCTCCTTTGCATCAACTGCATAAGGGCTTAAAATCCACTGACCTTCTGGGATTTGGACAATTTGGTGAAATGTGTCTCTTTTCTCCGCATCTGTAACACTCCACTTCTAATCTCTGACCACCGCCAGACTGTCTTCCTCTGTAACTTTGGGATGGAAATCTTCTGGGTCCGAAATTAGGACTAAACTCCCTAGGCTTTGGTCCAATATCCTGTGTTGTCATTTTTTATTACAGCAAGTTGAATCTTGCGTCTTCTTCCTTCCTTCTCCTATCATGCATCTCCTTTGGAGAGCAAATATCCTTTGTATGATTCTTCCGCAAACAATAGGAACAGAAGGCTCTAGGAATGCTTGGTTTTCGTGTATATTCAGTGGCTAAATGGCCTGCTTGATGACACTTACCACACCAAGCATTTGACCGCATCACATCTCTTCTTGCTCCTGCAACGTTGGATATGCTAGCGGTATTCACTTTCAGCGTTTGTAGCTGCTCTGTAATCACATCCATCAACTCCTTTTTGATACTTGTAAACTGAGTTGGATAAATAATCCTTCAAGCTTTCTCCTCCTAAGGCACTGGCAGTAGGGTTTTGAGGAGTCTTTGTAATCACTGCATAAACAGGTTGGGCTGGTGCAGAGGGGTCTCTGTTCTAGTTCTAATTCAGAGCTCCTGTTTGAACTGTGGCTGTTGGCTCTAGTTGGTAGGGTTCCACTATTGCTACTGATTTGGCATTGGGGAAATTGTTTGGGACCATTGTTGTTGTGGTTGAACCATCATTTGAGGCATTGATTGTGACCACTGTGGATTTGGTGCACTGTACTGTGATACTGGGGGCATCTGTTGGTAGGGGTAGGGGATAGTCCCTGGGATTGCATTTGGTGGGTACATCATTCCTGACATCAGAGGAGGTAGGAATCCTCTTCCTGGATTCATCGCCAATCTAGCTTCCACTTCATCGTACAGTCTTGCACCTTCTGTTGCAGCTTGCAGTGTGGCTGGTCTTTGCAGCTCCATAAACTTATGGACTTCTGGTTGTAATCCTCTGAGAAACACTCCCTTTTGAATGCCATCATCTAGATTATAGTTAGTCCATCTCTTCAGGATGGATTCCATTCGTGAGACATAAGCTTCTACTCTTTCTCCAGAGGACTGACTTAAATTCATAAATTCCTCTCGCATCTGCTCTTCAAAACCTTCACGCCTGAATTTAGTGAGGAAGGTCAACTTCAAGTCGTCCCATGTGTCAAAAGTTCATGCTGCTTGTCTCTCATACCACTGAAACGCCACGCCCTTGAAAGTGGCGGGGAATATTGCTAACCAATGCTCAGGGGTTCTGGCATTGTTAGCCACACATGCTACCATAAACTCTGCTACATGAAGATCGGGGTCTTCATTGTACTCTCCCTTAAAAATTGGCAATGGGACTACATTCACTGGCCTGTCATCAATATTTCTAGGACGGATCTGGCTTGGAAGTGGACCTCTAGCAGAGTAGGAGGAGGAGGAAGGGCTTGATGTGCCATTGGGATTTCTGTAAAGAGTGCTTTTAGGGCGTCAAAGGAAGCTTCTGCTGCGAGCTCGTTCTTAGCTTTGATTTTTGCCTTCTCTCTTCTCATGTACCTCTGGACTCGTTCTAATGCTTGCCTCTTTATTGCGTCATTCATCAGGGGGTTGGCTCCACTATGTTGTTAGTGCTCCATAGAGGGATAACAGAAGGCTTCAGTCTCTGGAGGACTCTCTTGCCAACATTTCTTCTACTTCTTCCTTTTCAACGTCTCTGAATTCTGCTTTCATGCCACTGCACAGAGGAAGGTATTCGGTTCTGAAGATATCAAAATGCATACATCTAAGCATTGTGGTGGTGCCATCATCATAATAATGCCAGCTTCTGATGGTTTCAATAGTGTATGTTGTAAAGAACACTCTGTCTACCAACTTCCAATGGGTTGCCAATTGGACAAACAAAAGATTGTCAGAACACCAAGCATCCCACGTATCTTGCTATTGAGCGTCCGAACAAGTCCCAGCTCTGTTCCTTCTTATTTTTGTGAACCTCCACAAACCACGACTCTTGAAGCTTCTTCACAATCTCCCACTTGATGATGTCTGAAAACTTCTCAATGAATACCAAATCTTCCATGGATGGTCATTCTCTCCGTTTCTGCTCTTCAATTTATTCCCAAACAATTTGCCACCAAGATGCAAATTTATGCTACTTCAATAGGAACAGGAAACAGCCCACCACATAGAGCATGCATCATGATGGTGATATGTTTCCGCCATTGTGGGATGAACTTCTTGTGGAAAGTGGCTTTGATTATGAGAAATTCCAACTCTTCAGTGGAAGAAGAAACTTTACAAAAATCCATTGAATTCTTCTCTTCTTGGCAATGCCATTTCCTTCATTTTCAGCCTCTTCTGGTGCTTGTTGATGGCAAGTTTCCCCGGCTGCACACCAAAAACATGGAGCCCCAAGAGGAACACCAAGGAAAAGGGAATTCTCTTGCAAGAAAATCTATCTTGTAACATCAACAAGCCTTTATTTCATTCTTTTGATCATCAAAACAAAGAAAACAACAAATCTTTCACGCAGCATCATAGTAGATATCTCCCACGGATTTATCTTTAACAAACTTGATCATTTTCTTTATATTCTTCATTAATAGACAAAGAGAACGCAACTTTTGATGGAAAGAAATCACATAGTATTCATCTTCATTGTCTTCATAGTCTTCTCCCTCATAGAAAGATACAATGTTTCTCATAGAATCAACTATCTCTTGCATATGATCTCTCTCAATAGTATGCTCTCAATACTACATCATATCCTCACTACAATCACTCAATAATCACTCTCAATAATCCTCATTAGGTCGTGGATACACCTCCCAAAAGGTATGTTAGATATGAAGGGGCACCGGAAACATCATAGTGTCCTGTGAGATCTGGCTTCTGTCTTGTCCTTCTGTAACCTTTTGTAAATCTTCTGTAGTTACTTCTTCACTTCAATTAGCTTGAATAGAGCTTCCATTCATCCTTTTCCTAAGACAAAAACACTTCCCAAAACATCCATACATCCATCATAACACTCAACAGAAACAACAGAACAGTCCACAGAACAACAGAGCAACAGGACTACAGAACTACAGAACTTTACAGAAGATCAACAAAACCCATGAAAATCATAAAAACCAAAACAAAACCAATTCAATATCTCATAAACCTTTTCACATATTTCAATCATCTCTCAAAACATTCATTCAACCATCTCAACTACCAAAACAGAAACAAAACAGAACAAAATCAGGCCTTACAGAACCATACAGAGAGAATTACAGAACTCTTCAGAACAACATATTTCATCAAAAACCAACATAAGCCCTTTCAAACATACTTAAACCACTCCAAACACTTCAAAACATATTCAAACTCAAACAATAAACCACAAAAAACAACCATTCAGCAACAAAAACAACAAAAAATTAGCCCAAAAACCAATCATTTCCACACTCAACAATAAGATAATGAAGAACAAGTCAAAGATGAAGAGCATGAAGAAAAGACCAAGAAAATTGAGGATATAACAAAAGGATTCCAAAGTAACAAAAGAAAAATGAAGAAAATAAAGAAAATTTCATTGTTGACAACAAAAATTTTCCTTAGTGGATCTTGTTTCCCATAGTGGATGTAAAAACCCTTACCAAAATGTCAAGTTTCAAGCCTTAACTTGACTAGGTTGCCAAAGAGCTAGTCTCCCGGGCCATGTCATCATGTAAGGGGGCAAAAGCCAGCAAGGGTAGAGACTCATCATTTGAGGGGGGGTGTTGAGAATAGCAAATGATCCTTGCCCATAAGTGGCTTTGTATGAGAGATATGACAAAGATGTATGCTCTAGAAGCTCTAGGAAGATATGTCCAAAATCTCATAAGCACATAAAGGAAGAGTAGCACTATCCAAAAGCTATAGATGCATGTACTTGACACTCATTTCAATGATATAGTACTATCATTTTGTGTCACTCAAGATTGTGTTTATGAGTCCAAGTTAATCTATATTGGAACCTAATTCACTTGAGTTACAATTCTTTATATCAATCATGTTTTATATTTATAACCTCCATCCGCCATAGCCAGTATAGCTCTAGATCCATGTTTCTCAACACATGCTACCTACATTGTTTGAGCTTCTTTGCCACTTGGAGATTCAGTTTGGTGGGCTTGTATCTGGATACTTCGAAACTTCTTTTGGATGTTTCTTGGCTTGTCAAAGATTTACTTGGGTTCGTACATGATGTACTTGGATGCTATCAAAATGCTTGACCACTTACATGATCTTGGTGCTCTCATGATGTACGGTCTTGGCTATGGGATATCTTATGCATTTACATGCTATCCATGAGCTTGGTTGCTCATTTTCCATCGAATTTTGTGCCAGTGGAAGCTTTATGCTTATGCTCTTGGATTTACCCAAAGCTTGTGGGTTATGCATTTGAGCTATTACTTGAGATTTGAGAGTGGGATCTCTTACATGTCCTTGACTATGATATTTGCTTGGTAGATGCTTCCATGTATGCTCTTGGATGCATATGAGCTGATTTGATCCATCTTCATTGAGCATACATCGACCTTTGTTAAGTCTTGCCAGTGGTGTGTATATCTTGCTTGTTACTCAAGGGATGTATCAGTTGTACTGATGGACTCTCTTGACACATTTGGGTGTTTGTCTCATGTTCATTGGCTATCAAAGTGCTCCTGTTATGCCCACTTGATGCAGGATTGGACTTGGCAGTCACTATTATCATTGGATCTCTATTAGCTCATTGTTTGCTCTCATTTACTCATTGCTATCATTTATTACAGCACATTGTTTTATGCGGACTATGATGTATTTACTGAGCTTAATAATGTCCTTTTGATGTAATTTTGGTACTATTTGGTGGAAAATTGATCATTCTACTAGTTTCTCTTATTTTCAACTTATTTTGCCAATGGTTTTGGCCTATTTACTGCTAATTACAACATGCTATTTTTTGCATAATCTACCTCTGTTTGACTCATTATGGCTAGTCATCTGAAAGATACGACTTTGTTTAACATTGCCAAGTTGGATGGCACCAACTATGGCTACTGGAAATCTCAAATATGGTAGGTTTTGGTACAGAAATTGCAGATTAAACCACTAAGAAACAAAGGTATTAAACTTGAGAATATAGATGATGATGACTGGGCTGATTTAGATGCACTATGCAAGTCCACTATCATTCTACCACTCTTTGAAGAGGTCCATAATAATGTTGTTGAAGATGAAGATCAGAGTGCATGGAATCTATGGGAAAAGATTCAGGAACTTTATGCAAAGTAGAGCCTTGCTTCACAGATGTATTGGCTTAAACAGTTGATGGATCTGTGCATGAAGGAGGGAACCCATTGTTTGCTCACTTTAGCCAGTTCTATTCTATCATGAAGAATCTACTTCAATAGTGTATTGAGTTTCAGGATAATATGCATCCTTTGTTTCTGCTTGACACTTTACCTGAGTCTTAGGATGTATTTCGCACTGCGATATGTACCAATAAACTTGATGGGTTGAAATTGCAACATGTAGAGAGTGCTCTTTTGACTGAAGAAATTAACAGGAAAAACAATGATGCTTCTCGTAGTTCACATGCTTTATTTGTTAGAGGTGGCACAAGTGGCAAGAAAGATAATGATTGTCATGGGAAGGACTCTCAGAAGTCTCAGTCTAAGTCATGTGGATGCAACAAGTCCCGTGGACGTAAGTTTGATCTTACATGACATTATTGTGGAAAAGTAGGACACATATGGACGTACTGCCATAAGGTGTGTGATGATAAGCGCAAAGAAAAGGGGAAAGAAAAAGTGCAAGAGAAATCCAATGATCACAATATTATACCTGCAAAGTCCAGCATAAAGATTGAGGAGATAAATGTCATGCACAGCCTAAGGAGTCCGATGGTGACTACATCTTAGCAATCTCTTCATGTGATGCCTCTTAGTTGATCGAGGCTCAGTCTATTCATGCATAGTGTTGGCTCTTGGATTTAGGTGTGTCTTTTCATGTGACCCCCTACCGTGAGTGGTTTCATACATACTGCAATGTATCTGGTACTATGCGCTTAGGTGATGATCAGTCTCTTGCTATTGTTGGCATTGGCGATGTCACTCTACAGTTTCCCTATGGTAGCACTTTTTTTTCTGCATTGTGTACGTCCCCGCACTAACTAAAAGCCTTATGTCTGATGGGCAGCTTGATGATGCAGGTTATCATATATACTTTGGAGGTTTTGTATGGAAGATAACTCGTGCCAGGCTTGTTCTTGCAAGAGGTGCCAAGTTTGGCAACCTCTACCCCTTGGTTGTATATGGTACTATTGACCATGTTTTGTTAGTGGGTTCTATCCCACATGTATCTCTCTGGCATGCTCGTCTTGAGCATATGTCACTCAACGGAATGAAAACACTTAGTGCTTTGCAGTATCTTCTGCCTTTTGTTTACTCGCATTTTGAATCGTGTGATCATTGTTTATATGGTGAGCAGACTAGGAATTCACATAAAAAGTTTGGTATTCCATGCATGGGTGAGCCTTTGGCTCATGTGCATTCAGATGTATGTGGATCCATGCCTTGTCAATCATTAGGGGGTGCGAAGTACTTTGTCACATTTATTGACAATTATTCACGTTTGGGCTTATCTCATAAAGCAAAAATCTGATGTCTTAACCGTCTTTCAACGTAGGCTTGCTTTAGTAGAGAATTAGTTTGACATAGGCTGAAATGCGTAAGGATTGATAATGGGGGTGAGTACATTGTCGTGCCACTAGGCGGGCACAATGTGAAAAACTTTGGAGTGCATTATCATTTAACTTCTTTATTGATGTAGAGAGTCAATGTGATCTCAGTCATTAGTGCTAGTGCTCATGGCATAGATGGTCTAAAAATACTAGATTTTTGAACAATTTTAGCCTATTATTTATTGTAAATATCCTAAAAATATGTAGAAAAACTTCTAGAATAGGGTGGCATGCAAAAAGCAAGTTGTTTTTTCAGCCAGTTTTGGGGATTTTTCATAAAAAAGACAGATGAACGAAATCGCACGCGTCGCGATCACAGTTGACAAGCTGAAAACTGCACTTTGAATTGGAAGAAAATGAAAAAGTGATCTGGGAGATTCAAGACCAGGTAAGACCAAGTGTCTTGGGGTTTTACAACCCTTTCGAAGCCAACGGAGCCATTAGATTTGGGTTTCGAGCAGCAGAGAAGAAGCGGTTATTTTGATACACGTTTTTGGTCTATGAGGGAGATCCAATGCTTGGAGATTGCTTTTGAGTAGTGCCAGATAAAGGATTTCAGGTTCTGTCAATACATATTGATTCAATTCATTGGGCTTTGTCTTTATCATATTTACCTCTTGTCTATTATTTTTCTTCTCTTCCATCTCCTATCTCTACTTCCTTCTACTTATGATCCCTGGTGGATATGACCTTTCGACAAAAATCCCTTCGACAACGTCTCGTGTGCCTTTGAGAAGTTTTGTGATGAGCAGGGTATCAAGCGCCTTACAAACCCTAACCCCCCTCCCCCCCTCCCTGCGAATGGTATAGCTAAGCATATGAATAGGACTATCAAGGAGAGGGTCCGCAGTATGCTTAGCCAAGCAGGCTTACCACAACATTTTTGGGTTGAGGTAGTCTCTACTGGTGTGCATCTCATTAATAGGTCACCTTATAGTGGTATTGACTTCCAGGTTGCAGAGGAGGTATGGACAAGAAAGCCTCCGTCATATGCTCATTTGCGTGTCTTTGGATGTGAGGCCTTTTGCCATGTGCCCAAGGATAAACACAATAAGCTAGAGCCTAAAATTGTGAAATGCATTTTCCTTGGCTATGGAGATGCATGTGAGATGGGATATCGTCTTTGGGATCTGCAGGCATGGAAAGTGATTTGTAGCCATGATGTTGTGTACCATGAGGACAAAATGCATATGCATCGTGAGAAAGTTGTTGAGATACACATGGTTATCTTTTAAGAGGAGCCCCTTGCTCTTGCACAACTAGCTAGACAGTCTGCATTAGCTGATCCTCATGGTCAGGATGTTAGACATGATGTTACATAGGATGTTAGACAGGATATTGAATAGGCAACACAGCCTACATGGGGCATTATACTAGAGATAGATGACCTCCTAACCGCTATGAGCTCTCCATAAATTCTATATTGGTTACAAATGCAGGAGAGTCCCAACATTCCACATATCTTGTATGAGCCCAAGGATACAACCTTCGAAGGAGAGTGCCAAGGAAATAACACTTGTTCAAGAGTGGGGGAAATGTTAAGCTAATTCAAGATCTATCAAGATAGCAAGTATTAAAGATAGCATCATAAGCCCAAAAGTAGAAAATAAAAATTAGTATCTCAAAATTAGTTATTGTTTTAGGAATTGTATGTCTACAAGATGAATGTGTAATTTTTCATCCATTACTTTATCAACATATGGAGCACTTATACTTTTTCTTAGGAACAAATTGAGAGTAGGACTCATTCTTGTCCTAATTCTAAAATTACCGAAGGTTAACATTAGAAGATGTGTAGTAGATGTGGGGTTGCAGGAAATCTTTATTTATTTTTTGCCTAAATCATGTCCACAAAGGCCATTGTGCATCCAAAAAAGGAGAAGGACAACTCATAAGTCAAGTGCAAACTTGTGGATGTATAAGAGAGTTGCAAAAATGGAATATTTTAGTATAGATGCCGAAGCCTTGAATTTTCCCTTGGTAAATTGGCATTGCAAAAACAATACTTAGCTTCTTGCTTTGAAAAAGTATATTTTCATTTTAATTTAAGTGTGATTCATGTATTTAAAAAAATGCATGTTTTTTACTAATTAAATTACATAGGGAGGATCTTAATATATTTAACTAAAAGTCCATGAAAGGGAAAGTCAACCTTTAAGGTTAGTTTATCAAGTCTAGAAGGCAAACGTTATACCTTACTCTTGTGAGTTAAACAAGATTTGGTACTAATTGATACATGTAACTCGAAAGAAGGGTAGTACTATTTATGTAGCTTTTCTCAATCTCTAAACTATGGTTTAAGATATTTTGAGGTGTTTAATTATGTGAGATTTGAACCCTTCTTTTACACAAGAGAATGCCTTATTCTCTTTTTTCTATGAAAGTTCTCAATGCAACATCTTTATATTTCTCAAGAAAAACAAGAATGAAAATTTCATAAAATTTTCACCATAATACCCCATACAGATAGCACCTTTCCCAAGCAAGATTGTTTTACAATTTCTAGGATCACATCATAATGTCCCATGGAGTGTTTTTCAAAAGCCAAAATGTTATTGGTGTTATTGCCCAATACAATCGTGGCATGCTTTTGAATTGATATATGATCCTTGGGAAAACATACAATCTAGAAAGTTATCCTTGATGGTAGATCTCGACAAGTGGGAATAAACATAAACATGGTACACATGGTAAATTAATGCTTAACTTGATGTTAAAGTAATTCAAAATGACCATCATTGGGGTAAAGACTACCATTGATTGGACATTACATCATAAAAATGAATTTCTACAATATTATTGTTAGTGATCAAGAAAAAAGGTGAACCTAAACATGCTTTGACTATTATTGGTTCTTGTTAGAAGTAAGGAGCGATATGTTTGACAAATCTTTGCTCTTCTAGCAAGCATGCATCACGTAGGATGGGAAATGAAAAGTAGAGTCAAAATTCTTGAAATATGGAGGTAGGATTGACACTACCAAGATGGAAGTGTATGAAAGCAAACCTAACAAAGTCCAAGAGGCAAAATTCTTGTAATATGTAAGTACAACTCACAAGATTGTAGTGTCATAAAGAGAACAAGCATATAGTGCTTGGAGGTTTTTAAGGTGGTTTTTGAAAAATGTGCTAGATGCTTTTCCCTTATTGGCATGTGATCAAAATGTGCCTTGTGTGCTTCCAAGGCTAATAATAGCATTTTTCCAAGGCATGGAAGAAAGTTGGGAGTGTCCTAACAAAGTCCAAGAGGCAAAATTCTTGTAATATGTAAGTACAACTCACAAGATTGTAGTGTCATAAAGAGAACAAGCATATAGTGCTTGGAGGTTTTTAAGGTGGTTTTTGAAAAATGTGCTAGATGCTTTTCCCTTATTGGCATGTGATCACAATGTGACTTCTGTGCTTTGAAGGTTAATAAAAGCATTTTTCCAAGGCATGGAAGAAAGTTGGGAGTGCCATCTTGATAGTGGGGAGGATATGAATTATATATGTGAGTAATGTCAAAGGTATTTGAGTTATAAAATATACACACGAATGATATCAAATGTATTGAACTATTTTTGAACCTGAGAGATGGATTGATAATGATTGAGCATAACTAACTAAATATGATATTTAGTCTACAATGATTTGTCACTTCCTTTAGATTATTAAAAGAAAGTGAATTAAGTATATAAAAGGAACCTAAGTATGCATAAAATAAATTTTGGTTGAAAATGCATTGAACTTTCTATCAACTAAAGGAAGATGATGCTCACATAGAGTGGTCTTTTGGATAACAGAAAATTATCAAACTAAGTGTTAGATAAGCAAGCAAGCAATTTACTAGAAATTTGAGCTTCAAATGCATCTTTCTAGCATTCACAAAAATTTGAGCTTCATGTAAAACAATTTTTTTCATTCTCTCTCTCTCTCTCTCTCTCTCTCTCTCTCTCTCTCTCTCTCTCTCTCTCTCTCTCTCTCTCTCCTGCCATATTTTTATACTCTGACTTATCTTTATTTTTTATTTTTTCTACAACTTACCTTTTCTTTAATCTCTTACTTCTTTGTCTCTGTCTTTGTCTCTCTCTATCGCTCTCCATATTTTTTCTCTAACTTACCTTTATTTTATCTTTCTTTAACTTACCTTTTCCTTAATCTCTCACCTCTCTCACGCGCGTGCGTGCACACACACACACACACACACACACACAGTCTTCTCTCCCCCCCTCTCTCTCCCCCACCAAGTCACCACATATCTTCTATGCATTCACCGCCCTATGTTGCTAGTTTGCCACACCTTTTATGCTACCTGGCAGCCATGCTTCTCCTAGATGCTGCATGTCTTCTCCATTTCTTGGCCCATTTGTAGCATGTTACTTATCATGTCACCTACCTTGCCATCACCTATTTCATGTGCAATGAATGTTAGGCCATGTAGCTTCACGCTATCGAGTAGAGCTACCATATAGTGGCATTAGAAGGGAAGGGAAGTTGATGTGCTAGCACTTTCTCCATGCATTAGAGTTGGGGGACTTTACACCTCTCTCTCTCTCATGTCACAAATTGGACTCTTCTAAATTTTTGCAAAATATTTCATAATCATTGTATTAATGTTTTTGACATGTTATCACCACCTTGGCAACAGCAACTTCCATTGCAACTTCACAACTACCATGCTGAGCCATTTAGATAATGGAAAGTAATAATTCTTATATAACTTGCTATACCGTAAGCTTTGTTCATAACATTTAAGGCTTGCCATAGCACTTGATGCCTATGTGAGAAGGATACTTCCAAATAAATGCCACATCTATCTCAACTTATGCAAATTTGGCAACCTTTACTTTGTGTGTGGGTGTAACATCCTTCAAAATATGGTCACATAAACTTGAGATAGAGAGGAGGTTGTGATACTAGGAGGCATATTCCATGGTGGATTCTGTGAGGTTTTTCGGTGGTTTTCGTAAAACTATATTTATTTACCAGGGCTTGTACACAAGGTGGATTGCTTGTGCGAGAAGTTGACGGGGACGCCTGTCCATAGATTAATTTAATGTGTACGTGGGTGATTCTGCAAAATACATATTAAATTAATGGACGTTTATGAGTTTAGAGTGCACTCGTATTAAATTAAGGTTAGGATAGAGTTCCAACCTATTTAATTGTTTTATAGCTGAAGATTGCTAGGTATTCACTTTTGTGGGTTTTATCTTATTATTTTTTAACAATTGTGAATGCTTCAATTGATGTGTAGAGTAGGCAGCGGTGGCGTTGGGAAGTACTGGTGGGCGATGGCATAAATTCAAAATACCTAGAAGATTTATTATTTTTGATGGACGCATGCCTTATCACTAAAGGCATGGTGCCAATATTTATTTAGGCGCGCTTATTTATAAAAAGCGCTTGATAAAAAATCATTATTTTGCATGCGCATAGATGCTTGGTTAAATATTCTATTATTTGACATTGTATTTGGACACAACCTGAATTTTAGGATGCCCAAATGATTTACTCTTTATTTGGGCAAAAGCAAATACAAAAGCCAAAAGCGTGCTAATTGTAAAGTGGGCTATTTTTGAGCTTGGAGATTAATAAATCTATAAATACATGCCTTGTGAAGGGCTCACACATTGGTCTTTTTGGCTCATGTCGTGCAAACTCTCTTTTTGCTTTTATGAAGCTTTTGTAGAGTTCTTTGTTCTTGGGGACCTTTTGGCATTCACTATGTGCGCATACAACATCCGATTTACGCACCAGGTTGTCTCTTCAATGGGTTTGTTGCACTATGCAACACTATATTAGGTTTGTGAACTTTAATACGTATAGATTGAGGAGCATATAGCCAAGCAAATAAGTGAACTTTAAAGTAGATTTGTAGGGTGAAAACTATGGTTTGGCCAAGGTATAGGCACATAAGCACATATTTCAATGTGTTTTTCATGCATTAATATATGTATGCACGTACACACGCATGCGCACACACACACCCCTACATATTTGCACACCAGTGGTATCAGACCAAAGCTAAGATCAAAGGCTTCCAACGCCATCTTACGTGAAGGCGAAGCTCTTGGAACGAACGGGCTCTATAAGCTGTCTCGCGACGAACTGTCAATATAGGCGTGTTCCTAGCGGTGAAGAACCCCCTGCTATGCTCTCAGATCACGAAGGACCTCTCCCAGGAGGCGGAGAACCACTTGGAAAGCTCCTTTATGAAGACGTTTTTTTTTTTCCTCTCTTAGACAGAAATTGCTAAGTTTTATATCAATTGCTAATATTATTATTTAAGCTTATAAATCTTAAGCCTCCAAATTCAACGAGTTGTGGCGGAAGTACATATACTGATCGCCGTCGATTGTGTAAAAAATATGTCGTCCTCCTGCTACAAATCCACAAGATTATTAAGCTTTTTAAAGCTTACTAAAGCTTAAAATTTTCAATCTTTAATCTCCTTCATAGTGGGTGTTCACACTGTATTACTCCTAAGCCAGTTTCGTAGTCTCAGCAAGCCTCTGTTCACCCTTGCACTTTGGCAGAGTTGATTCACAGCAAACAGGCTGTCACACACAATCTATATGGAAGAATTTTTTGCTTCCGTCATCAATTACCGTACTTATGAAAAAGCAAGGTCGTAAAAGCAAAAGCCATTTTAAAAAAAAAACAAGCCTTGTACACCCAAATTTGAGCTACGCTTATCCTTCTAATGAGATTTTGAGTGTGTGAGGTTGTTTGAGATTTTTGCAAGATGTCCGATCAAAGCATGGAAGATTTTATGGGCGAAGGTGATTTGCCAGAGCCGACTATGGAGCAAAAATTGGATCTAATTATGATGCAACTTCAAGAAGAGCAAAGAGCACGTCAAAATTTTCAAGCACAACTGGCTACACTTTAATGATCCACTGACGATCAATACGGAGCGCAACCTAGAGATGTTATTTGATGTACGATTGACACAACACTCGATGCACTGTCTCTTAGGAAAAAAGCCAAGATAAGTAAAAGAAATTTCAAATTTTGTACTTTTAATGGGCAATGCGACATCAAAATTGTTATTGCTTTCATCAGCCAATTTGATGACTATTTTCATGAAGAGCAATATGCTGAAAAAGATAAACTTAAATGCGTCACTAACCATCTAGTAGACATAGCATCGTTATGGTGGACTGTTATCTACAAGAGTGTTCATTGTCCCTCTACTTGGGAGACCTTTCAAAATAAATTTTTGCAGAATTTCATTCTATCTCAATTTCATGAAAAAGCTATCAAACAATGGGATCTCCTGCAACAAAGAGATTGTGAATCCATCCCGCAATACACTAAGTGTTTCTAGAGTGCCTTACTACAACTTCAAATGCTTGAATATGTTCTTGAGGAGATCCACAAGTGCAAGTATATTATTTTAGGAATGCCTTTCCCAGGGGTATGATGCCAGGAGGCATATTCCATGGTAGATTCTACAAGGTTTTTATTCCATGGTGGGTTCCGTAAAACCATATTTATTTGCTGGGGCTCGTACATAAGGTGGATTCCTTGTGTGAGAAGTTGACGGGGACGCCTGTCCTTTTCGGGCATTAGATTAATTTAATGTGCACGTGGGTGTTTCCATAGTGGGTGATTCCGCAAAATACATATTAAATTAATGGACGTTTATGAGTTTAGAGTATACTCATATTAAATTAAGGTTAGGACAGAGTTCCAACCTATTTAATTATTTTGTAGGTGAAGACTGCTAGGTATTCACTTTTGTGGATTTTATCTTATTATTTTCTAACAATTATGAATGCTTCAGTTGATGTGTAGAGTAGGCAGCAGTGGCGTTGGGAAGCACCGGGCGATGGCGTGAATTCGAAATACCTAGAAGAGTTATTATTTTTGATAGGTGCACGCCTTATCACTAAAGACGTGGCACCGATATTTATTTGGGCGCGCTTATTTATTAAAGCACTCGACGAACATTTATTATTTTGTATGTGCATAGGCCCTCAGTTAAATATTCCATTATTTGACATTATATTTGGGCACAACCCAACTTTTGGGATGCCCAAACACTTTACTCTTTATTTGGGCAAAAGCAAACACAAAGCCAAAAGCATGCTAATTGTAAAGTGAGCTATTTTTGAGCTTGGATATTAATAAATCTATAAATACGTGCTAATTGTAAAGTGGGCTATTTTTGAGCTTGGATATTAATAAATCTATAAATACATGCCTTGTATTTTTTAGCTTGGAGATTAATATATCTATTTTTGAGCTTGGAGATTAATAAACCTATAAATACATGCCTTGTGAAGTGCTCACACAAGGCATGGGGTGCGAGATTGCACCCAATTGGTTTGTTTGTCTTATCTTGTGCAAACTCTCTTTTTGCTTTTATGAAGCTTTTGTAGAGTTCTTTGTTCTTGGGGACCTTCCGACGTTCACTACATGCGCATACAACATCCAATTTGCGCCAGGTTGTCTTGTCAATGGGTTTGTTGCACTATGCAGCACTATATTAGGTTTGTGAACTTTAATGCCTATAGATTGAGGAGCATATATCCAAGTAAATAAGGAAAATTTAAAGTAGATTTGTAGTGTGAAGACCATGGTTTGGCCAAGATATAGGCACATAAGCACATATTTCAATGTGTTTTTCATGCATTCATATATGTATGCATGTACACATATGCACACACACCCCCTACATATATGCAATACATAAATACATAGATACATGCATTAATGTGTGTGTGTGTGTGTGTGTGTGTGTGTATGTGTGTGTGTGTGTGTGTGTGAACAAACACAAAATATCATGTAAAATAACAAAAGCAATAAGTAGTCGCTAGGTAGAACATGCCACGTGCTTATAAACACAACGGTAGTTTGAGAAGAAATGTACATACTTGAATTGTATTTAAAGGACCATGTATATACAATCGACCTCCCCTTACTATCCGGTTCTAGTAAGGCTTTTGTTTTACAGGGAGCATATTATTAAGGAGTGGCCTTTTTAATGATATCCCTTTTAGTTACTCCACATTGGATAAAGAGCCGGATCAAGAGCTGGGTTAGATGTCCCCATGATTAATTGCATTTCCTAGATCACAACCCTTATCAACAATGCAAATTGTGTGAATAGGATTTGGAGGCATTTAATGTTGTTCCTTCTATAATATTTTTGCCAAATGTCTTAACATATTTCCATGGCACAAGCCTATATTATAGAACTAAATTTCCAAGTGCATTGCATGTACGTGCACATCCAAGGAGTTTACAGGAATTTGTGTAAGCTTATTCTTATGAGCTTACATATATTACATTTCCTAGATCACAATTTGTATCTGGTGCACAGATCGGTCGCCGTATGCGCGTGTAGTGAGCATCAAAAGGTCCCCAAGAACAAAAGAACTCTACTTTTTACACAAAAACCAATGAAGAAAGCTTGCACAACATGAACAAGAGACCAATTGGGTGCAATCTCCCCCCCCATGCCTTGTGTGAGCGCTCCACAAAGCATGTACTTAATATATTATTCATCTTCAAGCTCAAATAATAGCCCAAATTACAAAATAGCACGCTTTTAGCTTTTGAGTTTGCTTTTGTGCCAATAAAGAATTAAAGCTAATGGGTGCCCAAGAAGTCAGGCGGTACCCAAATACAATGTCCAATACAAGTATTAAATCGTGCGCCCATGCGCATACAAAAATAATAAATAAATACCAAGCACTTTAATAAATAAGCGCGATAAAATATAGGTCCCATGCCTAAGATACGCGCCCATCAAAACTTGATGATAATGTGAATACACGCTATCCTCCAATGCTTCCCAATGCCACCGCTGCTCGCTCTACACATCAACTGAAACATTCATAATTGTTAGAAAAATAATACAATTAAACCGACAAAAGTGAATACCTAGCAGTTTTCAGCTACATAAATAAATTGGTTAGAAATCAATCCTAACCTTAATTTATTACGAGTGCGCACTCTAAACTCATAAACGTTTATTAATTTAAATATGTATTTTGCTAAATCGCCTGCTATGGAATCACCCATGCACACATAAAATTAACAAAACACCTGAAAAGGATAGGCGTCCCCATTGACTTCTCGCACAAAGAATCCACTTTGTGTATGAGCCCCGGTAATAAAATTTTACGGAATCCACCGCAAAACCTCACGGAATCCACCGTGGAATATGCCTCCTAGCATCAGTATCAACAATGCAAATCATGGAAATAGGATTTGGAGGTATCTGCCATGTTGTTAGTGTTATATAATTTCTTCCAAATTTCTTAACACATATTTGCGGCATAAGCCTACAACATAGTTATGACTTAACTTACTATATCAACTTTGCATATGATAGAACTAAAAATCCAAGTGTATTGCATGTAGTTGCACATCCAAGGAGTTTATAGGAATTTGTGTAAGATTATCCTTATGATCTTACACATATCGAGCTTTTTAATGATATGCTTGGGATAATAAGAACATTAATAATCTAAACACATAAAAATACCTCCACTCTAAACCCATGCATATCCCAAACTCCTTATTCCCTAGTCTTATATTGCCTACCATTCATAAACTTTCTCCCTTTCCTTATAATGCATAATAAGTTTTGCATTAACCTAATGAATATAACCTCAACACTACCCATTTTGGACATCCACCAAGAGAGGCACATAAAGATAGACACACATGCATATGCAAGTGTAAGCGCGCGCGCGTGTGCACACACACACACACACGAACCAAAGGGCAACTTGTTATGTATATCGTATCCTCGTGTCTGTCATTTAAGAGGCACACATATGCTCACTTGCACATCTATCAAGGCAAACACTAGGGGGAATTTCAGCCATGGCTATTTTTGCAACCTAGATATTATTTAGGCTCGATACTCAAAGTACTTATTCTTACATATAAACAAATGAATATTTTAGAAAAAATTCACCATAACACATTCAAAATCAAAGGTTTTTGAGAATATATTGCTCCATTTCCTAAATGAAGGGCTTATATTTAATTCATAATATATTTATTAGCCTCTTTCCACTCAAGAAATCATAGGAATCCCTTAACACTTCTACATATATAATTCACCATGAAACCATACATATGTAAAATATTACTAAGTATCTAGGTTCAAGTTCTCTCTCTCTCTCTCTCATCAATGAACAATGACATCATAGTACTAATGAAAGTTAAACAATGACTTGATGTCTAGAGTGCATATGCCATTCGAACATAGAGTCCACATATATCTTGACTCCACTTTTAGATACCTAGAAAACATGGATACTAAACTAAATCAACAAGTAATTTCAAAGATAGAAGAGAAGATCTAAAAATTCACTTATAGACCTAGAGATCTCTAAAAGTAGCCACCCAACTACTCATTGTTGTGTGTGTGGAGAGAGAGAGAGAGAGAGTATTATAGCATTCAACATTGCTCAGTCTACAGCAATGGGTTTACCAACAATGTATGCAAGCACCATCCACCTTTGGTTCCACATACATTCTACCCTACCATGCCTTGGGCTGTCCACCTGTGCTTAGCTTCTGTCTACCCATGCCAGTCAATGTGTGGTTGCTATCCGCATGACAGTAGTTGAGAGAGAGAGAGAGAAGAGTGTGCATGTATACGTGCCTCGCAGGACCACCTCTGTAGAGAGAACACACGCTATTGTACTACAAGGTACCTAGTTTACGCTAAAAGCTGGTCATCCTCCCGCACCCAGTCAAGTGTGGTAGCTGGGCCACCAAGGTCTTTGTGCTGCCCATCTCCACAATAGCACCGTGCTAGCCTGTCAGCTCGTGCCTGTTGCATCGTCTGGGTCCTCGGGCAACATCTACGCCAGTCGTTGTGCAACCTTTCTACTCTGGAGATATCTAGACTCTATATATATATATATATAGAGAGAGAGAGAGAGAGAGAGAGAGAGATGACAACCTGCCCATTACTCTAAAATAGAAAATTTATGGATGTTCCGAATTTGAATTTTGTATGTTTGGAGCATGCTCTAGGCTTGGAAGCACTTTCGAGGTTCAGGATGTTCAAACCTACAACTTAAATGATATAGAATAGATTTGTTTTGTTTGTCCCTTCCTTTCTTCTTGAATTATACAATTTGATCTAACATTGGTAGCAAAGCCAATACATGTAGTGTTGTTTTTCTACGGATTTGTAGGTCTAAAAGTAGAACAATGCCATTTCTCTACATTTAGCAACTATGAAACAAGTATAATATATTTTAAGGCAACATGTTGCAACCAACACTTTGCACACTAGAAGGATTGTAGTGTGATAATGCTACCACCTAAATGTATTATATGAAGTTGTCCTTTTGTTGATTTGTAGGTTGATACTAAAGCTCATGCCAAGTGAGAGTTAGTGACGTAAGACAATGATTTTTGTAGATCTTTAGTAACTATGAAGCATGCAAAGAAGGTTATAAGGCAACATGTTCCAACCAACTCCTTGAATAATAGAAGGATTGTGATGTGATAGTGTGATTACCCAAAAATATGACACCAATTCGCAATATGTACATTATTCTAGTGAGCTAGATTTATGATGCAAGGGACAAGGTAGATATAGCTTATGGATGTGGAGAGAGAGAGAGAGAGAGGAAGGAAACAAAATAAGATGGAATTTTCTATTAATGTTTACAAGAAGGCCATAGTACTTATTAGATCCCAAGTTACATGACATACTTGATGAGCTACAACTACTTGTTGTTTGAAAAAAAGTGAAGGAAACATACTCTTAAGTGTTGAAAAAGCTTGAAGAAAAGCATTATTAGGAAAATAATAAACTCTCTTTTGTTCCTTTGAATATAATGTAGTTTAAGAGGTACGTCTTTTGGATTGTCAAATAGGAATGGAGGATGTTGACATCTATGTCAAGTGAACCTTCTCTCTCCAAATATTGGTTACTATTAAAAGGAGATGAAAGAAAGGTTTTTAATTAAAAAATTGAGTGAATTAGATCTGGCATGGATTTACCTAATCCATTTCTCCCCTTCTATGGTAGGTTTCTATTAAGAGGAGGTGAAAGAAAGGTTCTTGATTTAAAAATCGAGTGAATTAGATCTAGTATGGATTTTAAATCTTTAGCTCATCCATTTCCCCCCTTGTATGGTAGGTTTCCATCTTTCTACAACAATGAATGCGCTTTTAATCTTTCCACTCTCATAGTTTCTTGTCTCCCTACTCCAAATGCTCTCATAGTCTCCTAGTAGCTCTCTATAATGATTTTGGGTTTAGGGTTTAGGCTCTCTTTTAAGTTTGTATTGAATGCTTGATTCTTGCTATCTACACATGTAAAATAAATACATATCAAAGCTTCAACCTCCCTTGAAAATTATCTCTATTCATGTAAATTGTTATCTATTTTTGGTTAGGGATACATGAATAATAAGGGATCTGATTTATAAATCCCCATTTTCTTTCCATCCCTATTGCAAATGATTTTACACTCTCTACTAGCAATCTACATTTGCTTTACATTTTTAAAGTTGAAATTCTCTACCATAGAGTAATAAATAAGCATTATTTTTGTTTAGGTTGGTAGGTTACAATCTAAGATAAAAGAGGGAATATTCTATCTATCAATGGAAGTGCAGAATTGAAAGGATAAAATTGGAATTGGATCCTCGATGCTTACCATTGTTTGCCTTCCAAGTATGAAGGAAGCTTTCAGAGTTAGAGGTTTTGGTATGTGAGATTTGTAATATTCCATGACTTATCTTACTACTATATTATTTTCGCTGTAGGTTCGAACCTCCAAAGAGCTTCCCAAACCTACCCCCTATTCCAAACCTCCCTTTTTCAATCAAAACCCCCTCCCCTCCCCTCTTTCTCATGTACTAATATTTCCTTTTCTCTTCCCCCTCCCTTTTTTCATTAAAGTCTCTCCCCCCCTCTGTAAGGGCTTTGTTGCCATACCATGGCGTTATTACCGGAAACACCTATATAGGGAGTAGTAGTGATTCCGAGCTTTGCTTGGTTTCCACTCTACGTGTGATTCCCTATACCCAGTGGTGAACCCTCTTATGTGCGGCGTCATGAGGGTGTAGTGTTGGGATGTGCCTATGTTGTGCCATTTCTTTGATTGAATAATGCAAGAGTATACCTTGCTCTCACATATCGTGTTATCTTTCTGTGCCATGTTGAGTGAGTAACGAGTGTAGGTGTATCACACTTGGTATCAGAGCAACTCTTGCTCAGAGTGAAGGAGTGCTCATGGAAGTAGGAGAGAAGATCTAGTGCCCTGAAGAGAATAAGTCATATGACCCACGTCGTGACATGCCACGTCGCATCAACCCCTGTTGCGAGAGCATTGCAACAACCCTCGTCGCGTCAACCTCGACGTGATGCCCCGACATGGCAACTCCAACACCATCCACCATGAAGACGTGACGCAGCTTTCCCACAGTACGACCACCACCCGAAGGCAAAACACGGCTTCCCTGTGCCGACAACACCACCACTGACCACATGGAGGACGACAGAGAGAATGTACTCATCCCAACAATGGAAGAGAGGAAGAAGAGTAGAGGACAAGAATGGAGAGTAGCCCAAGAGGAGAAGGTAGCTGGATTGGAGAGGCTGTTGGAGGGCATGTCAAAAATGCTAGAGTCAATTTGGAGGAACATGTAGATGAAGGAAGAGGAAGAGGAAAAAGGAAGAAAGCTAGAGGAGGTGGAGCAGGGCTATAGAGAATGGGTGTTACAACAACAAGAAGAGGAGAAAAGACATAAAATGCAAGAGGAGATGGATAGATTAGGTAGAGAGGAGACTTCTAGGAGGATGCAAGATACAAGAAAAGACAAGGAGAAGGTAGTAGAAGCAGGAAGTAAGAAGAAGGACAAGAAGCACAACCGTAGAGAAGAGGAAGACAATGACAGCTTAGAAGATGATGACTATCGCAAATTCAAGGTGCCCCAACCTGCCAAGTACAAAGGAGAGAGAGATGGTGAAGAAGTGGATTGCAGAGGTGGACACATACTTGAAGTATGCCCGAATCACCGAAGATAGAAAGGCAGAGGTGGCATCCATCTACTTGGAGGAGGATGCTGCTAGTTGGTATCTACTGGAACAAGAGCAGGGTCACACCATCTTTTCATGGGAAGAACTCCAGGAGGAACTCAAAGATTACTTCATTCCAAACATGGAGAAATTCAAAGTTAGAGATGAATGGAGAAACCTTAAGCAAACACAAGGGAAGATGAAGGAGTACGTCAACAAATATAGGCAAATCATGCTGCAACTACCAAACATGGACACTAACACCAAATTACATGGATTTTTATTTGGGATGCAAGAATGGACCAGAAGAGATGTAGAGAGACACGAGCCAACCAACTTAGCAAAGGCCATGAGAATGGCCAAAAGGCTAGTAGACTTGGAAGGTAGGAGAACAACCCAGATTTAACACCAACCTCAACAACAATTCATGGACCTCAAGACCCAATGCCCCTAGAGGCCCATTCACAGACATGCGGAGCCAAACCTTCACAGCCACATCACAGTCTGCATTAGTGCTAAGATGAGCATGCAGATGGGGGGAACAACCACTGCAGGCAACTCCCAGTGCATCATATGGCCCCACAGGATCAAACACATCATGGTGGAGACCCCCAGGCCCAACCATAGGAATTAGATGTTTCAGATGTGGGGGACCACACTATAAAACAAATGCCCCATGGAAGATACAACCTAATCAAGCGGGTTGAGGGTGAATGCCACTAATGTGTATGGAGGAGAGGAACCACAACCCCTGCGCATCCAAGAAATCCCAAGCGGAAGTGATGAAAGCATGGACCACCCAAGAGTGGGAACACTCAATGAACGACCCCAATGCATGGCGGCCCAGGTAGCAATGGTCCATCATCTATACATCAAAGGCAGAGTGAGCGAAGGGAACCAAGCTATCATGGTGGACATAGGGGCCACTCACAACTTTATCACCTTGGAATGTGCAGCCAAACATGGATTGAAATTGTCTAAGGCCTTGAAAGGATTAATAGTTACATTCGCACAAGGAGAGGCCAAAGAAGTAAAACAGGTCTTTGCAGTACAAGTAGAACCTGGAAAATGGAAAGAAAAACTCAACTTCTTAGTAATCCCCATGGATGATTTTGAAGTTATCCTAGGCTTGGAATTCTATGACAAATATGTCATTGCAATGTTTGGAGAGGGAGTTAATGAGATGATGCTAGATATGCAAGGAGAAGGCATCAAAGTACCCTGCGAAAGAATGCAATTGCCAAGCAGGACACCAATCAAAGTGCAACTGAAGGAGAATAGGCAAGGAATCTCATGCCAAACAGTGAAGTCAAGTCCGAATCAACCAAGAGTGCCAACCCAAGCAACATCGGATCAAGGGAACCCTATTAGGCCATGCATCATGACGTGCAATGCCAAGCAAGTGGAGAAATCAGTCAAGCAAGGAGACATGGTTTACCTATGTATGATTCAACCCATTGAGCAAGAGGACACGAAGGAGCCCAAAAACATCAGACTAGCAGCACAGAAGTGGCAGAGATACTTGAGGATTCAAAGATGTAATGCCAAAAGAGCTACCCAAGGGTCTACCACCCCAGAAGGGATATGGATCATAAAATCAAACTTATTCCAGGATCCGCCCCATCGGCCAGAGCACCCTATCGCATGAATCACACCAAACTCATGGAATTGAAGAAGCAGCTGTATGAATTAGAAGAACAAGTTTTCATCCGCCACAGCAAATCCCCCTTTTTTGGTGCCCCAGTGTTGTTTGTTAAGAAGAAGGATGGGGGACTTAGATTGTGTGTAGATTATAGGGCTCTTAACAAAATCACCATAAAAAACAAATATCTAGTGGAGGATCTCTTAGATAGGCTACACAGAGCTAAGTACTTTAGCCACATAGACCTTAGGTCAGGTTACCATCAGATCCGCATAGTAGAAGAAGATATCCCTAAAAGAGCTTTCCACACCTGATATGGTAGCTTCGAATGGTTAGTCTTAGGATTCATCCTAAGAAATGGGCCATACACATTTTGTGGCCTCATGGATGGGGTTTTTAGACCCAAAATAGATGTCTTTGTCATTATCTATATTGATGATCTACTAGTCTATAGCAAGAAACTAGAAGAACACAAGCAACACTTATGCTTAGTCTTTGAGAAGCTGCGGCAACATAAGCTATATGCCAAACTAGAAAAATGTGAGTTTGTAGTAAAGGAGTTAGAATTTCTAGGCTTCATTGTAGGAGCAACTGGTATCAAAGTGGACCCTAAGAAAGTGGAAGCTATCCAAAAATGGCCTGTACTGAAGACTGTAAGGGAAGTATGGGAGTTCCTTGGATTCACAATATTTTGCAGAAGGTTCATCAAGGATAACAGCCTCATCACTGCCCCACTCTCCCACCTCACCAAAGAAGATAACACTTTTACATGGGGAAATGAGCAACAAGAAGCTTTTGAACACACCCCCCAGGCAATGGGGCAAAGTGTTCCTGCCACTACCAAAACTTGACACAAGTAGGTGTCAGTTCACAAAGATATGGATCCAAAACTGAGACTTAGCTCATAAGCATACAGTGAACCAAGACATATGATGTATCATCCCAAAAGGTAAGAAGTCCCAAAGTCTCAAGTGTCTGTAACTGCTCAATAGCATGTAACGGCTCAATGCATAAAAGTACCACCTGCTCAATGTCTAATAAGCATTCAAGAATGCTCCCACTGGCACAAAAGCCGTATGTACGAGCTCAAGAGCTCAAGCCAAGGCAAGACACAGTGCCAATGACATAAGTCCAAGACAATACATCAATAGTACATCCCAAACATGTAGGCGGTAGAGCATCCGTATGTACCTACGATTATAAGTACTTTACAATCAAGAGATACAAAAAGCATGAGCCAAACCCCCGTCTTGAAGGTACCAAACTTCACCAAACCCTTCGAGATCTCCATAGATGCATCCAATTATGGCATTGGGGGTGTACTGGTGCAAGAAGGCCACCCCATAGCTTATGAATCCAAGAAGTTCATAGATGCTGAAATGCGGTGGAGCACACATAAGAAGGAAATGCTTGCAGTCATCCACTGCCTCAGAAAATGGAAGCATTATGTTCAAGACAAGCACAGAGTAGTCTTCACCGACAACATCTCCCTCAAATACTTCCAATCCTAACCCAAGCTATCGGCAAAACAAACTCGCTGGCTAGACTTCCTAGCTGAATTTGACTTGGAGATAAAACACAAGCCCAGCTCCATCAACAAGATAGCAGATGCCTTAAGCCGTAAAGCTGACTTGAAAACCGTCAGTGTGGTCAACAACAACTTCATGGAGCTAGTGAAGGAAGCCTTGGAACATGACCAAGACATGCACAAAATTATACAAGATGTGGAAGCTGATAAGACCTCGCATAGAATGTATACTCTCGAGGAGGGAATCTTATTTGTAGGAAAGAGATTGTATATCCCCAACAATGTGGAGCTGAAGAAACTCATCCTACATGAAATACATGATGGAAAACTAAGAGGACACAAAGGATAGAGCAAAACCTTGGAGGCCCTTAGGAAGCAATTATTTTGGCCCAACATGAAAGAAGAAGTCATTAACTACATCAAGACATGTCCTACTTGCCAACTTGTAAAAGCACCACGCTCAAAGCCAACGGGATTACTTCAACCTATGCCCGTACCAAGCTGCCCATGGGATGTAACCAGTATGGATTTCATTGTGGAGCTCCCCGAATCCCATGGTTACACCATCATTTTTTGTAGTGGTGGACTATTTCTCTAAGCAAGCCCACTTCATCCCTGCCAAACCACCATTGAACGCCAAGGAGGTAGCCCACCTCTTCTTCACACATGTGTTTAAACTACATGGCCTACCCTTAGCCATAGTATCAGATAGAGATGGAAGATTCATGAGTGACATGTGGAAAGAACTCTTCAAGACTTTGGAAACATAGTTGAGATTCTCATCATCCTTCCATCTTAAAACAAATGGGAAAACAGAATGAGTCAACCATTAGATTACCTCAGGAGTTACGCTCGGGTGGATCAAAAAGATTGGGCCTTGTATCTTGATGTGTTGGAATTCCACTACAATAGCTCCATCCACTCTACCATGGGTTACATGCCCTTTGAATTAGCCACAGGAAAAGAAGCCATCACCCCACTTGCCTTAGCATTTGGAGTGGCTAAAGCTAAAGATCAAGATGGAGAGGAATTCTTGAAAAAATGGAGATATTGGAATGCGGTGGCCAAGCAGAGCCTAGAACAAAGCAAAATCACCATGATTGAGCAAGCCAACAAAAAGAGGAAGGCCATACTCCTCACTAAAGGCGACATGGTCCTAGTTAGCTCTAAGAATATGTCACTCCCCAAGAATATGAGCCCCAAGTTCGATCACTGCTACTATGGACCCTACCACATCACCCAAATGATGAATGAAATCACCTACAAACTCGACTTGCCAGAAAGTGTATGTGTTCATAATGCTTTTCATGCTCATCTTTTGCATAGGTTTTATCCCGACAACCAATGGGGATGGCACGTACCAATGCTCCATTCCAATGATCCCTTCAAAGTAGAAGTAATCCTCCAACTCCGAGAATAAAAAGGATACCCTAAGTATCTCACCAAGTGATGTGGGCGTCCCCTCAAGTAAGCCACTTGGATTTCCAAAGTAGAGGTGTGTGATTGCAACAAAGATGCATTCACCATCTAGCCTCTCCAAATGAACGGTTCTCAATCATGGGTCCAGTGTAATTCCTCCACTCCTCAAATGTACTTGATTCAAGGGTGGACTCGCATGGTAACCCCAAAAGTAATAAACTCAAAAGAGCCCTACCAAGTCTAGATGGGCAGACACTAACCAGCTTGCTAGAAAAAGCTGTGCTAAGACCCCCAAGTCCTACTGTGACAGACACTGACCAATCTGATAGTATATACTCTGTTAAGATCCCGGTATCGTCTCACCAAAATTCCTAGACTGGCAGACACTGGCCACCAGCTTGTTAGAAAAAGTTGTGTTAAGACCCCGGACGAGTCAAATAAAATGCTACCCTTAGATTGATGAGGACAACAATCCAGTAAGTGGGGGTGAGTGTAAGGGCTTTGTAGCTATACCATGGTGTTATTACCGGAAACACCTATATAGGGATAGTAGTGACTTTGAGCCTTGCTTGGTTTCCACTCTACATGCGATTCCCTATACCTAGTGGTGGTGAACCCTCTTATGTGTGGCGTCATGAGGGTATAGGCTTGGGATGTGCCTATGTTGTACCGTTTCTTTGATTGAATAATACAAGAGTATACCTTTCTCTCACATATCGTGTTACCTTTCTATGCCATGTTGAGTGAGTAACGAGTGCAGGTGCATCACACCCCCCCCTCCGACCACCCCAAGAATAACAAGGATACTCTAAGTATCTCACCAAGTGGCGCGAGCATCACTGAACGCCATTTGAAGGTGGGTAGCAGCCTACCAGAAGAGGAGTTGTCAACCTTGTACAACTTGTTGAAAGAGAATTTGGACGTGTTTGCTTGGTCCTACAAAGATCTAAAGGGGATTGATCCCACAATATGTCAGCATCATATTGATTTGTAGTCTGATGCTAAGCCAGTACGGCAACGACAGAGACGAATGAACCCAAATTATTCCACATTGGTGAAAGCAGAGTTGTTGAAGCTTCTGGAAGCCGAATTCATCTATCCAGTGGCAAATAGTGAATGGGTCTCAACCATCGTGGTTGTACCCAAGAAGAATGGCAATCTTCGTATATGTGTGGATTTCCGCAAGTTGAATTCCAAGACGAAGAAGGATCACTTTTCTATCCCTTTCACAGACGAATTGTTGGACACAGTGGCAGGACATGAGCTTTATTCCCTTCTGGATGGATTCAGTGGATACAACCAAGTGCAGATAGCAGAAGAAGATCAGTCCAAAACAACCTTCACCACAGAATGGGGGACCTATGCTTACCGAGTGATGCCGTTTGGACTCTGCAATGCCCCTGCTACTTTCCAGTGAGTCATGATGGTCGCATTCCAAAATCATCTGCACGATTTTATTGAGGTATATTTGGATGACTTCTGTGTCTATAGTTTGATCCCGGGAACACTGGGGACATTTGGAACAATGCTTTGATTGATGCCAGGAGTATGGGATCTCCCTCAACCCCGACAAATGCATCTTTGGGGTCTCTTCTAGAGTTCTGTTGGGCCACATTGTCTCTGCACAAGGGATATCAACAGACCCTGCAAAGATTGAGAAGATCGCAGCTTTGACAGCACCCACCAACCTCAAATAGTTGAGAGGATTTCTTGGCCATGTGGGCTATTACAGAAGATTTATTGCACATTTTGCAGCTAAGGCAGCCCCTCTGCACAAGCTTCTAAGGAAAGAAGCTGATTTCCTTTGGACGGATGACTATGAAGAAGCCTTTAATACCCTAAAACAATGCCTGATTCAAGCACCTATTTTACAACCTCCTGATTGGACGAATGAGTTCTATGTGCACACTGATGCATCAGTTGAAGGGCTAGGTGCTGTCCTATGTCAAAAGGGCCTTTCCAAATTAGATCAATCGATATATTATGCAAGCCGAAAAGTCACTGATAGGGAACGGAACTATACAGTGACAGAGCTTGAGTGCTTGGCAATGGTGTTTGCCGTAGAGAAGTTTCACCACTACCTACTGTCTACCCACTTTAAATTTTATGTGGACCATGAGGCCATGTCCTTTCTGATGAACAAAGCAGACGTGAAAGGACGAATGATGAGATGGCTCCTTCTATTCCAGGAGTTCAACTTTGAGGTAATTACCAAACCTGGTCGTTCCCATGTTCTGGCTGATCATCTGTCGCGTATCCCACATACTGCAGACGAGGAGTAGGATAATCCAGACCTCCCTGATGCTTCCCTATTCCTGGTAGAAACTGTAACCCCCTGGTATGCAAGCATTGCCAATCTGCTGGCAACCCAACAGTACCCTCCTGGCATTTCTAGTCGGGAAAGGAAGAAGCTTATGTTAGAATCAGCCCCCTATACCCCATTAGGCGGTGCACTGTACAAGAAAGGCAAAGATAAAGTGCTCAGAAGATGTGTTGCAGGAGATGAGATTGGGATTGTTTTGAAGGCTTGCCATGACGAGCCATGTGGAGGCCACTTTGCAGGAGAAGCCACAGCCAGGAAGGCTCTGCTCGTAGAATATTGGTGGCCGACCCTCCACAAGGATGCCTATGACTACTGTAAGCGATGTGATTCCTGTCAGAGGATGGGAAAACCCACCAAGACCAGCGCTATGCCACTGCAACCTATCCTTCCTTTGAAGCCGTTCGAGAAGCAGGGCATCGACTTCGTCGGCCCAATCGATCCTCCCACCAAATGGAAGCAGAACAGATACATCTTGGTATGTACGGATTATGTCACAAAGTGGTGTGAAGCCAAAGCTCTAAAGCAGGACGATGGTAACAGCGTGGCCCTATTCATGTACGAGAATATCATAACCCATTTTGGCAATCCCCTAGAGCTGGTAAGTGACAGAGGCACTCATTTCATTAATAAAGTCATGGAAGAGTTGATAGAGTTGTATAAGATCCGCCATCGCAAGTCCACTCTTTATTACCCCAGAGCCAATGGCCAAGTCGAAGTCACCAATCGCATCCTCTACTCGATCCTGACAAGGACGATTGCCGCACATCATCGTGATTGGGATGATCGACTTACAGAGGCCCTTTGGGCGTACAGAACCTCCCATAAAGCAGCTACAGGACAAACACCCTTCCAGCTGGTGTATGGTACAGAAGTTGTTTTCCCTGTTGAACTGGAATTGTACTCTTTATGAGTAGCTATCAAAGAGCGTTTGGGGGATGATGATTCACTGCAACGCCGTCTCCTGCACTTGGAATGTTTGGACGAAACTCACATGATGGCTCTACAATGCATCGAAGCCACGCAAGCTCGACGTAAGGCTTACCATGACAGCTTTATCAAGCACAAGGAGTTCAAAGAAGGTGATTTGATCCTAGCCTATGATTCACGATTTGACAAGTTTCTTGGCAAGCTCCAACAGCGGTGGATGGGCCCATACAAGGTACTTGCTGTCAACCCTAATGGCTCTGTCCAAGTGCAAACCGTTGATGCCTTTGATGATCCCTTCCTGATCAATGGATATCGCCTAAAGAAGTACTTCCCTCCTTGGGGATCTTGACAATCACGGTCACCTAATCCTTTCCCCCATTGGCGTGGCACTGTAACTCTTATGATGCTACTTCTGATAGCCGTTCTTCAGCCACTCCTGATGAGGTGGACGCAACCCTCTGTCCCCTCAGCCCCACCTTCCAGCCCTGATCTCTTATCCTCTATTTTCCATCAGCGGCAGTGGTGAGGTTGGTTCTGACAAATGGTATTTCTACCATTCCCTTGCTTAATTCGAAAAAAGAAAAAAATATACATATCGGTCATGGGAGAAAAGGACTTCGGTCCCTGTCATGCCGACCTATTATTCGAGAAAAGGTGGAGACACCCTCAGGAATAGGAGAAAAAAAAACAACAACAAAATACACAAAAAAAAACAACAAAAAAAGAACAAAAAAAAAACTGTTATGGGAGAAAAGGAAGAAATTCCCTGTCATAGCAGGCCTCGTTCCAAGAAAAGGTGGTTAACACCCTTGGGCAGGAAGCTGGCTATGGAAAAGGTGGCAACACCTAGCAGTCCAGAAAGTGGATTCATCAATTGACATCCCCAGGATCCAGTTCCGAAGCTGCCTACCTTGGTACGCTATGTCCTGTGCCTTTCTGCAAAGCGTTTGACAGTCCCCTAGTAGACGCCATGTCCTATGTAACACAATGTTCGATCTGATGGCTACCTCCCTGGGTACGCCTCTTCAACACCAAACGATGCGATCTTCATCGACAAACAATCGAGTGACGCGAGCTTTCATCCTAACCGGATGGGGAAGTGAGTATGGCTACCCTCTGTAACTATCAACAGAGAGTGAGACAGAGGGTGGAGCGAGTGACTAGTCTTTTCCCTTCAAATCAAATGAGAGGTGAGAAGTATGAATGAAGTGTTGCACGCATGGGATGGGCCTCTCAATGCACAAAGCATGATCTGTTTCTGTGCACTGCACCATAAGGCTCCCTGGCCTTCCTTCTCGCACTGTATGCCGGCACAGGGTGGGATGCACAGTTGCACCATCAAATGCGCACAAGGCATACAACCTTTGCACAAGTGACCGTGAGGATTACATCAATGGGTTTCAGGAAAGGGCTACCCCTCTGTATCTTTCAGCAGAGCGTGAGACAGAGGGTGGGCTGAGTGTGACTGGAGTTTCTTCAATCAATTACCGAGAGGTGAGATTGAGGGACGTTATGACCTTTGGTGCAAGGTATGTTATCTTTTCCCTATGCACCCACGGGGTGAGTCTCTGCCATCAACACAGGACACATCACCCTGTTCTGTACACTGCACTGTAAGGCTCCCTTGTCTTCCTCCTTGCACCTATGCCAGACGGGTTGGACGCACTGATGCACCATCAACTGTGCACCCTGGCATACTCCCTCTGCACCATCCCCCTTGTCAATTCCTAAACTGGGTGTGAGATATGGGTTTCAATCATTATTCATCGAGTGATGTCCGTAATGGGGCGAGTGACTGTTCTCTCATCCCATCCGAGTGCTGTAAGCTGAGTGACTATCCTTCATCAGCGACACTGACTTGACGCGATTCATCCACCAGCTACCTCTGTGGGTGCTGCCGCGTGGTCCCTGCCACGAAAGACGTGTGCTGTGAAGATACCTTGGTACCTCCTGCAGCCGACAACGACAGTGGACGTGCCATCGACAGTCAACCTTGATTCTCGACAACATGGACCAAGTTTCTCTAACCCTATATCATGTTTTGTCAGTGATGTTCATGTTTTAAGTGTGGGGGCGTTAGCGGTTGGTCTGTTGTGTGGTATTAGGTCCATGTTGCTCGGTCAACCCTACCCGTTAAGGTTTTAAGTGTGGGGATGCGTCCCTGCGCGTCTACCTTGCATATCGTCCTACATATGCCTCACTTTGATCGTGCATGTATGCCATAACTTTTTGTTACACTCCTGGGGTCCCTTCCCCACCCAACCGTCCCCTATCACCCCTCCCTTAGGGATGTTCCTCCTTCATTTCTCTTTTTCCCTTATTTTGCTGTGTTTCCATGTGAACGCACCCTACGTTCCCCCAAATCCCAATCTAAACTTATAGCCCTGTTTTTCCTTTGAACTGACCACTTTTCCTTTTTACCCACCCCTGTTCCGATGCACGATTTTTGAGTTAATAATTTTTGAAGTATTTTGCGTAAATTAGACGATTTTCCATGAAAACGCGCTTTTCTTGCTTCGGAACTGCGATCTGACGTCATAGCCCTGCCAATCACTTTCTCCCTGATATTTCTCCTTTTTAATCTATGTCATTTCGATGCACAGTTTGTCCCATATTAATTTTGCGGTTTTCTGGGACCTTTTCATGCGTCTTTTTAACATTTTTCCATGTGAACCTGCCCTGTTTGCCTCGACATTCAAGTTTGACTTGACAGTCTTGTCCAGCCCGCCTTTTTCCACCTTTTTCCTTTTTCCTCCATCCTATTTTGACTTTCGAATTTTTAATTATTAATTTTTCAAAGTGTTTTTAAGTGTCTTTTTGGTATTTTTTGCATGTGAACGCCTCCGAACCCTGTCAGAATTGCGTTTTAACATGACAGACCTATGAAAATCCATCCCTCGCACATTTTGTGTTTTTACTGCCCTTCGTTCCAGTGTACCGATTGTTCCATATTAATTTTCGAATCCCTTTTCGGGTCCCTTTTTTGAGTTTTTCCTATGTGAACGCGTCTTATATCAGTCGGAACGGTGTTTTGGCATGATAGGGTTGTCGGGCGTGTTCTTCTGTACATTTTTCCTTCTTTTTGTCCTACATTCCGGTGAGCGGATTTCTCGAAATTAATTTTCGTTTGCGTTTTTTGACCCATTTTTTACCTTTTTTGCATGTGAACGCCCTGTCTTCCCCCCGGAATCCCCGTTGCACTTTTTCCCTGTCTTCTCCCTGCCGTCCTACACAATTTTTGTTTTTACATCATTCTGTTTCGATGCCCGGATTGTGAGATATTAATTTTTCCTTGGTTTGACGTGTCTCGCGCGACTTGTCCTGTGCGTGAATGCGCTCGTTTCGATTTTATGCATCTCCACACGCCCCGCTCACATACGCGTACCCCGTGCCGATGTCGTGACGCCATTCCGATCTTTCCACGGCAAATTTTTTTACCCCGCCCCGCGCACGTGCACGGGACGGGGGCATGCCTTTCTTTTCCTTAATTTATTTATTATTTTAACAAAACATTTTATTTATTATTTTTAAATAAATTAATTATATCCCCCCCTCCCGTAGCTGTTACCTCTCCTCTCTCCTTCCCTCCTCTCTCTCCTTCTCTCTATCTCTCTCTTCTTCTTGATTCTTTTTTTTTCTCTCTCCCCGTAACCCCCTCTCTCTCTCTCCCCTCCTTCTGCTTCCCTCCATCTCCTTCCCCCACCTCCTCTCTCCCCTCTTCCTTCTCCTCCTCCCTACCCTCCCCCTCCCCTCCTCCTTCCCCTCCTCCCTTTCTCCTCTTCCTTCTTCCCCTCCTCCCTCCTCTCCCCCCTCTACCCTTTGCCTAGCGCACGTCGCCCCCACCTGGGTCCCGCAGCGCAGCCCTCCCCGTTGGAGTGGCCGTCGCCTGGTGCTGCCGCCCTGGCCCGTTCGCCGGTGCCTGCTGTTGACACTCCAGCCGCCCCGCCCATTCGCTGCTGACGCCCCCGCAGCGCCTATGCCTAGCGCTGCCTCCTGGCCCTGCAGCCCGCCGCCCTGGCCTGGCCCTGCACTCCGCCCCCACCTCCCACCTCTTCCTTCCCCCAACACCCCCGTTCCCGCCACCCCACTCCAGCCCCCATTCACACCCCCATTCCCACCCACATACAAACCCCACCCTCCAAGCCCCCATTCCCACCCATACACACTAAACCCCCCCCCCCCCCCCAGCCCCCAGTCACACCCCCCATTCACACACAAACCCCCCCCCCTCCTAAGCCCCTTTTCCCACTCCCCCCCGAAGCGCAGACCACACAACATTCATTTAACAAACAACAAAAACCACCGCACCCCCTTCTAGGCCCCTGTCACACGCAGGGTGTGCGTGCGCGGAGTTGCATGTGCGTTGTTCGTGCAGGAGCGTCTTTTACTAGCCATTCACACTCGAGGACGCGCGTTCCGCCTTGTCCGTGCGGTGGTGTAATGCAGCCAGTCGTTCACACGTCGTCCTTATCAGCTGTTCACACGTAGCCGGGTACTGCCCTTTTAATTTAAAATCCTGAAAACCCCTTTAAAAACATTTAAAATTTTAAAAATTCCTTAAAAATCAATTAAAAATTTTAAAAATTATTACAAAAAAATTCCTAAAAATTTCCCAATATTTCTGCAAACAATTGATATATTTTTTCAAACTAAAATATTAAAAAGATTTACAAAAAAATCGAAAATTGAAATTCTTTTTCCAAACCATGAAAAAATTTTCCTTAAAAATTCATAAAAATACCGAAATAATGTCAAAAAAAATTTTAAAAAAAATTTACAAATTCTTTTGTACATTTTGCCAACATTTTCTCATTGAAAATGCTTTCCTTGATTGGTAAAAGTATTAATTGGAGCCAAAACCCTAATTTTTAAAAAAAAATCAATGAAAAAATCATTTTTAATCTCACAAATGAGCTGAAAAAATGAATTAAATCCGATCACCTTTTTTACACTTGATACTCATGATTGGTTGCTGAAATTTCATGTCCCCATCACTTCTTTTTTTTTTTTACAAACAAACAAACACATCAAAACACACTTTTAAAACAAACAAACAAACAATACAACCAAACCAAACTTTTTTTTTTAAAACAACCCACAAAACCAAACAATCATAATCTTAAATCCCAATCAATCCAAACCCCCAACATCTCCATTTTTTTTTTTCTTTGGTCACGCGTCGCATTTGTTTTATTATTTCTTTTTTGTCAATATGTTAGTTGTTTTTCCGTTTTCCTGTACGACAGGACGACTAGTCTTAGTCGGCCTTTTGTCAATTTTATGGATTATCGGTGAATTGCGTCTCTCCCTTTTCGAGGCCGTCGTCTTAGACTCTGCAGACAGACCCACAGATTGCCAAGTTTTTTTTTCTTTTTCCCTCTCTCACATTGTACCATAACACGCATTTAAATTGTAATTAAAATCAATTGACCGTTGCACATATACAAAATTAACAGACTACAATTCATAAAATTGTAATAAAACAAACCCGA
Source organism: Lygodium microphyllum (assembly GCF_053477565.2). NCBI lineage: Eukaryota > Viridiplantae > Streptophyta > Polypodiopsida > Schizaeales > Lygodiaceae > Lygodium > Lygodium microphyllum. The sequence goes on from NC_141136.1 coordinate 172,085,890, forward strand.
ACATTAATTGTAAAAGGAACCCTGCCGTTGCACGAGCACGTTTGCACCATAACCCACTTAATTTTTGTAAATTAAAACCCATTCACCAATGCACACGGGTTACAGACACCTTTCACTTGTAATAAAATGAACCCCCCGAAGTCACACATGCATGCACTCAAGTGCCACAGATCATGTAATTATAACAATGAACTGCATTAGTAGAGACCCAGTCACATAAAGTCGTGTCAAGTCTGAGAGGGGCTGGGCTATGTTTCCGACTCACCATGCATTAACGAATTAAACATTAATAATGAACTATGCTTAATTGATTATTTAAACAAAATGAGTCGTTAGTTTCATCCATCCACTTCACCGCACTGCAAGACCCTGAACATTTACGGGGATTGGGTTTTCTTGGTCAAAGATGTCGGTCATATCTGTTCATGTCTATTTTACTAATCCGAGTCTGTGATTCTGTTTTGAGTCTGGTCAGTGTCTGGGTTACGGTATGTGTGACACTTTTGTTTTATTTTGTGTGCTTGATTACGGGGTTTTGGGTGCCTGTTTGTACTGCATATTCACCAAGCTTTCAGTCGCATATGTGCGTAGGTCATGTCGAATTTTCGGTAGGATGTGGTTTTCTTGGGGTGGTTTAGTCCAATCAGTCTTGTCCTAAATCTTTCTCCTATCGATGGTCTCAGTGGTGGTTTTGTTTGTGGGTTTTGCAGGTTTTCTCTTTGATTCCTGGTTTGTGAGTGTGGTTTTTGCTATAGTCTGAATGGCATCATCTTCTTCTTCTTCCCCTCCGATTGTGGTACAGCATGTTCCCCTCGCAGTCCATGATTATTCTCTCCTTCTAGAGGCGGATTGCATCCGACGTGCAGGCCTCAGACCATTTGTTGCCCTCACATTGCCGTCGGTAGATGAGAAGCTTTGTTACTCCCTCTTGGCTTCTTATAAAAACCAGTCTAGCCTGGTTTATAACCGTACCTTCTGCTTATCTATAGCTAATATCCATGAAGCGTTGTGCTTGCCCCTTTCTGCTTCCTTTGTGCCCAGCGGTAACCAGTTACTTACTGCTGAAGAGATAGTTACGCTCTTGAAGAAGGAAACTTCTACCCCCTTGCTTCTCAATCAACTTATTAGCAGTTCAGGGGTCTCTATTGCTCCTATCTCTTCTCTAGTATGGAAGCAGTTATGTCAGTTCCTCCAAGACCGATTTATGACGAGTAAGTCAGCTTCTAAGTATCTTTCCAAGGAACTGTTCACAACTTCTGTGAAGATCCTAGAGGGTGTTAAGTTCAACTGGGCAAGCTTCTTACTCTCCAAGATGGATCAACATTTCCAGCGTGTACGGAAGGGTCAGATCATTAATGTTTCCTATGGTGCTTTCTTACAGCGCATTATCACTTTTGCACCTCCTCCTGGTGGTGTGCCAGTGCCTGATTCTGTTCCTTTACCGTCGCAGCCTCCACCATCAGTCCCTTCCCCTCCACCTATGCAACCAAATTCAAAAGATGAGGAGTCCCCTGTCATATTTTTTCGCAAGAAACGCCTTCGTACAAAGGGTCCTTCCAGCCCTCTTGTACTTGCTTCCCTTGTACCCGCACATGTTCTTGTTGTGTTTGGTAGTGCCCTTCCTTCTTTCCTCTCGTGTCCTAATTTATTTTCAGCCCAAAAGGAAGGACAAATTGATCATCAGTAGATGCCTTCATCCTTACATACTATGTTATCTGGACCTATGCTTTCATAGCTAGTTTCAAATGTCCAGTCCACTCTGGAAACCTCCCTTACCTCTTGTCTTCAAACAATGTATACCATTGTTTATACTTCCTTGCAAGACAAGGTGGATTCCTTGACTAGTCAGTTGACTAAGGCACTAGAGGATTTGTCTGTAGAAAGGGCTACACTCGGTGATATTAATACTCAAATGACTGTTGCCACATCCTTAATGGATTCCCAGAAGGCAACTATCCAAGAGTTAGAATCTAAGGTTGCTAAGTTGGAAGAGGAGAATGCATCCTTGTAGCTTGAGAAAAATTCTGCCCTTGAGGAAATGGTCACTTTGGCTAGTAAACTTGGTACTAGTGAAGGTCAGTTGCAGCACTTTCAGGCAATTGTAGAGTCCCAAGAGAAAGTTATTGAAGAACTTAACCAAAAAGTGGCTGTTCTTTCTGTTCCTTCTCCAACTCCTATTGTCTCTTCAGTCACATCTTCCAAAGGAGAGCTTGATCAATTGCACCATAAAGCTAAATTATGTGATGGGTTCTCCGTTAAAGTGGAATGCCTTCAGCAGAGGATGAACTGTGTGGAGGAAGATTTTACCCGCTATACTGAATTGGTGTCACCTCCTCTATCCTTTTGGATCAAATATTGCCTTATACATCTCCTTAAGCAATGCGGATTTGGAACCTCCAGAGGATGGGTGGTCAAATCTTTGGTCTGCAGGTCTCTTGAGAGCAGTTTTTGATAGATTTGTGGATGAGTTGGTTTCCCATGATGTTCAGTTATTATCTTTCATGTATCTTGTCGAACATCTGCAAATTCCTGATGAAGAGGACTTGAATGTTTATGTGGGGGATGTGATCTTACAAGCAGTCATGTATGTGCACTCAGTTGAGCTCCTGCTAGCAGATAGTTTGAAGTATTATCATGAGCAGACGTCTTGGTGTAAGGGACATGCTTGGCATCCACCTTTGGAGGCTGACGCTTTGGAACCTCGTCGTCTTCGAAGTGTTTTTCATAAATCTGATATCCAGCCATTACAATCTCAGTTGTTTAGCTTTATTGCTGATCATCCGTTATTTACTGGTTCCTTTTTCCAGGACCTTAATTTCCATTGTTCTATCTATCCTTTGGATCCCGGTGATCTCCTTTCTTATTCTCTTATGGCGTATCGTTTCCCTTTTTATATTTCCCTTCTTTCCTCAAGTCCTGATATCATTCCGCTTTTATCTTTTACCCCTTTTGGATTTCCTCATATCCTTGTTTTTACTATATGTCATTTTATTGTTGATCCTACATCGTCACCTACCCCTTCTGACCCTCCACCTTCTGTTCCTCCTATTCCTTCTGTTTTCTCAGTGGATTCCCTTCGTACCTTTTTGTTGAATTCTCCATCTTTGCCATCTTCCTTATCCCTTCATTTGCCTTCCTTTTATGATTTATCTTATCCTCCTTTACAATGTTCTCCTCTTATTCCATTGCCCCCTTCATCTGATTATATCAATCTTCCTCCCCAGTCAGTGCTAGATACTCCAGGATATGACAGTGACATACTCCGTCGAAGACAGTGGACGCTATATGATTGTGTGACAGGACCGGTATTTAACTGGCCTCTCATTCCAGGGTCTTGGGATACATCTACAGCATGTTTGAACTCTTACCTTCATTTTGCCAAAGTGCATGCTACTTCTGAGGATACCATTGTTCGCCTTGCAGCTCATTTTTGTTGGTATCTTGCTTTCATGCATTAGCAGTCAAAGCTGAATACTCGAAAGAGTATCCCTCGGTTGCTCATCAATCGAAATGTAGATGTGACTATTGCTCAGATGGATGTTCTGTACTAATTTGCACAGGCCTTCCCTACCAGGTTCCTCATCTTACTGGAAAGGATGTGTTGCTTACAGTTCCTCCAAAATGTACCTCAACATTTTGTTGATGAGAGTAAAGCTTTGGAACGTTTAAAGCTTAGTATGCAGTTTAAGAAGAAATACCTTCATCCTACTTAGCAATTGAGCTTTTTCCTCATTGTATCATTCCTCCTTTATCAATGGAAATTTTCTTTTTGCTCTCCAATTTTTGGGGATCCATGCCATTCAGACTATATTTGTATATGGGTATTTTTTTGTATTGGGTGATGTTTTTTTTCAATTGTGTGGGGCTGATGAAGATGAAGCTGTGAAGATTGATGCAGTTGGTTATCATAGGGTTGCAGTTGCAGATTTGGATGCAGAACTCTTATATCCTTTAATAGTTTGAGTTATTTTGGTTTTTATAATATTGGAATGGTTTTTTTTTTTGTGTTATTGGTTTTCCTTTCATATGTGTTTCAGATCCAGGTTATGAAGTTGATATGTTGGGGTTGTGATCAAAGTGGGTGATTTATGCTGAATTGAAGATTCTTTTTAGCAGATCATAGAGCTTATATTCTTCCATTTTCTTGGGTCGCGAGAACGCTTCCTTATTAAGTGTGGGGATATGTTGAGTATGGAAATGATTGGTTTTTGGGCTGATTTTTTGTTGTTTTTGTTGCTGAATGGTTGTTTTTGGTGGTTGATTGTTTGAGTTTGAAGATGTTTTGAAGTGTTTGGAGTGGTTTGAGTATGTTTGAAAGGGTTTATGTTGGTTTTTGATGAAATATGTTGTTATGAAGAGTTCTGTAATTCTCTCTGTATGGTTCTGTAAGGCCTGATTTTCTTCTGTTTTGTTCTGTTTTGTTTCTGTTTTGGTAGTTGAGATGGTTGAATGAATGTTTTGAGAGATGATTGAAATGTGTGAAAAGGTTTATGAGAGATTGAATTGGTTTTGTTTTGGTTTTTATGATTTTTATGGGTTTTGTTGATCTTCTGTAAAGCATGTAGACGGCTCCTATTAATGGGGATGTGGTATTTAGGAGGCCTAAGACTCAAGGAGGATGTCTTTGATAGCATATCGGGTTGGAAGGAGACTAAAGCAGACGATGTTAGACCAAATAGGTTCCCTTGGGCCAGTGTCCCTTGCATAACTTCAAATTGTGCAAGAACTGCAACCCTAGAGAGAGAGATTCAAAAGACCATCTCACAACAGTAATTTCAGATTGAGAGAGGCTTCAAAAAGACGAAGTTGTAGAGGCTTAAGTTAAGAAGGCTTGAGAGATTGGAATGGAAGTGGACTTGGACAATGAGAGAATGAAAAAAAGGGACACATTGTAGAGCTTGCAAAGACGAAGAAATCACACCACAAGCTACCTAGCTCAGCCATGGCTCTGATACCATGTTGAGAAACACCGATCTAGAGCTATGCTAGCTATGGCGAATGGAGATTATAAATATAAAATATGATTGATATAAAGAATTGTAACTCAATTGGATTAGGTTCCAAGATAGATTAACTTGGACTCATAAACACAATCTTGAGTGACATAGAATGATAGTACTATATCTTTGAAATGAGTGTCAAGTACATGCATATATAGCTTTTGGATAGTACCACTCTTCCTCTATGTGCTTATGGGATTTTGGACATCTCTTCCTAGAGCTTCTAGAGCATAAATCTTTGTCATATCTCTCATACAAAGCCACTTATATGCAAACATCATTTGCTATTCTCAACAGCATGCATCACTGGCATATGCTTCAAAGCATGTACTAACGGGTCATGCATAAACCATAGATATAGCCTTTGTCACAAAACATGCAGATGTAGACCAATGTCAAGTAAGTGCCAACTAATACGGAGCTCAAATGAGGCTCAAAATACATTATGGAACCATCCAAGACATTTGCCAACCTCCATTTTCATCCAAATAGTCATAACAAGCATTTGGGAAGCACCCAAGACCAATAGGCATAACATAACTCAAGTCAAATAGCTTCAACCCTGCTATATTACAACAGTAAATTCATTGTCAAATTGAGCATAAAAACGGCCAAAAGCAACACCAAATTAATGGAATATTATATGCATAGCTTCCCACAACATACGTGCATGATTTGGGTATCAAATGGCATCAATAGCTAGTACCAAGCAAGCATAAACATCAAATGCTAATGTAGCACTATTTGGGGTTACTTGTGGACTGTTATGACAGTCCTGGACTAAAGTATATCAAACCCAAATGTCAATGCCAAGCTCAAGCCTTCAATGCCATGGTTGAAGCATGCTCTTATGCCTCAAATGATACCTTTGTGTATTGCCAATGGCCTAAAGAGGTGCTCGAGATGAAGGCCACAGTTTTGACAGGCTGAGAAAATAGGGCAACCTACTGAAATTGCATTTTTTATGTTGCTGAGGGAGATGGACAATACTTGATGGTTAGGGAGCTTCTATGGCTCCCAAAGAAGCTTCCCAAGAGGCCTCAATAAGCATAGAAGAGAGAGAGCTCAGTTCCAAACCTTCATGGGCTGAGCCATGGCTACCCTATTCTTCAAACCCTATGGACTGAAATAAAGAGCGAAACAAGAGCTCAAATACCTATAGATGAATGCCCTCTCAATGCCCTGAGGTTGCCCAAGAAGGCCCAATGCTTTCCCAAGAAGGATGAGACCCCGACCGAAAGCTCAAAAGGTGTGGCTATCACTGCCAAGAGTGAAGACAAGAGTGTAGGTATTCAAATGAATGCTAAAGGAGTGCCCAGCCATGTTCAAGTCCTCAAAGAGCCAAGCTCTGATACCAGTTGAAAGGTGAGAAGGATTGAGCAAGAGAGCATGAAGGTGAGAGCTATGGCAGATGGAGCAAGAGCAAGAAAGAGAGAGACTCCAAATGTGGGAACTCCAACAGTCACAATGTGTGAGCGGCCTTCCCTTTATTCAAATATCACTAAAAAAATAAAGAATGAAGTGACAGTGATAGGTGCCCATCGCCTGCAGTGTGAAGGTGCGAGTACTATCAGTGTAGTAATACACAAGTGGCTAGGCGAAGGCGCCTTTACCCCCAACACATACATGATATTGAAAATGTACAAATCAAAATCTATGCCATGCATTCACATTCGATACAATATGCAAAAAGATGAATGCACTAAAGGATTAGTATCTAGCGTATCTACAAGTGTGTCATGCAAAATGCAAACACAGTTCCTTGATTAATTAAATATCCTCAACCTCACCTCTCAACATTTAATGAAAAAAATAATTGTTACACTATGCTCCACCCACCTAAATCTCATAATCTCTCAGGAAAAAAATGTAGTCCTCATGGTGTTGACTAAGTAAATAACCCTTCTCACAACTAGAGGAGTCCTTCATGACCCTCAAACTCACCTGACCACCTTTCCCACTCAACCTGAGATTCCTAAATCCGTAATGCATATCCCAACTCTCATGCATATAAAGAAGAGTGTGTGCACAATGTAGGTGCTCTCTCAAGTATGCGTGCTCTAAGGTTTAATGCACATAGCTACAATGACACCATGGCATGCTACTCCTCAACAATGGTGTAGAGAATGCATTAACCCAACCCATGGCATGGAAATAATTGACAAAATTCAAGAGATGACCCCCGAGTGCAGTTTATTCAACAAGTGCAATGTGAAGTGCTCGTGAACCCATAATCCCTATGATGTGCAAAGAAATCAATAAGAAATTATACATATATCAAGATGTTTGGCAACTTCAAACAAAATCAAGCTTCAATTTGTCCAAAAAATACCAGTCTCGACCAAGACAATCAAGTTCTCAAGCACATCAAATCCAAAGAAAATGACACAAACAATTCCTACTCTAGACAAACATAAAAAATCTAGCTAAAAACATCAAGACAAATAGTCACACAAACAATTAAACACAAAAAATCCTACCAACAAAGCACAACTCTAGGGGTTTTTAGTTTATGAAAAAATGCTTGACAATGTTAAACCATAGATAGGAATTGAGATAGGGACAATAGTTTCTTCACCACCTAGTTGGCCTGAAGATGTCTCTTGTTGGCTTCCATTTATCAGTGCTCCAAATGCATTCTCTAATTGATCTTCTTAATCATGGCTACATTGATCTCTGTGGGCCTCTTTGTTTTCATTAGCTTGAGGAGTCTCATGATATTTTGTGTGCATCTTTGGGATTGAGCATCCAGTCCAACAACTTTAGTTCTTGAGTTGAAATTTCATCCTTCTTGGGCTTTATCATTTTGGCGCTTGTTTCAGAGCCATCATTCCTAGCTATTAAAAGCATTGCCTACTACCAAAGAGTTTTACTTAGTAGATTGGCGTTGTGGTGGTAGACATTGGCATTGAAAAGTGGGTTGTGTGGTTCACATATAAATTCAACGATCCTACACCATTCGTTGTAAAAGGATGCGTTTAACGAAATCATGATCACCACTAAATTGTGCCAAATCGAGGTGGGCTAACAAAGATTGTTTGGGTCATCATTTGCAAAAGTGGAGAAGAAGCTCTCTCTCTCTCTCTCCTTAGAAGGGGAGATTTGGTGTTCTTTGACACACCCTTGTGCATAGAACCAACCAACCTACATGCACTAGAGTAGGAGGGGAATTAGAGTTGCAACGGGAAAGTTTCTCAATGGGAACTTCAATTCCCTATTCTAATTTAACAATGTTTTTACTAAAGGAGATCCTAGAAGTTAGGTACTTGTCAAGGGTTAAGCTTCCCGCTAAAAAGACTCGTCTAGACCAAACGTGTTGATTTTCCTTTTCTATAATCTTGTAATATGGATGATCATTTCATTTTTTTGAAAGTTGTATACAAATTTAATAACTTCTTGATATATCGCCCAAAGAAGCGTCATCCAAGTCCTTTCTAGCTAGACTCTAGTTCAATACTTTGGAAGGTGAGGGAGTGTTAAAGGCAAGCACGATGGAGGCGTGAGTGTTTTCAAACAGTCAAATAAGGAAAGAGGAAGAAGGGGCTGGAGCATTTGTTGCTTCTTTTGAAAATGCTACATCGCTTTAAAAAGAAAAAATGCTACTGCATTTTAAAGAGAGAAGGGAAGGAGGTAACGCGCACGTTACTTCATTACGTGATAAGCTGGCTGCTGCTCTACTAACTTCGTTCTTTTAAGTTTTGGCTATTAAATTCTTAAAAACCCTCAATAATCAATTCCATTCAAGGCAGATTCCCGAAGATTTTGGGGGGCGCGCGCGGGGTCCATTCGCGAATCGCCTTTCGTAGCCGTAGGTTGTAACGGAATTTAAATGAAGGTAATTTCGAGCCCTTTGCGGATTAAATGCATTCGAATCTTCCATAATAAATCAAAATCGCATCGATGAATAAATAATAAATAAATAAGGAGGAGAATGAATCGAACGGGTCTTACAAATTTCTGCAGCGTTGGAAGTTCAAATCTGCTCGAATTTATGAAAAGTTAAATGCTGACCGGCTATTTGAAAAAAAAAAAGGAGATTATTGGGATTTTTAAATTTTTACTGTTTTCTCAAGTTCGAGGTTACTACTCTGGCAAATTTTCTAGACGATTTATTTGAGCGAGTGAATTTTGAAAAAGGTGGAAACTGAGTGGTCAAATGCATGCATGCCGCGGTCGGGACTCGGTAGTGGCAAGTGCGTTTACCTGAACGTGGCGGTTTTGACAGTTTCTGGGTCGAGAAGATTCCTTCTTGTCTTGTTTGATCGGTCCGATAATAGATTGAACGAAAGTCAGGTCTGCCCACTGAATTTAGAGTGCTGCCACACGCTCAGTTTGTATTTGCATCCCAATTTCCAATGTAAAGCTGGTTACATATTTAATAAGTGGGAAAGAAAAAAGGCATGTCAATGGTCGTATCTTGCAAACTTTACTTATTTGACATGTAAAAGGTTCACTAGGTCTTCGCGGGGGACCTCACTCTAAATTAAATTGTTTTCTCTTTCTTAACAAGCAAGACTAGAGTCTAGCACTAACGAATTGAACCTAAGAGCCCAATCACACCGGGGGGGGGGGGGGGGGGGGGGCGGGCGCACTCCCCCCAATGACACCTAGTGCGACTCCTCAATTGGTAGGGGTAGTGGGGGCTCCCCAAAATCACGGGCCCCCACTAAAACCCCCAAAAACTTAGGTGCAACTCAGTTTTTGCAGGGCTAACCGTCTCCAACTGTCAATCACCCACTCTCCCGCATACAGAAATTCATGCCACCAGTACGTTGTCATGCCAGAATCTTGCCTTCTTGCTATGTGCTCGTATATTGTCCTACAATACCTTGATAAAACCAAGTTGGGGAATCACACTGCATGTAAAAACTTCATGGTTTCTTCATTAGACAAGCCATGTATGTGTCTCTGTGAATCACGTTCGTTTTTCTACATGTCAGTGTTTGATTGGACTTCACTTCTATTTCATGGTATTTGTGCACATCTCTGTGTGCATGCATGCACAAAGATGCTCCACTATATCTTCCCTCCTGTCCATGCGTTCATCTCTCTCCCAATGATTATTAAAGAGAACTTATGCTATGTTGCAATCGTTTTATGTCTTCTTGGGCTGAAATACCCCGATGGAGAGAGGTGGAAATTAGCCAATTCCAATTAGATCATTGCAGTTGCATGACCTCTTCACATCGCAGCAGAGGGTGCATGATTAAGTGATTGATTGATCACAAAAAGGATTGCATGAAAGTGATTGATCTGAATCACAAGCACCTGTTAGAGGGGAGATGTTCCAATCTCTCTCTCTCTCTCTCTCTCTCTCTCTCTCTCTCTCTCTCTCTCTCTCTCTCTCTCTCTCTCTCTCTCTCTCTCTCTCTCTCTCTCTCTCTCTCTCTCTCTCTCTCTCTCTCTCTCTCTCTCTCTCTCTCTCTCTCTCTCTCTCTCTCTCTCTCTCTCTCTCTCTCTCTCTCTCTCTCTCTCTCTCTCTCTCTCTCTCTCTCTCTCTCTCTCTCTCTCTCTCTCTCTCTCTCTCATACAGGATTTGCAGCCAGGGCCCCTGATCCCCTGATCAAAGATACTTTGAAGTGCATGTATTAGGTTCCTCTCCCCCTTTGCATGCACTTGAAATTGCATGCATTTTACTCGGAAAAAATTTGAGGTTCTGCATACAATAGATTTTGCAAGTGTCACCCTGCATGTAATAGATTGTATATCCATATTGCATGCAAAAATATGATTTTATTTTTCATCCACCTTGCATATAGGAATTGTGCAGACATATATCTTGGAGGGATCATATTTTGTGTACGCAATAATCATTCATTTGCGTCTGTTGGCATTATAGGCACATGATTGGTGGTGGTTGTTTCAATTTACATTGTAATGATATAGTTCAATTTACATTAGAGAATAAGTGTATCCTCGTTACTCATGTCCTTAGCCTTGCAATGGCTCAATCTGTTGAACAACTAATGCGAATATGTTTTGGGATGGTTTGAAAGTGTGTATGTGTTGCTCGTAGTATCACTCAATTCCTGTTGCAACTGCACATCTATATTGCAACTAGCATTTTCATATGAAAAGTTTGTGTTCCTGGATGGCATTGTCCAAATGCTTATGGGCCACATTGTATACATGTGCCTAATTTCATGCACTTACAATCTCTCTCAAGATTTTTTTATCACTATTTTTCTATCCTTATGTCTTCAATATTCTTTCTCTTAATTCATTTATTTGGTTTCACATTGCATCATTGTTTAATACCATGGCCAAAGAAGTGAACTATATCAAAATGGCTCCAATTTGCCACACTGGCTCCGCCAATGAGCCTACTGCGGGCAAAGGCTCCACACATTCACATATCTCTAGCTTCTGTTTTTTGTAGTTTTGTTTTCTCTTTGCATTTCTTAAATTGTTGGAGCTCTTGTTCTACATGTTTCACAATCTCTCTCATGAGACCTTCCATTGTGACCTCTATTTAACTTCGCTACCCCTGGTGTGACTTGGCTTTATATGTTCTTAATGAGACCATCTTTTATGCCTTGCTTAAAGTGACTAGGCTTTGCATGTCCATAATGAGACCCTTTTGTATGTTATGTTTGCATTGATTTAATGCCTTGTTCCTTCGCACCCTTCTTTAATGTTTTTCTATGTTTTCTTTTGTTTTTCATTCTTGTTCCTCTATACATGTTATTAGCCTTCAATCTATCCTTGTTCTTTGGTTCAGTTGTTTTATTTTGGGCCATGCATTACTTTGTATTTGATTGCTCTTTAGATGCAACACGTATAAGCCAAGCCAACATTTATTTCTCTCCATTCCCTAGTTTTCCCCCCATAATACGATATGAAAGATGTAAGAACAACTTGGATTAATCACTTGTGTATGCCTTTCTATGTAGCAACCCTTGTAATGCATCATTTGATTATCTTAACCTTGCACCCTGACGAACAAATATTTCCGATTTTTAGGTTGCTCTCAAAATGTTTCCTCAAATTTCCTTCGCACATTTAGGCCCTCCACCGTTTTGTGCACCTCATCAAAGTGCCATGGACCTAAACCAAGACTCTCAAGACAATGATGTTGTGTTGGATTGCCAGCCTCAAACTACCTAGTGTTCCAATGTGCCCCGCTACTTGCTTGGCTTTCAATACCATCACATGTCTATAGATGATGTGTATCTACCCTCTTTCCAAATGCAAATGCTCCCACCATATGCTCCAAATACATGCATGCAACTCACTTCACCTATTGTAGCACAACTCAACCTCCTATTGAGCATGCACTTCCAATCTTCTCTTCCAATAGTCAACAACCCAATGGCCACCAAAGACATCCATCAACCCAACCAATTGGTAATCCTAGTGCCCATCCTCCAACTAAACTAGCAACCAATCACCAAGGCCACCCACCCATTTGTCCCTTGCCCTGACAAGTGTAGGCGAGGCTCCATCTACATCTATCCCATCTAATAGTGGTGATGATGGCTTAAGGCTCCAATGGGCATATACCATTGGGACATGCATAGCGTCGTAACTCTACTATGGTGCAAAAAAAGATATGATGATAGATGCATGTCTTGAGACCTATGCCAAAAAATCAAAATGATCAAGGAGCAATGAGTGGATGTGGTTGGCATATGTGCAAAAAGCAGCATGAAAGTGGATTGGAAGCAAGCCTATGAGAAGTTCAAGAGGATATCACTATGCTATAGAGAGATTGCAATTTGGGAGCACAATATACGGTCATGCAAAGATAGCTATTGGACTATGATAATTTCAGAGTGCCAAGCAAAAGATAAATTTGTCACAACAATTTTGATAAGGACATTTTATGACCTAGTGGAAGAGTTGTTCAGGCAAAATCGATTGTGAAACCTATCGCAATAGTTCTAGATAGTAGTACTATTATGTTCTCCTAGAGATCTATTGAAAAGACTTTGTGGTGTGTGTGGGTAACTCTAATAGGTTGAATGAGTTTTTTGGTAGGGCTACCCACAATAGGGATTGCTTCCAATTTGGTGCCACATGTTGGAGCATTAAGTGGCAATGCTAGCGACTTCAACAAAACACTAATAAGAAGTTGAACCCTAAGGATTGTTGAGAAAAACTAAAACTTGTTTATCGAGGTTGGAAAGGTCTATGCCTAAATCAAATAGTATTCGAATGCACATTTTGAAGTGATAAACAACAATGAACATATAATACACAAGCGGACTACAAATGTATGATATAAATATGATAGAGCACTAGAATTTGTGCCTTTAAGTGGAGCACAAAAGACAAGCAAACCATTAACAAGTGGAGTACAAATGTGTTACCTAACAATCCTCACATGTTTATGTATTTAACGATGTCATTAAGAGATACTTGCACCTATAAGGGCATCCAAGGAGTCATCTACCCCAATATTAGCAAAAGGGTTATCTAAGGAGTCATCTACCCCAATATCAGCAAAAGGGTTATCTAAGAGTGGATCATTGATGTAAATGCTCGTCTACAATATCTATAAGAAGATTGTGTAGCATGCAACATATAGTGATAATGCAAAGAAGAAAATCAAGCTTAGTTGCATAAACCAAATCAAGAATTTTCCAAGTGCCCTTCAAATGTCCCAATGCTCACTCAACTATGATATGACTAGAAGACTATAAGAAGTTTTAATGAGCAATGAGTGGATCAAACAACATGGTACAAGGAAAGGGCATCATGAGCCATGGAAGAAGCAAAAATCCACCATCACCAACAATATACTCGAGGATAGCAAGTCCATGATAATCAAAAGGATTACTTGTAAATCCTTTTTGGCCATGACAAAGCTGATAAAAGCTTGAATTTTTCAATTCCCTTTTATCATTTGTAGAACTTGACCAACCAACATTCACATCAAGGAATTTCATCCTAATGTCCATGATCCCTTGAATTATCATGTTGTAGTTAGAGTATCGATCAAACCATGCCATAGAAGGTTCATTTGGAGACATAATCATATTTATATTTGTGCAATCTATAGCTCGACAGCAATTTGGAAAACCTCAATGAGACCTCAATACATCATTCACCTCATCTAGCTCAGATTGGGTGGAAGGCCACTAGATGAAGTGTGTCCCATGCTTCATGATGGCCTCTACCACCTCATGGAAGAACTCGCTCACAATCAAGCAATCGCAACTGAAAGTGTTAGCTATGTTGGTGCGATTGTTGCCAAAGCCAAACAACATCACAAAAATGGTGAATTTCTTCTCAACTAAGAATATGTGGCGAGGCATACCTCGAAAGTGGACTAGTATGTCTCCCTGTTGTAGGTTTGGGCACATAAGGTCACGTAAAGAAGTGAATAAAGGATAGGGCAACTAGATAGCTCCCTCCAATGCTTATCATCCTCTCTAGCGTAGAAGATGAAGTGATTCCACTAGTGAATGGAGGATCGTGGCTTGATGTACCATTGTGGAATGTAGTCACCATACATAGTAGCAAAGGGGGGCCGCTTATGAACAAAACTCGAGGTATCCCACAATGCAAGCAAGAAAGGCCCTATGACATCATTCATCAAATCATCTTCTTCTTCGTATACTCCATGAGTAGAAACTATAAAAGAAGATCTCCGAAAAGGTTCCCAAGCAGCCATGAACTAAGAAATAGTTTCTTGAATGAGGGGGAAAAGACATCCCATTCAGGATCTCACTCACCTACGCCGAGCTTCTACTCCATCTAGCAATGAGGCTTGAGTTTGATAGATTTGATGCGCATTCATTTCCTATATGATTTGAATGGTAGAACAATGGGGAGAGGTAAATAGAATGTTTCAATATCTCCGTTCAACATGGACAAACAATCAATATTATAGTATGTGAAAAACAAACAAGGACATGGTAAAGTTAAACAACACGTGTCTACAATTGAATTTCATTGTACATAAACATTGTGTTTGTCTTGAAATATTGAAATATTCTTGCAAAAAAATTGGAGCTGCAGTCTCACCTTCTACGTATAGGATTTGGAAAAAGATGTGTAAGCAACTTGATCCCACTATGGTTCTTCAAGGCAACATCTCCTCCAACACTCTGTTGGAACTTTTTCTTGTAGATGTGGTAAGCTTTATCAAATGTGTGTGTCCAGGTGATCGGCAAACTTTGAGGCTGTATGCACATATCTTGCCCCATCAAATTTTGTAACAGTTTTTGTCAAACTTGAATCATATTTCCATGTGTTGGGGTAAAGGCACCTATGCCGCCTAGCTGCCCATGTATTAATTGCACTAATAGTGCATGCACCATGTATTAGTTACCCATACACCTGTATACTCCAATTGGCAAGAGCCCATCAATGTCACTTCATTCTTTATTCTTTCAATGACATTTGAATAAAGGGAAGGCTAGTCACACATTGTGACTATTGGAGTTTCCAAATCTTCTCTCTCTCTCTCTCTCTCTCTCTCTCTCTCTCTCTCTCTCCTTCCACCATAGCTTTTGCTTTTGCTCCATGCTTCCACTTTAGGGCTCAATCCCTTCAATTGGTATCAAAGCCATCTTTCCCAAGAGCTCGAGCCCACCGCCAACCCAGCAATCCTTCAGCATTCATTCGAGACACCTATAGTAGTTCACAATCAATGGCAGCCATGGCTTCTTACATCCAAGGTGAGCTTTGATCTCCCACTTCTTCCAACTTGTGTAGGCTTCTTCCAAGCCACGGGTAGACTTTTTTAAGTCCCTTGAAGTGCTTCCCCAACTCCATTCCCATCAGCAAGCATGGCAACAGGAGTAGTAGTAATAGCATGAATTTTGCATGTTGCTTATGCCAACTTCTTGACTCTCTCTAGCATATCCTTCAGCTCTTGTGAGCTCTAGGTCACTTTGGCCTTCTTTTTCCAACTCATCGGTATCAACATTGTGCAACTTGGGCATCCTTTGAGGCTCCCAAATTCTGTTCTTGCTATTTATGAATAGTAGACTTGTTGTCGCATATCTGAAATAATGTCTACTCAAAGATTATGGCTCTCGTATTGCTCTATTGATGCTAGCACATTGGTAGATATTTGGATATTGCTTGGAGATGCTTTGTGGACCACATTGAGATGTTTTGGATCGGTTTACAAAGGTTGTTTCATTGCTGGAATAACAAGGCAACACACTATTTTATCAGGGATCTTATATGCCTACTATTGCCATTAGATTCTTCTTGAGTACTTTAGATGCTACACTAGGGTATACCATTGTTCTTCCATGCTTGGTTATACTCTTTACATACTCTTGAGCTGAGACTGAAGCTTTAACTTTTGACATTGGCTATCATTCACTATTATGTATGGTCATTGGATGCTACATTGAGAGCTTTGTAAGTTACTTGGGTTGGATGCTCTCATATATAGTTTACTTGGATCTTGGATGTATGGATGCCTTCCACATGATGTTTTGAGCCTTATTGCTTGTCTAGCATTCAACTTTTGTTACAGTGGGAACTACTGGGCATTTTGTATTGAGCCATAGTTGACATTTGGATGTTGCATTGAACGTTTGTTTATGTAGTTGAGCTTGAGGGTCTTATAGTGAGACCATGGGACTTGTGACATGTACATTGAACATTTGTTTATGTAGTTGAGCTTGAGAGTCTTATAGTGAGACCATGGGACTTGTGACATGTACATGCCTTGTCATGCTTTACATAAGTAGTTGATGGTTAGTGGACTATCTAACATTGCTTTGGGTTGGCACCTATCTCTATCACACTATTGTCTGTGTTTTATGCATCTTGGTTGTAACTTGTCTATGTATTGAGCTTTTGTTACATTGCTACTCAGTAAGTTGTGCCTTTGGTTGGTCCTATCTGCTAACCGTAAGACCTACTCTATGCATAATGGTTATGCCTATGGGATGTATCTCAATTTAACACATTGATCCTTTGATATTTCTTGGTGCCTGTTGCATATTCACTTATTGCTAATTGCAATTATTCATTGGCAATTGCAATTTGTCTTATATTAGTGATTGCCCCTCTTTGACATTGATTTCTTACTAATGTACTTCATTTTCAACATGCCATAATTGCAATTTACTACACTGTTTATGCAAGCAATCACCTTCATTTGAAAGTCATTTGCATTGAGTTTGTGGACAACTCAGTACTTGGTCAATACCCCTTGTTTTAAGCTTGATTTGACGATGGATTTGGGACTGCTTCGCAAGTTCTTATAGTAGCATGATTTGCCCTTTCTATGCACTTGCTTGATCCCATTATGGCTAGTGGTTCTCATGACATTGCTATCTTTAATATTGACAAGTTGGATGGCACCACCTATAGCTATTAGAAGGCCCAAATCTGGCAAGTTTTAGTGCAAAAAATGTAGATTAAGCCTTTGAAACATGAGTCTCTAATGGGCAGTCTGTATGGGAATTATGGGATAAGATTTGCAATGTCTATGACAAGCAAAGCCCTGCTTCTCAGATGTGTTAGCTGAAGCAACTCATGGACCTTTGCATAAAGGAGGAAATTTCTATGTCATCCCACTTAAATGAGTTTTATTCCATTCTTATCCATTTTTCTTCACAGGGGATTGAATTCAAGGGTAATCTTCCTTCCTTATTCTTCTTGGTTATACTACTTGAATCATGGGATACATTTCGTACTGTTATGTGTGTAAACATGCCTATTGAAAGGCTAAAGGCACAGGATGTAGAGGGTGCACTCTTGAATGAAGAGGTTAACAGAAAGAATGTCAATGCTCCCCGCACCTCTCATGCTTTGACAATTAGAGGCAATAATGATAGGAGCAGTAATGACCGTCATGGAAGAGATTCTCAGCAGTCTTGTTCTCAATCACATGGATAATCTTGCAATAAGTCCCATGGTCGTAAGTCCTTATTGACTTGTCACTAATGTGGAAAAGTGGGACACATTTGGCCACAATGCCATAAAATGCACAAGGACAAGCACAAGGCAAAGGGCAAGGGTAAGGTACATAACAAAAATGATGATTGGAGCATTATTCCTAGCAATTCCAGCGTTAAGATTGAATAGATTAATTTCATACTTATAGCTTCTTCTCTTGATACTTCACAACTAATTGATGCTTTTTCAAGGTATACTCAATGTTGGTTGCTAGATTTAGGGGCTTTATTTCATGCGACCCCTCATAGAGAGTCGTTTCACTCCTATCGTAGTATGACTAGATCTATCCATTTGCAAAATGAACTAACATTAGAGATCATTGGTATTGGTGATGTTTGGTTCATGTAGCACATTTACTCTTCATAATGAACTAGCATTAGAGATCGTTGGTATTGGTGATGTCCAATTGTAGTTTGGTTCATGTAGCACATTTACTCTTCATAATGTATATCATGTATTGGCTCTCACGAAGAGCCTTATCTCTGCTAACACTTTGGATAATGCAGGTTATGTAGTTTCTTTTGGTGATTCCTCATGAAAGATTACTCATGCAAATCTTTTCATTGCACATGGTTCTAAGTCCAATACTCTTTACCCCTTGCTTATATTTGGGTTTGTTCTCTGTGTTTTGGCAATGGATGTAGTTCCACATGTATCTCTTTGGCATCATTGGTTTGGGCACATGTCCTTGAAAGGAATGAAAATGCTTACCCATTTTCTGTATCTTTCTCCCCTTGACTATAAGTCCTTCAAGTCATGTGATTTTTGTTTATATGGTAGGCAGACACACAATACGCATTAAAAGTCAGGTATGGCATGCATGGATGAGCCTTTGGCTCTTATTCATTCGAATGCACGTGGTTCCATGCCTTGCAAGTCATTAGATGGTGTGAAGTACTTTGTTACCTTCATTGATGACTATACACATAAGGTCTAGGCATATTCTATTAACCAGAAATCAGAAGTCTTGGCTACATTTCAACATTGGCTTACTTTGGTTGAGAACCAGTCTGGGTATAGGCTAAAATGCCTAAAGTCAGATAATGGGGGTGAGTACATTTCTAAGGCATTTGAGTCTTTGTGACAAGAGGGGTATTAAGCATTAGTTGATCACCCCATATATCCCACCCCAAAATGGTATGGATGAGTACATGAATAGGACAATTTAAGAGCAAGCTCACAATATGCTCAGCCAAGTAGGCTTATCACAGTATTTTTGGGCTAAGGCAATTACTATTGCTACACAATTGATAAAATTAATCCCCATGTACTACTCTTGACTATTAGGTTGTAGAGGAAGTATGGTCTAGAAAACCTTCTTCGTATGCTCATTTACATGTCTTTGATTGTGAGACTTTCTACCCATGTTTCGAAGGACAAGCGCAATAAGCTAGATCTTAAGTCTAGGTAATGCATCTTTCTTGGTTATGAAGATGCAGGTGAGATGGGCTATCGCCTATGGGATCCGCATGATCAAAAGGTTATCCACAACCATGATGTTGTTTTCTACAAGGATAAAATGTATAAGAAGCTTGAGCATGTTGTTGAGGTACACATGGTGATATTTTAGGAGGAGCCTCCTATTACTATTCAATCAGCTTAACAGCCTACAACAACAAGAGTTGATGCTCCCATGGCCCAGGTCCCTAATGCTCCATAAGATGTACAGGGCCCATGACCTATTTTGAGGCAATCTACTAGAGATAGACAACAACTTGAGCATTTTGCATCCTCTATGGATTATGTTATGGTGACAGATGTTGGTGAGTCACTTACTTATTATTAGGGTATGCGCAAAGGTGATAGTCACTCTTGGAAAAGGGCCATGCAGTCAGAGTATAACTCACTACAAAAAACTCATATGTGAGATTTGGTTCCTTTGCTAGTGGAAAGCATGCTTTGCCATGCAAGTGGGTATAAAAGTTAAAAAGTACCTCTAGATGCCCCAAGCTAACATACAAGGCCATATTGGTTACTAAGGGTTTCAAGTAAGAGCATGGTGTGGACTTTGATGAAGTCTTTTCTCTTGTTGTGAAGATAGCTACCCTATGCTTGGTACTGGCTTTGGTTGCTCAACTTGACTTGGATCTTTATTAGCTGGATATCAAGATGGCTTTTCTTCATGGGGCTTATATGATGGGGTCTACATGGAGCAGAGCCTAAGGGCTTTGCAGACTATGGTAGGGAACAACTAGTGTGAAGATTGAGAATGAGCATTTATGGTCCTAAGAAAGAACCTAGAGAATGGTACCACAAGTTTGATGCTTTTATGCATTCATAGGGATCTAGTGTGTTTATACACGAAGAAGTCTCATGATGGAAATCTTATGGTTTTGGTACTCTATGTGCATGATATGCTACTTGCTTGGAGTACTCATGATGAGCTAGATGCCTTGAAAGGTCAACTTAAGAAGATCTTTGAGGTGAAGGATATGGGTCAGGCCTCACACATTCTTAGGATGCACATTACGCATGTAAGGGACTTGAGTACATCCAAAAGGTCCTGCAAGATGTTAAGCTTATTGATTGTCCTTTACCTTCTCATGTGAAGGTTATTCATGCCAATTATCCACAATCTAATGACCAAAAGGCCAAGATGGTCAAGATCCCTTATGCATTCATAGTGGGCAAATTGATGTATGTGTCAAGATAGCCCCTTGTCTTGACATAGCATTTGTAGTGGGAGTTGTAGTTTGCTAATGGCTACATCTAGCAGATGACATTGGGATGTTGTCAAGGGTATCATGAGGTACCTGAAGGGCACAATAGCTATGTGCATCTGTTATGGTGACTAGGATACAAGAGTCATAGGGTACATTGACTCTGATTATGCAGGACATGTAGATAGTAGGAAATCCACCTTTGGCTACATCTTCAACTTTACTGGAGGTGTTGTTCCCTTGATGTCCAGGGTGCAAAAATGCATGGCTCTATCTACTATACATAGGCAAAGTATGTTGCAACGACTAAGGCTTATAAGGAGGCTCTCTAGTTAGGCCACGACCTTAGCATTATTGATGTGGTTCCTACACTACATTCGGATTCTATGAGTGCTATTCAATTGTTGATCTTTCATGAGAATACAAAGCACATTGAGGTATGTTACCTCTTTATTAGAGAGGTCATTTAGGACAAGTCCATTGAACTTGTTAAGATCTCAAATGACCAACATCCTGCAGGTTTTCTCACTAAAAGTCTCTCAACTGAGCATTTTGCCTTCCTTAGGAAGTTAATGGGTGTTGGACGAGATAACATATTTTCTCATCTTATTGTGCTCTATGTACACTTGTACTTTGTTACTTTTTTCTTATTCTCTCCTCACTAGGGACACATTCATCTTTAAGTGGGAGGTTGTTGGGGGTAAAGATGCCTATGCCTAGCTGCCCGTGTATTAGCTATATTGATAATACCCACACCATGTATTAGTTACCCACACACTTGTACCTGTAGATGGTCGACACCCATCATTGTCACTTCATTCTTTATTCTTTCGGTGACATTTGAATAAAGGGAAGACCAATCACACATTGTGATCGTTGGAGTTCCCAAATCTTGTGTGTATCTCTCTCTCTCGTCCTCTTGCTCCTTCCACTATAGCTCTTGCTTCCACTCCATGCTTCCACTTTAGGGCTCACTCCCTTCACCATGGTTTTGAGTTTTTGTAGCTATCGACAAATCAAATGCAAGCGAGTCAGCACCAAACAGTTCTTCGGAAATGCACTATGATGAGTGATTTGAACACTAATTAATTGACTATGGAAGGGGAGTATTTCTCAAGGTTTACCAATTTACAAGAGCATCTTTGTATTTTGAAAGAGAATGTGGCAATAGGAGCATTTTTAGAGGAGGAAAAAAATAGTAACAGGTGATTGACTAAAAGAGATAACAGAAGAAATGTAGATGGTCCTAACAACAAGATATTGATGTGCAAGTGATTGAGTAGAAACAAGATATTTGGGTTGTAGCAAATAGACACTCGAGAGTTGTACGAGCTGCAAAACAAACAACAAGAAGTGTTTTAGCTATGGAAGGTATTTCATTATGACTAACATAGCATGGAGTCATACGTAGAGGTATTCATGCTCCAATGGGTGTTTGGGATGCACGTTTGTTGAAGGGATACATGTGTTGAAGGAGGGGGAGAGAGAGAGAGAGAAAGAAAGAGATTTCTTATGCTTTCTTTGTTTTCTACAGGTACACAAGTTCAAGGGGTAGGCAAGAGTGCGAGAGAGAGAGAGAGAGAGAGAGAGAGAGAGAGAGAGAGAGAGAGAGAGAGAGAGAGAGAGAGAGAGAGGTGTAAACTAGCTATTACAAGTATTCTATAATATGTATTTGTTTATTGCAAATTTGGTTGTCCCCACTACCCTTGATGCAACCACAAAATCAACAGGGCCATCTTGAAGTTTTGCTATTGCATTTTTCACCCCCTACCCCTAGTGCAGTTGGGTTCTAAGAGTTTGAGAGTGCATCCACACAACTACACAATGGATTAGAGCCCCATCACACCAAGGCAAATAGGAGTAGTAGGTTGATTGTGCAAGACAAGTTTCAATGCGATCGCACCTCCTCGCTTTACAATAGTCTTCTCCACAAAACAACAAAAAGAATCACCATTAAGCTATCATCAATCTCACCTAATTGGATATTGCAAGATGAAGACCCTCCACGAATGAATGGGAGGCGTTAACCTTCTTGGCCTGTTTGAGTTACCGTAGGCTTTTTTTTATGGGTTAGTAGGGGGAAGCGAGGGGTAAGAAAACCCCACTCCCCCTACTTATACTAGGTGTGACTAAGCAATAGTGGGGGGAGTGGGGTCTCACTACCCCCACTCCTCGTAGGCGTGATGAGGCCCTTACGTGGCACCTCTTGCACAAATTTTAGACATCTAAGTAGTCCAACTTTCTGCAAGACTATCTGCACAGTCCACTCTATCATCTGTGGATGCCTTTGATTCTTAATGAGAGAGAGAGAGTCCCAATAAGTGTAGCTTAGAGTCTATCTCCACAAGGTCTGTGCTTGCTATTACAAGCTACCAAATTCTTGCCAATTTTTCAAGCTCACACGCTTTCAAGTTTGCTATTAGATTGTGAACGGTGAACCCTTACGAGCTAGGAAGGCATTGTTTGAAAAGGTTTACTCCCAACTTCACATGTGTAGAGTTTTCTATTCGCATGCACAACATTTCATGTTCTCAAAATCATATATTAATTCTAAGAATTTTTTTACCATGTGTAAACTAATATTTATGAGCTCCAAACCAATGTCCGAACTAGTTGTGAACCTTGGACATGGTGGAGACAGGTTCTTAGTTGGTAGGTTGTAGGGTACAGGGCCCAATAAGGTTACAACCCCCAAAAGAAGGACAGAGTCCCCCCCCCCCCCCCCCTCAAAACAAAAAAAGGCTATAACTTTCACAACATTTTTGGCTCTGTTATTAGCGCATCATTTGAAATATGATGGCTCATTGGCTCTTGCTCACAAAAAATTTGTCCTTCTTCTAGCTCACCACAATGATTCAATTTCTTTGTACATGTATATGTTAGAAATCACCAATTGAACCAAGAACAATTTTACAATTTTCCATCTCCATGATCATGATTTTACATACAAAAGATGATTTGGATAACTAGAATTGATTCCCACTATTGTTGAAGTTAGGTGCAATTGTATTAGCAAAAGTCTCCACTTTATGCATGTCTTTGATTTTGTTTGTGTGTATATGTATATTTGTGTGTGTGTGTGTGTGTGTGTGTGTGTGTGTGTGTGTGTGTGTGTGTGTGTGTGTGTGTGTGTGTGTGTGTGTGTGTGTGTGTGTGTGTGTGTGTGTGTGTGTGTGTGTGTGTGTGTGTGTGTGTGTGTGTGTGTGTGTGTGTGTGTGTGTGTGTGTGTGTGTGTGTGTGTGTGTGTGTGTGTGTGTGTGTGTGTGTGTGTGTGTGTGTGTGTGTGTGTGTGTGTGTGTGTGTGTGTGTGTGTGTGTGTGTGTGTGTGTGTGTGTGTGTGTGTGTGTGTGTGTGTGTGTGTGTGTGTGTGTGTGTGCGCACGCATGTGCCTGTGCCTATGCGTGTGCATGTGTTTGCATGGGTGTGTGTGCATGTAGCTTAGTTGATAGCATGAACATATGGTGATGAGAAGGTCTCCTATTCAATCCCCATATTTGTATGCTAATTTTGTCTTGGTAGTTTTTGCAAATCTACCAACCACATGCCATTCTCCAACAATTCTAATTTGTGAGTTGTAACTTCCATTTTATGCTTGTCTCCTCAAAGTAGGAGAGGGACTAGATCCTCTCATTGTCAATGGGGTCAAGGGTAACAATAGTCTATGTCTATACTCTCCCCTAGGTATCAAGCTTCTCACCTGAAGAAACACTTTTACATGAGTGCCCAATTTGGGTCACCTTCTCAAGTCTCCTAGACTGGATGGATTCTAAGATTGCATATTTGGCTGAGGCCCTTGGCAAGGTCTTATACATCCCATCTTCCTCTAATGGCATCATCCACCCCCAAAAAAGGGCATGCATACTTTGGGATGGAAGGATCGAATTTCATGAGTTCCTTGAAGTATTTGATCCCAATAGTATTGAAATCACAATCGAAGGTAGGATTGCATACTTCCCTAACTCATGTTACATTTGTCATGAAACAAGTCATTATGTTAAGGCATGCTCGGTCAAAGTTATATGGTGAAAATTCTTAAAGCTAGTAGTCTTAGTTTGCTCTTTGAGGTGCCACACGAGCAACTCTATGAGTGCCAAAATGGTATGTGCTAGCGTAGACCATTTTTATGCTTGTGGAGGTGCCTTTCCAAGTGTGTGACAAATATGGGAAATTAGAATATATCTTGCATGTGTTATCTTACTTTGAAACCTACTCGACTTCAACTTACATGAGGTGGGCTAGGGCCTCAACAACTTTGACCCAACCACCTCCTTCAACCTCCTCGACCGCCCGAACACAACACCTCCATCATTTTTGTAAAAGTGCCCTAGGGTTAAGGACTTACTAAGCTGGGGAGTTTTTGTTTATAAGAAGGGATGCATAACTCATTCCTCTCATTTGCAAGCAAGAGATCAACAAGCTAGAGCAAAGAAGCATTATAGAAGAAGCAAGACCAACCCACACAAATCTAGTTCAATAACCTTGTAACAACAATTTAAAATAAGTGATTGTGCCTAGTGTTAAAAGATTCCAAAAATCTTCATTTTATTGAAATGATAAATTATCAAAAAATTCCAAGCAAGCAATTGCTATAAGAGGTATAGATGGATTTTATAGGCCTACTATTTAGGTAATGACTGAGAATATCAAGAACACCGAGGAGAGTTTGCCTCCTATCCAAACTCAGGCTATGGAAATGGCCATGATGGGCACCCATCGAAATCAATCTCCAACTCTTCCACAACAATCTTGACACCCAAAATGCCATAACAAGTCATCGATGAAAAGCCTAAATCAAGGGACCCAACTTGTAACTAGAAGACAACACCAAATAAGAAATCCAAGGAGAATACCTCCACTGCTAAGTCTTTTAGATGTCCCTTGAAAAACTTGTATTCCTCCCTCTAGTGGACTATAATATCTACACTTCATTGGATGATGAAGAGGATGAAATCACCTTTTATGACTAAACTCTCCAAGAAGCTATCCTTCATCGAGTTTTCATCACTAAGAATATAAGGGGTCTATGTTTAGAGAATAAGAAAGTTGCATGCATGGCTATGTTAAAGAAAAGGAAGCCTAATTTGATGGTTGTCCAAGAGGTTAAGTTGGGCGAGGAAGACTCTATACAAGCTCTGCCTATGTATGCTACCTTCATTGTGCCATGTTCAAGAGGCCAAGGGGAAATACTAATTTTTGTCAAAGAGGAACTAAGGCCTCGTACCAAATGAAAAGATGAGGAAGGCTCTACCTTGGCATTAGACCTAACAATTGGAATTGATTAGCTTATGGTTTTCTCTATATACACTCAAAACTCATCAATTGCAAGGGTGGCCAAATGGAATAAACAAAGGATGAAGATTCCCCCAAGAGTCCCCTTCCTCCTTGGGGATTGGACCGTGATTGAGATAGATGTGTTGATAGGTCACATTGTGTAGCAGAGGGTATAGCCATTGTCAACTTGGAAGAGAAGCAAAGATGGGACCTTCTCTCTCAATCCCATGAACTAGTGGGTCTTATTGCCGAGGGCCTGAAGGGAGTGAGCCCTGAAGTGGAAGCATGGAGCGGAAGCAAGAGCTATGGTGGAGAGAGAGAGAGAGAGAGAGAGAGAGAGAGAGAGAGAGAGAGAGAGAGAGAGAGAGAAGATATGGGAACTCAAACGATCACAATACGTGATAGGCCTTCCCTTTATTTAAATGCCACTTAAAGAATAAAGAATGAAGTGACACATATGGGCATTTTCCACCTACAATGTACATGTGTCTGGGCAACTAATACATGATGTGGGTACAATCAGTATAACTAATACACATATGGCTAGGCACATGCTCCTTTACCCCCAACAACCTCCCACTTAAAGGAGAACATGACCCTAGTGAGGAGAGAAAAGAAAAAAGTAACAAAGTACAAATGCACATAAGTACAATAGGATGAGAAAAAGACATCATCTCATCCAATGCCCATCAACTTCCCAAGGAAGGTAAAACACTTTGCTAAGAGACTTTTAGTGAGCAGGTCCACAGGATTTTAGTCAATTGATCTTGACAAGCTCAATGGACTTGTCCTTAATGACCTCTCTAATTAAGTGGTAATACACCTCGATGTGCTTTGTCTTCACATGAAAAACCATATTCTTGGCCAACTAAATAGCACTCATACAATCCAAATGCAGTGTAGGGATCTCATAAAAAATATCAAGGAACCAAAGAGCCTCCTTGCAAGCCTTGGTGGCTACAACATACTCTACCTTTGTAGTAGATAGGGCTATGCATTTTTGCACCCTAGACATCTAAGAAACGGTACCTCTAACAAAGGTGAAGACATAGTCAGAGATGGACTTCCTATTGTCTGCATGTGCTACATACTTAGAGTTAGTGTCCCCATGACTCCTGTATCCTGGCCACCATAATAGATGCACATAGCAACTATGCCCTTCAGGTACCTCATGATACCCTTGGCGACATCCCAATGTCATCTACCAGGTGTAGCCATATAGTGTACCACAACTCCCACTATGAATGATATGTCAGGATAAGTGGCTATCATGGTATATATCAAACTTCCCACTACGGATGCATAAGATCTCGGCCATCTTGATCTTCTACTCATCAGCTGACAACCGACTTGACTAACCTTCACATGAGAAGGTAAAGCACAACCAATAGGCTTAACATCCTATAGATGAAACTACTCAAGGACTTTTTGGATATATTCCTTCTGTGACAAGTAAAGGAGCCTCTTAGAGTAATCACACATAATGCACATTCTAAGAATATGTGAGGCATGTCTCATGTCCTTCATCTCAAAACTCTTCTTGAGCTAACATTTCAAAGCATCCAACTCATCATAAGCATTACAATCAATATATTATCCATGTAGAGTATCAAAATGGCTGCCATCAGGAGCCTTCTTCATCTATAAGCACAGATCAGATCCATATCACTATAGGAATATCCCTATGAATGCATAAAAGTATCAAACTTGTGGTACCATTTCCTAGGTGTCAACTTAAGACCATAAAGGCTCTTTCTCAATCTGCACATTAGGTGGTCCCTGCCAGGTTCTACAAAGCCCTTAGGCTACTCCATGTAAATCTCATCATGCAAGTCCCCATGAAGAAAAGTCATCTTGACATCCATCTAATAAAGATCGAAGTTAAGCTAAGCAACCAAAGCTAGAACCAATCATAGGATAGTCATCTTCACAATAGGAGAAAAAGCTTCATCAAACTTTACACCATGCTCTTGGTTGAAACCCTTAGTAACCAATCCAACCTTGTATGCTGAATTGGGGCATCTAGGGATACTTTTCAACTTCTACACCCACTTGCATGGCAAAGCACGCTTTCCACTAGGCAAAGAAACCAAATCCCACATATGATTTTTCTGTAGTGATTCATACTCTAATTGCATGGCCCTCTCCCAAGAGTGACTATCACCTGTGCATGGTCTCATCATAGATAAGAGAGTCGCCAATATTTGTCACCATAACATAATCCATAGAGGACTCAAACTAGGCAGGCTATCATCTACCTCTAGTAGATTACTTCAAAGCAGACTATGAGGCCTATACATCGTGTGGAGCATCAAGGACCTAGGCCATTAGAGCATCAATTATTGTTTTGCAAGTTGTCTAGCTGGATATATAGTAGCAGGAGACTCCTCCTAAAATATCACCCTACATACCTCAACGACATGCTCAAGTTGCTTATACATTTTCTCCTCATGGTTGCGGATAATCTTTCCAGCATGCAAATCCCATAGGCAATAGCCTATCTCACATACATCTCCATAACCAAGAAAGATGCATCTCCTAGACTTAAGACCCAACTTATTGCACTTGTCCTTAGGAACATGATAGAAAGCCTCAAAATCAAAGGCATGCAAATGAGCATATGAGGAAGGTTTTCTAGAACATACCTCCTCTACAACATTATAGTTAAGAGTAGTACATAGGGGCTGATTTATAAAGTGTATGGAAGTAGTAACTACCTCAGCCCAAAAATGTTGTGGTGGTAAGTCTACTTGCTTAAGCATATTGCAAACTCGCTCCTAAATTTTTCTATTTATGCACTTAGCCATACCATTTGAATTCAATCCCCTATGAAGACAAATGGCTAAGAATGGAATGAAACTCATTTAAGTGGGTTGACAGAGAAGTACCCTCCTTCATGCGAAGGTCCATGAGTTACTTCAACCAATGCATCTAAGAAGCGGAGGTCTACTTGTCATAGATATTGTGGATCTTATCCCATAAGTCCCATGCGGACTGCCCGTCAGAGACAACATTATAGGAAACTTGCATAGAGAGGGACAAAATAATGGTGGACTTATGTAGCTCATCCAGTTCAATCCAATCATCAACATCCATATGTTTGGGCTTGACACCCTCATGTTACAAAGTCTTAACCTACATTTTTTGCACTAAAACTTACTAGATTTTGGCCTTTCAATAGCCGTAGTTGGTGCCATCCAACTTATCAATATTAAATATAGCATTATCATTAGAACCGCTAGCCATAATGAGACCAAGCAAATGCATAGAAGGGGAAAATAGACTGTTGTAATAACCTGGAAATCAACCCCAAAACTACTACCAACCTACATTTTTTGCACTAAAACTTACTAGATTTTGGCCTTCCAATAGCCATAATTGGTGCCATCCAACTTGTCAATATTAAACATAGCACTATCATTAGAACCACTAGCCATAATGAGACCAAGAAAATGCATAGAAGGGCAAAATAGGCTATTATAATAACCTGCAAATCAACCCCAAAGCCACTATCAGATCAAGCTGAAAACAAGGGGTATTGACCCCAAGTAATGAGCAGTTCACAAACTCAATGCAAAAGACTATCAAATGGAGGTGACTGTCACATAAATAGTGCATTAAACTACAATTATAACATGCTAAAAATGAAGTACAGTAGTAAGAAATTAATGCCAAAGAGGAGCAATCACTGATACAAGACAAACTACAATTGTCAAGGAATAGCTTCAACAAGCAGTCTGAGTATGCAACCGGCATAGAGAATTGTCAAAGGATCAATGTGTCAGATCGAGATATATCCCATAGGAATAACCATCATGCATAGAGTGGCTCTCACAAGTAACAAAAGAGACCAACCAAGGGCACAACGGACTGAGCAATGTAACAAAGCTCAATACATAGCCAACCAAGATATCGACTATGTACATAAAGCATGATGAGAGCATGTACATGTCACTAAGTCCCACGATCTCACTATAAGACCCTCAAGCTCGACTGCATAACCGAATGCTCATTACAACATGCAAGTGCAAAGTAGTGGCTCCCCCTAGAACAAAAGTCAAATGCTAGATGAGCAAATAAAGCTCAAAACAATATGTGGAAGGCATCCATACATCTAAGATCCAAGTAGCATATATTCGGGAGCATCCAACCCAATTAACTTGCAAAGCTCTTAATGTAGCATCAAATAACCATATATAACAGTGAATGACATCCAATGTTAAGAGTCAAAACTCCAATCTCAACTCAAGAACATGTAAAGAGCATAAGAAAACATGTAATATTGATAGTATACCTCAGTATAGCATCCAAAGTACTCGAGGAGCATCCAACGGCAGTAGGCATACAAGATCCTTGATAAAATAGTATTCATGCCTACTTATTACATCAATAAAAAACCTCTATAAAACTAAGCAAATGAGTGCTCAAATCAGTCCAATGGCATCTCACATCAATGCCAGATCATCCCCCAAGTATCTAGCATTAATACATAGGCATAAAGGCTTCCCAAGAAGCATATACAAGCTCCAATGTCTAAGAAAACTCTCTTCAGACCTATATAACAGCAAGTCCACTGTATATGACAATAAGGAATGGAGGTTGGGAGCTTCAAAAATCAAGTGATCAATGTCGGGGAGTGTCGAAGATGATTGCCCAAGTGCCCAATGACCATATGGGAGTTGGGGAGTGATGGGACTAACCGAGCCAACAAACTAGTGCAAATCACATTGATTTGCTAGTCTTGTTGATTGCATTACTGGCCACAATGGGGCCCTAAAACAATATTGGATATGTTTGGAAGAAGGCTTGGAAAAATCCTTAGCAAGCCTTTGATTACCAAGAAGGAGAAATGTACCAACTCATACCTCTCTAACTAAGCTGAGCCATGTTTTCCATTAAAAGTGTGAATTGAAGGTATTCTCCACAAGCTGCAGGTCAGCCCTTAAGCTCTCAAGGAAGATGGCTCTGGTACTAGTTGAAAGGAGTGAGCCTTGAAGTGGAAGCATAGAGTGGAAGCAAGAGCTATGGTGGATGAAGCGAGAGAGAGAGAGAGAGAGAGAGAAAGAGAGAGAGAGAGAGAGAGAGAGCGAGAGAGAGAGAGAGAGAGAGAGAGAGAGAGAGAGAGAGAGGATATGGAACTCCAATAGTAACAATGTCTAATTGGCCTTCCCTTTATTCAAATGTCATTGAAAGAATAAACAATGAAGTGATAATAATGGCCACCCACCACTTGTAGTGTGCAAGTGTACGGGTAACTAATACACAGTGTGGGTATTATCAATGTAACTAAGACATGTGTGGCTAGGCACAGGTGCCTTTACTCCCAATAAGGCCAAGTTGATTGTAGATTTACCTAGCGTAATAGACAATTTGGGGATACTTGGAGGGCCACTATATTAGATTGAGTATATGTAAACCAGGGAGGCTAGGCTATTGGTCCTTATCCCAAGATCATGACTAGATTAATTCATATCACTCCCTAGTGGAATCTATCATATTGTTGATTCACTTGCAACCTCATAGCCATAGCCCTCTATCATTTCATCTAAATACCTCCTTCTTGGAGAATAAAGCTTTTGTTAGAATGGTCTTTGAAGCACAGGCAAATGCTAAATACCCTAGATTTGACTCCATCCTTACAGCTTCAAGAATGCATTGAAGCGACAGTTCATTTCTCCAAAAGACATAGAGTTAAGCAAGCAAGGAGAAAAAGAAGAGACTCCACTAATGCTATTCATTGTCAAATGAATATCTGAAACACTCTTGGTGATGCTCGTATTGCAAATGCCTTATTTCCTTTTTACAAGAGATCAAGGTTTCATCAAAGAGTAGGAGAAGATTAGAGTTGATGCCTTCAAAGTGCATTTGAGAGCTAAATAATATATTAAGGGGGAATCCCTCTTTGTCCAGTCTTTAAAGGCAAAGCAAATGAGAAGCACAATATTTGCAATCCAAGATGAGGTCACAATCATGCTAATAGACGACTTCTCTATAGTAGGGTGTTTCATTAAGCACCTTTCCTCCACAACTAGAATGTAGCTTACATCCCCTTAGAAAGCATTAAGGAAAATATGAATACTTTTCTTGCCCCATGCAACATGTGATTCCTCTTGGGATGGCCATCCTCATATCTTGGCCATTAACCATAGGGAAACTAGATTTTGTGCTTCACAAGATGAAGAATGGGAAGACCCGGGGAGAGATGGCTTGCCAATGTAATCCTTTAAGTCAATTTGGAGGACATGCTATAGAGACATATGTGATTTTGCCAATGAGTTTAGGGAAATGGGGACAATGTCTAAAAGTTTCAATGAAGGTCTCATTAAGTTGGTTCCCAAAGGCCCTCAAAGAGACCAATTGGGGCAATGGAGATGCATTGCCACATTGAATGTGCCACCAAAGCCCTCGTTTACAATTCAAGCACTTGATTCCAAACGTAGTTCACCCCCTCCAATATAGATTTTTCCATGGCAGAAAGATATATGATGATATTCTCAACCTAATGTTGGCCATTGATTTGACATTAGAGCATGATGGCAAATTTCTTCTTATCAATGTGTACTTTGAGAAAGCTTACAATAGAGTAAGCTAGGAACTCATTCTCAAAGTCCTCGAAGTCCTAGGTTTTTGCATTATGTTTTGTTGAATGGTTGCAGCTCGCTTCTCCAATGCTAATATTGTACTGAATGTAGATGGCTTTTTTCGAGTGAGTTTAATCTGTCTAGGTTTGTGCAACAGGGATGTGCACTTGCTCCTTTGTTATTTGTTATGGCTATTGACCCTTTGCTCTATATGATTGACTTTAAGGTCCAAACAGGTGCTATGAGGGGTCTCTCACAGCCCAATGGCTTGCATACTTCTTGTAGCTCTTCCCCAATGATAATTCAAGCACCATAGCTATGGATAAGAAGGATCTCAATGGGCTACTTCAAGTCAATGAAGAGTCTATAGAGATTTTAGGTTCAACAAAGACAAAACAGAGCTCATTCCTCTAGATATTGAGCTCAAAATGGAACGGTAGACCACTATCACTTTAAGCTTATCCCATCAGGCATCCCTTTTTCCTACCTTGGATGCCCACTTGGCATTGGAATCATCTCAGTCCAAAGGTTAACTTGGTAACAACTACCTTTCTTTGTGGAGATTTTAGCTCTTTAGCCAATTCTCTTTCATTTAGCTCCTCATCTGATTGCATTGGCAATTGCTCTTGGTCGGGCATTTGCTATAGGCTCTTGTCCCTACCCATTGTTGAAACATGCCTCCATTGCTTCTTATCAGTGCAGGTGTTGTGTCTAGAGTTGTTTTTCTCTTACTGAGGAGGTTTGGGTGACTCTAGTGTAGAACCAAGAGACAATTTAGGGTTCTTGTCATGTAGGCTTGGATGGAACCAACTGAAGAAGTCAGGGTTGTATTGATGGGAAGCATAGAGATCCAGGATTGCAGGGTCTTGAGTGTAGAAGACATATGCATTAACATCGAGAACCATGCTCCCTACTCCTAGCCTGCTAGCCACATGTAGATCTTCTTCTAGAAGCAGTTTATTGCACAAGGGATGTTTTTGGATAGTGGCAGAAAGTTGGACCTCATGGACCACTGCCAACACTTGTAAGGCGGTTGGAGCAATGTACGTGGGATCATGTATTGATGTCCAAAGGGCATTCCTTTACTCAACGAGTGTCATTAGTCAATGGCCAATTTTGGCTGCCAAACTTTGATTGGAGTACCATTTCTGCACAAAGTTGCCTTGTCCTTCCCCCTTTTGCTTGATTACTTCAAGCTTTTCCTTATTTATCTCACATTGGGCAGTATAGAGTGAGGGTATCAAGTGCAATCTCTAGCTGTGGCCTTTGGGATGTCCTTTATGACTTCCTCAACAATAGCTTCATAGCGGGAGCAAACATGTTGTTGCTCATCCCAAGTCAAGGGTTCAGCTATGAGCTTCGTGTGCTCTAGTGTTGGTCTTTCCATGTCCACATGGGCGTACGCACGTGTGATGGCTGTCAGTTTATAATCAAGCTTCATCAGGCACTTCATCTCTAGTTCATTGGTCAGATGCGCCATCTCCTTGGCCAAATCTTCAAGAGATTTCTCCTCAAGCCTAGGCTTTAGGTGCTTCAGCAATGCTAGAGGTGTTGAGGATGTTGGTTGTGACACCTCTTCCACTGGTGAGTTGCTAAGGAAATGTTTCACAAGAGGCATCATCACAGCCAAAGATTGTGACTGCTGTGATTCCTGACTGGAAGTAGTAGCAGCTAGTTCAGTGGACTGGCCACTATCGATAGATTGTGGTGTCAAGTCCTTAAGCAGATCAGAAGTGGCCGTGTCTTTTGTTGTCCTTTGTGCATTCACTTGTGCAAATCGAGCTAGTCACAATGGATTGCATAGGCATATCCTTAGGCTGAGAGCTAAGGGTGGTATCATGTCCCACCTTTTGGACACTTGGAAGCTTAGGTGGAAATAGAGATTGGGATTGAGCAGTTGCACTTGATGGTTGATGTTATGCTTCCTGTGTCCGTTTAGGGAAAGAGGGTGTAGGAGACTTGGGACTCCTAGGTGGACTTGGCATTGGCTGAAAAATTTACTCATTGCTATTAGACAACTCTACCATTTGCCTTATTGAGCAATTAGCCTTATTATGAGCATCATTGCACATGTGGTGCTCATTATCCTCTTGGGAAGTCAAAGGCTCCTTGGGCACTAGTGCCTTTTGTGCACACTCAATGGTTACATCTAATATCCGCTTGTTAAGAATGCTAGGATGCGGATCTACCTTTCGAGCAGCCATGTTTGGTTTCTTGATTTCAATCGTGGGGGGCTCAGTCACTCCAATGTTGTTGGCTTGAGGCTTGGATTTTCATTTAGATTTCCTCCTACGCTTCTTTGCTTTTAATACAATCTGGCCTTCAGCTTAATAGAGGTGGTTTAGCAGGGGGCTTTGGCACCCAAATCCATCGGTTACCTGCATAATACCCTTGAGCACGTAGCAACGCTTTGGATATCCATCGCGGCATTGTGCTGGCTCTCCATCGATTCCTTCATCTATAAGGCTTAGGCTTCTTTTGTGGTCTTCTATGATATTTGTAAGTCCAAAGCCTGTCCTTGGCATTATCTCTTGACCTTCTTGTTTTAAGCATGGCCTCGCTCACGAGTTCTCTCTATTCAACATGCACTTGTATCAACTCTTTCAATAAGTCCTTGCTCTCATTACTAGGCTTGCCTAGTATGTCAAAATATTCCTTGCCTTTCCCTCGATTTTTGATTAGGTCACCCTTACTAAAGGTTGTGATTATCCTCACACCTAGTAGTGTCAAGTGTATCCTCTATGCTATGTAATCAGTCTCACACTTTGTTGCCCTTTTGAAGGGTCATCTTAGGAGGGTTTCCTTTCCACAATTAGCACTATTTGGAGGAACATGGAATAGGATAGGCAATCTTTTAGTTTCAATAGTTACAAGGATTTTGCATTTCTCTATAAGTGCTTTGGGTGTCCACCGTAAAGATTAAGAGTTGCATCAGTTGGTGTGAGCTCTGGTTTTCCTAGTAGAGTCCATGCTTCATAGGTCAAGATATTAAAATTAGCTCCTTCATAGATAAGAGCATCGACACAATGCTCTCCTTTTACGGTGAGTTTGACCCTAAGATAAGCAGGCAGTACTATGTCTTCATCCTCTAGGTCTTGGCTTATAAGTTTAAGCCTTCTTATACATGCCTTTGAGTCCCCAACTGAACAACCAGATGTGGATTCTCCACTGATGTCTTGGGTGGTCTGTGTAGTGCTGCTCAAGGTGTGTCTATCATCAGGACTGTCATGTCTAGTCATCCTCATAGTTGTAGCTTGATTTTGTTGCATTCCGCTTTGACTAGATGCCATCCGAATGCAACCTATACATGTTTTTGTGGTGTGGCCTTTTTACCCTTGTCCGGTAGATTGGCCCATTGAGGTTCTAGGGTCTCTGTTTGTCTTTATTCGAGTATGGGCTTTTGGTTGCTTTTTTGTAAGTGAGAATATATGCTTATGTAGAGCCATCAATACACTAGGATCTAATTTGGAGGAACTTTCACGGCACGTGTTTCCTCTCCAACCTACTTGAGGCAGGTGCAGAGGGGCAGAGTCCCTGGCCCACAAGGCCATTATACTGAAATACTCTACACGATTTAAAGGGCCATCCATAGCCAAGTTTTGAACTACTTGCTTTGGATTTCAATCTAGTAATAGATCTATGGTGTTCTTTTGGCTCTGTATGGTCTTTGGGTCAGTTTCGGGGTCTAGAGGTTAAAATTTGAAAAAATGCAAACTTGGACCAACAAGTCTAAATTATAGGGGCCAAATGTTCTATTCGACCCCATCTGAGTAGCCGAGGGCCGAATGTAACTGGTCCGAACGTCAAATTCGGACTGTTCGAATGTGGTTGTCCAAGGGCCGAATGGCCAAACGGTAGTGGGCCGAATCAACTGGGCCAAGGGCCAAGTGATTTGTTTGAATGGAGAGTTTGGGTTGAATGTCCGAGGACCGAATCAGGTGGGTCGAATGTAAAGTTGGTTTAAGTGGTGATTTCGGCCGGGCCGAATGTCAGCTTGTCCG
The DNA here is from genome assembly GCF_053477565.2 of Lygodium microphyllum. Taxonomy (NCBI): domain Eukaryota; kingdom Viridiplantae; phylum Streptophyta; class Polypodiopsida; order Schizaeales; family Lygodiaceae; genus Lygodium; species Lygodium microphyllum. The sequence continues at coordinate 172,122,279 of NC_141136.1, forward strand.
AGTGGGGTGGGCCGAGTCGACAAGGCGGCCGAGAGCCAAATCAAGTGGGCTGAATATTAAGTTCATCCAAATGGTCGATTCGGATGAGCCGAGTGGTAGGTGTCCGAGTGGTAGTATGCCAAATGGCAAAATACAGGAGGGTCGAGGGCCGATTCTAGGACTCGGCCCAGAATCGTCGTCACTCGGATGGACCGAACGCGGTGCGATTTTGGCCAACGCAATGATAAATCACTCGAATCACACAATTCAAGTCACGGCGTATTGCACACACCTCCAGATCAAAGCTATAGATAGAGGAGAAGAATTGTATATACCTGGAATAGCAAATAAACTCCAAAATGCAAATTGGCAAACAAATCAAACCCTCATGCCTTGTTATGATAGTAGAAACCCTATTGCTTATTCTCCTTTGTTTTTGTGTGTTGTTTCCTATCCTAATGCATCCAAATCACACACAAAATACCTACACTACTCCAACATGCTTTTCCAAATCCAAAAAACCAAAAACCCACTTGTTAAGGAGATCGAATACCTCTTCAAACTCCATCGCTTCCTACCTATCTACCTCAAGCATCGGTTCGGGAAAAACCCTACTTCAATGCTCGATTCAAAGCGCACAAGCACTCAAGGCTTGAATCCGTTGGTCCTAGCAATGGAACCAAAATGTAGAGGAGATCAACCACCAAGACCCATGGACTACTTATTGTGTCAAGTGTTCCAAGCCGAGTACTAATGCCTACCTCTCACATAGTCAACACGCTATCTATCTCTACGAGTGTAGTGAGCTTAGCTCCATGTTCGATTGAGTTGCCTCCTCTCAGGAGCCCTCCTGTAGCTCTATGATCCAAGTGCGAGCTTCAAGCAAGCTCCATCCTCAAGCTCCCCACTCCAAGCCCCATTGCCACGAGCAAGAGAAGAGAAGAGAAGAGAAGAGAAGAGGAGAGGAGAAGATGGAGGGCTTCTCCACCACAGTCCCTCACCCTCGCACACTCACTCCCTCACACTTTCACACTCCCTCTCTCAAGCACAAGCTTAAGCAAGCAAGCAAGAAGAAGAAGAAGAAGAAGAAGAAGAAGAAGAAGAAGAAGAAGAAGAGAGCTAATTTTGGCCACACACAAGAATGAGCTTCTAATTCACTTTTCAACTTTATATACAAAACCCTAAATCCCTTTTGGGCAGTCATCCCCTTATCCCCTTTTTTACATGGCTGGCCGTGGCCCTTTTTCCCATTGTCTTCCTAGCTTCCTTCCTACCGTCCATCTACCTTACAATTTGCACGGGTGAGAGCCCGACGCTTCTTAAAATAAATCATGGTAACTTGCACTTTTTCTTATGTGCCTTTCTCCTTGATTTAGGACTTTTATGCACTTCTTGTGTTTCCATATTCTTCTTGGCGCGCCTTCGTCTTTTGTTTGACTTTTGCATTGGCCTTTGTCTTTTGCTTTGGATTTTCCAGATTTTTCACCTTGTTCGTCTCAGGGTTATCACCCACCACCATTACAGGATACAGATCACCTTTTACCTTCCAATATAGCTTGGATAGCCACATTTGGAGCTCACCCACTTAGAGTGAAACTAGGTCATTAGGATGGACATTATCATATTAGAAAAAAAGAGGCTTAGATAAGCCCCTAAGAGCACATTGCCACAAATATGGCTCATTACCAAAACTATCTCCTACATATCTCACCTCATAAATTTGTAAGTAGACTGGTATACGTGAATATTTACCTCTGACATGGGATCACATTACTTGTGCTACTAGGACCTCACCCTCAATCATTTCATTTATTAGATCAAATCCCTTATCATTTGCCATAGGAGATGCATGCCTCCTTCACTAATGTCTTTGACTTGGATCATGATGGAGATCTTAGGTTGGAGAAAATTGAAATAGATCCACTAATTAATACAATTTCTTACAAAAAAAACCTTATACATAGCTTTTTTTTTTGTTTCAATTTTTCTTATAGGATGTTATACTTGTAATCCATATGATTGTGAGTTTACCAATCCATTGATTTCTCTTCTTTATTTTATTTTATGTTTTCTTCTTTCATTGATAAGATATCACTACCAAATATATTGACAATTTTGGTCTCATGAACCATTTTTACCTCTTCAAAAATATTAATTTTTGGGCTAAATGCACAATAGTCGAGATATTGGATAGACTTCCATTCTTTTAGAAGCTGCAACTTGCTTTGATGATAATCTTTCACCTTGTCTCTTGACACTCTGCTCTAACTAGCTGTGCATTCTTCCCTCTAAATCGAGAAAGTAAGAACACAAGACTAGCTTCAAGGTGTGGTAAACTCACCTATCTTATCTTCCTATATTGTAGTCTGAAAGCTTGAAGGCTTGAAGATGGTTCCATGATCCAAGAAGCACAATCTAATGTCATTGCTTCTTCACATCCACTATTGATCATAACAACAGGTCAAGAAGCTAAGTAGAGAAAAAGAGAAAAGCAAGAAGTTGGCAAAGAGCTTCACCTTCATCTCACTCACTCACCCTTAGTCGCTCTCAACAATGGAGGCAAGATGATAGAATAGAAGAAGAAAATAGAAAGCTTCAATAGTTGCAATAATAGAGATTCCATAGTATGGATACATCAAAAGGGTAAATACAATTGAGACCTTCTATCCTTATATAGACCAAGATTAGGGTTAGGGTTAGGTCACTTCTTTAGGGTGATACCTTGTTTGCATTTTGGGGTTCGTGTCCCTTTTGGGTTTAGGGTTTCCACAATTGTGAATTAGGATTTGCACCCTCTTTTGAGAGTCCTACCAACTTTGTGAACTCTAGGTTGATCAATTCTTGAAGCATGTTATGTTTTAACCTAAATAGACCTAGACTATGCTATTCTAGTCACAAATCCATGTGGGAAACCCACACAACAATTGTGGATGTGATAAATACAACTACGAGTGATGATACAATGTGCACAGGAGTGAGCCCATTGGTTCTCATAAAACAATACATTCATGATAATAATGTGATGTCCATGAAGTATAGAATGATACAAGTGGCTAAAAATAATACATGAATCTCCAAATATAAATTCACCATCAAATAAATCCAGCAATTGTGCTTTTTAAAACTTTACTTTGACCTTTTTTGACTTTAACCATCATAAAATACTATTAACATTAATATATCACACACACACACATACCCCTTTTTCACCTCCTTTTAGCCTAACTACTCTCTCTCTCTCTCTCTCTCTCTCTCTCTCTCTCTCTCTCTCTCTCTCTCTCTCTCTCTCTCTCTCTCTCTCTCTCTCTCTCTCTCTCCCGCCAACCTCTATCTCACTCCCTTTCTCTTTACCTAATCTCTTACCCTCTTTTTGTTTTTGTTTTTACACACACACACACACACACATCTCTCTCTCTCTCTCTCTCTCTCTCTCTCTCTCTCTCTCTCTCTCTCTCTCTCTCTCTCTCTCTCTCTCTCTCTCTCGCTCTCTCTCTCTCTCTCTCTCTATCCACCTCAATTTGTGTCTCTCCCTTTCTCACTCTCCATGATTAAGAATCAACCATTTGTGTTGCATGGTATGAGCTCAAATGCTAAATCCTATTTTGAGGCTATTAGAATCAAGTCACAAAGAAATAAACAAAAATTGGAGAGACTAAAAGAGCCTAATATAGAAGAGAAAGAGATGGATTGAAAAGTGTCCATGGAAGAGAGAGAGAGAGAGAGAGAGAGAGAGAGAGAGAGAGAGAGAGTGTGTGTGTGTGTGTACAAGTGAGATTTGTGAAATTATATTTATTTATAGAATTTAGGAAAATTAGATGCTTTTTGTTATTGAATTTTTTTTTATTTGTCGCATAATTTGTAACTTATCATGTGAACATGCACATGTGGTATTGGTCGCATTATGCCTAGTAGATAGATCAAAGGATACTAATGTGGTTTGTGTTGTGGTAAGTAGATAATTAGATGAAGTTTAGAATTATTATTTTGGAGTGTGCATTTTAATGCATGGAATTTATGCCCTTCGTAATGTGGAAAAATATTATCAAAACATTGTATATTTGTTTGCACATATTAGCACAAGGACTTTATGTGTGCACATGTGCAATAGATTTATTAGAAAAAAGTATTATTTTAATTATACAACTATTAGAATTGAGTGTGTAGATTCACTACGAGATGTAGTGTTTTGTGTGAAATCCATGGAATTCCTTAGTGTAGATTCGCTACTAGAGATAGCACTACTAATAAATTTACAATGTAGATTCATTGCAAGAGGCGCTATTAGTATATGCTGCAGATTTGTCGCATGAGGTAGCACTTGCATGTGGTTGGCCACTCTTGCATATTTTTCTTTGAGTTATTAATTGTTGGAAACAATTGCTTTTTAATACCTAAAAAATGTTGTGAAATTATATTTATTGATAAAATTTATAAAAATTAGATGACTTTTATTATTGTGAATTTGTATATTTACTACATAATCAATGATTTAGTGCAAACACATGTGTACGACACTAGTCACATTATGCCTGGTAGATAGATAGAAGGATACTAATGTATTTTGTGTTGTGATGAGTAGATATTTAAATAGAATTGAGTGAAATTATTATTTTGGAGTGTGCATTTTAATGCATGGAATTTATAAGCTTCACGATGTGGAAAATTTTTTGTATTTATTAGAAGAGACAAAATATTATTTTTGGTTGTAAAGCTATTAGAATAGAGTATGTTTGATTTATTTGCACAAAAGCAAGTTGTATAAGGAGAGGAAAAGCAAGAACTCAAAAAAGATGCTTTCAATGTATTTTGAGCATAAAAATTGAATTCAAAATTGTGAATATAAACATGGGGGAGGTGCTCACCCATGCATAGGGGAAGATTGTACCCAATCTTGTGTCTTGCAAAATTTGGAGCTTTCTTCTCTTACACAAATTGTTCTCTTCTTATTTTTCTCTCAATTATTGGCTATTGTATGAAGGCTACCAACGCACGCGCACACACACGCACACACACACACAAAGAGCATATTTGTGTGCGTGCATGCGCTCGTGTGTGAGTTAGTGATGGTGGAGGAGGTAGGTGTTTACTGCAAAGTGAAGGAAGCAGAAAACGAGGCATCAAGAGGAAAATTGCAAGGCGAAAAAAAGGAAAGGGCGCCCTACAAGAGAGTGCATCCACACTAGGAGTACAAGATGCAACCATGGAAGCCGCAAGAAGCCAAAAGCAAGAAGGCGCACCTTTAAATATAAAGGTATAGCCAAAACCTCTGTAAAAGCAGGTTCCCTCTTGTGCAATTTGTAATGATGAACAGGCAATAGGACTAAGCTAGAAAGAAAGAAGGACAATGGGAAAAAGGGCCTAGGCCATGGCCAACCATGTAAGAAAAGGGGATAAGGGGATGACCGCCCAAAAGGGATTAGGGTTTTGTATATAAAGTTCAAAAAGTGAATGAGAGCTCATTCTTTGGTATGTAGCAAAGTGGACTCTTCTTCTTTTCTCTTGCTTGCTTGTGAGTACTTGAGGGAGGGAGTGTGAGAGAGTGAGCATGTGAGGGTGAGGGATCTTGGAGGTGAAGCCCTCCTCCATCTCCTCTCTTCTTTTTATCTTCTCTTCTTTCATCTTGTGTGTGGCTATGGAGGATGGAGCTTCAAGGAAGTGGCTTGAGGATGCTTGAGCTTGCATCATGAATCGTGGAGCTATTGGAGTGCTTGAGAGAGAAAGCAACTCTATTGGGTATCAAGGTAAGCTCACTACACTCATAGAGGGGGATAGCGCGTCGGCCATGTGAGAGGTAGTCATTAGTGCTTGCTTGAAACGCTTGAATAATAAGCGACTCGTGGGTCTTGGCAGTTGAGCTTGAGTGCATTTTGGTTCCGTTGTCGGGACCAATGGATTCAAGCTTGAGTGCTTGCATGCTTCAAATCAAGCATCGAAATAAGGGTTTCATCCTCGAATCGCAGCTTGAGATAGATAGGAGATTTTGGGTTTTAATCCATGCTACAAGTAAGTATTTTTGGTTTTTGATGATCAATTGAGTAGGAGAAATCAATTCAGTACTTTGCTTTTGTTTTTTGTCACATTTAGAGTAGGATATGAACGAGAAATCGGAGTGGGAAGCTTAAAGTTCACTACTGTAAAAACAACCTTGAACATGGTGATAACAAGGAAAAATGGAAAAAAAAAAGAGGGCTCAAATGTCTTGGAGTCGCGGGTGGAGTGATTGGGAAGGCTAAGGTGCTGGCCAGCAAGGGTTTAAGGTCATGGGTGACTAGGGAAAACCTCATTTGCAGTCCTGGTTTTGAGAGAGAGAGAGAGAGAGAGAGAGAGAGAGAGAGAGAGAGAGAGAGAGAGAGAGAGAGAGAGAGAGAGCTTGTAGGTCACGAGTCTACGTCAAATCGATCGAAGCATACCAAGGATTTCTGTGAGATTCACGTATAGGATGCCCTTGACCTACAGCTCTACTTGATTCCTAGCAGTTTTTGTGGTATAGAGGCAACATCAGAGTCTGGATTTTTGGTAAAAAAGTGATCGACATGCGTTTCGGTCGATGGAATCGGATGCTTTCCACAATGTTTGATTCCTTGAATCGAACCTAGTGACCGGTCCGATTCCCAGGACTGGACTCAGACAAACCCATTCGGTCCTATCAGACATACCCATCTGATTTTGAAAATCAAATCAGACACACTACCCCATCCAATCAGACGCTTGATCCATTCGATCGCAACAATCGGATACACCACTTCCATCTGATTCCAAGAATCAAACGAGAAAAAATTGAACACACTACCCCGCTCGAACACTTGCCCGTCCAATTGCGACAATCAAACCACAGAATCGGACCTAGCACCCTGTCCAATTGGATAGACATTCAATCAGACCAAGCACCCCCGTCCGATTGCAAGAATCAGATGTGTCCTAGTCAGACAACTTGAGTTGTCCAATCGGACACGGCTTGTTCGATTGTGACAATCGGACTCAACCCTTTCTGATTCTTAGAATCGGACACTAGTAAATCAGATGTATGATTTTCAAAATCGGATATTGGTAAATTGGACACAACCTGAGGAAGAAAAAATAAAAAACTTGACAAACCCCAACTAACGAGAAGTGTGACCCACTCTAGAAGAACCCACCGAATGCCTCACAAGTAGTTACAAACCTAGAATCTGTGGCCGAACAGTCTGAAATCATGTCTAGTGTTGTGGGTTGATTACAAGACCCCAACTCAATGAGCCGAATGGGATAGTGCAACAAACAAAACCGAGAAGCTAGCGAGAACATCTAGGAACCGAACACACAACCCTATCAAGTCAAGCCATAGACAAGAGTGCCAGAGTTGCACACACTTTGTTTTTTCACTCACTCTGACTTCTAGCACTTGAAACACACTTGAGGAGAGCAAAAAGCCTGGTTATGCACAATGCACTGAAAGGAATACACCTGCACACACATGCATGGAGTGAGGGTAAGTTGAGGACCGGTTGCAATTAACAAGAAACTCACTCAGACATAAAACTTTGAAGGAACCCACCAGTAATAAGAGAAGACCTAAAGACATAGAAGGGTGATTGAATCCCCAAAGGTAGGCCCAAGCGAAGAACATAGCCAAAAAGCCGGACGCAACAAGGACATGCACTATCGTGGAAGTGGATCTACCCGGCTTTATCAACTTGATCGACAACTTGGCAGAGTAGGAAGCTTTGGGCATGGAAGAGGGCAGCTCATGCCGTAGAAGCAACGAAGAGCTGGACCTAGGCGATTTTCCTGAGGTCATCCAATAATTAGTGCACAAATACAACGCTCAAACCCAACTAGAACATTGCGGTAGACCTATAGAGGATGTCATAGCAGACCTTAAGAAAGAGAGGAAGCTGGCTCGCAGGGATATGCAAGGCCTAGCTGCTTACAAGCAGGACCAACAAACTAGGAGCTTGCGCCAGAGTTTGGAAATGCAAGAAATCCAGAGAGTGCTAGCCCTAGCAAGCAGAAATCGATCAGATAGCAAGAGAGCGCTAGAGGGAGACCTCACACTGATGAGTGAGCTTCTAACAAAGCGACTACTAGATAACATGGGAGCATAGTAAAGCGCTGCAGCATTAGTAATATCAATGCTAGAAGGGTTAGGGGTTAACCATGTCTCTAAGTGCCAATAAAAAATCCCTATGGTGGTGAAGCAGCTAGAAATACCAAGCAAACGACGATTTTATAGCTTTGTGGAACAATTCGAGTAGGTCTATGAGGCCAACAACCTTACCAATCCTGCTCAACTCTCCCAAGCTTTCGGATTGTGCTTAGGCGACAAGGGCCGAACTTGGTATACGAGTTTGGATGTTGTAGAGTGTGCCAATTTCAATGGCTTGAAGAATCTCTTCATCAAGAGATTTTTCGAACCTAGGTACTCAGACAACCTGCTAGTGCGACTTATGAACGCCAAGCAGAGAGAGAGAGAGAGAGGATATTCAAGATTACGTGACCCACGTGAGGAGCCTCTTCAAGACAATCCCAATGGGTGAGAAACCAACTGAAAGAGCGGTATCCATGGTATTTATCAGCAGAATACAAAGTAAAGAGCTCTACAAAGCCTTGGTCGGCAACTCAAGCTTGCAGCAAGATGCATTGGCAAGGGTCTTTGAGGAAGCTATTAGAGTGAATGACCAACTCAAGGAAAGAAGCTCCAGGTGCTCGAATCGAGAAGAGCCCAATACCATGAGTTTCAAGAGGGCCTCAACACCGAGTGAGAGAGCAAGCCCAAGTGCGCAGGACAAAGGGAAGGGCATTAACTCGAGACGAGAGCTAGCAGAGATTAGGATGGATATAACCAAAGTACAGGAGATGATGAGATGACCAATGCGCCCACATGTCCAATGCATTCATTGTGGCGGGAACCACTTGCTAGTTGAGTGCTAGGACCCTAGGTCACGACCTTACGCTAATTGTGGTAGGTTCGACTATGACACCATGCATTGTAGACTACCTCGGAGACTCCCATACCCATAGCCTTATGGTCAACCCTACATTGAGAACAAGCCATTAAACTTCTTTGGAAGGGAAGCCCCATTGGCTCTCCTAGCACTAATGATGCTAAGTTGTCTATCCCTAGGATGAAAATAAATCCTATAGAATTCCCTAACCCACCTGGACCCTACGTGACCCACCCACCAAGTGATACACCAGTCCACTATGTGGACGAGCCTAGCATTGACGAGCCTTACGTAAACCCATATGTGTTGTACGATGAGGAAGGCAACACAATCCTTATGGATTATCGACTAGTATTGGTGATGACATTAGGTAGGGGAAGAGGCAGAGGCCTAGGAGCACAGACCCAAGAGCCTATCGTATGTTGGACTTGCGGTCACCCAGGACACGTCTCTTCGCGCTGCCCCGAGAGGGAGCAAGCAAATAGAGATAAGGCTTATCTAAGATCCACTGAGTGTGGAATCACTCATCTTTTTGTCGATTGCTCTAGGTGGAGACCATCCTCTAGTTCAGGAAACCAGCCATCAGTTCCATTGGGGTTGTTCGATGTTGAGACACTCGATGGGGAGGCCATGCCTATCCCGTTGCATGTCATAACCCGCACGTAGACAAAGCGGGCCGGTCCGTCATTGCCAGGGCCTAGCAACCTTGATGCAACCTCAGTTTGAAAGAAGAGTCAAAGACAAATGAAGAAAAGACAAGATGCTAAGGTCACCCTCAAGACCAACAGTGCCACAACACTGCTGGTTGAAAGAAAAGTCATTAACATAGAGGAAAAAATGTCAACCCCATGGATGACTGAAAAGGGAAGTGCTAAGGTTGGGGAATACCCCAACTCAAAGTGCGACTTGAAGCCATCAAGAAGGTGAAAAAATGGGTGAAGGAGGCCTAGGAGAACCTAAAGGATGCTGATCCCATACTGGAAGACGAGATAAATGATCTTCCAAGCATAAGCACACCAATCTCTCTCCCACGACCAAGATTAGGGGAGGCGATGGCACCACAAATTGGGCCACCTAGACAAAGGCTAAATACTTCAAGCCAGCAAACCAGTCAAGGCCATTGGCCAAGAACCGCAGACTTAAGAGAGAGGCAAGGGACTAGCGACCTCCTCAATACACTAGTGACCACCCATGTAACTCTATGCTTAGGCAACCTGCTTTGGCAGCATCCAACGCTATGGCTAGAGGTGAAACAATGGGTTGAAGAGCCAAATGAGCCAATTACCATAGAATTTCTTGAGCACAATGCACAAACTCAAATATCAGTCTGATGCTGCACTCCATACCTAGATCCTTGCATATTAATGCCTTTTGGGAAGGCACAGAAATGCATGCAGTCCTACCAAAGTCTTAGCATTGGGGGACATCACCAGAAAGGGGATCGTGGACATGGGGGCAAGAGTGAGTGTGCTAAGCCATGCAGTACTCCAAACTTGGGGTAACCCACCAGTCAAGACTACTAGGTTCAATGTCACACTAGCTAACGGAATGAAGGTGAAACTATTCAAAGTATTGAAAAATTGGCTAGTGAAGATCGCGAGAATCCAATTCTCTGTTGACTTCACAATCAAACTTCATAATCATGAAGGAAGTGGACTACGACATCCTACTAGGATGACCCTGGATATGCAACACGAGACTCGTAGAGGACTGGGGCAATGGTCTTATCTTCTTGGGTAATCGAACGGATGCCATAAGAGTGGAGATGGACACATGGAAGATTATACATGTTTACCTGGATGACATCTCCACAATGCTAAAGGGTGATGGACAGGCTAGGGGATCCTATGGAGTCCTTACCAAGAGTGAGACTGGATGCATGTTCTTGCTACCATTGACCTACCATTCTTAGACATTAAGGAGCACTAATAAGCCATCAAGGCAACCAACAAACCCAAGGACACACCCTTAGTGCCAATCTGCATGATGACTGGAAGCGTACATGGAAGGAAGAACCATGTTGCGTTCCAAGTCCCGAATAATAGACGAGAGCTCTTGGAGGTCTTGGGGCACATGACCGACAAGTTGGTTGACACTCCGAATCTTAAGCCACTCCGAGATCTCTTAGACAAGCATGAATGGCGATGGTCCAAAGTGCATGATTTAAACTTAAGATACAATTGGACCTTAATCCTCGACCAACAAAAAGAGATATGTTAGAACTTGGAGAATGATGAGCAATCGGACAAAGTGACAACAAATATGAGGACTGCTGTTCCTTTAGTGATGAGAGCGACAGGAAAATCGATGCCCTAGAATAGGACACTGGGGAACGTATGATCAAACATATACGAGTAGACCCCAGACCACGCAAGTAGAGTGTCCTTAAAGTAGCAAAAGGAGTTCAACACAAGGACTATGATCGAACTTGGTTGGAGCACACAGGTGCAATCGACTACAAGCAGGCAGGCCTAGCCCCATGACGCACCACTGTTGCAAACAGACTTCTGAGCTACGACCACCAAGAGAGAGCCCCTCTTCTAGCGAAGACAGAGAGTTAGATTCTGAATTGGAAGTCAACTCAGATAGTGATCCTGAAATACCTTGACCCCCCAAAACTAGACGCACCAAGGGAAACCTACCCATCCACCTAAGGCACTAACGGTTAAGGGAAGAACGACATAAGCTACCGAAAGAAATACAGATAGAAGAACAGTGAAACCGCAAGACCTGCCAAAACGATTCATGAAGTTCAAAAAGGGAGATAGGGTGGTAATCTTGCTGGGAGCCAAACGATAGGGGTGAGCAAGCAAACCAATCGAGGGACCCACCAAGGTCAAAGAGGTCAATTTAGCCAAGGAAGGGGAGACCCCACGACCTGTCTTCATAGCCAATGACTTGGTAGAGCAAATGAAGCAAGTCTCGTTACTCTCTTGCAGGAGTATATAGATGTCTTTTCTTAGTCCCTAGAAGAGCTCAAAGGGGTAGACCCAAGTGTGGTGATTCACAACATACCCATGACATCTGACGCAATGCCAGTCAAGCAGCGACCATATTCCATGAATCCAAAGCACGCCCATGTTGTCAAGGAAGAAACCGACAAGCTAATGAGAGAAGGATTCATCTACGAAATTAAACACATGGATTGGCTTTTTCCCATAGTCATTGTATTAAAGAAGAATTGAAAGATTAGAGTGTGTGTCAATTATAAGAAGGTAAACGCAGCTATAAAGAGATATAACTACCCACTGCCGTACACTGAGCATATGCTTGAGAGAGTGGATGGCAAGGAGGCCTACAGTTTCATGGACCGCTTCTTTGGATACAATCAAGTGTAAGTATATCCTAATGATAGGCATAAAATTGCATTTGCCATGGAATGGGGCATCTTTGCCTACATAGTCATGCCTTTTGGGTTGACTAACATGCTAGCCACCTTCCCACAACTGATGTGTATAATATTCAAAGACATGTTGAGGAAGGAGTTAGAGGTCTTCGTAGAAGACTTGTGTGTTCACTCTACTTGGCGAGAACACTTAGATAGGTCTTTGAATGATGTCAACTATACCGTCTCTCCTTGAACCCTTTGAAGTACCCGTTTTGGGTGAAACATGGATGTATCCTAGGACACATGGTGTCAAAGAACGGCATTGCCACAAATTTCTCAAAGATTAAGGTCATTGTCGATCTTCCACTCCCAACTGATTTCAAGGGTATTCAGTGCTTCTTGGAATACACAAGGTATTATCGACGGTTTATGTTGAACTATACATTGATTGTTAGACCTCTATACAAGCTGTTGGTCATATTTGAATGGACCGAGGAATACCAATGCACATATGAGGAGCCGAAAAAGGCTTTAACCATAGCACCAATTCTACGAGCCCCAGATCGGACACTCACATTTCATTTACACATCGATGCTTCGAAATTCACCGTAGGAGTTGCGTTGTGCCAACCTGGTGAACACAATTTGGATTACCCAGTGAGCTTTGCTAGCAGACAACTCATTGAGACTGAAATGAATTACTCGACAACGGAGATAGAGGACTTGGCCATGGTGTTTGCCGTAAAGAAATTTTGACATTATCTTTTGGCTACTTCTTTTACTTTATTTGTTAACCATCAAGCCTTTTTGTATATTGTTAACAGACCATGTGCTATAGGACACATTGCTAGATGGTTTCTTTTGCTTTTAGAGATTGACTTCTCCATGGTGGTGCGTAAAGGGAAGTAATATTACATGGCTAACCATCTCTCTTGTATCCCCACAGGAGAAGTGGCTGGACAAGGCCTTGTGGATGAACTACCAGATATGCATCTATTTCGCTTATCTAGTGAAAAAGATTTGTTTAGAGCTGACATGATGCTGTATTGGGCAGATGACATAGTTCAAGTGCTTGAACACGGACTATTAGAATGATCAATAGAAAAAGCCCACGACTTAGATAGCTCATCCTGAAGATCCAACACTATTAGTTGATAACCGGCCAACTTTACAGGCTGGGCAAGATGGGTTACTGCTTCGCAGATGCGTGTGTGAGCACGAGATGCATGACGTGCTGACAGAGGCACATGACAGAATTGCAGGAGGACATTTCAACCCACAAAGTATTACAGTCCCAGCTGTGGTGGTCCACCCTCTTTCGAGATGTGGCATGATTTGTGAAGCATTGTGATGAGTGCCAAAGGACTAAAGTTCCGATTCATAAGGATCACATGGAGCTAACCCCAATTATCGCATGACAACCCTTCGAGAAATGGGGGATTGACTTCATCGGACCCATTAGTCCTGCGGCATAGTATTCACAAGCTAAATACATCATTGTGGCTATCGATTATTTGACAAAATGAGCAGAAGCACAAGCTATGAAAAAGAATGACGCTCGGACCACTACTGAGTTCCTATGGGAGCAAGTGATCTCGCGATTCAGGCTGCCCCATAGAACTAGTTAGCGATCAAGGCACACACTTTATCAATGAAGTGATAGCTCATCTTCTGTCCTCCTTTTTAATCATCCATCGAAAATCCTCACCTTATTACCCCCATGCAAATGGTCAAGCTGAATCCAGAAATAAATCTTAGTAAACATCCTGATCAAAGTCATCTTTGCTTCACGCTGTGATTGGGATAACAAGCTTATGGTTGTCTTGTGGGCCTATCGCACGGCTTACAAGACGGCTGTAGGACAGACCCCCTTTAGATTGACATATGGTACATCAGCAATCCTTCCCTTGGAATTCTTTGTACAAAGCCTCGGGATAGCCCTTCAAGAAAGATGGGATGGGAAGGAGGCATGGAAAGAATGCTTGATTGAACTTGAATACTTATCAAAAACCCAGCTTTTGGCCACCCATGCACTAATATGCGAAAAAGCAATATGCAAATGCTAGTTTGACAAGCATGTCACACAGTGCAACTTTGAACAAGGTGACTTAGTACTGCTATACTCAGTCAAGGGACACAAGCAAAAGTTAAAGTTTCGGGGGCTAGGACCTTTTAAGGTTCAAACCATCAACCAAATTGGCAATGTAGAACTCGAAACCCTAGAAGGTGAGGGCATAGGCTTCTTGGCAATTGCATAAAAAATTATTTTCCTCACATTCACCCATTGCATGAGCCCCCAATGCTAGCACCCCCTATCCACATATAAGTTACCACTATCACTAAGGTGGACGGTGAGGATGAGAAAGTAGTACCACTAGCTTACCTACGCACGATGGCCACTGCTAGACACACATACACCATCAACACATTGATTGATATGAGGAAGCTGATTTTAATATCTTAACCCATGACCATTGGACCCAATTTGGCAAACCGCAATTGCAACCCACTAATGCTAATCTCACCCCTTATGGAGGCCAACCCTACACACTTTTGGGAAAGTGCAAGGTTGTAGTTTCTATCGAGTCTGAAAGCATGTCAATAATCTTCTATGTGTTGCCCAACACTAAGAATGCAACCATGGAATTGTTGTTAGGACGAACTTTCAAGAAGCAAGCTTGTTGCAATGTTGACTATGAGTCACAGCGTATCCACCTAGCCGTGGGCAATGTTCGTGTTATAACAGCTTTCAGCAAGGGCAGCACAACTCTTTCCAAGTCTGCAAAGCCACCAGTAGAGAAACCCACCGTCAAGCCTAAGGAGGAGGGTCGTGACTCATCACAATCTACCAAGCCTCGATGTCAACAACCCGCTAGAACCAAGGCTAAAGCCCATGAACCCTAGTTCAAATGGTTACCTAAACAGAGAACACCACCTAGGAATAGAACCCATGACCTCGCAAGGCTAATGATCCGTGCCTGAAATCTAGGAAGCCAAGACGAAACTATAAACATTGATGAATGGTCAAGCCACGATGGGTCCCCAAGGCCTTATTTCAGGCGTAAGGCTACTATGTGGGTAACACTTGGATTTGGCTGCCTAAAGCCAAAACAACCAAAGATCCTACTCAAATGCCACCCTCAAGCTTGACCACATGACATCATGCCGGAGACACTCAAACCACAAGAAAATCAAGCCACTAAGTCCATAGAACCTCCAAAGCCTAGCTCAGCAGGGCCTAAACCAATCTATTGCCCAAAACCACAGCTTGCTACTAACAAACCCCCCAAATCTAGCCCCAATGGTGCCCCTCAGACCTTAGACGCATCTACTAGCACCATGATTGTAACTACAACCCAACCCATTGAACATGAGTTCAAGCTACAATCTAAGGAGCAAATCATGTTGCGACCATTAGTTGTTGAATTCTCTAGTTCTATCAAGCCTCAACCACCCACCACTGGGCTTAGGCACTCTTATGAGCAGCAATCAATTCTAACCTTGGCCGTACATTTAACTAAAAATACTAGGGACAATTTGGTTGCTTGCCTTCGACTCTTGGATGCTACTTTCATGACATTGGCTAAAAGCTATGATTGACTAGACTTATGCCTCTTGGAAGAACCTATAGCGATCGAAATACGAACACTCCCTTGCTCTTGGGAGGAGTCGGAATTCATATTCGTTAAAGCTTCTGAAGCAGTTGAGGAGTTAATTGCAACTAGGATATCCAAGGAACAATTTTGGTTGTATATAAAGTTCAAAAAGTGAATAAGAGCTCATTCTTTGGTGTATGGCAAAGTGGACTCTTCTTCTTCTCTTCTCTTGCTTGCTTGTGAGTGCTTGAGGGAGAGAGTGTGAGTGAGTGAGGGAGTGAGTGTGTGAGGGTGAGGGATATTGGAGGTGAAGCCCTCCTCCATCTCCTCTCTTCTTTTTCTCTTCTCTTCTCTTGTCTTGCGCATGGTTATGGAGGATAGAGCTTCAAGGAAGAGGCTTGAGGATGCTTGAGCTTGCATCATGAATCGTGGAGCTATCGGAGTGCTTGAGAGATGAAGCAACTCTATCGGGCATCAAGGTAAGCTCACTGCACTCATAGAGGGGGATAGCGCATCGGCTATGTGAGAGGTAGCCATTAGTGCTCGCTTAAAACGCTTGAATAATAAGCAATTCGTGGGTCTTGGCGATTGAGCTTGAGCTTGCCTCTATAGTGGGGAAGGTAGAGTGATGGTGGAAAAGAAAGAGAGAAGGACAATACAAGGTCTTAGTGGGAGGGAAAATGTTGGACATTAGCATCCTTCAATTGCTTTCAGAGGTAAAATGTTGATCTCCACCACAAGCCTCTTTTACGTGTAAGATACTCATGCCCTACTTCCTTCTTCTCACTCTCTTACCTTGCACTCACCTTGTTCCTCTCCCCCTCTTCCTCCACAAGTCTCTCTCTCTCCCTATCAGTCTCTCTCCACCATCTCTCCATCTCCATCTCTATCATCCTTTCCCTCCCCCCAACACACACACATACACAAAAGTTATAAGTGGGAGAGAGAGCAACAGAGGGATTAGTTAGAGAGAGGCAATGTGAGGAAGATACTAGATATAACCATTCCTATAAAAAGAATATTTTGCAATTGCACCTAGTTATTCCAATGTATTTGGTTTGATAACGCCATGCAACTAAAATGAATATTTTCTAATTACACTCAGTTATTCCGATGTATTTGGTTTGGGTGACTCCACGCAACTAATATGCCTTCTTAGTGCATGACACTTAAATGCATGGGACTCCAGGCACCTAATATGCCTTCCTAGTGCATGACACTTAAAAGCATGGGACTCCATGTTGAAATTAAAGATGGGAAAGTCATTAGGTCTGTCAAAAGCACTAGTCACATTTGATGAAGAAATAGAATGACAATTACAATATTGTATATTGACATGTCACCTCTAATAAAATTGCATATCTTTCCAAGTTTTGATAGCCTGCAATGCATCCATCTTACTACTTAATATGAACATGAATACATTACAAAAATAAAATTTGCACAACACAATTGCCATCTTGCTTGATGGTCTATACATGATTTGGAGCATTTTCACATTTTTACTTTCTTAAATTTGGCTTTCTACTATTAGAAAATTGATTTCACCTAAAAAAGAAGAATACTCCAAGGGGTCTATATGAATTTAAGGTTCTTCCTTTGGGCTTTTTGAGTTCTCCAAGGAGATTCCATTCATTAGTAAACTCAACAAACTATGTGTTACTTATGAATGCGTACAACAAACTTGTGAGGTGACAATTAGGTAAAGGTTCATGAAATTGTCCAATCATGCAAAGAAACAAGGATTGTCTAAAAAAAAGATATGGCAATACAATCTTGCATATAATGTTTCCATTTGAAAGGGAGATGTGATGTCAAGTTGAAAGAATAACTTGTAAAGCTCACCATTGCTTTAACAATCTATACATTGACTTGTTTTTTTTTTCTTTTTCTATTTTTTGATACAATAACACATCACACCATATCTTAAAGTCATGTTTTTGTGCCCAAAATAAGGAAAATATGTTAAGGCTTGACATATTGATACATTGATTAGTGCATATGATGATTAGACATCACTAAACAATAATGGTGTTATGCCCTAATGCATACATCTATTTGCCTATCTTGGTGAACATACTTACAACATTGTTATGTTAGTGTATGTTTCATGTGGATAAGCAATGGCATCTTATGCATTTAATGCATGCAACACAACCATTACACTATTGAAACCTATTTGGAGGGACACTTTACTTGAATCTCATATAATTCCTACATGTTGGAAATTGTTCATCTTCTACCTTCAATGGACTAACTATAACATGAACGAAATGGATTGAGGCGTCACACTTTGCATTTGTCCAAGTTGTGAATGTCTTTAGACAAACATTGAGCTTGTACACACCTGTTACTTGTCGACTTGTTGCTCATAAACGCACAAGATTTAGCCATTGAGTATTGTTGTTAATTGAGCTAGCAACATTCTTTTCTTCTAGTACTAGTAACATTAATGAGGTTCTCTTCTATTAGGGCAACTTCAAAGGGGCCCTTACTACTGCATCATTGGCATGCCCAGAGGTGCTAACAGTGGTTCAAAGATGGTCGAGCATTGGGTGTGTTCTCCATGGACCCTTAGCATGCCGTTGGTAGGTACAACGGTGCCAATGTTGGTTCAACAATGTTGGAGCATTGGGTGTGACCTCCATGGACCCTTAGCACAACATTGATAGGTCGAGAGGTGCAATGGTGGTTTAAATATGTTCGAGCATCGGCTGTGTCCTCCCAAGAAACTCCCGACTCCTCCCTCCTCATGTGAAGGTGCTCTAAGAGTCTAGACTCTAGTGTGCATGCTTGCTATTTGAAATGATTTCATTTAATTTCAACTGAATTTTTAAAACATATTCTTTCCGTTTTCTTTTTATGCATTCAGACGGTCTGTCTCCCGCCATAGCCGCCCCTCCGACTGAAGAGCTTTCAGTTCCTCTCTTCAACTTCCCATGTTCGATACACTTCACTCCCCTGCTTGTTCATCATCCTGTAGTCATCACTATCACCATCACTATCATCAACGTTTCAGCACCCTTCTTCCATCTCCCTATCATCATCATCATCATCATCATCATCATCAGCAGCAGCTGTTACCTCCTCCCCTCCATATCTCTGCTCTTCTTCTCCTCCATCACCTCCTCTGTCGGAGTTGAGGTTTTTGTCCCCATTTCGTTTTTTAATGCAGGCAGGATGCTGGATATCATCGGCACTCTGTCTCCCACAGAGCAGCTCGTCGATCCACACCTCGGCTACCCGCCCGCCTACGCGAAGCTCTGCAGCCATAGCCGTGCTCTGTTTGCTGACTCTCACACCGCCTGCCACCTTCCATATTCTCTTCCTTCAGAAGAGGTCATCTCTCACACGCATGAAAGAAAAAAGAAAGCTAGTTTTTTTGTTTGCTAGTAGTGTCATCGTTTCGCTGTAATCCTCTATGCTCTACTTGGCATCTCATTCTACTTGCATTACCATGAACTTGACAGCCCATTGTGTGCTCTCTCTTCTTATTTAGCACCTTTGTGCTTCCCTCAAGAATCTATTTCAGCACCCTTATGATGCCTTCCATGCACTTGGCGTGATGTAATTAGCTTTACTTAGCTTTAGCGATGCAGTCTACTATGTTTCCTCTTATTCATTATAGCACCCTTGCTAACCTGATTGAATCTGATCAGTTTCAGGTACTTCAGTTTACTTTTCTCTGAACCTGTTTTAGCCTCTTTGATCATGTCGTCCATGGTCTCGATGTAATTTGGTCATTAGCTCTAGCATTGCAGTTTAAAGAGTTTTCTTTCTTATGTATGTTAGAACTCTGAGGATGTCTTCCATGGACTCGATACAAAGTGGCCAGCTTCTCTGTTTTCTTCTTCTTGGGTCTAACAAGTTGGTCATTCTGGCCTCTTGTAGAGTGTGGCTTACTTTCTTGCATTGCCCAATGCTGCAGGAAGCAAAGCTCAATGAGCTCGAGGGCTTGTTCCCGCAATCTCCTCCTGAAGATGCAGACCCTTCACTGGCAAGAATCCATGCCGACTTCCTATGGACTCAGCTTGATCATCTTGGGTAACAGAAGCTCAACACCTCGTAAATTACCCCACACCTCGGTCTCTGTTGCAGATGAAATTCTGGCCTGAATGAATGGAATCGGGGACTAAAACCTCTCAACACCTTCTTTTGCTTTTGTCCCTCGTCTTTTTGCAGGAATGCAGGTTTTGACCCGTCTAAGTTCCGAGTGGACCCTTATGGCAATGTGCTTCACTGGGGAGCCGATCCTTCCTCTCCTCTTGGTTGGGAGGTCGATCACTGGTTTCCTAGATCAAGTGAGTTCAGCAGCTCTTCCCTTTTAACATCACAATGCACTTTATGGCCTCAGATATTTTAATGTCAGGGGTGTCTCATGAAGCAAGTCTCCTGAAATATGCTCTGTTTGTATCGGTAGCATCCATGCTTTATCTACTGTTGTGATAACCGTTATAGATCGAAGAACTCAGTAAATTTCCCTCTGTATATATAGATAGCATCCACGTTTTTCCTATGATTGGGCTGATCTTTATAGTTTTAAGTATCTCATCGCCACAGAAAGCATCCATGTTGCCTCCTAATTAATGACATTTATGTAGAACAATCACTGTATGTGTAGGGTGCTTGTTCTCCCTTGATATTCTGATGATCTTTATAGTGCAAATGTCTCACAGAAACGAGCTCTGCCTGTATGGCATACATGTCCTCTCTTATCATTGTGATGAGCTTTGTAGTTCTGAATGCCTCATTAAAACAAGTGTCTTGTATTAGGAGGTGGAAGGACCGCAGTTGCCAACCTTAGGCTGGTTCAGTGGCAAGTGGCTCAAGCCAAATGTGACAGACTTGAGTTCTCAGTGCGGTGGTGGGATCTTCAGCTTGGCATTTCTGTCAATCAGTTCCTTTTCATAATGACTTCCCCCAATTCAGAATTCAGGTGCTTATTTGCACACCCGTATGTGTAAGTTGTGAATTCATCAGTGTGCACATTATGTATGTGCGTGCCTGTGCACCAATGTATTAGTCTCCGATTGCATGTGGGTGCTGATTCTGCGTGTTATGAGTCTCTAAGTGGATATACATAACTGGATGCAGGCAAAGAGCCTTTTCATTCTTGTTTTTGCCTAGTGAGCATTCAAACAACCTTATCTCAGAACTCGAGAGCCATTTCTGGCCAGAGCACTTCCAAGAAAGAGCCAAACAAGTAGGGTGTGCAGCTGCTGCCATAGTAAGAGTCAAAAAGGATGCCCATATTGAGCACATGACTGAAGACACAAGCGAGGACAAGACAGGTATAAGGATCTCATACTCTAAACAATTGATCACCTGCCGCTGAACTGATTCACATATTTGTAGCAAAGCTTTTGATAAATCTTACATAATGTAGCCAACATTGGAATGCTGTCTTTTGTTCTCTTCCAGCTACACCTGGTAGGAGAAGATCGGTAGCAGAAGAGGAAAAAGCTTTGCTTATGGCTTTACAGAAATACAGGCCTATGGAATGCAGTGCAGAGGAGGTAAATGAGTATGGGTTTGCCTTAGCATTTTGATAACCTTTTACCTGGGTTTTCAGTAATATAGGATGGACTATCGTATTGGCTCTTTATGTTAGGATGGTTGTCAGTCTCAGTTTCTTGGTGGGCATGAGCAGGAGATTCTTGCAAGACATTCATCTATTGCTGCAGCAATGAGAAGAGAAGAGGATTTGTGCAAGAAACTAGTTATGGAAAAGCACAGGACAGAAGAGAAACTTGCTCGAATGGAAAGGGAGCTGAGGATCATGAGACAGCAGAATGAGAGGGAGAAAGC
Source organism: Lygodium microphyllum (assembly GCF_053477565.2). Taxonomy (NCBI): domain Eukaryota; kingdom Viridiplantae; phylum Streptophyta; class Polypodiopsida; order Schizaeales; family Lygodiaceae; genus Lygodium; species Lygodium microphyllum. Next base: position 172,143,914 of record NC_141136.1, read on the forward strand.
AGCTCTAGAAGAACTCGAAGGCACTATGGCCAAACAGAAAAAAAGAGTGGAAAAGCAAAGACAATGGTCAGAAACACAATCACATTACCGTCAGTGCCTTGAGCGCATTTTGCGAGACACAATGCATCAGTAAATCCTTCTGCCTTTATTTGCTCTACAATTACTTTGTCTTTCTGATTTGATGAATCATGCTGTGGTATACTGTTGTCCTTTCCCCACCCTTGCTTCCCAAGTCAAAATGGTTTCATTCAGCTTTCTCTAAGGACCTTTGTTGACAATGCTGACTTATGCAGAACTTCGATTCATAAGTTGTGTTTTGCTTTGCTTGAACTCCATGTCTGCAGGAGCTTTGTCTTTAAGGAGCAGGCCAAACTTAACCAGGCCGCATGTACTGCCTTGCTAGCAAGACTCCGGTCTCACAAGGTGAACTGTGAGAGAGCTGAGTTAGACCTTGTGCAACGGTCTAAAGCAAGGGAAGCCTTAGAGATCCTTGCTCAGTCAAATCTTGTTGATTTTGTGTGCAAGCACCTTATTGTTGAAGAAAGTTGCTTGGACATCAAAGATCCTGTAGGTGTAGATCAAAATATACCTGACAATGTGTTGGATGATAGCACAGTCTCTACTCCACAAGATGGATGCATTAGTGAATTTGTTGATGAAAAGCGTGTGCTGGAGGATGATGCACACAAACAGTTGAGGAGTAATGCAGGTATATCAGGAAATCAGTTGAAGCAGCCATCAAAAGGTATAAGAGGCATGGATACTATTCTGGAAGAGGAAGACCTAGAGGAGCCACCAGGTCATCCTCATAAATCTCCATCCAAAAGGAAGGTGATAAGTGGTGAGCTGGATGCCAGTGATTGTCAAGGGCAGATAGACAGAGATGATTGCTCACAACCTACTATGCAGCAGCTTGACTGTACTGCGAAAGATGATAGATATCTAAAGGAGCAAGAAGAAGAACACCTGGATAAGCTTCTGCAAGAGTTACTGATGGTCCAAAGTGAGACAAGTGATGGCACAACAGATGTGCATGATGAAGAGAATGAGGAACAGAGAGTACGGCGTGTTGGAAAGTCTAATGTGGACAAGTGGCTCCAGAAGCTATTGCTAAGCAACACTGCTGGAGCTTGTGTAATGGCTGAGAAGGATGTGGAGGTTGAAGGGACTCGTGAACGGATTTGCTTGGGAGGCAGCATTACAAAGCCTGATCAAACAGTCAGCGCAGCAGGGAATGGAGAGAAGTCTAAAAGAGGTTTAGATGGCATATTTAGAAGGATGAGCTTCCGACAGGATGTGAAAAAATTGAAAGTTCTTAGGGAGGGTTTAGCTGTTGCACACGATGAGGCGAGGAGTTGGGAGTTGCTAGATGGGCAGTCTTTGAAACATCATGAACAAATGGGCGGACTGAGAGTGGATGACAGTGGGCAAGTGGATAGTTTGGCAACCAAAACCACAGGCCAGGAGCTGATCCAAGGAAAAGTGGAAGACATTGCAAAAGTAAACTATGAAGAGTTTATGGAAGCCTGCAGGAAACTTAATGAGCTATCTGCAAAAGAGGCAGAGTGTGAGAAGGCATATGATGAGCTGATTGTGAGCGAGGCAGAGTTTGCGAAGAGGATGAGGCAAGTGAGGGAAGAGGATGAGCGGAAGGAAAGTGGGAGGATGAGTGTTGAAAAGGGTGGTGATGTAGCCCCGGCCAGTGTAGGGCTTGCAAATGAGCAGGAGCAGCAGCTGAATTCAAAGCAACATTCAAGGGAGCATCAAATGCAGTCCGGAAAAATGCGAAAGAAGGTCCAGGCGAAATCCACCGAGAATCCCAGCCATACTTTGTTGCCGTCTGCTGCCATTACTGGAGCTCATCAAGTAAGGAGAAGCTGTAGCATGAGAGCTCCAAGCACTGGGGGATGGGTCCTCCACACGAGGAAGGCGTCCTCTGATCAGGCTTTCTCAGAAGCTGCAGCAGAGGGTGAGGAGGTGGACATCGTGCTCCAGCCATCATCCTCTCTCCGGAGGACTAATGTGCACCATCACAGCAGCAATGCCGCTAGTAATCTGCAGGCAGGAAGAAAAAGCAGCAGTAGCAGTGCCAGTACAGCTGGTCTAACTGCCATGGGGCTCAAAGCATCTCTAAAAACCTGTTCCAAGGCATGGAGACGAGCAGTTTCGAGGAAGCAATGAGGTTTTGCAATGGAGATTGCAATGGCCTGCTTCCTGTTTCTTCTAAACTTTTGTCTACTTGCTGTCTATGGGAGAATGCCACTTCTTCTCACGGAATATATCTCTTCACTCTTGCACCTTCTGCATCATCATCATGCATCAAGGTGCACTCTCTATATTATATACACGGTTTTCTTTTGTGTACAAACATTTCAAAATATAATAGCTGTTGGACAAGCCACTCCTTTTTTGGATTTCCATGTCACAATCTTAACTGTTAACATGTTCGGGATCACAGTAACAGGTGAGAATACATACTCATCAATGATTAGACAGTAGGCCTACATTTTCTTTGGGTATTCCCATCTGCATTGCATATTCAGCACTGGCACATTCTATATATAGAAGGTGAAAGGGTGCACAGGGTATGGGTTAAGCCTATTGCTTAGAACAGGTTAATCTGATTGGCTCGTGTCGAGTGTGAACAAGCATTGTACATGATGTGTGTTTGCTACAGCTGCCTCCAAGTGCATATCAATCATCATACCATAATAATAGAACCGGCTTTACTGGTAATGGCAATACAGTTAAACGTCAAACCAACCCCCTATCATAGGGAAAGCACAGCGCACACAAGATGTTCAGGAGGTTGATATTTGTGGTGCTATTCATTGTCTAATTGCTCTTATGTTTGTTCATGCTACTCATTAGAGAGGCCTCCTAAACATTAAACACACATGGTATTCAACCTTCTTTTGCATTCATTGTACATGGCATTCAAACTTCCTTTGTATTGCAGCTCCATTTACTACTGAAATAGTGTGAGGCATGTCTTGTCTATCTTCTTTGTTGTAGTCACTTTCCTAGCCAGCTTTGCAAGTGATTTATTAGACCACATCTCTCTGGCTGGCCTGGACATTAGCACACTTCTCTGTCTCTTTGCTAACATTCATTAGGTATTGATTTCTATTTGAGAGATAAGCATTTGGAATGTCACGCTTACCTATAGAATCTTGTGCAAAGCCTAAATTCCCTCTTCTCTTCTATGGATCTTCTCATTTACAAGTTATTATAAAGGTTTGCTCAACGTTTTGTGATTAATCCACAATATTGTAGTTAGTATTGAGTCGCTTGGTTTACATTGTGTGTAGTTTACAATGGGCACAATGGAGCATCCACATCTCTTGAAGAGTTCCTTTGATGAAGTAAGTTTCCATCTTTCTATAGTAATGGATGTGCTATCAAACTAGGGTTTTGATCTTTACATCCTCATAGTTTCTTGCCTCCCTATTCCAAATGATCTCACAAACTTCTAGTAGCTCTTCACAATGATATCTGGTTCTCTTTTAAGTTTGTATTGAAATGCTTGATTCTTGCTATGTGCAAGTATAAAATAAGTATATATTAAAGCCTCAACCTTTGTTGAAAAGTATCTCTACTACTGAGGTAAGTTGTCATCTACCTTTGGTCATGGATACACAAATAAACAAGGGATTTGATTTGTATGCTTAAATGTTCCTTATATCTCTACCACAATTTATATTAGAAACACACTCTAGCATCGGCCTATAGTCTCTTTATAGTTTTAAGTTAAAAATCTCTACAATAAAGTGACAAATAAGCAATTTTCTTCTTTGGTTTAGTAGGGTACAATCTTAGAAGAGAAGAGCAAATATTCTATCAATGGAAGTGCTATTTTCTTGCCTTGTGTCCCTAGAGATATTTCCATTAGATCACATAGAGTGGTAAAGCATGGAGAGCTTTAGAATAAATTTAAGTGTTTCCATGTAGACATTGGTCAACTTCTTTTTGAGGATGTTACCCAAACAACTCTTCAAAAGTCTTATTCTTCTTTGATTCCACGTAGGAACTACCAAAGATAATAGCGAATTTGAGACTTTTGAATGTATCTCTCTATAATGCCTTGGAAGTATGGACTACCATGACATTTTGCACAAATGTACCATGAAGATATTCCAATATGTACCAAACTCTACAATGACTTTGTAATGCCACACTTGTAGCATGGGATTTAAAAAGTACACTTTAGTGGGATCGCATTGTACCAAAAGCATGTAAGTCCAATAGAGGAATGGTTAGCAAGTGTACCAAGAACAAGTTGGTCATAACAATTGCTCATGGTCTTATCATGATTGAATCTCATGTTACACAAGGGTTATAGTTTTTGGCTAAAGAGCTAGAGTGAAGAATATTGATATAATTGTAGTGTCAGTTCATACAATCTTCTTTTTTAAATTGCAAGTACTTTGTGGTGTGACAAACTCTATGCCTAGTATTCAATTATAGATGATAGAAGATGCAAAAGATCAAATGGCTTAGTCTTGACTAGTGACAATAGAACTATGGATGTCCATATTCTTTGTTAAGGAAATGATTCCCAAATGTTTGAAATGCACAATGTTTGGCCCTTATTTGATAGGAAATTACCCTAGCAATTGTTAATTGGCTAGTTACCTATTTAAAAATAGCTAGATGATAGTAAATGTAGAGCCAAGTTGAAAATACAATTACTAGTGGAAAGTGCATTGTTCCACATATTTTAGAAATTGTGGAGTTGCCTTGACACATTTACTATTACTGGTCTTAATAGCTTGTGCTTTTAATAGTTTGAGTTAAATTGACAAATCACAAATAGCTTATATTATTGTTAGAATCTCTTCTTGAATCATATGGTTTTACTCATAAGAATGTGCACACAAATTTTATATTGTCTATAATTGATAGCTTTAAATGTATGTTTTAAAGTTTTGAATCTAGCTTAAGTTTGCATTTGAGCAAACCTTTCCTTTTATAGCTTAGGGTCACCTTAAAGTTTCAAACTCTCACTTCTCATTTTCATACTTCCATTTCATTGTTTAACTCCATTCTACTCTTATACTAGTAGGTCCTTACTCTCTTCCTCTAATGGATGCTCATGCCTACTTCACCGATTAGTGGCTTAGCAAGACTTGCTTCCTGACTAGGATAATGCCATCTAGTATTCCTTTGGCTACCATGGAGGTGAGCCAAGCTAAAATCGATAGAAGAAGTGTAGCAATGGTGGAAACAATGATGTGAACACAACAAAATCTTGGAATTGGCTGTAGTTGAATAGGATCAAATAAAGGAAGTTATGCACAAAAGGTATCTTCCACAAACTTATTGCACCTCGAAGATGATTCACTCTTGTGTACACATTCTTAGGTACCATATTGTTGGGATAATGTGGTTTCTTATGCTATTGTGGTGAATATAAAAGGTATTCATTGCTAGCCATATTTGTAAATTCAAGCCATGAGTTGGCTCTCCATTGTGTGATGTTGAAGGTTGTCAATTGTATATTTGTAAAATCTAAAGTCAATGATAGTCAAAGAAGGTCAAAGCATAAGTGTTGGATTACTTGAATGTATTATTTTGGGCACTCATGTTACTTTATGGATACATCATTATTATGGTTGCTTGATCTAGGTTTCAAGGGGCAAAATCTCCAAGACATTCTTCATTTTTGGATTGATAGTTTTTATACACTGCACTATCAAAGTCCTGGACCATTCTTTCAAATCAAAGTTCATTATGGTGTCAGGATTTTTCTTAAAAATAAAAAACTAACTCATGAGACATGGAAAGCCTTACATGATCAATGAACATGCCATGAGGATATGCATTGACTTTGGGAGACATGATGATCATGGATTTGCTGGATATGGTTGCTCTAGGAGAAAAGACACTGAGAAGACTGATCATAAGGATCTCAAGATCATTACAACTTCATCAAAGTAGGTCATGAGGCTGTGAGTGAAGGAGACGATGTCATGGCAGCTTATAAAGGGTTTAGGTGTAATGTTTGTTGGCATATGGAAGCGTGACCCATGCTTTTGTGTGGAAGAAAAGGAGTGGTAGAGATATTTTATCACATAGATGTTTTCCTCGAGTGAGGAAGCATGTGCTTTTATGAAGGAAAGGGCTTGAATTGTCATTGAGCTTGTAGGTTTGTGCATCCAAGAAGCCACAGTTTGAGTGTTCATGGTTTATGATTGAAGGCCCATAGTGGGTTAAGAGAAGAGGATTCAACATTGGGAAGCTTTGTCTTCTAAGCTCCCAAGTCTATTGTGGTATTTGAGTTGGTGTCTTATGTCTTATTGAATTGCATATTTTCCCTATTTGGGCACAATGAAAAATGTTACTCCTTATTGTATGTGACTGTTGGGTGGGCGAATATTATTTCATTTATAAAGAGTGCAAGTTTGAGGGTGCTCTAATGTCTTACAAGGAGATAATATTTGCATACTCTATGCCCAAAAATCTGTGATACCCTATGTTCTTTTATCATGGTGTAAGGAGTGCCATTTTTCTCATAGATATGTAATAAGTCATAAATGGGCTTACCCCTATATATAGGGTTCTGTCTTTAGATTTCTTTGATCTTAGAGGGGCAAATAACATTATATACTAGTTCAAATTTGTTATGTTCATATATTCTAAGTGGTTTCCATATCTTGAGGTGTATCAATTCTCAAATTTTGACGCCTTGGTTTTGCTGTGGATAATATCTCACATCTTTCTTTTATCAACCCACCGAGGGTCTTTCATTCGTGGCTTTCATAGCATGGACTTCAACTCGTTTTTTGGCACAAGAGGATAGGATTTGTGCCATTTTATGGAAGATGTTTTGAAGTGGCAGACAATCAAAGAAGGTAAGTGATTGAAACTCTTTTGTAACAAAGTGAGAGGAGTGGAAAGGGAATGGTTAGTAGAATACATGGCTCAAGAGACTATAAAGAATATGCAAGAGGTAGAGCAACCACTAATTCAAAAATTTACTCTTGTTGAAGATGATGTTGTTTGGAGAGAGTTGCTCTCATGCATGCAAAAGCAGAATAGGAAAGTTGAACATTTTGTTCAAGATTTTGTCTTTGTGGAGGTATTGATGAAAACTTTTGAGTGATGAAAAACCTTGTGCTATGCTTTAAAAAGATGATTTTATTATAATCTAAGGGTTCCACTCCTCCAAAGTAAATTAGAACAAAAAAACTAACAACCCATGAAGAGGCAGTGAAAAGGAATGGAAAATGCCTTGCTTGCAATGATTGAAGGTAGAGGAACCCTTAGTACCCCATGCCTTCATGCAATGCCTAACTCCTTTTCCCGAACCTAATATAAGGTCCCATTTAAAATAATGTTTTCTCACAAAAAAATGATTTTGATGATCACATGAAAAACATAACTCTTCATGTGATGGAAGACTCCATGAAGTAGGAGCTTGGAAACCATGGTACCAGGAAGGGAAACAACAAGGTGCAGGAGAAGAACCACATTCATGTTACAATTGCAAGGAACTGGGACAATTAAGTTGTCTTAACTCTTAGAAAGAGATGCAAACTAAATTTTTGCCCCAAAATTCTCCAAATAGGACTAATAATTATGCTGTTGAGATAAAAGAAGAAGTTGGTCCAAATGGGGTTAAATATGAAGACATAGAAAAGTCACTAGTAAATTTTACATGAGTGGAGGGAGCTACAGTGGACTCGATCAAGAAAGCAAGAAGGGAGGAAGCAGAAGTAAGTTAGAGATCTTTGGGTCAAGATGCTAGGGAGAAGAAACAAAGGACACCGAGAAGGAAGTTCAAAATCAAAGTTTTACATTCGGGTGAAGGGCAAGAAAGGTACAACATAAAGAGGGATCTATTAAACAAAAAGATAGATCTAATTTATGGACAATTGATGGAATTGTGTCCCAAACTCCAAACATCTTGGAAGAGGCTAGTAATCCCCTCTAAATCCAAACCCAAAACAAGAGAAGTGCATGTGTACAACATCAAAGATCTCTAGGATATTTGCCATGTGATAAAGGCATGCAATCATTATGATAGCATTGGAGAAGCACATGTGTCCAAAGCCTAGGGCTTGGAATGACAAGCCTTTTGGGTTTCAAGATTTGGATGGCAAACCATGCAAGGAGTGATCCAAAATCTAGATGTAAATTTTTTGCCATTTCTTTTAGAGTGAACTATCTTGTTATGCCTATAGGCATGGGAGGTTTCCCTTAATATTAGGAGGCCTTGGTTAAGGATGGTACAAGTTATCCAAGATTGGGGAAAAGGAATCATACATCTTTCTGACAGAAGGGGTTTACATCAAAGATTCAACATGGCTACTAGAAGATCCTTGGGTGAAGAAATTGAAGAAGGAAAAAAAAAGTAGTGATTCAATAGTAACAATGACTTCTAAAGATGAGGAGGAAATCTTTGAAGAAGATATGGAGATGGAAAGTTTCAACCATTACCTTAGAGCAAGAAAAGCAAGAAGGGAGAGTTGAAGAAATAGATCAACCACTAGCAATCAAGACTCAAAACATGGATAATAAGAGTTTGATGGAAAATATGTTGAGTGTTGTTTTTATTGCAAGAGAAAAAGCTACTTATCAAGGTATGTTAAAGAAGCATCCAAATCTCTTTGTTACATCTTATGAAGAAAGTATGGATTATAAGGGGGAAATTGCTACATTTAGTCTTGAAGGAGGCATTAAGCATGTGTGTCAAAGATTGTGATATTTATTTGTCAAATATGCAAAGGTATTGAAAGACTAAAGATATTAAACTACTTAAGGTAGGATTTATATATCCCATTGAATTTTCTAAATGGGCGAGCCCAATAGTCATCCAAGAAAAGAAGACAAGAGGTTGGAGAATTCATGTGGATTTTAACCCACTAAATGCCACTATTGAAAGAGATCATTATCTCATACCCTGCATTGATCAAATTATAGATGATAATGTACCCTTCATTGATAAAACTCTAGATGAAGTGGTTGGACATGAATGATACAACCTTTGTGATTGATCAAATTTCGGATGAAGTGGTTGGACATGAATGATACAACCTTTGTGATTGATCAAATTCTGCATGAAGTGGTTGGACATGAATGATACAAACCTTTGCGATGGATATTCAAGGTACTCTTAGTTAACTATTATGTTAGAAGATAAACCACATTTTTCACTCCTTAGGATTATTTTTGATGCAGGATACTTCCTTTTGGTGTGTCAAATGGATGTCTTAGTTCCAAAAATAAGTAAATAAAGTGTTGATGCCCTACTTTGGAAAGTTCATTTGGGTTTTTGTTGTTGATTTTTTGTATTTATAGTACTAGGTATGGTCATTGTGAGAAGTTGGCCTTTACAAAACCAAATCACTTAGAAATATGACTTAATCCAAAGAAGTGAAATTAGCAAGGGCTAGGACAAATTCTATTAAGGGCATATAGGTGTTAGAAAATAGGATAGAAGATGATTCAAAGAAAGCAAAAGCATTGATGTTACTTCCAACACCCCGAAACACCAAGCAACTCATGATCTTCATTTAAAAGGTAAATTGTATATCTTACTTCATCCCTTTGACTCCACAACTATTATTTCCTTTACAGAGGCATCAATACTTTAGCCTTTGGATTGGTGGTATTCCAAGAAGCCTTAGGTTGATTAGAATGTCTACAGCCACCAAACTGGAAACATGAATTCTATGTAGATCTTTTATTGACAATCAGATCAGATGTTATTGGAGCTATGCTCCTACAAAAAGGGAAGGCCAGTACATGAGACTAGTGTATTATGCGAGTCGTGTCATGCACAAGGAGGAAAGAAACTTTACAAAAGCAAAACATATCATGAGCACTTTGATTTTTGCTTGTAAAAGATTTGGGCATATATAGGACCTTTCCCCAATGAGCATAAATGCTGTCTTGGAGTGGGGGGGCGGGTAAATACGTGAACTTTTCTAAAAAAGCAAAAACTAATTCATAAGCTATGGGAAGCATTAATAGCCAACCATGAATAAGGAAAGTACTTGCTATTATCTTTGCACCCAGACCTATAAGTACCCATAATCTCATGTATCTTACAAATGTAGTACTCACGATGTCCTTGACCATGTAAACCTAAGTCATGATGTAGTAACCTTGTGAGTTTATGAGTACTCATGTGACCCAATCCTATCTAGCCTATATTTAAGAGATTAAATATGATCCTCATGATTATTTTATGGTCGAAAGGTTGATGCCTTTTACGTAATTGTGATCAACGAATAGGGCAATGAGGATATGCATTGATTTTGGGAGCCATGATGATCATGGGTTTGCTAGACATGGCTAGAGTAGGAGGAAAGACACAAATAAACTGATCACAAGTAAATCATGATGACTTCATTAAAGCACATCATAAGAGTGCGAGTGAAGGAGACACTGTCATGGTAGCCTATAAAGAGGCTAGGCACACTAACTTTTGGCATATGCAAGCAGGCCACACACTTACATATGGAAAAGAGAACTGATAGAGATATTTTTAGCACATAGGTGCTATCCTTGAGTGAGGAAGAGGGTGCTTTTATGAAGGGAAGGGACTAAATTGTAACTGTAAAGAGAGAGTAGTGAAGGAGAAGTCGGGAGTGAAGAATAGAGTAAGATTTAGGGTTGTTCTTGTTGGGAGAGGAGTGTTGCTTGCTCTTAAGAAGAGAAGAATATAAATTCATCACTTCCATATATTCATATTGGTTACAAGGAGCCAATATTTATCAAGCCTAGGTCCATGCATCCAACGAAAACAAAGTTAGAGTATTCGTGGTTCATGATTAGAGGTCCATAGTGGGTTAAGAGAAGAGGATTCAACATTGGGAAGCTTTGGGATCTTAGCTCCCAAGTCTCTTGTGGTATTTGAGTTGGTGTCTTGCATAGTTCCTCTATTTAGGTGCTATGAAGAATGCTACTCCTTATTGCATGTGACCCTTGGGTGGGCGATTGTGATTTCATTTATAAAGAGTCTCAGTTTGAGGGTCCTCTAATGTCTAACAAGGAGATGGTACTTTGCATACTATATGTCTTATAGTCTTTGACACCCTATGTACTTTTATCATAGTGTAAATAGTGTCACTTTTCTCATGAACATGTAATAAGTTGTAAATAGACTCACCCCTAAACACCAAGTTTCATCTTCAAATTAGGTGCTCTATTCTTGTATTTGAGCTTAAAGGGGCAAATAAGATTATGTACTAGTTCATGTTTGTTATGATCTCTCTATTGGTTTCTATATCTTGAGATGTATCAATTTATGAATTTTGGTGCCTTGGTTTTGTTATGGATAATATCTCACAATGGTGTTTACAAAATTTCTCCATTATGTTATGAATGTTATTTTATCAAGATTTTTGATAGCCATTCATACTTAATTATAGCTTGAAAATCCATCATACTAACTATACATTTGATGATCAACGACATCATTTCATAAAGAATTAGTGGGGACAAAATGGAAAATGAATTTGTAATTATAGTTGCATTAAGCTTCCTATAGTTAACACAAATCCTAAACTTGCCATTGTTTTTAGGTTCAATCACTAATATTCATTAATATTTTTAGGCTCAAAAGGGTGGTAGATGACCTCATTGATATGCTTGGTAAATCCACTCTTAGTAATTTATTAATATTTTCTTTTATATGTTATGTATCATTTAGGTTGATTCTATACCTCTGGATTATTGGCTTTGCATATTTCTTCAACTTATTCCAATGTTGGCAAATTGTAGGATCAAACCTCTTCATGTTTGTATATTCCCAAGCAAAGATATCTTGAAATTCCTTGCATAGCTTTGTTAGCCTCCCCTTAAATACTTCTTCCACATGAATGTTCACCTAATGTGTTTCAGTTGCGTTTCAATATTAATATTGGCTTATTGTACTTTATCTTTAAAAGCTCTTATTAAATGCATCACAATATGCTCATACTTTTGATGTCCTTGAATTTATAGCTTGCTAAGTAGCCTCATTTTGTATATCTTCATTAGTTGACTCTTCTTGTTCTACATGCTTGACTTTCTAAATTCTTGCATGCATTTTTGCACTTCGAATTCTTGAGTTCTGGAATTCCATGATCCTTTTATGGAAACCCAAGTTCCTAAATTCCTTGTTTCTTCTCTATGGTCATGACTTCTTGAATTCCATGGAGCTAAGGCACCAATCTTAGGAAAGGAAAAAACACATATATGAAGCCCCCCCATCCTGTTTCAATGTGGCTAATTTAGATCATGGTCAACTCAATGACATTTGATAGGATTTCCCTCCTCTATTCATTCTCAATACTAGAAAGCTTGTAACACCTGCAACTTTGATCAATTGGTTCTTCGAAAAACTTTGGGGTTGTAACTTTCTCTAAGATGACATTTTCACTTGAAAGGGAGTTGATGACAACTCCATTATTCTATGAGCCAAGTACATGCTTTGAAGGATGATGCTCACCCTTGAGTTATTCAATACCAATTTCTTGAGTTGGAAGTGAATCAAGTGATGGGAGTGAATTCAAGGCCAAACAAACATGTTATAGAAGGCCTAACTCAAGACAAATTTCAATTGTAGCTAGCAGGATTAAGGATGGAAGATTATGAAGTCAAGTGCTTTCTAGAATATGCAAGGCTTGAATGATTTGATTCCAAGTATTTGTTAGTCAAATACCTCACGTTTGTAAGTTTGAGATACTTGAAGGTGATTTTGTAGTTAAAACTAGACAATGCAACCCATTCTCAAGATAATGTTTAAGGGTAACTACAAGCAAATTCGAGTGCTCCAACCTAAATAACAAGACAATAAATTTTAACCAAATTCATTAAAGTTTATCATAAAACTAAATTTTCATGCAGTTAAGCATCCACAATCAAGTCCACAAGCATCTACAATGCGAAAAACATGCACTCAAACCTTTTTGACAATGATTAGTTGCAAACATAAAGCTTCCAAAAGTGCATAGACTGACTAAAAACCCTCATGCATGCTAAAATATGTTCAAATTATAGAGATTTCAAAATTTCTAATCCTCTTCATGAATCAAGATGCTCAAACAAATCATTGCAAATAAGAAGCTATGGAGCTTAGCAAATATAATCTAGTTAAACACTAATATTAGCTAGTCTTAAATTCCACCATCAAAGATGGAATGATGCACAATGGATTTTCAAGATCCTTGTGATAAAAAAAACCCCAGATTTTTTGAAAGTTTCTATCAAAATAATGATCTTTCAAGATCTTGATGCATTCTCATAAAGTAAAGAGGATCTCATAATCATTTCCAAAAGCACTCACACTCAACAGGCCAAAGGATCATACCATAGCTTTGATCCATAGAAGTATCCCTCCTAATAATCCATCATACAAGGTGAGTGCAACCTAGCAAAAAGAGATTGTAAGTTAGATGAATGAGCTTTTAAAAAAAGAGCAAATTCAATTCAACTCATATCTCTTTTGTTCACATGTACTTTTGGCACTAAAAAAGATGGTTCATGGCATATGTGCATTGATCATTGTGCCTTGAATAAGATCACAACTAAAAATTGGTTTTTAATTCCTAAGATTGATAAGATAGATTTCAAGGATCAAGCATATTCAACTATATGGATTTGAAAAGCTATCCATGTTGAGTACCTTATTCAATATCATGCAATGTATTTCCCCCTTCATTTTGTGAATTTTTAGATTGAGAGACATTATCGTTGCTTACTTGATCCGATCTCACTATATGAAGATATACTTGTTGTAGTACTTAGTTGATTACAAACTCAACACATATGCAACACTTCTAACTTCCAATCAAGTGCTACAGGTCTACCAATTCAAGGGAGTCAATGGTATCCCGACAATGAAACCAACATTTCCTAAAAGGGTGGTAGATGACCTAATTAAGCACTAATTGAAAGTATTAAATTAATGTAAATTGAGATTATAAATGCTACAAATTAATATTGGACAACAAACTCTCTATTTGCCCCAAAAATTAGTGCACCTTTGACTTGTATTCTAATTGGAAATATACAGAGATTGCACCAATATCTTTTGTAATCCAATGCTACTTCTTGTAAAAAATGACCAAGAAGCTTGGAATGTAATTTATCTCTTGATCTAATAGGAGATTAACCTTTGATTAACCCTTGGATGGTCAAAATAATTCAATTGATCATTGGCTTATTGAAATATCTAAAAAATCATCTTCAATTTCCTAGCATGTAACTTGAGGTCAACTCCATATTCCTTGGTTCCATAGTTGATTTGCTCTCCTCGACTCCTGTATAGCCTAGAATAGTTTCTCATCAACCTCTTCTTACTCTCACGGGAAGGTTTTGCAAAGAGGCAACCTTTTAATTGAGTTTTTTAAGCCATTTAAGCAATTTTTCATATGCATCACATGTGCACATTTGATTAATGTTGAAGCAGGTGAGCCTTGAAGTGGAAGCACGAGCAGGAGCAAGAGCTATGGTAGAAGGAGCAGGAGTAGGAACGAGAGAGAGAGAGAGAGAGAGAGAGAGAGAGAGAGAGAGAGAGAGAGAGAGAGAGAGAGAGAGAGAGAGAGAGAGAGAGAGAGAGAGAGAGAGAGAGAGAGAGAGAGAGAGAGAGAGAGAGAGAGAGAGAGAGAGAGAGAGAGAGAGAGAGAGAGTCCAAACGTGGGAACTCCAATAGTCACAATGTGTGACCAACCTTCCCTTTATTCAAATGTTACTAAAAGAATAAAGAATGAAGTGACAGTGATAGGCACCCACTAAGCACTCACCGCCTGCAGTGTGCAACCTTGAGTACTGTCAGTGTAGTAATACATGGGCAGCTAGGCAGAGACAGCTTTACCCTACAACCTCCCACTTAAAGGTAAATCTGCCTTGGTGAGGGAAAAAAGAAAAAAGGGTACAAGTGTACATGGGCACAACAAGATGAGAAAAGACATCATCGCATTCTACGCCCATCATCTTCCTAAGGAAGGCAAAAAATGCTCCACTGAGAGACTTTTTGTGAGCAAGTCTGCAAAATTCTGGTCAGTTGAGATCTTGATAAGATCAATAGTCTTGTTCTCAACGACCTCATGAATGAAATGATATCTCACCTCAATGTGTTTCATCTTCGCATGGAAGACCAGATTCTTAGCTAACTGGATAGTACATAGAGAATTCAAATGCAATGTAAGAATAACATCTGTCATACCAAGGTCAGTAACCAAACAACCTAACCGGATGGCCTCCTTACAAGCCTCAGTGGCTGTAACATACTCAACCTCCGTAGTGGAAAGGGCCATGCATTTATTGCACCCTGGACATCCATGAAACAATATCTCCAACAAAAGTGAATACATAGCTAGAAGTGGACTTCCTATTGTTTGTATATCTTGCATAGTCAGAGTCAGTGTACCCCACGACTCATGTATCTTGGCTGCCATAACAAATGCACATATTAATATTGTCCTTTAGGTACCTCATGATACATTCACGACCTCCCAATGCCTCTTGCCAAGTGTAGTCATATAATGTACTACAACACCACTGCAAAAGCAATATCTAGAGATGGGTGGCTATAATGATATACATAAGATTTTCCAATACGGATGCATAGGGAACCTTAGCCATCTTAACCTTCTGCTCATCTATTTGCGAACAATCTGTTTGTGATACCTTCACACGAGAAGGCAATGGATAACCAATAGACTTCACATTCTACATATAAAAGCACTCTAAGGACTTTATGAATAACTCCTTCTGTGGATAGATAGAGTAGTCTCTAAGAATTGTCACACATAATGCGCATACCAAGTATATGAGAGGCATGTCCTAGATATTTTATCTCAAAGCTCTTTTTGAGCTGAGCCTTAAGAGCATCTAGCTCATCATGAGCTTTCCTTGCCAAAAGCATGTCATCCACATAGAGTATCAAAATCAATAACGAACCATCACATGATTTTTTCATATACAAGCATGGCTCCATAGTACTATGATTACATAAAAACATCGAACTTGCGATACCATTCCCTAGGTGCTTGCTTTAGACCATAAAGACTATTTCTCAGTCTGCATACTAGGTGTTCCTTCTCTGTAAAACCCTTAGACTGCTCCATGTATATCTCATCATGCAACTCTCCATGTAAGAAAGCCGTCTTGACATCCAATTGATAAAGATCCAAGTTAAGTTGGGCAATCAAAGCTAGTAGGACTAAGCATAGGATAGTCATCTTAACCGTAGGAGAAACGACTTCATCAAAGTCAACACCATGTTCATGCTAAAAACCCTTAGCAACCAATCTAGCCTTGTATGCTAACTTGTACATCCACTTGTAAGGCAAAGCCTTCTTGCCACTAGGCAAGAAAACTAGGTTCTACATATGATTCTTATACCATGAGTCAATCTCAAACTGCATAGCTTTTTCAAGCGTACAGTCACCCTTGCACATAGCCTCATCATAGGTGAGAGGCTCTCTTTCATCTGTAACCAATATATAATCCATGGAGGACATATAACAGTCAGGAGATCGTCTATCTCTAGTAGAATGCCTCAAGGCAACAGGCTATGATGCTTGTTCAACATCATGTCTAACATCCTGGCCATGAGCATTGGCTGCCGGTATACACGTTGTCTAGTTGGCTGTGCGGAAGCAAGGGGCACCTCCTGAAAGATAATCCTATGTATCTCAACCATTTTCTTAGAATGCCTATATCTCTTGTATTTACGGAAGACTACATGACTACGTATGACTTTTTGCGCATACGGATCTCAAAGATGGTAATCTATCTCACCTGTATCTCCATAGCTAAGGAAAATGCATTTCACACTTTTCGGATCCAGCTTATTGGGTTGGTCCTTGGGCACATGGCAAAAGGCCTCATATCTAAAGACACACAAATGAGCATATGAGAGAGACTTTCTTGTCCATACCTCCTCTACAACCTAAAAGTCAATACCATTATAATACCCCGCTCGTCACAAAATTGCTCAAAGACACGTCAGACGTACTCACTCCTATTATGTCTTTAAGCATTTCAATGTACACCTAAACTGATTTTTTGTGAGAGCAAGCCAATGCTACCAAGACATTGGATTTCTGCTTTAAGGAATAAGCCCAAATCTTATGTGAATAATTATCAATAAATGTGACAAAGTATCTCGTACCCCCTAATGAATGACAAGGCATGGATCCATATACATCTGCATGCACGAGCCAAAGTAACAACACGTGGTTAATAATACTAAATATAACCAAAAGGTAAAGGCTGCTAGACTTGGCACCTTTTACAAGAACAAGCCTACCATGAGTTATCTTCCATGTAGAATCACCAAAGTATATATGATAACCTACATCAAGCTGTCTAATAGATATAAGGCTTTTAGTCAATGCGGGTACATGACATATATTATGCATAAATAAAGTGCTATCAAAGGAAAACTGTAGAGTGACATCACTAATGTCAACAATAACAAGAGACCGATTATTATCTAAGCGCATAAACCTAGATACACTGCAATAGGTATAAAACCACTCATGATAAGAGATCACATGAAAAGATGCACTCGAATCCAAGAGTCAATACTATGCATGCATAAACTAAGCCTCGGTCAGTTGTTGAGAGATCATATGAAGAGACTGCTAATATGTAGTCACTACCGTACTCCTTAAGCTGCACGACATTTATCTCCTCAATCTTCACACTAGACTTTGTATGTATAATACTGTGATCCTTTTCTTTGCGCTTGTCATTATGTATCTTATGACGCTGCGATCGTATGTGTTTCGCTTTTTTATAATAATGGTATATAAAATTAAACTTACATCTACGAGACTTGCTACATCTATGTGACTTAGATCGGGACTTTTGAGAGTCCTACTTATGACGATCATTATCTTTCTTACCACTTTTATTACCTTTAACAGATAAAGCATATAAACTACGAAAAGCATAATTGTTTTTCTTAATTTCTTTAATCGAAAAAGTACTCTGTACATATTTCAATTTTAATCCATCAAATTTATTGGTATAAATTGATGTGTGTGAAATACATTCCAAGACTCAAGTAAAGTACCAAGTAGTAACAAAGGATACAAATTATATTGAAACTCAATATCATGTTAAAGCAAATTCTTCATGATAGAATGAAACTAGCTAAAGTAAGCAAAAATAACTGATAGAGCAATGTAAATAAGCCATTCAATATACATACATAACTGACAATACCATGATAAAGATAAATGTCTACCAAAGAGTAGAGTCAGATTAATCCACTAAGTATGAAATGCATACATAAAACATAAAGAAAGTAAATACATGTCAATATCCCATAATCTCAAGCTCAATTGCAAAGTCAAAGCTCTATGTATATCCGAATATGCTAGAATCTTTCATTGAAAGAAAAGTCAAATGTAGACACAGAGTAAGCACTGCTCAAATACATCAAGTATATATTATCAAATATCCAATATCCAAGTAAGATACATCCAAAGTATAAATCTCAAAGTAGCTCAAGCTCGTAAAGCATAAAGCACTGAAGCTTCCAAAGTCGAGTACCGATAAAGTGTCCAAGATTTCCAAAATACTTAAATGCAATCACAAATGAAACCCCAAATATCAATCAAACAGACATTCTAAGTAGCATCGAATTCTGACATAAGTATCAAAGCATGAAACCTAGATATCAAGTATAGACAATAGGTATAAATTGTTACAAAGAATGTCAAACGTAGTCCAATGCCAATTAATATAGACCAAAACAGAGCTTAATTATTGCTCAAAAGCATTTTGAAACTAAAACAAAATATTTTTCAACCTCCATATACATCCGTATGATCAAATAAATCACTTAAGAAGCAATATGTAAAGCATATACTAACCAAATAGGCTTCAACCTTGGCTATTGTAAATTCATTGTCAAAATTGAGTAAATCAATCCTTAAATCAAACTCAAAGCCACCTCAAATCATGGACATGTGATATATCAATGTAATAGCATCAATGATATACATCAGTAGTGTATATAAAACATCCAAATCATAGCTAGGAGCAATAGACATAAAAAATTCATGTTAAAAGAGGTTTAATTCTACTGCATACAACAATGAATACATTGTCAAACTAAGCTATTTCAGCATCAAAATCAACTCAAGATCCAACCCATAACACGAGCATAACATTCTTATACATATAGATATCATTTTAACATAATCAGACATCATAAGACTAACAAAGCTATCCATAGAAACATCAAATAAGATATTGCATTGTATTTCTAACTAGTAAATCTCAACTAAAACAAAGTAAATGAAGTAATTAAATCAGTTTAAAATCAATTCTAAGCAATGACATAACATTCCTAAATATAAGCATTAATCAAGTATAATCAGACATCATCCAACCAATGGCAATGTGTGTAGACATCAAAGATAAGTGCTACTCTATTTTATGAGTGTATATGGACTATTATAAAAGTCCAAAACTAAAGCTTAATGCTCCAATCGAATACCAAGAGTGAAAGGATTAATGCCAAGCATAAAAACTAAGTATATAAGTATTTGTATAATTGCTCAGTAAAGATATGTTGTAAGGAATTAAAAATATAAGCTGTTACTAAAAAAAAACATGTTTCACACAACATGATGTTATACTAGCAAGGTGAGGGCCATGGGGAGCTGCTTCAACTTGCTCGAGAAGGCTCAAAGAACTAAAAAAAAAAGCAACCAATAGGAAGCTCGAATGAAAGCTGAACCAAGCTTGAGCTTACAAAGAGAAAGACTTTGATACCAATTGAAGAGAGGCGAGCCCTAAAGTGGAAGCACAAGTGAAAGCAAGAGCTATGGTGAAAGAAGCAGGAGAGAGAGAGAGAGAGAGAGAGAGAGAGAGAGAGAGAGAGAGAGAGAGAGAGAGAGAGAGAGAGAAAGAGAGAGAGTCCAAATGTGAAAACTTCTACAATCACAATGCATGACTAGTCTTCCCTTTATTCAAATGTCGAATGAAAGAATAAAAAATAAAGTGACAACGATAGATGCTCGTCGTCTATAGTGTAAATACGAATACTGTCAATGTAATACATGGACAACAAGACAGAGGCACCTTTACCCCCAACAAATGTCTATGCCAAATGCTAAGCAAAGCATAAAAAATACACAGACTTGTGACACCATGCACTAAAGTTAAAGAGATTTAAGAGCAAGAAAAAAAGAAACTAACAAAGATCATGATATTAGTGATGATCACAATTGACTTTGGCAAACATCAATAATCCGTCCCCCTCTATTGAGAACACAAACACATTTTTTCTCGCTTTGCAAGTGCAATGGATGGAAAACAAAAGCAATCATTTGTCAAAAGTAAAAGCCTTGAGTTTTAGAAAGGCATTCAGTTTTCCATTGATTTTTGAGTTTTAATTTAGTAGAGTTTTTTAGTGGATAAGCATCCTAATATCCTATCTTTCATGTCCGGCCTTTTTAGTTTATTAAGCTACTTATAGGCCTTTGTGGCATGTTCATAGAGTTTAATACATTGTTTTAAGGACTGAAATTTTAGATTTACTCCTGCAATTAATTTACAACTTGCACAAGAGTGAGCCTAATACTCCAATTTTACAATGGACTTTGCGTGCTGCAGGACATTAAAAAATAGAGGAGCTCATTTCTAGCATTATTGCATGGTATGTTGGGATGGGTAGATGAATCTAGGCCAGAGATCAGTGGGCTACCTCCGTCTTAGAGACCTTTATGCAAATGTGGACAGAATATTCACACAGATTGGACAGACTTCAGACTGATTCTCAGAGCATGTAGAAGAGACGGGAGGCATTCCTGAATCCTTGCCACTGGGGACTCAGGAGTCCAGCATTCATTTCTTTATGTCTTGGCAGCATAGTCCTCCCTTGAATTTCCAGTGAGCCTGTTCTACAGATTTTTATCCCATGAGAATGGCCAGCCTGGAAGAAGAGATTCTTTCTTTTCTTGGAAATTCAAAAAACAAATTTACCTTTAAGGGAGGGTTCTCAAAAGGCCCATACATGCAGGTGCAGCAACCTATAATAAATATGCCTCCCACACTTTCAATAGGAAGCCGAGGAAGAAACCAGGTGACAACACCCAAGGCGGTTATGCGGTAAAACATGCTATACAGTGTTGTACCATAATCTCTGAGATGTGAGAAGTAGCAGGCAGTCACTCTCATTGATCAGCACCACAAGACATGATTTGGTTGGAGAATATATCTGGCTCAACACCTACGTCTGCATATATGTGTTATCACATGTATCAAATGCTTCAAAACCATTTGTCTGAATCTCAAAAGAACTTCCACCTGACATTTACCATGCAATAGCATCTATATCCAGTTTGGTACCTATAAGCAGCTTTAAGAGATTATCATCATTTTTTCATTGCAAGAAATTCTTCTGCAGCTACTAACACTCTTTTACACTGCCGCTATATCAATTTAGACACATCTGTACCAGCTGAAGCCCATTGCTACTCAAAGATACTCCATCTCAGCCATCTCTGTAAAGATATCTATTATTATTCTTCTGCAGCTACTAACACTCTTTTACACTGCCGCTATTTCAATTTAGACACATCTGTACCAGCTGAAGCCCATTGCTACTCAAAGATACGCTATCTCAGCCATCTCTGTAAAAATATTTACTATTGGACTAGGTGCAACCCAGTCTAATGCTGGATCTCCTGCAATCCCCAACTTCTCTGCTACCTCCAGCTCATCCTTTAGCAATCTTTTCCCAAAAGCACGTTAATAATGCCCTGACCAGCAAAATCAGTTTATAATGTCATATGCAAGGCATAGTCCTTCCCATCATCCTCAATCAAAAGAGCATCCCAATCACGGACAGCAATAAATTAAGGCAACTTAATTTCTAGCATGTAAATAACACACACCCATGACATGGCGATGCAGCACAGCTGGATTCAAGAAATCATTATGATGAGCGACTCCTAAGACCACTAAAAGAAGTATCCTCAGCCTCAGAGAATCCTAACTACTGCTTTGAACCTCAGCCCCATTGATGTGTAATCACAAGCATCTGGTCCAGCATACAGCTGCTGTTGCATCCTCCTCTGGAGTCTGTAGTATTGACAGCAAATCATGATATTTGATACATTAGCATATGCAAAGCAAACATGTACTGTATGAGTATGAAAGTATGTTTGGCTGCTACTTTCAAGTATGTTGGGCTGCCTTGGGCTGAAACATAAGAGGCCCTAGATCTGGTACCCATCTAGTCAATAGTTTCAGCAATAAACATCTAGACAGTAGCAGCAATGCAGCAGTAAACTTCCATTTTGTATATAATAATATATTTTGGTCATGGGCCTTTCATCCCCCTCTCACAAATGGATTAGGCAGGAAGGCTCTGTCCTTGGTCATAAATACCGATTGCAATGTCAGGCATGCACTCGGGGGTTTTATTGCCTATGGTCTTTTGAGGTCCTTCATCAGTAGGAATGTGGCTGTTGATCCAGATGAGTATCTTCTACCAGTGCATTATGTTATTTTAGAGGTGCATATCTTCATTCGATCTGATGGATCACTTTATTCCCATTCCCTGCGTCCAGTGGAAGTTGATTGACAGCATGACCACAAAAGGACCCGACATGAAGCTCATGAAGGAAAAGGTCGCACAATCATTGCCCAACAACTCAAAACCATCATAGACTCTGAAATCTCTATGGAGATGTACTGTTGTCCTCTAATTTGCTGACAAAGAGAGTTAGCCACTAACTGGGACAAATGCAACCCTGATTGCCACAAACTTCTAATGACATGTTTCAATGTACATTTGGTGCTCTCTAATGTCTCTTAATAGAGGAAAGGAAAACTTTCCAAATCTGATACTGTCTGTACCTATCTATGGGACTACTCCATACAACCAAAATGTCCATGAGGGTTTCCATACTCATCCATAGTGAGGGGATGCTCTTCAACTGCTCTAGGGGCCTTGTTACTTGAAGGGTTTTGTAAATTGACACCTGTACCACAATAGCAAACTTTACGAGTGAAGATTCTAGCATGCTTGCTTCTTCCTCCATACCAAAAATATTAGGTCCACGAACCTGTTTAGAAAGAAAGAAAGAAAGAAAGATATATTAATGTCTATATAAGGCCAATGTGGCCTATGAGACAAAATCCAGAGTACATCCATGTCTAATGTCATCTCATCAGTAAGGTAAAGATAACATTACAAATAAGTGGGTGGTCTATGAAACAATACTGAAAATAACTATATGATGGGACTATACTAGGGTTGAACCATGTGTGGTGTTGTTCCATCGATAGAAAAGAAAAGGAAAGGAAAGGAGAACCAGATCTGATAGAACCATGTACAAAAGTGTGGTGGAGACTATGGGCTGTAGCTGATATCAAGATCTGCACATGATCTCAGCTATGATGCGGTCCCTAGCTGCTTCACAAATATGCCTGGTGGTGAGTCTGCGGTGTCTCGTGATAATGGCTCTAATCCCACTGTGGTGTGGCCTCCTCAAGCTTGGTCTTGGTAGAGGGGGTCGTCGTGCTCGACGAAGGAAAATGTCTCTATCCAATGTGACTCCACGGTGCGGCCTGTAAGGTGTCTGGTGGGGTGGCTTTGTCACTGCTAGGCTGGTAGTGTCAGTAGGGTCGGCTATGTAGAAGAAGTCTGTCATTGCTCTCTGTGTGTGTCCCTCTGGGTGAGCTGGCCTCCAGTCTCGCAGTAGTGCAGTTCGGTGCCTCTCGAGCTTCAAGAGGAAAAGAGCTAGGCATCTCTGACCTCGTACTCCATGACGCAACAAAGGAGCCCAAATCCATCACGGAAGAGGCAGTGGTACCGTCCTCGTATGTCATAGTATACTGTGCATCTGCATATGTAGTGCTCCTCCGTCTCAGGCTCTCGACCACAAAGCTGGCAAGTCCTATCCTTTGCTAGGGTATTTGTCCATCTGCATGTCTCCATTTGAAGCCTATGTGAGGGGGTGCAAATCTATCCGATATCAACCTATATGCTATGGGAGAGATGGGTGTCCATATATGCTAGCCGAATAGTGAAACCATCATCAGAGAGACACAATAAATGACTCCTATAGAACTCCATCCTCGATCCTAGAGGGAGTGGTGGATGGATCCATGTCCTTCCTCTCTCAATCCTCAAGATATCAGCTCTGATCACCTAGTTCAACTTTGATCGGCTGAGAGAAAGTGTAGGGCAATCAAGGCTATAATCCAAAGGTGGAAGATGGTTAATATCCAAACCATGTATTCTCATCCAAATAGCGATCTGTGAAAACCAACTGTTCTTCTCGCCTCCTGTTGCTAGTTGTCTAGATGAGGTTAGTGTCAATCTAGAGTATCTATGGCGTGGAAGTTTCCATAGTCTGTGCTAAAAGGTCACTGCCTTGAAGAGTGCCTACGTAACTATAGATGTTGCCCCTAGCCCTCTGACAATGGGATGTGGGGTGGAGGGCTTACTCCTAATCATGCGTACTATCATCATGATCAGTGGCCTTTCCATGCTATCCCAACTGTCATAATAATCCCTCTCTACTCCAATTTGATCAGTGAGTGGGCTAAGACGCCTGTGGTACAAGCTGCAACCCCATATCTCTGCCCCATATAGTAATGTAGGTGTGACTAGGGTGTCAAACAACCAGAGTTTGGTGCGGGGCTCTTGGAACTGTATGTGAGCACATTGACTCTTGAGTGCCCCTAGTGCTGCGTATCCACGTGTTAGACGTGCCTCTAATGCCCCTCTCAACAAAAAATGTGGGCCAAAGAAGGTGACTCCCAAGTAGACATATTCCCTCACATGCTCCAATATGTCTCCCCCAAATGTGAATTGGTACATAGATCTAGTCACCCATGTTGCTGAAGTATTGAAAACCATGGTTTTGGTCTTCCCAAGGTTCATTGTGAGGTCGTTATCTCTACAAAAGATATGCAAAGCATCTAGATGGCACTGCAATCCCTCCGGAGAATTTGAAATGAGAACGATATCATCTGCAAACACTAATATCAGTATCAGCACCCCTGCCAGGCTGGCTCCAGCTCCTCCTCAGTCCATGTAATCAGACACTTCATCTACGCATAGACCAAACAATGTGGGTGAAAGTGGATATCTTTGTTTCACTCCTATGGTACTGTCAATCCTCTCTGATAGCCCCCCAGGCGCTCGTACATGACCTGTCATTGCCTCATATAATGCATAGACACCCCATCGTATACCCTTTGGTACTCCAATGTCCTGCAATCTCTGCACAATGCGTGTATGAGGCACTATAGCAAAAGCTTTGCTAAAGTCTACAAAGCAACAATAGATCCTCTTGTCTCGGGCTCGACCTTCCTCAATAATGGCTATAAGTGTGAGAATATGGTCCACCACGGTATATCCTCGTCTGAAACCTGCTTGTCCTTGTGCTCTCTTGCCTTGCATTTTAGCCCACTCACTGAGTTCATGCTCCAATATAGATCCATATATCTTCGCCAAAGTATGACCGATCATGATAGTCCTGTAGTTGCTAGGAATCAGGGGATCACCACTTTTAAATAGTGGAATTATAGTATTGTCTGACCAACTCATAGGGAAACCTTCACATACTACTCTATTGAATATATGTGCTAATATGGGTGCTAATATGTCATAAGCATGTGAGAAGTATTCTGCTACTAGTCCATCTTCATCCTGTGCCCTCCCATTTTGTAATCTATAAATTGCATCCCTAACCATTTTCCATGTGAAAAAAGACCACTGTGCTGGCCTACAAGCTTGTGGGGGCTGCATAGATGGCTGTCTTGGCAGGTCATATAGCTGTCTTCCATAGTCAAGCCAAGCATTTGGTGATGTAATCTGTATGGGGGCTGTCTTTCATGAAACATCTTCCATTCACTCTTGCTATCCCGCCCCAAAAATAGTTGATATATCTCTGCTTTTGCTTTCGCTAAGTGGTCTCATTTCTTCTTCTGCACAAGGCGTTTGAAGAACGCCTTTGCTTGGCGATGTGTTTAAGTGCCTAGCTCCACTTCTCTCTGTAAGCAAGCTTGGGTGACTCTACACTCATCATCATATCAGCTATTTTGGGGAGCAGTAGATCGTGTGGATCTACATCGGAGCAAGGTGTGTGGGAATGCATACATGGCTCATCCATGTATAGCCTCTGCTAAATCCCTTATACATTCTTTCAATGATCTACTCAAGTCCAATGTATGTAAACTAGTCTGCAGAGAACCACTGTAGATGTGTGAGGTGTCTTCTGTAAAGTAGTATTTGGGATGTTTAGGAAGGCATGGTGTTTCATGTTTCATATGTACACAAGAGAGCATGAGTGTCAAAATAGCATGATCTGCTGCTATGCCAATTGGTCTCTTAGATATCTTAAAGTTTTGGATGTCTGGTATCAATGATAGTGAGCCTATCAAGTAGTCCACAGTACTTGCCCCTCCTTTGTGATTTCAACATATCAAATTGTCAGATCCTGGCCACTGTGGCAGACCATTAAAGATGGCTAGTCTATGAGCACTTTCCAAAGTTAATAAGTGTGTCCCATAGATACTCACTTCTTTATCCTAGGCTCTCTTGCGTAGGCCTATTTCATCTACGTCGATCTCTTTGAACATGGCATTATCATGCATATAAAAGTCACTCTGTCTATCTCCAGTGCGTGCATTGAAATCTCCTACTAATAATATGTCCCCAGTGCTAGCATATCTCATGATATCCTCATAAAGTACATCAAAGGGAGATCCATCTTGTATGGCATAGGTAGAATTTGCAAGAGGAAAGTAGCATATTGCGATGAATATATCCCATGGTCTTCCTGCATGCATCCTAATCCATAAATATCGTACATCATCATCCTATCCCTTTGAGGTCTTCTCGATATAGTATGGCCACATCTCCAAAACCCCTAGTGCTTCTTCGTTTTCTAGCTGCTGGACGAAATGCACTTTCCCACCTGTATCCCCGCACGTCTAGTGGTCGGCTACCTTTACATTGGTGTGTTTCTATGTATATTGCTATATCTATGTTTCGGAAGCTATCTTCAAAGTAGCCGGCATCCAAGTGTAGGGCTCCATTACAATTTCATATTGACATCCGAAGTGTCTCATAGGCCTCGTACCGTCATGAAGTCCTTTTGTTAGTGATGATGACTCGCCCATCCCTATAAATAGCTCACTTTCCCTCTTTGCGAGCCTCCAATACCTTGGGCATGTGTTCTCTGCGATGTGCTATTTGTGCTAGGGTAAGATCCTCATTCAAATAAATCTTCTCACCCTTGAGGGCTCTCCTCTTGGAGCGAAAGGCCTTTTTTTTCTCTATGTCTCCAAAGGGAAGAATTAGAGCCTTAGACTTAAGAGTCCTTTTTTCCCACTCTCCAAGCACTAACGATAGGTACATCTGAAGCCCCAATTTTGTCAGCAAGTGTCTCAGCATCTTCCTGTGGGTTGCTCTTCTCCTCCCATTCTACTACCCGTACATGTAAAACCCTAGCCTACCTCCTAGCCTCTTCTTCCAAGGTAGCATTCATTACTTCAGTCTTGTTCATTGAAGTTCCCTTATTCTTTTTTACTACCTTAAAGCCTCTTTCTCTTTTTGTAATTCTTCTTGCACGTTCATTTCTTTTTTCTTCAATGTATTCAAATATTCCCCAAGTTCTAAGATTTCAGATTTGTAGGAATCTACAAATCTGAAATCTTCAATGTATTCAAATATTCCCACAGTTCTAAGATTTCAGATTTGTAGGCATCTAAGATTTCAGATTTGTAGGCATCTACAGCTTTCAGTATTTCAGTTTTCAGCGTGTGCATTTCGGACAGCATTTGTACTGATTTTCCACGGTTTGATGCTTGCATTTGTCTACATTATCCATCTCTCACACACTGTGTGCAAAAGCCACTCAGCTTGTACTTTGTACTTTCAAATCAAAGCAATTTCTGTGATTCCCGCAAATTTCCAGGGTTTCCCTAACCCCTCACTAAATTTTTGCAAGCCCAGTAATCTTTTACGAGCCCAAATGCCTTCACACTGTTTACAGTCACTTGCTGTATCAGTACATTACTGCATACAGTACACCTGCGTCAATGCATTCAGTACATCTCTGCATCAGTATAGTGCTAACGACAGGTCTGCCTCATGCCAGGTACATTCCTCCTCATGACAAGTCTGCCTCACGACAGGTCCCTCCTGACAAGTCTACCTCATGTCAGAGGGATACTGCCTCACGTGAGAGAGAACAACAGTATTTCGTCACTGTTCACGATAGCTCAGGGCGCATTCTCTGATCACAACTGCTCATGACTGCATTCTCTGATCACGACTGCTCATGACTGCATTCTCAGGATGAGAGACTGCGCATTCTCTGATCATGACAGTATTTCGTCACTGTTCACGATAGCTCAGGGCGCATTCTCTGATCACGACTGCTCACGACTGCTCACGACTGCATTCTCTGATCACGGCTGCTCATGACTGCACTCTCCGGATGAGAGAGAGAGAGAGAGAGAGAGAGAGAGAGAGAGAGAGAGAGAGAATAATAGCGTTGTGATACCAACCACCCCTCGCCAAACGGCCGACAAAAATAACCAGACTTTCTTAGCCCCTTTGATTGGGTTTTGGGCCAGCCCAAATACCCTACTCCCGCACAGCCACATATGAAGCTCATGTATCACTTTCTTCGATACTGGGGCTGTTGGCATAACTGGACCATTCGGAATGCTTTTCTGTTTGACTCCGCCCATAATGTTCAGCGGCATATTGTGAGGCTTAAGGGCCTCTTGTATTGGCAGTTAGCTCTTCTCCATCGTTCTGATTTGCTCTCTACGGAGGACTTCCGTCCTTGGCATATGGCAATTTCCTCCGCATCCTTGCCATGAAATTGTAACTTGTAGTACTTAGCACCTCTTCCCATGATGACTTGCATTGTCGTCATGTATCTTGTAATCAAGTAATCTTGTATTTTTTTCGTAATTAATACAATTACCTTTTACGAAAAAAAAAGAGAATAATAGCGTTCCAACTGCCCTAGCTGATATCCATGTCATCCAGCCCTGACCAAAGAAAGTTCCATTTGAGTCTTCTGATTCCCTCTCAAAGCACAGCAAGAGGCAAGGTGCCAAACAGAGCCTGTCATAGCTTGGGGCTCTCTGAGCCTTGGGAAGCTACACTGAACATTTTTTAAGATCAACATTCATGCTGAATTATTCCTCGCTCAAGAACTTCCCTGATAAAAGATTATGTCTGCACTATCCTAGCAAACTCAATTTGCTGCAAGGAATTACTATCTTAGTTTTATATTTTGTCATTCTGAGCAGTGACTATGGTAGACATAAATTGTGCATGTAGCTGCTTGATGTTTGCAGTAGATCTTCATGATCTTTTCAACTGAAAGGTAAATTTTTTTTTTAGAGATTCTGCCAGACAACATCTTTCAAAGCTCTTTTTCACAATCTGTGTGCACAGTGATTTTAGCAATATCCTTTGTAAGTGTGTGGAGCACATTCATTAATGCCGCAGAAACTATCAGTTTCCCTCCATAGAAAACATTGTCATCGTCCAACTGTCAAGTCTGATAATTGTGTTGACCTCTTAGCAGCAACTGATCTGAAGCCTCCTTTGTAAAGGAACTAAATAAGACCTGCAGTTAGGATCTGCTGTGTTTGAGCCAATTGAGCTTCTGCAACGACTAAGTGATGGAATAATCCCATGACATTCACCAGGTTAAGCAAATCAACAAACACATGTTCAATTAATTAGTTATACAAGTATGAAGTGGACATGCTGATGAAGCAGGTGAAGCATTGCCAAGTATCAAGTTTGTTAGTATTCAACAACTGCACAAGATTCCTCGAGATAAATAAGCACAATGCCACATACCAAACCTTGCCCTCACAAATCTGCCAAGATCCTTCAAAGCTGAGCAAGTGCATACTTTTTTTCCTTGGGCCAAGGAGCCATTTCTCTTCTGTAGGAAACTCGTTTGTCACTGCAGCAACGTGCTCAATCTTTGCTTCTCATGCAATGGTATTTTGTACCTTTTCTCCTGCTTCCTAAGCAACCACCGGGCTATTTAGTATAACAGCACCAAACAGATCACTTAAGTTGGAAACCTATGATTGTGAGGCCTCTTAAGTATACCAGCACCAGACAGGTCTCTTAAGTTGAAAACCTATGATTGTGAGGTTTAGAAGGTAACAAGTATGCCAGATTTTCCCAGAGGCTGCACAGAAAGCCCTATAGCAAAGACACGACAAAATGCTACTACCTGTTCAGGAACCAGAGTTAGATTCTTTACAGGATAGTCATCAGAGAACAAACTTTTGGACAGAACACCATCATCACCACCATGATCGATGGCCTTTAACTCCTTTAGTTTTAGAAAACTAGCACTGCTCATAAGCTAGCTGTTGTGAAGATACGAACTGCCACTGGAAAAGGTAGATGCCCAAAAGTTCTTGAGAATACTAGACACTATATTGAAATACAAGCAGTTCAAAATGAGAAACTTCCTCACCACAATCGCACCCATGCATCCTAGTCTTACTTTACAATGTTGCCAGTGAAGCGTCAATGACCAGTTGAAGAGATGTGAATAAATAATAGCGAGCAAGAGGATCATTAAGAGCATAAAATTTAAGGCATGTCCTTGCTCATGATTGAGATGCACTAGTTTCTACTTGACACAATAATGCTACTGGTGGAAAAGGGTGCTCAGCCAGCCAAATGCAGTCTGTGTGCATGCATGCGTGTGCAGTGTCTTGCTCTCTCTCTCACACACACACAGTGCTAGGAGCATAAATCTGGACTGTGAAACTGTAGACTTGCAAGACATACCTAGTTCAGAGACTCTCTTAGGGTTTGAGATTGTCCACATGCTCTACAAGAGCTGGGAGAGAATACAGGGTGCATGAGGAGGAGAGATGTTTTTGTCATACTTGGGATTGCTGCACCTTCCTCAATTTAGAGCCACATATGATTAGGCTTCTTACTTTATCTTCAAAGTTCCTTTGAAGTCCTATACTGGGCTCTTTCAGATGGACCTCCATTCCACATGTAGCACTTGAGTCATTTCATTGCTTCTGAGCTCAGGCAGCCTTATCTTCAGCTCACAAGAGTGTCACAAGAAGGCCTTGGCATCTCATCTTCAAAATGCTACAAAGGGCCTCATTCATGTAGCTACGTTTGGAAGCAACTTTTACATTGGGAGCTTGTGGTTGTATTCTAAGATCTTGACTCCTCAAATAACACTTACTGTTCGACATATGTATTCATCTCTTCTTTTTTCAATACCTTATTCTGCAAGGTTTGGCTGAGGGGTCAGCACAGCTAACAAAATGGTTTAAACTATTTGAAAGCAGTTATAGGAGGGGTACAGCATGGAAGCTTATATACACAACAAAGATAAATGCAGGCCCATGACTCTAAATTGAGGAATTAATTGACGAGTGTTTAATCTTTGTTGCTACTGCAGATCTTTGCATCTGTTGGTCATCTTCTCATGTGCGATATACTGTTGAGAGAATGTCCAAAGGGAACTGAATTCAAGTAGAAACATGGAGGTGTGAGAATGTTACCAAATCACTAGCTTTGAAGGCTAGAGAACTTTGAGAACTTGCACTTCACTTTCCTCACAAAGCCAATTCCTTGCTTGGGTTTTTTGTGGGGGAGCCCTTGCTCTGATTCGGTCAGCCAAAGTTACCACTTGCTTCACTATCCTGAGATGTGGACAAGCTCCAAAGATACCGTAGTAACTTTAACTTATTTCTATCTGTAGGAATGAAGACTTCGATCCAATGAAGTTCCATCAAACCAGAATGGATTGAGGAGATATTGGTAACGCTTGAGCAACATATTATAAATAAGAAAGTTACAAAACCTTCCTCTGACAGAACCCATCCAAATTCAAAAACAAAGAATAAGCCAATAGATCAACCTAAAAATCTTGAAATAGACATGAACAACAAAAAGTAGCAAGGTCCACTATGAGGTTTTGGAAACTTGACATGCTTTTCCAATTGGGCCTGAGAAGCACCTTATCTCCATACCAGTATGTCCTTTACTGCAAGGATGAGTCCATGTGGTTTGCAAGGGAGTCCAACTGAAATTAGCCGGCTGTTTGTAATCTGTGAGTGGTTGGCTTCCTGAACAGCAAGAGTGACTTAAAAAGCTGCCGGACAAATTTCTTAAAAAAAGGATAGCATATGCACTAAGCGGATTTAGATAAGGCTTGCACATATGTTGACTTGAAAACCTTTTGCAAGTCCCCTGGACTTTCGAAGATTCCTTAAACATTTGTTCAGGTCAATTTGATCAAGCACAAAGTGCTGACCAAAAAGCACAGGTAGCCCAAACAAGTGAAGCACTATGACATTGCATAGTCCAAGAAGGAGACGCACTTTAATTGATATAACCAAGGAAACCTTTTAGTTTTTGAGAAAAAGCATAAATGTACCATGAGTTTTTATTAACTCCAAGAAACCAGGAAATGTTCCACACTGAGCCTGATTTTAACTGTGTTTGAAGCACTACACATATGTTGACAAACATCATCTATATTTGGAACTTTAAATAGTACTTAAATGCTCATAGAAGCTTTATATGATCATACTGCTATGGAGCAGAAACTTTTTGTCAATGCAGAAGTTTCTTTCCCCTAAGCATGTCAAACAAAAAGTCCAGCACCCGTGAACCATCATCACGTAATCCAGAATGCAGGTATTCACTTGTCACCCACAATCTGGATCCAGCGATTTCAGAAGCTGTTTGTTCTGAAAGGGTAAAATTTACAAACATATCTTCATAGTAGACTGCAGCTGCAACTGGAACCTGCAAACAGCATGGCACATCCTTTTTTTTCTGCAAGAGAGCATGGCACACCTCTCTCTCCTCTCTCTCTCTCTCACACACACACACACACAATGAGAGACCTTGGTTGTCATGTGGTCATTGATATCGCCTCAAAGCAGTCCCTAGAGGACAAGCTTATCTTGGGGAAGATTTTCTTCATGGATTTCTTCCAAAGCAAGGGTGTGGTTTGCCTTTCTTGATCCACTACCTCAATCACAAAGATAGAGGATCCTTGGCATCAGAGGCACTAGAGGCATGATTGAGGGCATTAGGGAGGTGATACCCCAAAGTGGAGGACTAATATAAACACACAAACATGGATTGGGCTTTTTACCGAACGAGACATTCTTTTCACATTAGTGGCTACCAACAGAGAGAATGTTCGCCTTTTAGTACATGAGGATGGCAAACCAAGACAAAGGATTTGAATCAAATTGGAGTTCATGGAATGCTCATAGTAGAGTATTAGAATTGTGGCTCATTGTCATAAAACTTGGTAATTTAGATTTGGACCCTACAACATGTATCATGGATGATTGGAGATATTGGGTGTATAGGAGGAACCCACTTCAAAGATTACAATGAGACCTTGGGAAGTGAGTTTGGAGAGATTCCTTTGTGAGATGGAATATGGCAACTCTCAGCTGAAAGTACACAGTTGACAGTAGAGAGAGTGAGAGTCAAGACACAACTCAACACGTGATGCAATTCCCAAGTGTGTAAGTGAAAGTACAAAGTACAACTCATAGACCTTAGGGTTGTTAAGATGTGTTCGCATTCGAAAGGTGTAAAGTACGGTAAGTGACCGAACTGTGTAGCATAAACACGTAAAATAGAAAATAATGTAAATGGGAAAAAAAAAACCTCTTGTAAGGAGAGTTAATAGTGTCCCAATGTCCAACTACGGATCACTGACACTTCTTTGTGAGAGTAAGCATGAGTCAAACCCAACAAACCCCCCTGGAGTGAAAAGTGATCACCATGCAAGCATTATTTGTAACCAGCCTTCCTCCTTGGATAGGTTGGTAAATAACCCCATTAAGCACTATTCACAGCAATTAACAAATTCGTAAAACTGAAATGTACACTTTACCATATAAATCTTGGACATTGGACACCCTGTTGGCCCCAAAATTGGCGCCCCTTTGGGTATTTATTTAACTTAATTAAAGAAGAAGAAGATGTATAATGGGATTCTCCTAATCCCTTTCGGTATTCCAGCTCCCCTTGCTGTTCAAAATGACCAGCAAGTCTTCAATCAGATTTGCCTCTTGATTTGGGCAATCAATTGGCCTTCACCCACTTTAATGGAGATGAAAAATGCCCCAAATTCAATGATTTGTTGATCCTTCCACTTGAATAGGCTAAAACAACTTCAGCCCTGTTGAATCCAAGCCTTGGAGCTTCAAATTTCTAGCATGCTACCCAAGGCTGCTGCAAAACCCTAATTTCTGCTGTAGATTAGGATTTAAAGTAGAGAAATCTGAAATTTCTCAGCCTCTGGTGATCTCAATGCTGTAATCTTCGGAGCAAGGCTATAGAAAGGCTGGGAGATAAGAGAGAGAATGCTGAGGAGAGAAAGTTCAGACTTTCTTTGCGAAGAACTAAAGAAAATCTGTCATTTATTATTGTTGCCTTGTCTCAACAGCTTGTGGATGCAAAGAACTAAAGAAAATCAGTCATTCACTGTTGTTGCGTTGCCTCAACAGCCTATAGATGCTGTCACTTGCTGTTGATTGGGCTTCTCTTGCCCTTGGCTGCCTCAAAAGGTACTCCAATGGATACAAATCAGACCAATTGCATCTCCTTCCTCTCTCGTGCAGGCTGAATACACTAAAAATGCATCTCTTTAGCTTCGAAAGACGTTTTCAGTCTTGCATGGGTGTTTTTGACAAGTGACAGCCTTTCCAAATGGTTTTTCCGCCATTATCCATAACTAAATATTAATTTTCAGTCTTTAAATACTGAAAATTAATCTAATAATTATTTTGGTGCCCTGAAAAATAATCAGACTAGCCAATAATTAAATTGGCTAGGCAACTTTTATTCCCAAGTGTCTATGTACCATCTTTGACCATCAAATTAGCATTAGGTACCATTAAACGCCACTTCCCTAGTGTCACCACTGATACTTATGGCCAAATGAATAACCTAGGCCAGCAATTGGCACCAGATACCACCAAGTATCTGTGCAGCATAACTTATAGCAACTTTTGCCTTTGATATCCCGTGATTTCCTCGGGTCTCAAGCTCGTAAATTTACTCTAACCCCAATTACACTTCATACGTGCAACATTTACTTAACATGTGATTAAAAATTAATCCACATGTTAAGTGAGGTTTCAAAAATACATGTCCTCATGACAACCCTCCCCCCTAAAATCCTTGCAATTATCCTCAATTGCACTACCAGATGTATCAAAGCCAAAATAGTGGATTGGAATTTCCACAAGGCATCATAGTTAACACAACATTGCGCATTGTTGCTCAACCATTTCATATGCCCAGCACATGCTGAAAATTACCAACCAATCATAACATAACGTAACACTCACAAAGAATCTCAAAAACATTGCTAGAGTATCATGTGACACATCTATTTCTCATGAGCTCAACTCATTTGGCAAAACCAAACCAAAGTATTCACTATGGCTAAAACATCAATGGCATCATAACATACGCTATTGTCCATGGGACCAAATGTAAACCATTGAAAACTGAGCATAATCTGATCATAAACTAATCATTTACTGATGCAAATGTGACCCCAAATTGATCACAAACTCATTGCGAAAACTGAACCAACAATCAATGCAAAAATTGATGTGAAACTGATCCCAAAAGTGACCATAAACGATTCTCAAGCTGATAAAAAACTAAGCTGAAACTAATCAGAATTTGTCTCAAAATTGAGACAAAATTCATGCCAAATTGATCATAAGCTGATGCAAAAGTATAGTTCTAGTACTTGGGTGAAACTCATACTCATCTGCATACATCTCACAGTGACTAGTACACTAAGTAGTGACCTCATGGCAAACATACTATCAACACAGTACCTTGGATGCATGCCGAATATATCCAAGATCCATTACATACGAGAGTTGTCCATAACTGAAGGAGTGGAAGTGCTACCTCTCCCTTGAGCATCAGGCAATACTCCTGATCCTTGCTCTGCTAAACTTGTTGACAGAGCTCGAACTGAAAGGCATCTAGGTAAAGCTGCAGCAATTGAGGATGGTTTGCCAAGTCCTCCTCTTTCATCCATTTAGCATCCATTGGTGAATAATTCTGAAATTTCACCAAGTATCTCCTGGAAACTTTACCTTTGATCTTTATTTCCTTATGTGCCAAAATTTGCTCAGGTACCAAAATCTCATCTAGCTCCTCAACCTCAAGCTGAATTTTAGTAGACATATTCTCTGGCACATCACCATGAAAAGGCCTCAACAAGCTGACATGAAAGGCATTGTCTATCCGCCAATGTGGAGGTAATTTCAGCCGATATACCACATCACTGATCTTCTCCAGTACCTAGAAGGGCCCACAGTATCTCATACTCAACTTGGATACAATCTTTCTCTTCCTTTCATATTTTTCAGCCTTGTTTGTTCAAAACACAGCAATACATAATCACCCTCTATAAACTGCAAAGTATGTTTGTGGCGATCAACTGCTCTCTTTTTCTTTTCTTGCGATCTTTGAAGTGCATACTTTATCTTTGCATAGGCTACATCTAAGTTTTCCACATAATGATTAGCCTCAAAGATCTTATCCTTAGTTTGCAGAATAGGTGGTACCTTCTTGCCACCCTCAACCACCTCAAATGGAGCTTTGCCCGTAGAACTATGGACTGTGTTGCTGTAAGCAAACTCCACCAAGGGCAAATACTCCTCCCATTGTGTCTTGTGGTCTGAAATATAGCACCTCAAAAGATCTAACACTGTGGAATATGCTTCCTCAGACTGACCATTAGTCTGCATATGAAAGGATGATGAGAATTTCAGCGTGGTGTCCATATTCTCAAACAACTCCTTTCAAAATAAATTGGTCATTTGGGGGTCTCGATCACTAATGATCGAATTTGGCATACCATGATACTTAAAGATGTGCTGCAAAAAGAATCGTGCTATATGATCAACCTTTATTTTCTTCCTCACTAGAATGAAATGGGCTTGTTTGCTAAACCTGCAAATGATAGTCCATATCCCATCATTCCTTGTCGGTGTCTTAGGAAGCTAAAAAATAAAGTCCATTGCAATACTCTGCCAACGCCTATCTGGAATAGGCAAGGGCTGCAACTAACCTGACATCTTTTGCCTATTATGCTTTACCTTTTGGCATACGATGCATGTCTTAACAAACTATTCTACCTCAAAGCTGGCCAATAAAAGAAATGCTCCACTGCCTTGACCGTGGCATCAATATCTCTGTGTCTTGCATATGGAGGAGCATGGCTTTTAGTGATACCTCTAGGCCTTAACTGCTTTGTGACACATATTTGTCCATGCATCATTAGAAATCCATCTCTTAGCAAAAAGTGTTCATGTCTTTGGCCATTGCAAAGCTGATCATAAACATTAGCAAAGTTTGAATTAGCAACATATTTTTTTTGCAAATAAAGTGTGGCTAATTATATTACTTCAGAAAAAACCTGAATACAAAGAAGTGTTCATGCTCAACAGACCAAGCTGGAGCTTGTGAAAGTCACAGATACATCATATATACAAGCCTCTCAAGGCGGTCTAGGGGGATAGGGGCTAGAAGCCATGGAGGGGGGGTGTATCGCCATCTGGGGCTGCCTACTTGCATCACGAAGAACAGGTCCGTCCGCCC
The DNA here is from genome assembly GCF_053477565.2 of Lygodium microphyllum. Taxonomy (NCBI): domain Eukaryota; kingdom Viridiplantae; phylum Streptophyta; class Polypodiopsida; order Schizaeales; family Lygodiaceae; genus Lygodium; species Lygodium microphyllum. The sequence continues at coordinate 172,181,541 of NC_141136.1, forward strand.
CAAGTGCGCATGAAATGACCTTGGAGCTCTTGACGAGCCCTAGACTCACCCCGCACCTGATCCCATCGGCCTCGAAGGGAGTGGATGATGGAGGTCCAAAGCTCCGCTAGGGTCGCCTGTACTGAAAGTCTTTCTCCGCCGAAAGCCACCTAACACCATGCCTTCCAGATATGCCAACTAGTAAGACTCCCTATGATTTCCCATACCTCAGAGCGGTCTGCTGTGGGCTCCAGTACCTGGCGGATGGGTAGAGCCTCTAAACCCACCACTGCGTACGACCCTGCCTCGATCATGAAAATCGTGTCCTGCATCCCGGCCTCATACAGAAGGTGACGATCCTGGCTGACCGCCTGCCAACAGAAAGCACCCCAAGAGATACATCCAAGGCTAGGTGCTATGCGGCGCAAGATGCGGCATACTCCTCTCCACACAAGCTATGCCGCCTCACAAGACCAAAGGCAGTGCTTTGGGGTTTCCATTGACTGCTGTGTGTAGCACTTACAAACTCCCTCCTCCTGTATCTGGGCAAGCCAGCTTCCCACCGCCAAGCTTCCATGTGCCACCAGCCATAAAAAATACGATACCCTCCTCAGCCTCCAGCTGTCCCATAGGTAGTGCCAGAAGGTCCGTCGGAACGGCTCCGTGATACTATGCTCCGCCCAGTGCCTGCTACGTTACGGCGCCCAATCCATGTCCTTCTACATCAGTACGTGTCTGCCAATCCTGACGGTGTACTCCTAGAACCTCGGTGGCTTCTTGGTGACCGCAGTGGCCAGCCAAAGCCACTCTCCTGGATCCCACTCCAGCTCCTCAAGTGGCCTTCCTTCCCAGATCCAAAGGCACCACTCCCTAAGCTCCTGCCAAAAGACCACCGGATCCAGCTGCCATGTCTTCCCCTGAAGGCCAACCACCCGGATCCTCTTCCATGAAAGGACAGCTAACCCCTCATCCCGGTGCCCTCTGTCAAGAGCCAGATGCTCTTCCATGAAAGGACAGCTAACCCCTCATCCTGGTGACCTTTGTCAAGAGCCAGATCCTCTTCCATGAAAGGAATCTGGTGCCCTCTGTCAAGAGCCAGATGCTCCTCCTCCTGCACTATGAAAAAGGTCCTAGGTGGAGCGCTACCCACTCTTCCTACCACCTGTAGGGGGATGCTTGTTGGTGAAAACCTAGCGGCCCATACCTCCCCGGGCTCTATCGGCTCTCGAATCGAGGGAGCAAGCCATTCTTGAGGTATCGCTGCGTCTATCTCCCTTCTCCTTAGCTCTACTCCTCGCTGGTAGCCTGATGTATGCTTTAGTACCTCCTCGTCCACCACCTTGTACACCTCCCGCCATGTCCTAATGGTATGAGCCGAGCCAGCCTCACATCCAGCCCACTGGATGTGGGGGCGCTCACCAATTTGTGCCCCTTCCCGATCCCTGACCTGGGGGTTCCAAATCACCGGCTGAGGGTCAATCTCCTCCTGGCAGCTTGGGGGGCTCTGGATCAAGGTCTTGCAGAGGCCCTACCACACATGGAGCAAGCTGCATAGGAAGGATGATCTGGGAGGGGTGATCTGGGCTGACGTGAAGATCCATCTCAGGGACGGCCTCCACTCACCGCCAAGCTTCGGTCTACAATCCTGAATACCCTCTTGCAATAGGACCTTTCAGGTCTGCCCTCCCGGTGTGAGGCCTCGGATAACTAGCTTGCCCAGGAGGGCCATACTCTGATACTTTGGGTCTATGATCTCAAGCCCTCCCTCTGACCGATGTTGTATAATGGTCGCCCACGCCACCTTGGCTCTGGAATCCTTGAAGCCGTCTGACCCAAACCAAAGGAAATTCCACACTAGGCGGCGAAGTTGTATTATGCAGGAGGAGAAGCACTAACACGAGGCGATGTACTAGGCCGTCGCTAGGAGGACTTGGTTAACTACCAGGGCTCGGCCGACGGCGAGCTGTGCTCTAGTAGGTCAGTTTCCTCCGAATAGAATCGAGGACTCGAAGAAGCTGTTGGGCAGGAGTGATGTCGAGTCTAACTTGGAACCCTAGGTACTGGATGGTCTGTCCTCTGCTCACCCATCTAGATCCCAGGTGGACACCCCATTCCGTGCTAGAGTCCGGGTCTGTGAGGAAACCAATTGACTTTCGACAGTTGATTTTTGCTCCCGCTGCAGAACAGAATACCTCAAGAGCCAACCTCACTCTTTCAAGCATCAACTCGTCGTCCTCTATGTAAAGCGCTGTATCATCTACATACTCTGAGTTTAACAACTCGGTTTCCTCTCCTACTGGAAGTCGAAGGCTATATAAACCGCTCATATGTGACCTGAGGAAGTGAGATATCGCCTCTGCAAAGAGAAGGAAAAGGTACGGGGCCAGGGGGCAGCCCTGTCAGACCGATCTCTCCAGCCGAAACTCCTCCCCTCGCCTCCCTCCTATGAGACCCCTGCTGATGGCCGATCTGTAAAGTGCGGAGACCCCGGAAATCCAAGCCTGGGGGAAACCCAACCTCACCATGGTGCCCTCTAGGAAATCCCAGTCCACCCTATCATAGGCTTTCTCAAAGTCCAAGAGTAGTACGGCCAGTCTTTGCCGACTGTGCTGGGCCCACTCTGTCGCCTCAAAGAAGGTGAATACATTGTCCAGGATGCTCCTATCCTGGACAAAGCCTGTCTGTGTGTCATGGATGATGTCAGGAAGAAAGAGGTGTAGTCGCCTACCAATCATCTTTGCCAGTGCCTTATAGACCACTGACAGTAAGGCGATTGGTCTCTACTGGGAAAGCTTCAACCGGTCTCCCCCTTTGGGGAGAAGACTGATAAGGCCTGTCGATAGACTCCTTGGCATCTGTCTTGAAGTGAAAATCTCCTGAAAGGCCAAAAGTAGGGGATCCTTCACCAGTTCTCAGAAGGTAGTGAAGAAAGTCCTAGAAAGGCCATCCTCTCCCAGGCATTTTTGCCCATCCTGTGTATGGAAAGCCTCTTCTAGTTCCTTCTCTGTGAAGGGGGACTAGGAGGGAGCGTCCCATCTCCTCTGTGACAAGGGAGATTATATTATCCTAGACCTGCTGTCTACCTCGCTGTCCTCTAGCTGAGGCTGCCTCCTGCTGGAAGAGGCGACTATAGTAGTCGGTGGCAATCTCCATCACCTCGTCCGGGCAAGAACGGATCCTCCCATACTGATCTCGGAGGCTGCGTATCTGCTCTCTTGAGGTGTGAGGCTGGTGCACCTTAAAAAACTCCCTACACATCGTGTCCCCCTTTCACGCCCAGAAAGCTATTGAGGTGCGGAAAGAAAACTCAGAGCGCCTGTCCTCTAGATCAGCAATGGCTGCTCGCACGCGCATCTCTTGTGTGTGGAGAGTGGGATCCCCTGGTGCCACTTGTAATAATCTCTGCGTGGCTGCAAGGTCCCGTCGGAGTGCTCTCTCCTCCTCCCAGCTCTGCTGCCTGGCCTATATGGTTGCCTCTTGGCAAATTCTGCTCGACCCAGCTAGGGCCTCTACAACCTCCTCTGCGATTTGGCCCCTCCTGCCCCACTCTCTGGTCCAAATTTGCTCTATCTGTCTCGTCACCTCCTCCCTCCTGTAGATCGAGTCAAGGATCCGACAAGATCGTGAATTTAGGGCAGATGCTGGGGGATCTAGTGTCAGGAGAACCGGGCAATAATCGGACAATGTGGTGCCCGCCAACTGCCCACTTTGGCCTCCCCGAGAGCCTGCCCACTCTCCCACATAAAACCTGTCCAACCGCTCTAGCAGGGCTCCACCTAGCCGTCTGTATCTCCAAGAGAAGTCCAACGACCTCTCCCTCCTGTGAAAGGTAGGGTCTCTCCAAGCATCGCGTGCTCCTACTGCCAATAGAAACACCTCCCATGTCTCCTGCTCCTCCCCGGCCATGCCCTGGTAGTTTCTCCCTCTGCCCTGCTGGTCCTCCAAAGCCTCCAGGTTGTTGAAGTCTCCTCCAACAATCCAGGAGTCCACCTCTGGGAGTCCTTCTGCGATCTCCACCCAGAACCTGCTGTGTGCCCTAACCTCTGTAGGGGCATAGATATTAAGGACTCCGAGGCATGAGTCCCCAATATCCAATCTGATCCATAGCACCCTCCCTGCCACTATCATCCTGTGGTCTCGAACACAAGCGGTAAGACTCGGACCAATTCCCTACCCGCTGGGCCTGGGTGAGGGTGAACTTGTGCTCCTGTAGAAGTAAGATGTCGATCCGTCGGGCCAGGCAGGCTACAGCTCCTGTCGAACAATCAATTTCCTGAAACCACGTGCCCCATTGTAGTAGAGGCTATTCACATTCCAGGATGCAAGGTGTAAGCTCATAGGAAAACCTGTGACTGCTCAAACAAGCATCTGTTCGGTGTGGAAGCAGCTGATGACGAGGAGGAGCTATGAGGCATGTAGGTGAGTTTTGCGGCCGGTCTGAACGGCGAGCTCCATTCCCCCATGGTGGCCCTCGGCCGGACCATAGGGGTGATAGAAGTTCCAAGTGGTACTACCAATGCATCTATCAGCCATGCGGAGAGTCGAGACTCTGTGCACTGGTAGAAACCGGCCCCCTGTGCCAAGGGCCACTCGATCATATCCCTCGGAGCCCTCCACTGTGGAGGGGCTCAGAAGATAATGCTCAGGTGAGGGACCTCGGCACCAGCCCACCAGTTAATATCCATCATGCAACTAGGCCACTATTGTGCAAACAATGCTAATCCTTCTCCCATCCACTGGGAGGTGTGGTCCGCCACCTGACTCTTCAACTCTTCCTCTATCTGTGTCGTCGTCTACTCCACTTAGTGAGAAGGCTGAAGAAAAAAGTATAGTTTGGTCTGTCCGGTGGTGCTAGAAGATGGACCTTACCCCTTCTTGACTTACAAACCACGAAGATCCCCACCTCTAGAGATAGTGGGAACTCTTCGTGCTCCATAACTCTCAAGTAGGACCATGGGCCACCGCGGAAGAACTCTTGTGGCAATAGGTGAGCTTGTCTCAGGAAAGTGTGACGGGCGGTAGGGGTGGATGAGCTGGTGGCTGTATGGGAGGGGGAGGACTGCTAGTGCGAAGAGGATGTAGGCGTGTGTGGACCTCTTGTGGACGGAGGGGGGTGGGTCTTGGGGGGTTCGCCTGAACTAGGTGTGGATCAGGGGGGGTGCTCGGTACGGGAGGTGGTGGGGGGAAGGATGATCGAGGGATGGTGGGATGGACGGAAGTACATGGCGGGTGTGGGGGAGGGGAGGTTGGTGGTCCTGGAAGTGGGAGGCTGTGGGCCAGGGTCAATGGAGGGGGGAGGGGGGCATGGGATGTGGAGGACGGTGGGTGTGGGGACTCAAGAGAGGTAGTGTGTGGTGCGGGTGGTAGATGTGAGGGACTGCGGTCCTGCCAAGTGGGGCAAGTAGAGGGGGGTTGTGGAGTGCTTTGCCAAGGGGGCGTCACACGCCCTCCTACTTCCTGCCGAGGCTGGTCTGAAATGCTGGCTACGCCCCCTTGCCGTCTCCCGCTCTGTCGTCTTTGGACCCGTGTAAAGCCATCAGCATCCACCTGCGGACATGTCGGCGGAGCCACCTTGGCTCCAAAATGCGTGCAACCTGCTGCCTGATACCCAAAGTCGTCCACGTAGACAGTGCATGAATTACAGCTAAGAGGTCTTTCTCATAGACTTGCAAATTCTTTTCTGCATTGTGGAGAATTCGGCTCTCATAAGCCAGAACTTGGCCGTCTTGCATAAGAACACTTTCAATGTTGTTACCATATGTATCACAATGAACTATGAATGACTTCCTTAGATTGGGCAATACAAGCACAGGATCTGAAGTCATTTTTTCCTTTAACTTTTCAAATGCCGAAATTTCCATTACTGTCCATCTAAATGACACACCTTCTGCAAGGCATGCAATAGAGATGTAATTTTAGCAAACCCGCGTACATACTTCCTGTAGTAAGAACATAAACCCAAGACGCTGCGAATCTCATCCACATTCCCTTTCAAGAGAGTGCCTATCTTTCAAATCTTCAAGAACTCTGTGAAATTCCCTCTTGAATAGGCTCCATCAAACTATTGAATGAATGTCAAAGCTTTCAGTCTATCTTGTACACCATTGAAGGACTCAAACTTCATTGCTTTTCCATCCTCATCATAGTCTTTTGCTAGCCCTTTGGGTGTCAAGTTGTCATACACTGGCTTCTACCAAAAGGATTCGTACATAGGGTTTTGCATATTTCTAGCCATACCCAAATACATTGGGCCTTGCACACCACGCATTGGTTGCTGCATACTGTAGGGATTTGTGCCATACATTCCCTATGTGGTCCTTGTCCAACCATAGTATAAAAAATCATGTTTCCACCAAAATATCCTCGCTGCCCTATCATAGGATGCATGCTCGGCTATCCAAAATCCATTGGATTGATACCTCCGTGATGGCCTTGCATTTGCATTCCTTGCCCCGTAGGTACCAACTGTTTTATTTCATTAGCATCTTTGGGAGCTTCAAATGAAGGGTTTGGCATTATCTTCGGTGCATCTTGTTGTCCCGAAGGTGTAAAAGACGTCTTCTTCTTTTTGCCTTTGCTGTCCTTCTTTGGAGCATTCAAAAATCGGGTAAATTGAGGATCCTTTGCCAATTTAGCAAAGAGATTTGCTGCTGTCCTTATCCAATTCTTGAACTAGTCATAAAATTTCTCTTCATTTTGCTAGTCATCAACCTCCTTATGCACTAATGACTGTGCATCTTGCCTAACAGCAACATTTTCAGCTTGTTGTCCATGGTCTGAGCCTTGTCCAAGGTTAGACATTGCATTTCCTTCATTCCCATGTGAATGTTCATACTGAGAGGCATTATCACTGCTTGAGTCCATCTCATTGTATGAAGACATATTGCTGTAATTTCTCAGTTGAGATTAAAAATCAGCACTAGCACAAAGCTTTGGCTTGCAATCAAGTGCCTCCGGCCCACCAAATCAAGGGATTGAGTGGTGTTCTAGCAATGGAACCATGTAACCAACCTTCCTCGGATAGGGTGGTAAATAACCTGATTAAGCACTATTTACAACAATTAACAAATTCACAAAACTGAAATGCACACTTTACCATATAATCTTGGACATTGGATACCTTGTTGGCCCCAAAATTGACGCCTCTTTTGGTATTTACTTAACTTAATTGAAGAAAAAATTGATGTACAATGGGATTCTTCCAATCCCTTTCGGTATTCCAACTTCCCTTGCTATTCAAAATGATCAGCAAGTCTTCAATCAGATTTGCCCCTTGATTTGGGCAATCAATTGGCCTTTATCCGCTTTGATGGAGATGAAAAATGCCCCAAATTCAATGATTTGCTAGTCCCTCCACTTGAATAGGCTTGAATAGGCTAAAAACAATTTCAGCCCTATTGAATCCAAGTCTTGGAGCTTCCAATTTATAGCACGCTTCTCGAGGCTACTGCAAAACCCTAATTTTTTATTAAATAAGGATTTACAATAGAGAAATTTGAAATTTCTAAGCCTCTGGTGATCTCAATGCTGTAATCTTCAGAGCAAGGCTGTAGAAAGACTGGGAGATAAAAGAGAGAATACTGAGGAGAGAGAAAATTTAGACTTTCTTCATGAAGAACTGAAGAAAATTTGTCATTTACTGCTGCTGCCTTGTCTTAACAGCTTGTGGATGCAAAGAACTCAATAAAATCAATCATTTACTGTTGCTGCCTTGTCTCAATAGCCTGTAGATGTTGTCACCTGTTGTTGATTGGCCTTTTCCTACCCTTGGCTGCCTTAGAAGGTCCTCTGATGGCTGCAAATCAGACCAACAACATCTCCTCCCTCTCTCTTGCAAGCTAAATACACTAAAAATGCCTCTCTCCAGCTTCTAAAGACGTTTTTCAGTCTTACATGGGCGCTTTTGACAAGTGGCAGCCTTCCCAAATGGTTTTTTCAACATCATCCATAATTAAATATTAATTTTCAATCTTTACATACTAAAAATTAATATAATATTTATGTTGGTGCCCTGAAAAATAATATGACTAACCAATAATTAAATTGACTAGGCAACTATCATTCCCAAGTGTCCGTGCGCCATCTTTGACCATCAGATTGGCGTTAGGTACCATTAAACGCCACTTCCCTAGTGTCACCAACTGACATTTATGGCCAAACGAATGACCTAGGCTAACAATTGGTAGCAAATACCACCAAGTATTTGTGCGGCATAACTTTTAGTAACTTTTGCCTTTGACATGCCGTGATTTCCTCAGATCCCGCGCTCGTTAATTTACTCTAACTCTAGTAACACCTCACATGTGTAACATTTACTTACCCATGTGATTAAAAATTAATCTACATGTTAAGTGAGATTTCAAAAATACGTGTCTTCATGACATTATCCACTAACAAAGATAAAATTTAAAGCATTTATAAACGCTTGAAATTTCTCCCGAGAAAGAGCTTTGGTGAAGATGTCTACCACATTGCTAGTGGTAGGATAGTAGACAAAGTTCATATCTCTTGCATGTAGTGTCTTTCTAATAAAGTGATAGTGGATCTCTATATGTTTCGTGCATGCATGAAACAGTAGGTTCCATGCCATTGCAATGGCACTCTAACTGTTAGAAAACAAAGGAGTAGGCTCTAATACATCAAGATCAACCAATAAACGTCTCAATCATACACATTTAACTATAGTAGTGAAAGCTACCTTGTATTCAGCTTCACAAGACGATGTGGCAACAATGAATCGTTTCTTGCTAAGCCAAGAGACACAAGATGAGCCAAGAAAGAAATAGTTTCCACTCGCAGAGTGATGTGAATCAAAATCACCAACCCAATGTGAATCATTGTAAATATGTAATTGCAGCACAAGCTTGACTTTATACTTATCAATGGATCCATCCCGTTTCTTTTCAACTTATAGACCCATTCAGTACCAATGGCTTTCTTTCCAACAAGCAATGTCACTAAATACCATGTTTGATTCTTCATGACAGAATCAGACTCAGCTTGCATTGCTGCCATCCAATGCACACTCTGTTGTGCATCCTTAAAACAATCAGGCTCTTCATCATCAAGTGTGGTGTGCTGCCAGAACAAACTCCATTGTATTAGCACGATCATGCAAATGTGCTTATCTTCTAGTATGACTAGCAATAGGAGCATCCAAATGACTATCTTTCATAATCTCCAAGTACCATCTAGGCATTTGCCTAGCTTCCTGATTATGTACATGCTCCTGATGAACCTCAAATTCAACATCTTGCTGAATATTCAGATCAGCCATAGGCTGAATTTCTGCATTGCTTAATGGAGCAACTAGCTAAATTCAGTATTGCTTAATGGAGGAGCAGTTGGTTGAACATTTTGTTCATTTACTGAAACTCCAGCTATATCACCAAAAGAAATGGGTAGTAGCTCTTTAAACACATCACTTGCAGCTTGATATGTGTAAAAACCAGCAAGGGATAATTCTGATTTTTCATTAAAAATCACATCCCTACTAACAAAGACTTTCTTGGAAACAAGGTCATACAGTCAATATCCTTTGTTCTTACTGTTGTACCCTACAAAAATGCATTTGATAGCCTTGCTGTCCAACTTCTTTCTTAGTACTTTGGGAATATGAGCATATGCAAGACACTCAAAAGTACGAAGGTGGCCAACTAAAGGTTTCCGGCTATTCCAAGCCTTAGAAGTCGTGACATTTTCAATGCCTTGGTAGGGTACAACATAACAAGCACACATAACTGCTTCCATCCAAAAGCCATTTGGCAGATTCTTAGCTTTCAGCACGCATCTAGCCATCTCCATGAGTGATCGATTCTTTCCTTTTGCAACCCCATTTTGCTATGGAGTATATGCAGTAGTATATTGATGGGCAATGTCTTTCTGCTTTAAAAAAATATTTAGCAAAGATAACATAAAATCCCCCTCTCGGTCCGAATGGAGAGTCTTAATCCTGTAGCCAGATTGATTTTCAACAAGTGCAACAAAAGCCAAAAATGCACCATACTTTTTCACCAATGAGTAGACCCAATAAAAACAAGTAAAGTCATCAATGAAGAAGATAAAATAATAACATCCACCCAATGACTTTTTCTGCACAAGTCCACATATATCCGAAGGCACAATTTGTAACCTAGCCATTGCCTTAAAAAGCAACATCACAAGGAAAAGAGAATCAATACATTTTTTCCAAAATGCATCCCTCACAAATATGCTCACTCTCTCTCCAAGAGAGGTGAACCACCTAGCATCTGAGTACATTGCATAAGAATCAAACTTCCATAGTTAACATGCCCCATGTGAGCATGCCATAACTCTGCTTGTGACATAGCAAGAGTAAGAGTAGACGTCAAATAGACTGACTAATCAATCGAATAAACATCGAACTCATAGAGTTCATGACATAATGTGCTAGTCAATACCAAAGCCAAGAATTCCTTATCTCTGACTATGCATTTGCCATTATCAAATGTAACCTGCATACCACACATTGCTAAAGAAGAAATGGATAATAAATTCTTATTTATCCCTTGCACATATAATGCATCCTATAAACGCAAAGTAGAGCCATCAATGGCTTTCAAGACAATCTCCCTAACACCTCTAATAGGGTAAGATGCATTGTTGGCACATTGCACGGATTTGCTAATAGAAGATGCGATAACAGAGGAGAACAAATCCCTGTGGGATGTAATGTGCTTAGAAGCACCACTATGAAAGAACCAAGTGTTGGCATCCTCAGTAGAGCTAAATGCTCTGTTAGTCCAAGAAGAATCATACTTGCAAGTCTAAAAACAGTAGTCACGGTCTACAACAAAAGACGTGGGCTTTGTAATAGTAAAAGGTGCATAAAAAACAAACATCCTTGACTCCTTTTTCTCCTTGGCAATGTGCTTCTTACATTCCGTGATGTAATGACCTTGCTTCTTACAATAATGACACTCTCCCTTCTTGGCTTGCATGCCCCCTTGTTTCTTATTGCTCTGTAAAGTACCTAAACTTCCAAAACTCTGCAGAGCATTTCTAGATTGGCTATCTTTGCCCTTCTGTCTCGCCATAAAAGTTTGTTTAGAGGCTACAAAATCCACCCCTTTGTTCTTTTTTGTTTGCTCTTATTCTAGGAGCAAACTAATCAATTGAAGAAAGGTAAGTGGTTGCAAAGAAATTCTCGTGGTGAGATTTAAGGCCGTTTGAAAGGCCAAATAAGAGGGTGGCAAAGAATTCATAGTAGTAGAGATCATATGCGCAAAAGAATTATACTAATCTACATTCACTAACTACTCATGCGAGTCTTGAATTTTGTTAAGATGATCCTGTATGGCATCATCTTTATCCATCTTCACATTTTCAAGCTCCTTTTTCAAGAAAGAGATGCGTGTGTCATTTTTTCCAGCAAACATTTGCTCAAGTGTGAACCATGCATCTTGTGAAAAAGCAACAAACTGTATATGCAAGATTATAGACCGCTGAACTGCCAATGCAATCAGTGACAATGCTTTATCATCCCGTGCGTCCCAAGCTTTTTGTGCAGCTGTTCTTTGGGGAAGTGGCTGAGCTGGAGCGGGCCTTTGACCATGTCCTCATGGGGGAGGTGTTGCAGAAGCCACAATTTCAGGACGGAATTCTTCACCACTAACATAATCTCAAGGATTTCTTACAATCAACACATTCTTCATCATGAAAGACCATAGATAATAGTTATTGCCATCCAATCTATCCTCTTTGGATACGTTTGTGAATACATCACTCTGTCCTTGATTAGCCATGCGAATGTCATTGTTTCAAAGAATACAAAAGCACGAACCAAAGTTGGAGCAACTTGGAAATTTGCAAATTTCCAGAAATTACAGCATACACCAAGCTGTAATTATCAAAATTGCGTCACACTTGATCATGACTGTCCCATGCACAAATGGTGCCTACCAATACAAAAAATGCAAAAGCCCTAAAATTTGGCTGTCTAAAATGCACAATTTCAGTCTATTTCAGACTGAACCTTCAGTACATGTGCCAATGTTTGCTAAACATCCAAAAGCCCCAAATTTTCTAACTCGAATCCCAAGAAATTTCTGCAATGTCTGTGCCAAAAAAAAAGACACTTCTAGGGGCAGAAATGCATTCCTCGAGCAAAAGCCCTTTGTTGTAGCTTGGATTTCTGAATAAAAAATAATTAAATGTACGTGTTACCTTTGAAATGTGTGCTGAGGTCGAGCTATAAAGATGCCCAAACTAATGGCGACAACTGTAAAGCTGAATGACCTGACGGATGTGGCAAACAGGGCAGAGGTGGTGGCAGATTTGGCCATTGGTAGGGCTTAGGTGGAGGTGCTGGCTGCGTGTTGGACCAAGCAAAGTTGACACAGGCTAGCGAGCTTGGCAACGCAGGAGGACCAGGAGGCGGTGTAGAGTGCAGGTGGCAACGACACTTTGAGCAGCGTGTTGGTAGCACTTGTGCTACTGGTGGCGCAAGTGACCCTGAGGGCGGCGCTACAACCAGCAAAGAGTTGGTGCTGGTGGCGAGAGCTGTAGCTGCTGGTGGCAAGGATCCACGAGCTGTAGATGGGCGAGCCTATAGGGCGGTAGGCCTGTATCTTAATGAGGTGAAAACAGAGATTGGCGAGTGAAACCAACCTTCCTTCCGTGGATGGGTGGTAATTCCCTAATTACAACTTAGTTAGAGCAATAACATTTATTACAAAACTGAGAAATTTGAAATAACTTACAATCTTGGACAATAGACACTGTGTTGGCCCCAAAACTCACGCCCCTTTTGGTATTTCTTTAACTTAATTGAGGAAGAGGTTGATGTATAATGGGATTCTTCAAATCCCTTGTGATATTCCAACTCCCCTTGCTGTACAAATTGACTAGCAAGTTTTCAACATGATTTTCCCCTTGATTTGGTCAAGCAATTGGCCTTCTCCTGCTTTGATGGAGATGGAAAATGCCCCAAATTCATTGATTTGTTGGTCCCTCCACTTGAATTTGACTAAAAATAGCTTCGGGCATATTGAATCCAAGTCTTGGAGCTTCCAATTTTTGGCATGCTTCCCGAGGTTGCTGCTAAACCCTATTTTTTGCTGCAACTTAGGATTTACAGCGGAGAAATCTGAAATTTCTCAGCCTTTGGTTATCTCAATGCTATAATCATTGGAGCAAGGTTGTAGAAAGGCTGGGAGATGAGAGAGAATATTGAGGAGAGAGAAAATTCAGGCTTTCTTCATGAAGAGCTAAAGAAAATCATTTATTGTTGCTGCATTGTCTCAACAGCTTGTAGATGCAAAGAACTAAAGAAAATCAGTCATTTATTGTTGTTGCCCTATCTCAACAGCCTGTAGAAGCTGTCACTTATTGTTGATTGGTCTTCTCCTACCTCTTGCTACCTCAAAAGGTCCTCCAATGGCTGCAAATCAGACCACTAACATCCCCTCTCTCTTGCAAGCTGAATACACTAAAAATGTCTCTCTTCAGTCTCTAAAGACGTTTTTCAGTCTTGCATGGGCATTTTTGACAAGTCGAAGCCTTTCCAAATGGTTTTTTCACCATTATCCATAATTAAGTATTAATTTTCAGTCTTTAAATACTGAAAATTAATCTAATAATTATTTCGGTGCCTTGAAAAATAATTAGATTAGCCAATAATTAAATTGACTAGGTAACTTCCATTGTTAAGTGACTACACCATCTTTGACCATTAGATTGATGTTATGCACCATTAAACACCACTTCTCTGGTGTCACCAACTCACTTATGGCCAAATGAATGACCTGGGCTAACAACTGGCACCAGATACCACCAAGTACTTGTGCAACATAACTTATTGCAACTTTTGCCTTTGACATCCCATGATTTCCTCGGGTACCGCACTCATAAATTTACTCTAACCCCAGTTACACCTCACATGAGCAACATTAACTTAACCATGTGATTAAAAATTAATCCACATGTTAAGTGAAGTTTTAAAAATACACGTTCTCATGACAAGCGAGCATGGAGTGGAGAGTTGGACCATGCCAAGCCTAAGCTTTGATACCACATGTGAGATGGAATATGACAGCTCTTAGTTGAAAGTACACAATTGATAGTAGAGAGAGTGAGAGTGAAGACATAGCTCGACACATGATGCAATTCCCAAGTGTGTAAGTGAAAGTACAAAGTACAACCCTTAGACCTTAGGATTGTTAAGATGCATTCACACCTGAAAGGTGTAAAGTATGGTAAGTGATTGAACTCTATAACATAAACACACAAAATAGAAAATAATGTAATTGGGGGAAAAAACCTCTCGTAAGGAGAGTAAAAAGTGCCCCAATGTCTTATTGCGGATCACCAACACTCCTTTGTGAGCGTAGGTGTGAGTCAATCCCAACATCCTTTGCATAGGTACCCAAGGATATCTCCTTTGGATACACCATCAAATTGGAGACAATGATCTAGATAAGCAAGATTAGAGTGACGTCGATAGTGACTCAGCACAAGGTATTACAATTCACACACCTTTCCTTGCTCATTTTCGGAGGATAGCTTTAGATCGAAACCTCGCTCTTTCTATGGTTATTAGTGCACAAGGGTCTAGAAATTGGCGCTTGACTTGGTATGGCAAATATCAATCACCTATGTTAAGTGTGGACTTTGAGACAATGTCATAGATGGGAGCTCATAGCTGGTATGATTGCTTGGTAAGTGTAGCCATACTATAGATTTATTGGACACATCCAATGCAGAGACTCTTTTCAACATATGGACAGAGATTGTCCACACATTCCATAAGAGATGGTAAAGGATACAAGGTGATTCAGAGACTATGAGAAGGAGAGATCAGGATCTGGGATATTGGCACTTTTACTATCAGCCATACAGGATTTGGGCCTGCAGACCTCTTGATTGATTATTCACTCAGGCCTTGTAATAGACTTCCCCTTGGTTGTGTATTTTTTGTTTTGTAAGTTCCCTAGAAGGCCCTTTTTGTACTTTGCCTTTGGATATGTTGTCCCAAGGGGATCTATTAATAGTATCATTCTTCTCCTGAATAGGGAAAAAATAAAAGAAAACTTCCCATGTTTATGAAAAGATAAAAAAGTGATCAAAAGCATTCTAATCCTAAGGAAAAATTGTACTGTTGTCACAGGACCAGCCTGGTCTCCAGCATCCATCTCGTGGGCCATGATTAGATCTGTTTTATCATGTTGAGGGTGAGGTATCTCAATGGGTGCCTACTGTGATGGGTGATGATGGACCAACTGCCAGTCAAATCATCTATTGCACCACTCAGGAATCAAGGAGGGCCAGAGTCTCAAAATCATTGGGCCAAAGAAGGTATCTGCAGACTCAGCTATTTTGGGAGCTGCTTAACTGATTTTACGGTGGTCAAAGCCAACATCAACAATCCAACACTTGCACAACACTATTAACGTTTTTGCCATATTCTTACATGCAATGATTGTTTATTTCTCCTGATAATGGAACTCTTGCAAGTCCACTTCAAAACAAACTTCTTCGGTTGGATACACTTTTCCCAAAAGTTAGCAAAAATGCAGCAGCTTCTCCAGAAGCTTACTCAATGGGCAAGATTACACATGCCGAAACAAACAATTAGGATTTTGGGAGTAGGATACCTTATTAGAATTTAAAGACTCTTTATCATACAAAGGTGGCCAGTCTTCTTTGCTTGCCAAGATATTGGCCACTTCCTTCAAAGGCTGCAAAGCTGCCATTTCATCAAACATCCATGGAAATATCATCTGCAAAAAGCATAAATAAAACACTTATCAACATAGATGCACACTGCCATTTACTCAAAAGAAGTTACAGCTCTAACAATCAACACCTCTCCTGTAAATAGGACCATCTCGCCATTTTTCGCTGCTTTCACTGCATCAAACTGATCTCCAAATTCATCTCTAACTCTCTGAGCTGCCCAATTTGAAGCTGCACCCTAAACATGTCCATTAAAGGAGCAAAAAGTTAGAACTAGCTTCCAGGAACTGTTCATGTCTGTTCTGGTGTGCAATTTCAAAAATGTTTTTAGTTGTATATATTGTATCACAAATTGTTACCTGGCAGTATATAGATTCATGCATGACTGCATATAATGGATTTGTGTCAAAGGGTAGCCAATTTTCAAACTGCATGCCAGATTTATCAATGTTATTCACTAGGTCTGAAGCTCCATGCTATGAAATAGGAACTGATAACAAAGCTAGAATACCATCCGAAGAAAAGTACTACTCAGTTGTTTCTTCTTTCCAGACAGTAGCATTGGATCCCATGCCCTCTCAAACCTTGCAAGCATGACATCATCAGTTTATACATCAACAAATGATCTTAGAGATCAGTTAGAAACTATCTTAGAAGTTTGCAATCTCACAAGTAATGGAGTCTTTCAAAGCCCCCACTTAATCCTAGTCCTGACAACCCTAAAAGTTGTAGACCACGTGGGCTCAACTTACCACCAGATGGTAAAGGTACCTGTTCCCAATCAAGAAAGGCAACTAGTTAGATTTAAGCATTCAGTGACTTAAGACTTCTCCCTCTTTCGTGCTCTTTTCATCTTTTGCAATGCATAACCTTAAAGAATATAGTAAAATCTGTATGGCTCCAGCACACATACAGAAACCTATGTGCATAGTTATGAGATTGACGCACCAATTATTGAAAGTTTTATATCATATATATTTTTCTCAAGTGTATGGTTTTTTAAACCAATACATACTCTCAAAGGATTGTGAGAGCATCTTCTTAAATTATATATAATGTCTGACTATTCTATTCAAATATGTTAGTATTAAAAATCAAAATATACTATTGACAAAGCTCCAGATGGGATGCTGTAAGCCTCCAGGCCTCCATCCAAGCACATGACACTCTGGCAGGCAGGTAGGCTTCCAGTCAGAGGTTTTAGCAAGTGATGGGTGAAGAGGCCCAGGTGACAATGTGGCTATAATTAGCAGCAAGCAGCTGTGACCAGTTATGGATGGCTTCCAGCAGGGCAGGTGGCACCTGAGAGGTGGGCAGGGATACTTTCCTGCTATTGTATTTTCTACTAGTTGTCTGAATTGAGCTGCTGTGCTGGGTATGGATGGCTTCCAGCAGGGCAGGCAGCACCTGAGTGGTGGGCAGGGATACTTTCCTGCTATTGTATTTTTCTCCTGGTTGTCTGAATTGAGCTGCTGCTGCGCAGGAGTACCATGGGACCCATGTGGGAAATCACACATGCTGTGTGAGGCATTGTGGAATTGTGTGACAACCATAGTTTCTTGTTTCCATCCTGTCAAAGAGGTGTGTGATGTCAAAGTGAGTACCATTCACTGAAGCATATAGAATTGTGCTGGAACTACTTTAATCATTGACCCAGTGGGTGCTAACACTGGTTCGCTCCCCCTCTCTTTGCCTTGTTTCTCTTCAAGCTCTGCATTTGCCAGTTGTGGTGCTGAGAAAAACTACTTCAGAGGAGCAAGACACCTTGCTTTCTTGCATGCTAGAGTTTCTGACGTGGTAATGACTGGTGCTCAGCAATACAAGATATTCTCCTTGGAGATAGAAAAATGTCTGTTCCCTATGCTTATTTTATTTCTATTCGGACTTTGTGTATAGTATTTTAACCTAGCAACTTTTGCTGGTGAGGCTGTTTAATGAAAGTTTCTCTTCTGGGAGAAAGAAAAGGTGAGGTGGCAAGTGTAGAAGCTATGGAGTACAGACTGGGACTAGGTCTCGAGAGTTTCAGAGGTTGTGGCACAGACTACAGTTAATTGATGAGTCAAGCCAGATTTGTTAAAAGGATTGGGGAGGAGTAGATGGCCCTTAGGAGGGACTTGACCTTGATTTAGCATCTCCTGTAGACTAGCCCAGGGATTATCTTGTTGCTGACTCACAATATTCAAGCTAGGACAAGCCAAGCCTGCAGCACAGTCACATGAACTTCTCATTCCCAAGCTCGTAATTCTAGTGCATCATCCTCCCCTCGAAGGTAGATCAAATTCTGGGATTTCAGGAACAAATATGGGAGAGAGCATACTACACATGGCTGCACTTGCTGCGCTATGCTGCAGTACTTCATTGGTTCTCAGACCATAGGCTGAACACAGGCAGATAACCATCTGTACTTTAGACTCTCCCAAGAGGATAGTAACAGAGCCTTGTGACTGGATCTGATATAGACACATGCTCCAGAGACTTGGTAGGAGACCTTACCCACCAAAGCTGCAACACTTGAGCAATCGATTTCTCTTCACAGACAATAGGTTATCAACAAACAGGCTACATGGATGTCCATGTCTCATGCTATGAGCGTTGCTATCAACCAGATCCGAGTATTGTCACACAATCACGAGATTGAGAGGAGAAGATTAGCATGGGTGGACAACGAGGACAGGGTATGCTTGCCTGCTGTTGAGAGATAGAGTCAAAGGAGCATTGCATTTCTAGGTTTTGGCCCCTTTGTCAAGTGATTGACTACCCAAAGTTTGGACAGATATGTCTTGGTCTTTACGTCATGGAGTACACAGGACCTGAAGTTACATATCTAAACGTAAAGTTCTATCGCTACTTAAAATGTACATACTCATATATCTGTATGTATACTAGCACACAGGGCCTGCAATTGTATTTTAACCCACAGCAATCAGTGAAGTTTGTTTTACTTTTCCTATTCAGCTTCAGTACCAATCACTTACAGTTAGCATAACCCCTATACCATAAGGAGTGACCTATCTATGAGCCAGAACATTCATTACCCGGGCCACAGTCAATGCATCATTACTTCAGTTGATCTCAGAGGCCAACTTCATGTTTGTAGACACTTAATAATATCTCTGTCCTCCCTCCCTCCCTCTTATAAAAAGAACACACATTACAAGATTCATAGAAAGAGAAAGTCAGAGAGAGACCCCTCCATGCTCCATTCCATCAAGGTGTAGTACAACTTCTTGAACTTTCTTGACCATTTCTGGGAAACGACCATAGAACTTCTTGTTTTGTTGTAAGACACGCTTGAAGCATGAACGATAAACAAGCTCTGCCGTGCACTTGGGACCCACTGGTGGAAGTCCACCAGTCAATAATACCTCTTTTAACCCAGCTGGAGCAAAGCTAAGGTATGTAACTGCACAAAAACCACCATAACTCTAACCATACAAATGTCAATTTTCTCTTGAAAAAAGTTGATCTCAAAGTTTATGGTAAGAAAACCTGCAAATTGAAGAAAGGCCAGATTAAGAACCTGCCCAAGCAATGTCCAAGGCTCTCCATCAGGAACTAATTGAGCTCTTACATACTCAGCATCTTTAACAATGCTATCTGCTCGAAAGTGTTGTAGGTATTCTGCTTGTTGCTCAGAAGATTCAAATTGGCTTAAAGAGGAGGTTGTTAGTGGAGTTGACAGACCCGTGCCACGCTGCAATGTCACTTCATTGTAAGATATACAATTTTTTTCAAAAACTTTTACAAAGCAACTGCTAACCATGCCTGGTCTAAAAGAATCACTCGAAACTCCTTGCAAGCTCTCTTCAGCCAACCTCCTGCTTCTACAGGACGGGGGCTCTCAAAACCTGGGCCTCCTTGCAGAAAGAGCAAATATGGCATGCGTTGCTCCTTTTCTTCCATCAACAGAAATAATGCTCAATGTCAGAAATGCATAATGTTATTCCCCACAAGATTTCTTTGAAAACTCCTAAGTCCTACCTTTAGGAAGCAAATCATCAAAGTACTCCCACCAAACATCCCCCACCCCCCCCCTTCTTGTGAATATGTGTCCAAGGACTTCTTTTCTATATCAAGCTTAGACAATTTATGAAAAATTTTAATCCAATTATCAATTGTGAAATATTTTAGGAAAATGGATTGAAATTTTACACATGTTTCCAGCTTGGGACATAGCCCCGTCCACCAACGCTTGCCCCTACAATATGATTTATATCTATCTGATATGTTGAGCATCATCCAATTGATACAAATGAAAATAAGCCGTCCATTTAGCCAACCATGAATCAATGTTTATCTCATCATATTCCTTCTTCTCTCCTTTAAAGGGATCAAGTTAGAATTGAAGAGACAATGTCTTCATGGCTGCAAACATAAATGGAAAATAGGGAGTGTGCATCTCGACCAATTGCCGTTGCATGTCTTTGATTTGAGCTTGGAGAATTGCTATTAGAGATGAATCTCCATCAGATTTCATGAAAAAAGACAATTTAAGGTGCTGTGTGTCCATGTATTCAAGTTCAAGAGAAGCCAAGGGACGACCGTCCTCCGTGTATTGAGGTTCAAGGAGCGGGAGTATCAAAAGGAGAAACTCCATGAGAAGCCGTGATAGTGAGAGAATAGGAATAGACCGAGAAAAAGTAAGAAGATGGAGAGAAAAATGTATATTGTGAGAATACATATTGCCTAGAGTCGAGAAAGATAATGTTGAAGATAGTATTATAAACGAAGTGCATGAAATGTGGATTTGTTAAGTCTTCTTTTTAAAAAGCAAGGGGGTAGCTTAGGCACCTTGCTTCCATTAAAAAGTTAAAGATTCATGTTGAAACCTTAAAAGAAAGATTAAAAATGCTAATATAAGAAGCAACCATATTGGGGCGAAATTATCAATTCTCCTTATGCACCTAGATCACATGTGATACATGGAGTGCTCGCTTGTTCCGCCATGTAATCCCCAAGTCAACACAACCGTTGCTACATGTATTAACTTGTGTGAGAAATGCACCAACTATGGAGGAGAGAGAAAACAAGAGACAATGACAGTGAGTTAGCCTAAGCAAGAGAATAGAGTATACTTGCTAAGCTAAAAGATAGAGTGAAAGTACAATACTAGTTTAGGTCATGGTTTGACCTAACCAAACTTCCACCAACTAACTAGAGTTAGGCTAACTTATTCTAGTCCCTAGTGTCACTACTTTAATGTCTAAAGGCACTAGGTCTACACACACTATATTGACACTCAATGTCCACAGCACACGAATTATATGTGTCACAGACATGCCATGATCAAGTGTACGTATTAATTCTTGCTCATGCCACATGAATCCACACCCCATGCAAAAGCACACTTAATAGGACATCCTCGAGCCAACCATGTAAATCCACCCTTGCCATGTCATCATAGAACCTTCTAGAAGGTATGCCATGTCATCCTGCATCATCGATAATGCCATCATTGAACATTCTAGAAGATCTTTAATCGCCCTCCAACACCTATAAAAGGAGAGGGTCACCACTGAGCTCCTCAGTCTTACTAATCCCAGTCTTGGGAGCTCAAGGAGTTGAGACCTCCAGGTAACTAACTTCGAGTTGCAGTTCTAGTTCTTATCTAGTCACGGTATCTAGTATTGTTTTGTCTTCCATTATAACACTTGTTGTCTTGTCACCTTGTAATCTCGTAGTACGAGATCTTGTCCAGTACTCTCTTGTATCTTGTTCATCCCCATCGACGCAAGTCTTGTAATTCTGATATCTTGTATCCATATCTACAATCCCAGGTTGTGGGATCCTTCATATCCTATCGAGTCATGTTATTTATATCTACAGTCCCAAATTGTGGGATTTTTCGTATCTTGTTAAGTTGTCATTGTACCTTGTGCCCCTACGTGGGATTATCTTGTAATCCAAACTCTTGTAACAAATCTTGTATCTAGTCTAGGCTCTCGAGCATAGTCTAGTGCTTCCATAACAGTTTAGCAAGACTACTTTCTAGCCCTACTGAGCATCATGGAGGCGACCCTCAAAAGAATCATGGCCTCCCTTTAAAACCTCCAACAACAAATTCAAGTCTTAAATGAACAAGAAGCGTGCTAGAGAAGTTCAATGGTGACCGTTCGAAGTTCAAGGGATTCCTGCAACAAATAAAGCTCCATATCCGCATGCAACCGGATAGGTATCCAGATGATGCTTCCAAGGTGGAATTCATTGGGACTTTTCTTTGTGGCCAACATTTATCATGGTTCACCCCAATCTTAGCAAAGAATATGTCAGTATTTCATAACTATGAGGCATTTCTTTGCGAACTCACTTCCACATTTGGAGATGTAGACACTGGTTGAGTAGCAGAAACAAAAATTCGGAAGCTATGACAAGGTAACCGCTTTACCTCTACTTATGCATCTGAATTTCAGCAATTAATATGTGACCTCACTTGGCATGAGGAGTATTTTATCAACCAATGGGGTCTTCCAAATGACATCAAGGATCTCATGCTCACTATGCCCGAGACAAACACACTCAACGATTATATCATGCAAGCCATCTAGTGTGATAATAGATTGTTCAAGAGGAAGCAAGAAAAGCGGGAAGAATTAAGGCCTCACCAATGGAACCTAGTCCCAATCAGAGACCCAACTAGAGAAGAAACCAAGCCCAAACCGATGCAAATAGATAATACCAAATTCCATCCCTTGACCCCACAAGAAAAGCAAAGACAAAGAGAGAATCATCTATGCCTATATTGTGGAAACCCTAGACACACCGCCCTAAATTACCCAAACAAAAGAGCAAGAACCCAAAGAGTTGTTGCAACCATCCTCGAGCAGGAAAATGAGGATGTCCCATTGTAAACGAGACTATACAATCGAACCTTGATATAAGAAAGGGCCTCTGGATCACAACCACACCTATGGAAACTTTCCTTGTCACAATCCAAATGATCCTACCGAGAAAGACCCTTTTCCTCAAAGCCCTGGTTGACTCCGAGACCTCCGCATTTTTCATTGATGATGGCTTTGTGAAAAGATACCAGATTTCCAGTACTCCAAAAGACCATACCTGCAACAGCTGAAGTCATGGATGGAAGACCTCTAGCATCTGGAGATATTACCTTGGCGATCACAAATCTCGTGTATGCTTTAATGCCATGTCCAATCCCACAAATCCAATCATCCTTGGAATGCCTTGGCTAAAGAAACACAACCCAAAAATTCGTTGGGTTAAGTAAAAGATTACATTGCATGAAAATCAAGAAAAGTCGGTATATCTAGGAGCCAAAGCCTTTATGCACATAGCAAGGCAAGAGCCGACCTACATGATATATCATATATCAACTCAAGAATCTAGTAAGAATGAGTCACTCAAACTACCAAGCCAATATCAAGAATTTCAAGATGTCTTTGAAAAAAAGAATGTAGATCTCTTGCCCAAACACAGACCATATGATTGTGCTATAGAACTCCATGAGGGGGTTCAACCACCTTTTGGACCCATCTATATGCTATTCCTGATGAACTAGCTGAACTACACAAGAACACTCATGAGAACTTAGCCAAGGGGTTCATCAAGCACTCGAAGTCTCCTACTAGAGCCCCAATTGTGTTTGTGAAGAAGACAAATGGGTAACTTCAAATGTGTGTGGATTATCAAGGACTTAACAAGATAATAGTCAAGAATCGATACCCTTTGCCATTGATACCATAGCTCTTGGAACGCCTTGGAAAAGCTAAGATCTTCACAAAGATTAATCTACGAGGGGCTTACAATCTTATACGAATCAGAGTAGGAGACGAATGGAAGACAGCCTTCCGCACAAGGTATGGTCACTTCAAGTATGTTGTTATGCCATTTGGTCTCACCCATGCTCCTACAGTGTTTCAACATATAATGAATAATGTCTTCTGAGAGCATCTAGATGATTTTGTAGTTATGTACTTGGATGATATCTTGATATTCTCAAAAGATCCAAAAGAGCATGAGCACCATGTAAAATTAGTTTTGAAAACGCTTAGAGAAAAAGGACTATATGTAAAACTTGAGAAGTGTTTCTTTCATCAGACAGAAGTGGAATTCTTAAAGAACAATGTTTCCCAAAGAGGAATCTTCATGGACCCCAAGATGATCAAGACTATTCTTGACTGGCACACACCCACATGTGTTTGCAATGTCCAATGTTTCCTTGGCTTTGCCAACTTCTACATGATATTTATCAAGGATTATTCAAAAATAGTCACACCACTTACCAGACTTGCAAGAAACTTTCATGGACCCCCGAAGCCGAGAAGGCCTTTCACACCCTTAAGATGGCTTTCACCACTGCCCCAATCCTAGTCTACCCAAATCCTACCAAGCTATTTTTCTTGAAGACCGATGCATCAAACTATACCTTAGGAGCCATCTTGTCCCAGCATGGAGATGATGGTCATATGCATCCAGTGGCATTCCACTCAAGGAAGTTTTCCCCTCCAGAGACAAACTATCAGATCCATGACAAAGAACTCCTTGCCATTGTAGATGCCTTTGATACTTGGCGTCATCATCTAGAGGGTGCAGCCCATAATGTTATCGTCTATACAGATCTCAAAAATATAGAATACTTTATAACAATCTGCATCCTCAATCAAAGACAATCCAAATGGAGTAACTTCTTATCTAGGTCTGACTTTGTCATTACCTATCGCCAAGGACAACAACAATGCCAATCAGATGCTTTATTAAGAAAATCCTACCTGGCACCTAAGAAGGAAGAAGAAGCTTTTGATAAAAAATAAGCAATACAACTCAAGTCGCATGATGATTTGGCCAACAACGTCAAGAGAAAAAATCAAGAGGAAAAAAGAAATGAAGTTTGTGAGTTTCAGGAAACTAATGGATTGTTATACTATAAGGATCTACTTTACATCCCTCCTAGAAAGTGAAGACTCCAAGTACTCCAACAATGCCATGACACCCTAGCAACAAGACACTTTGGAGTTAGTAAGACCTTAGAGCTTATGTCAAGAGATTTTTTGTGGTCCCAAATGTGAAAAGAAGTTAAGGAATATATAAAATCATGTGATATTTGCAACAAGGCCAAGGTACCTCGTCACAAACTACATGGCCTCTTGCAACCCTTGCCCATTTCAACATGACCCTAGTCTTCTCTGTCCATGGATTTCATAATAGATCTTTCCAAATCAAACAAATATGACTCTATTCTTATTGTGGTAGATAGATTCACAAAACTGGCACATTTCATCCCTACCACCAAGTTCGTCACATGCACAACTACAACTAGACTCTTCCTTAGATACATTTTCAGATTACATGGACTCCCAAATGACATCATAAGCGATCAAGGTCCCAAATTCATATCTAGTTTTTGGAAGAGCCTTTGCAACCTCCTTGGAGTCCAAGTTAACTTATCCAGAGCCAATCATCCACAAACTAATGGTCAAACAAAATGGGTAAATCAAATCTTGGAACAATCTCTCTCTTGCACCATCAACTACCATCAAAATGATTGGTTTGAGCTCTTGCCCTTTGCAAAGTTTCCTTATGATAATAGTATCCATGCCTCTACCAAGCAAACTCATTTCTTTGCAAACGATGGCCAACATCCAAGGATGGATGTACATCTCTCCAATCAAGTAAAGAACCCTACCACCCGAGATAAAGCTCAATACCTAGTAGATATACACCAAGAACTCAAGCAACAAATCCAAAAGGCTCAAAATCAGTACAAGCACTATGCGGACCAACATCATCTCCAACATCTAACATACAAAGTCGGTGATAAAGTATGGTTACTCAAGCATAAACTCCACACAACAAGGCCCTCCACCAAGCTAGACCACTAGAGATTTGAGCCCTTCACTATCGCAGCCCAAATCAACCCAATTACTTACCGACTCCAACTCCCTAGCACCATAAAGATCCACCCAATCTTCCATGTTTCCTTACTTGAGCCATACTATAGCTCACAATTAAGAGGGGGGAGATCTAATCTCCCACCACCTATCTAGATGAAAGATCATGAAGAATTTGAGATCGAGCATACCTTAGACTCAAGGATATCCGGAGGTCAATTGGAATACCTTGTTCACTAGAAAGGATATGGCATCAATGATAGCACTTGGAAACCCCCAAAATATCTCCAAAGAGCACCTCTCAAAGTTAAAGAATTTCACAAGAGAAATCCAACAAAACTTGGACCAAACCACCAAGCCGCTCCTTGTGGAACTTGTAGCTAGAGGAGGAGGTGATATCACAGACATCCCATGATTAAGTGTACGGATTAATTTTTGCTCATGCCACATGAGTCCACACCCCATACGAACGCACACTTAATAGGACATCCTCGAGCCAACCATGCAAACCCACCCTTGCCATGTCATCATAGAACCTTCTTGAAGATATGCCATGTCATCTTGCATCATCGATGATTCTAGAAGATCTTTAAGTGCCCTCCAACACCTGTAGAAGAAGGGGCTCGCCATCGAGCTCCTCACTCTTGCCAATGCCAATCTTGGGAGCTCAAGAAGTCGAGACCTCCAAGTAAGTAACTTCAAGTTCTAATTCTAGTTCTTGTCTAGTCATGGTATCTAGTCTTGCCTTGTCTTCCATTATACTCCTGTTGTCTTGTTACCTTGTAATCTTGTAGTATGAGATCTTGCTTAGTACTCTCTTGTATCTTGTTCATTCTCATTGAGGAAAATCTTGTAATTTTGATATCTTGTATCCATACGTACGGTCCCGGGTTGTGGGATCCTTCATATCCTATCGAGTCTTGTTGTCTATACCTACGGTCCCGGGTTGTGGAATTTTCCGTATCTTGTTAAGTTATCATTGTACCTTGTGCCTCTACATGGGATTATCTTGTAATTAGAACTCTTGTAACAAATCTTGCATCTAGTCTAGTCTCTCGAGCACAATCTAGTGCTCCCATAACACTGATCGTAAACATTAGCAAAGCTCAAATTAGCAACATATTGCTCTTTCATGGCATCCAACTCAATGTGATAAACCATGCTGAGAGCTGAAATTTGTGGCTTATGTGATAGTGCATCAACCACAAAATTCTTATTACCATCAAATGTACAATTTGAAAATGAAACATAGAGAGAGAATTTGCCCATCTCATATATTTCTCTGAAAACTTTGTTAATGTCAAAAAGTATCTCAAAGTTTAATGATCCATATACACTATAAAATCAGCTTCCAACAAGTAGCATTTCCACGCAGACAATGCATGAATTACAGCCAAGAGCTCTTTCTCATAGACCTGTAAATTCTTCTTTGCATCATGGAGAATTCAACTCTCATAAGCTACAACTTAGCCATCCTGCATAAGAACAGCCTCAATGTTATTACCATATACATCACTTTGGACCACAAATGACTTTCTTAGATCAGGAAACACAAGCACAGGATCTGCAGTCATCTTATCCTTCAACTTTTCAAATGCCGGAATTTCCATTGTTGTCCATTTAAATGGGACATTTTCCTTGTGTAAAGCATACAATGGAGATGCAATTTTAGCAAACTTGCATACATCATGTAGTAAGAACATACATCCGAGAAGTTACAGATCTCATGAACATTTTTCAAAGGTGGCCATGATCGTATAGCCTCAATATTTGCAAGGTCCATACGAATACCATCACTTGATACAGTGTGTCCCAAAAAGTGGATTTCATGTAAAAAAATTTCACATTTCTTGTCATTCATAACCAACCTATGCTTAATGCAACTCATTGAACATAATGTCCAAGTGCTTTCTATGCTCTATCTTATTATCTGAATAAGATAATTATAATTTTTAAAAAAATATCCTTAAAGCTGCCTTATGCACATGATACATCCTTTGATCTAATGTGTACTTGATGATACCTACTTTTCGAATCTATACGGCCGAAAATGGCCACCCCCTACAATCTATATATAACATCATCGATCCAAGGGATCAAAAACCAATTCTTTATCGTGATGTTGTTCAAAGTACGATAATCAATAAACATATGCTACCAACCATCCTTTTTTTGCACCAAAAAGCACTAGAGAACAAAAAGCAAATGAGCTGAGCTGAATTAGTGCTTTTTCTAACCACTCATTTACTTGACTCATTCTCTCTCCTACTAGGCTGCATTGACTTTGTAGGATGGCTTATTAGGTAGGCTACTTCCAAATATAAAATCTATGCCTACTTCCAAATATAAAATCTATACCATGATCTTCAAGCCTTTCAGGCAATAGCCACCTTGAAAGTGACTAAGAGAAGCAATCAGCATATATTTTCAGAAATGACATATGATCCTTCTCTAACTTAGTTATATTCCCAACATTCTCACTATCATCCTTATCCTTAGTGACTTTACATCAAGTGTGAGTGTCTTTCCCTTATGCTGAATAGTGATCTTTTTTGCACGTAAATCAATCACTACATGCATACGGTGACACCATGGCATACTGACAACCCTCAATTAAAGCAATGAGGAACTTTTTGTTGTCTATATATCCTTGTATATGCAACTGAAGCTTTCCAATGAGCGGTGTGACGGCCTCTGTATGGCCTTTAGATGTCATTTCAACTTCCCCCATGGGTCCCATCTCATCCTCTTTGACCCCTAGATGGGCTGCCATGTCTACAAAGATAAAGTTGGCTTGTGCACCATTATCAAAGAATATCAATGCATCCTGATTCCTAAATTTGTCCCATGCTCTGCACAACTCAATAGCATCATAATTGGGCTGATCACTAACAAAATCAAGCACCAATCCCATTGATGATTTGATCTTCTTTCCCTTGAAATCTCCCTAATTTTCTAATTTTTCACCTTGCTACCTATTGGAACAATCCCTTGCAATGTGACCCTCCTGTTCACAAATAAAGCATTAATTAGCAACCATGAATTCCCTGTGTTGTGCCAATGTTTTCGAGCCCTTTCTTTGCTGATTTGGCCCCTTTTCATGCTGATTTTCAGATCTTCCACTTTTCTTAGCCTTACACAACTTTTTATTCGACTTCTCCCTGCTCTCTAGGAAGTTTGAATCCTTCCCCACGCAACAAAGCATCTACAATAGTAGCAGTCTCTATGGGCTGGGACATGCTAGACACAGTGCTTTAATGCAAAAATCCCAAATTTATTTGGGCAACCCACAAACATATTTTTCTACTTGCTCATGAATGGGTATGGGACGATACACAATGGCAAGTAGAAATGCATCCCAAAACTTATTATATTGCTCTAAATTCTTACATTCCTCTACATCAAGCTTATTCCAAGCTGTCATGGCATCCATCTCAAAAGTACTTGTCAACCGATTAGATGCAAACATTTGCTTAAATTGTATCCATGTTGATGGTGCTCTTCCTTGCATTAAGAGCATGGACCACCATTGCAATGTATTCCCCTTCAAAAAAGTGGCTGCCTTTCAAATCTTCAAGAACTTAGTGAAGTTTCCCCTTGAATAGGTTGCATCAAACTGTTAAATGAAAGTCAAAGCTTTAAACCTATCTTGTGCACCACTGAAGGACTCAAACTTCATTGCTTTTCTACCCTCATCTTAGTCCCTTGCTGCCCCTTTGGGTGTCGAGTTATCATATACTAGCTGCTGCTAGTTTTTACAGGAAATTTGTGCGAAATTTTTCATTACTTGCTTTGCTTTTAACTAAACTTTTAAAGAAAGGTATTGTTTATCATTGGTCTGATAATCAACAAAAATCTTTTGATTTATTGAAACATGCGTTAACCCATGCTCCTGTATTACAACTACCTGATTTTAGTAGACCATTCTTTTTAGTAGTTACTGATGCTAGCGGATCTGGAATAGAAGCCGTACTTATGCAAGATAATCATCCAATAGCCTATTCTAGTTGTAAACCGAAACCCTCCGAACTTAAATATTCCACATATGATAAAGAATTATTAGCTGTGGTACAAGCTTTAAGACAATGGAAACATTACTTAATGGGTTCTGAGTTTATGATTAAGACTGATCGACAAAGTATTAGACATTTACTTAGTCAACCTCAAATATCTGACAGACATATCAAATGGGCCGCTTTTATTCAGAGTTTTCATCCCCTTATTCAATATCAACCAGGTAAAGAAAATGTAGTGGACGATGCATTAAGTAGAAGATTGACAATTCATAATATCTCTGTTATATCATTTGATTCTTTAATCCCTATGAAGGATACTTATAATCAGGACATTACTTTTCATGTTGATTGGAATAAATTAGTTGAAAATAACTAGATTCCTATTGATTCACTGTCTTACAATGATGGATTCATGTTTTATGAAAAGAGATTATGTGTTACAGTTCCATTTAGATCTTTTGTTTTGAATGAGATTCATTGTCATCCATATCAAGGTCATAGAGGTATCATATCTACTTTATATACATTGACTGAAGATTTTTATTGGCCACATATGGACCCATAAGCATTCAAGGGTGTAGATACATTACCAAATATGCTACTTTGTGCCCCACACATCAAGCCAATGCTGCCATACATAGGATTATGTACATTTCCATCCATACCTGAATTCATTGGGCCTTGCACACTATGCACTGGCTACTACATACCATAAAGACTTGTGCCATACATTCTTGTATGTAGTCCCTATCCAACTATAGCATGAAAAATCATGCTACCACTAAAGTATCCTAGTTGCCCCTGTCAAAAGTGGAGCAGCAGTGGAAGCATAAACATGTACTGAAATAAACTGCTGAAACACAAGACAAAAAGAGAAAAGAAAGAACACGATACAGATGAGAACTCAGATGTATGCACGGGAAATGGAATCCATATATCTGAACACGAGACAGTCGCATACAACAGTAAGTCACTGGCTGCGTGGGCACTGGCACTGGCTCCTCTCTCCACAGAGTCTGCAGATGGTGAAGATGAAGTGACTGATTGAGGAGGAGCCACTGAGTATAAATAGGCTGAAAAAGTGGGGAGCAATAATGCTGGTCGGACATCATTTAATGCTGGCCGACTGGTGCATAAAATGCTCCACTGGCATAAAATGCCACACCAAAAAAATACCTAAAATACCTAATAAAAATGCCCAGCCCAAATCAAGCTCAGACTCACACATGAGCTGACAAATACTCTGCTAACACCCTCTCTCAGATCATGAGTGATCTGATACAATACAATAGTACAATGAAAAGGGATCAGAAACTATATAACATAGAACCACCAAGTAGAACCATGGATACCCAAGCAGTGGGTGATCAAGCCACCACCAAGGTGCCTCGGAGAGAACCTAATGTCGATGTCGATCGTACCAAACACCTGAAAATAGAGAAGTTCATAGCATATCTCTGTGTCCATCACCAATGTCTCGCAGTAGCATACAAGACTATCCTATCAAAAATGCCTCTGAACATAGGTGACCATGAATTCCCTGCCTTTGGCGAGACCGCCAAAGTGTCCCCTCATGTGAGCTCTAGACGAAAGCCTCCCGCCCTCTGTCAGAGAACCAGCTCATCATGAACCTGGATGTCAATCCTAGCTCCAGGATTTGATTCCGCCAGACTGAAGTCGATGCGTCAGGGATGTCCCTCTTTGGAACCTGTGCACCTGTATAAAAATATAGATGAGGCGCGGCTGCCCCATCTGAACACCCGCTCACACTCCCTCTCTGGCACAAGAGAGTCATGAGGGATGACCTCATCACCACCACTAGAAAGCAGCCGAGGAAGGGGCCACCAAGCCCTTCCCGCGATCCGAAGAAGAGAATCCCTTCCGCGCTTGGGACTTCACCTTGGTCGGAGGATCGGAGTCGGAGTCTGATGAAGGAGAGGACTCATCGGTAGAGTCAGCATCCTGCTTCGTCGTCTGCTCCTTCCTGGAAGCCGCTAACTTCTTGCAGTCCTTCCGCAAATGTCCCTTATTGCCACAGTGGTAACACTGGGCCTTCGACTTCTTCTTCCCGTCACCCCTCTCTAAAGCTACATAAGCCTCACCTCCATAATGTGCCGGAAGCCGCCCCTGTAATCTCAAGGATGTCTCGTGCTCAAGAAGCATCGAGGTCATATGTGTAAAACTGACAGGATTCGATGATATCTGCGCCCGCAAAGCATTGGCCACTCCATCCAACTCCGGGGGGAGCTTGTAGAGGACCGTCCCAATGAGATGCACAAACCAAGCTTTCATGACAGCACTCCATGTGAGATAATCAAGTCCATGTAACTTATCATCAGTGGAAGTGCACGGAGGAGCCATATGGAGAGGATAAGAAGAGAAGTAGAGAAGAGATGGAATTTAGAGAGGAAACACAGCCAAAACACAAGCACAGACTACAGAAAAAGAGAGTTCACATGCAATAGAACCCAAAATCTGATCAATAGAAGACAAAATCTGCTGCAGAAAGTCAAAAAATCAGTCAAAAACTGCCAAAAACAGCAAAAACGGCCTGAAGGAACAGTCACCCAGCCACGAGAGATGCTGAATCAGCAAAACGCAGGCTGTAAACTGGAGAAAACAGGTAGAAAACTGTCGCCAGCAGCTGCAGATGAAAAACGCAGGCAGCAGAGGGTGCGTAGGCAGCAGAGGGTGCGGAGGCAGCAGGCGATGGCAAAACTGCAAAAAACGCAGGCTGAAAACAGCCCCAAAACAGGTCGCCTGGCTGCGACAGCAGTCGTCTAATCAGCAGGGGTACAAAACAGTCCTGAAATTAGCAAGAAAACACAGCAGAAACACAAATCCTGAAAACTGATACCATGTCAGAAGTGGAGCAGCGGTGGAAGCATAAACATGTACTGAAATAAATTGCTGAAACACAAGACAAAAAGAGAAAAGAAAGAACACGATACAGATGAGAACTCAGATGTATGCACGGGAAATGGAATCCATATATCTGAACACGAGACAGTCGCATACAACAGTAAGTCACTGGCTGCGTGGGCACTGGCACTGGCTCCTCTCTCCACAGAGTCTGCAGATGGTGAAGATGAAGTGACTGACTGAGGAGGAGCCACTGAGTATAAATAGGCTGAAAAAGTGGGGAGCAATAATGCTGGTCGGACAGCATTTAATGCTGGCCGACTGGTGCATAAAATGCTCCACTGGCATAAAATGCCACACCAGAAAAATACCTAAAATACCTAATAAAAATGCCCAGCCCAGATCAAGCTCAGACTCACACATGAGCTGACAAATACTCTGCTAACAACCCCATCATAGCATGTATGCCTGGCTATTCAAAATCCATTGGATTGGCACTTCCATGTTAACCTTGTATTTGCATTCCTTGCCTCGTAGGTACCAATTGTTTTGCTTCATTGGTCTCTTTGGGAGCTTCAAGTGAAGGCTTTGGCATTACATTCAATGCACCTTGTTGTCCTGAAGGTGTAGAAAATATCTGATAACTTCTTCTTCTTCTTGCCCTTGCCATCCTTCTTTGGAGCATTCAAAAATCGGGTGAATTAAGGATCCTTTTCTAATTTAGTAAAGAGATTTATTGCTCTCCTCGTCCGATTCTTAAACCAATAATTAAATTCCTCTCCACTTCACCAGTCATCAACCTCATTATACCTTGAAAACCCTGCATCTTGCTCAACAGCAACATTTTCAGCTTGTTGTCCACGGTCTAACCCTTATCCAAGATCAATAGTCCAAAATAATCAAGGAAATTTTTTATTTCGTACTAATAGTGTAGTACCTTATAAAATCTTAAGGTACCAGTTAGTACCATATTTTATCATACCGTACTGTATCATACCTTTTACATCTAACAACCATGGTTATTGGTAAGATTAAAGCATCTCAAAATTTCACATTTGTGTGACACATTCTCTCTCTCTCATTCTCTCCTTCCTCATTCTCCTTCCTCACCAACTCTAAACCCTAAAACGCTCTTTCCCTCTCTATAAAAATCTCTCCCCCTCCCCATCTCCTTCATCCTTTAAGAATTTTGTACTCCCTCGAGCACTCTTGCTATCTCAAGCTCTCTACTTCCTTAAGCTATCTCTACTTCCTCAATCTTCGTATTCTTTCTACTCCCTCAATCACTCCACCCTCCACCTTCTTGAGTCTCCAAATCCATCTTCCAAAGTCTCCATTCTCTCTCTCACTCTCTCCATATACCCAATCATCAATGGCACCTCCTCTTTATGAGGCCTTTCGCTTCCATTGTGCCTACTTCAAGCGAATGAAGAAGAAACCCAACACTTGCAAGTGGCAATGCAAGTATTGCCCCAAGATCCAAATCTCATCCGTCACCCATCTTCTCATTCACATATGCATATCGGGAGGGGAAGCCACACCATTATGCCCCACCATTCCCGACAATGTCCACCAAGAAATTTGTTGGAAATACTTGCCATTGAAGCGACACAAAGGCATTTCACAGGCAAACGAGGAGGTGGTGTCTCTCGATCATGGGGCATCGGATCTCTCCAACTGTCTCTGTTTCCTCCATTGGAGAGACCTTCTCTATCCCATCGAGGAGAAGTCATTCAAGTGGGGCATCTATACAAAAGAGGCAAGCCACACTTGCCTAAGCAATGGGCCAAGCATCCAGTCCTCTCTCTTTTCTCAAAGAGAGGTAAAGGCAAGCCAAAATTGAGATTATATGCACCATAATTGAGTGAAATCTCTCTTTCCACATCCTTAAAGTGGATCGATGAAAGCAAATAGTCAAAGCCATTGCTGCCATTGGTCCATGCAAGGGATGCTACAATGCCACATTCCACGACATGCGTACAAGAAAACTTGATGAGGGGAGAGAGAGAGGATTGATAAGTCACTTCAGCCCGTGCGTGTTGGTTGGGCAAAGTACGGATACTCTATCCTATCCGATGGATGGAGCAACTATGTAGAAAGGGGGATAATAAATATCCTTGTCTCTTGTCCACTTGGTACGTACTTCCTATGAGCAATGAATGCTAGCATAAGGAAAAGAAAAGCCACGAGCTTCTTTATGTATTGGCAGATACGGCAAGCCATCATTCAAGTAATTGATTTGTTTACTTGCAAGTTGCAACTTTCCAAATTTACTAATTTGATTGCTTGAATATTTCCAAATATATTGATTCTAACTTCATTATGCGTCACACATGATCTAATAGGTTGGTGCACAAAACGTTGTGCAAGTTGTTACGGACGTCTCTAATTGTGTCTCTATGGAATGGAAACTTGAGGCCAACTTTCTATCCATAGTATGGACACCATGCGCCACACATTTCCTAGGTCTTCTTATGAAAGATATAGGCAAGTTGGAGTGGATGAAAAGAATTGTGGACGATGCTTACACAATCGTCACTTTCATCAATGGCAAGGTTTCAGTTCTTGCAATTTATCACTTATACTCGAACTTGGAGTCGAAGAAGCCTTCAAAGACACACTCTGCAACCATGTGGCTTCTCCTTGAACGTCTCTATGGCATTTGCAACAAGCTCCAAAAGACAATCATCCAACAACTTCAAGGAGTAGCTTGAAGGATAATCCTCATCGAGTCAAGTAGAAGTAAAGGCCGTTCAACAACTTAGATTAAAGGAGGAGTTTTGGATGGATGTGAGGGGCATTGTTATTAGTGCCACTCCCATATACAAGGTCCTTTGCATGATTGATATGGAGGAATCTACTATCATAAGGATGCGAAATTTTAAGATGCTTTAATCTTGCTAATAACATTTGATTAAATTATTAATCAAATGTGCAAGGTTGTTTAGCACGTGTTGCACATGGTAGTTATTTCATGGTAACAAGCCAAGGACCTGCAGGATGCAATGGGTGTCAAAGGTGAAAGTTATGATAAGTTATGTTGACTGGGTTTTGATGGTCAGCCGGTATCAAATGTGATCCTAGGACAATGGTTTCACCAGTAAGTGCTAGTGATGATACTAGGGACTAGCATTAATTAATTAATTAATGTCAATCTAAGGGTCGACAGAGATTGCAAACCACGTCAGGTTGCAAATGGTCTAGCCAATTAAATTATAGATAGCCACATTTAATTTTGGGTAGGGTCAAAAGGGCTGAATTTAATTTTTAGAATTATTTAATTCTAAAAAATAAATAAATGATTGGATAATACTGAAAAATGGATTTAGAAGGCTGCTACTTGGCAAAAATGCCATGCAAGACTAAAAAACGTCTTTGGAGGCTAGAGAGAAACATTCACTGCATTCAACTTGCAAGAGAGAGAAAGGAGATGCTACTAGTCTGATCTACAGCCATTGGAAAACCTTCTGAGGCAGCCAAGGGTAAGAGAAGATCGATCAACAACAGCTAACAGCAATTTTGAGGCTTCCTAGAGCTAGTGGTAGCTGATGACTGGCGACAACAAATTCTGGCATCCCTGGCAATAGATGACAGCTCCTAGGCAGTATTTGACAAACTGCAACCAATCTAAAGGCCTTTTTGGCAAAGAATTCTTGAATCTCTCTCTCTTCTAGCATTCTCTCATCTTCTCTAGCTTGTCCTCAGTCAATCTCAATATTTCTCAGCCTTTTGGATCAGATTTCAATCAAATTTGATGGACAACAAAGAGATCTCTATTGTAAACCCTAAATTTCTACAGGAATTAGGGTTTGACAGCCACCTCGAGACCCGAGCCAATTGATGAAGGCATCGTACACTAAATTTTGCACCCTAAAATTTGTCCAATTTTCAAGGAATTCATATGTCAGCCCATTCATTGTAATTTGGGGCAGCTATTTGCTTGGTGGTTCCATTTGTGTAAGTCCTAGGTGAAAAATCAAGGGGCAATTGGCCCGAATTGATTGCTGATTGTTACTACAACAAAGGGGGTTTTAAAATAGCAAAGGAAATTGCGAATCTTAGCTTATACTCATTCCATTGGCAATTACATAAAGAAATACCAAAAAGGACGCTAGTTTTGGGACCAACAAGGTGTCCAATATCCGAGATTATTAAGGTAATTTGTGCATTTTAAGTTATGTTCATTTGCTAATTGCAGGAATTACCACCCTTTCCAAGAAGGGAAGCTGGTTTCATCTACTATCGACCTTCTCTATCATCTTACGGCAAAGGCAATAGTGGAGATACAAGCATTGACCATCTTGGATGAGGAGGCTCCTTCATGATAATCCTTTTTTTTTTTTTGAATTTTTATCATGATTCAAAGTTCTTACCATCCAAGAATGATGTACCCTCTATCTCTCCCTCTAAATTTCTCTTTTATACCTTTTTAGAGACATCTTGGACACCATGCCAAAAAGAGATAATATTTTCTTTTTTATGAAGAAGAGATGGGAGTGGATCTCTTGCATCCCACATTCAAGAAGCCCTCCCTATTTATAGATATTGATGTCCTTGCCAATCATGATGCCTTTCTTCTAGAGGCTTTGGTGGAAGAGCACCATGGTATCTTCTTCCAAGAGCTCATAAACTATAGTGATCGAAATGACACCGCTTTCACTTCCATAATTTGTTGAAAGAGAGATTCATTGGTAAAGCCTTTTTTTTGCAAGAGTCGTTTGGCTACCAATTGTTCCACCTTCAAAAAGTAGCGTTTAGCATTCTTGCACAGATTTGCAACAAAATCTCAAATCTCTTAATTCTTTTAAATTGATTTTAGTTGCAAGCTTGATTTTTGAAGTTTAAACCTATTTTCTTTTCCCATGTGCTTTAGGATTGCTCATCGGGTGCGTGTGAGAAGAATTGGTTCGCCTATTTTCTCGTGCACATAAAAATTCACAACAAGCCTAGCATGCAACAATTGAAGCAACTAGTTTATTGTCGCTCTGATTTTATACATGCTACGTAGCATGTATAAGATGTCTATGGTAAGATAGATATACCATATCTACATACTTGTTACTATGTTAGTTTATTCATAAAATTGAATCATGTAACATATCTAGAGATGTTTTATTTATTTAGTCTAACTTTGAGTTATTCTTTAAATATATAGATTAATGTAGATGTGCTCAAGCTCTTCGCAAGCACACTTAAAAGTGTGACTCGTGAGAGGAACTTGGAGAAGGAGCACATATTCAAATATCTTTATTTGGAGCTTGAGGAGATAGATTAGCGAGTCTCTTATACTCATACATGCTGACATGTCATGGTTCGCCATCACACCACAAAGTGGTGAAGCTTATACTTCAACATCAATACGGGCTACCCATGGTGATCATGGGGGCCTTAAGTGCTACACAAGGTGTGGAAGTGGCTCAAAAGACACTCCTAGTGCGGCACATGAGGATACACCTATCACTACCTCTTGTGTAGTGCATAGAGAGCCTGAGTATGATGAGAAGAGCAATGTACTTAGTGCAAGTGATTTGTTGAGAAGAGTGATGACTCCTTAAGAGCCAACAAGGATGCTTGTAGCTCAATGCCGAGAGTAATATGAGCACTTAAGACTCTAGTATCTATGTCATATGAGATTTATCATATTTTAAACATCATACATGATCCATTTTTGTATACCTTTTTTGTATGAGATTGCCATTTGGCTCATAATAAAGTTATTGGTTTACCGTTTTATACCATACTCTTGAGTCTTGAAAGCCCAGTCTTATTTCAGCTCTCTTTTGCACTTAGCTTCAAGTAAAGTCTCCAAATGTATGTTTTAAGTACAAACATTAAGTATAGACTTTCAGTTATATGTTTAAAAAAGTTTCATCAGATGTAGGTCCAAGATTTATTAGCCTAATTAGTACCATAACAAGCCCAAGAAAGATATAAAGACAATGTCGATCAATAATGGATGCAACATCCAACTTACAATATTGGAGATCGAGTTGGCTTTTACCCCAAGATTAATGTTCTTCTTGCCCTTCCCAAAAGCTAGATTATCAGAGACTTGGGCCATTCAAGATCATTGATCGAGTAAATTCAGTCACTTATCGCCTCCAATTACCACAATCCATGAGAATTCACCTAGTATTCCACGTCTCAATCTTGAAGCCTTGCTATACATGCTTAATAAGGGGGAGGAACTTACAACCACCACCACCTGTTGAAATCCAAGGTCACCAAGAGTACGAAGTTGAGACTATCTTTGATTTCAAAATCTCCTATGGAAGACTAGAATACCTTGTTCATTGAAGGGGCTATGATGCTAGTGAGCAAACATGGGAGCCAGCCTCCCACCTTTTCCGAGCATCTACTGAAGTACAAGAGTTTCATCAACGACACCTCATCGCTAAAGGAGGAGGTAAAAAGATTGTACATATCCTCCATGTCACCTTGTCCCATAACAACTTGCCTACTCACTTGCCTACTCACTTTTTGCTCTCGCCACGTCCCATATCCCATCACTAACCTTCTTTCACCTACTCACCACTTGCTCCCATCATGTTGGAGGCAAAACAAAGAGAGGAACAAACGCACTATCCTAGACTCTTACACCCACCATAACATCAAAACCCAAGCAAAATACGCAATGCATTCAAACAAAAGAATAATAGTATAAGGCAATGTGTAAATGTCACCAAACATATAAGCAAATAACAACACCTCTTGTAGCTTCAAGCAGGGTTTAGAATAACTTATTTTATGGCTGAATCTTATAGAACACGGTGTATAAGGGCATGTCTACTTGCAAGTATTCTTTTATGAACATGATAGCAGCAACACCATGAGGCATAGAAACAGGGAACGCCCGTTCCGGGCCTTAGGAACGGATTAACGCGTTCCGGCATATGTCTACCAGCGAAACGCCCATGGAACGTTCCTGCCTGTTCCCAGCCCCGTTCCTGCCCGTTCCGCACCGTTCCGGGCCGTTCCAGCAGCCGTCCCCTTTTTGGAACGGCCGTTCCCTGGAACTGCAGCAAGTGTGGACAGACTACTGGAGGCGACTGCTCTTCCACCATGCAACACCATGTTTGGAACTGCAGCAAGCGTGGACAGACGACTGGAGGCGACTGCTGTGCGATACGTAACAGGCAACAGCTGCACGCGACGGGGAGACTGCACGGCGGGCACGGCGACTGCACGGCGGGCTCGGCAACCAGCACGTAACGGCGAAAGGCGGGCGTCACAGCGCGCGATTGACGGGTCCGTTGACTCGTAGATTTTTTCAAAAATTCAATCTTTTTTTTGAAATCTCCACCCATTGACGGGGTTTCGCACGCGTGAGCACAAGATCTCTTATATGTTCAAAACCGGTTCAAAAATTTGGGGCTCTCGAATCTGGGGATCTCAACAAAAAATTGGACAATTTGAGTCAAAAATTGCAAAGTCGGTGCACATCTACCCGGGAATTTTGGGGCTTTTCACATTTTATTGAAATTCTTTCAATTTCACTGAAATTGGTGCACGCAGGACTTGGAAAATTTGGGGATTTGTCCAGATTTGGTGCGAGCAAGATGCAACACTGATATCATGCCACCCTTCTCACTTCCACCATGCAATCTTCCAACTAACTTAATCTATGAGCTCTCTCTCTCTCTCTCTCTCTCTCTCTCTCTCTCTCTCTCTCTCTTTTTTTTTCGTAAAAGGTAATTGTATTAATTACGAAGAAAGTACAAGATTACATGATTACACGAGTACAAGAGGCACGAGGGCCATAGGCCAACGTGTGGGAAATCCCCGGACTAGGGTACTAAAAAGTTACACCAATCATGGCAAGGACCCAGAGGCAATTGCCAAATGCCAGGAATACAAATCCTCCCGAGGGAGCAAGTCAGAGTGCCTGATGAGATCTAGCTGCCAATGCAAGAGCCCTTTAAGCCTTGCAATATGTCGCGGTACATTAGAAGCCGAATCAAAGAGAAAAGCATTTCGGGTGGTCCAAATGTGCCAGCATCCCCAGTATCTGAAAAAATGGAATAAGATCTTCATATGTAACGGTGGTGGTGTGGGATACTTCGGGCGCACAAAAACCCAATCGAAGGGA
The DNA here is from genome assembly GCF_053477565.2 of Lygodium microphyllum. Classification (NCBI taxonomy): domain Eukaryota; kingdom Viridiplantae; phylum Streptophyta; class Polypodiopsida; order Schizaeales; family Lygodiaceae; genus Lygodium; species Lygodium microphyllum. The sequence goes on from NC_141136.1 coordinate 172,222,028, forward strand.
GTCAGTGAAGACCCCACCACCGCGTGCCAGATTCGTGACAAGAGTGACCAGATATTCTTGGCGAGCGGGCAAGAAAGAAAACGATGTCGGGCCGATTCCGCCGAAGTGGTGCAGAAGAAGCAAGTGCCATTCGAGATTCGACGCTTGGAAAGGGCCGAGGCAAGAGGAAGACCACCAATCATTACCCGCCACAGAAAAACCTTGCATTTGAAAGGTGTCTTGTTCTGCCATCCCTCCATCAGCGTTGCCTGCCACCATGACAGTGATTTCCGCAGGCCCCAAACAGCATTAACTTTCACGCCCAACCATTGGTGATCTTTAATGAGAAGATGATACACCTGATTAGTAGAGGCCTTTTCCAGACTCAACCGGCCTGCAAGGTCCCAGTCCTGCCAAGGGCGATCCATAGCCAAGGCAGGAAAGGGTTGCCTACCTTGAAGTTCCGAGGAAAGCTTCCCCCATAAATCACGGTATCCGCGCGGGATCCTGAAAAGTTTCCTAGCAGTCCGAAATGATGCAAGGACATTGCAAGTGGCAAGGGTAGCATCCGCAATCGAAGTCACACCCAAACGGGCCATGCGGTTAAATCTTGGTCTGAGCTGATGTTTATCTTCCCATGAAAGTAATGTGGATACCGCCAACAATTCCAGCTGAAAAGAATTTGTCTGCACGCGGTCCCCTACAGGATGCCAACGGGCCTTTTGGAGCACCACTTTCCAAGAGCCGACCAAATGCACTAACAAAGAGGAAGAGGGACTGGAGAAACGAGCGTCAGCATTAAGGACATGCCACCATGAGGCTTGAAGCCGTGTGTTACCCTGGCGGAGGCCGCTGTCCTCAAGAAAATAACGGGCTATGATGGTCCACGGGTGATGATCCACACACATGGCACGAAACAGAGACCAACGAAGAGCCAGCATATGAGTTTCTGCATCCAAAATAGCTCCACCACCCATGCGCTTAGGGGTACATGCATGTGACCATGAAATCCAGGAAATGCCTGCCTGCAGTGAATCTTTCTTCCATAGCATGAAACGAATGGGATGAGTAAGAGCCTTCAAAGTACTGGGCGTCCATGGCAGTAATGGCAGGAAATACGTCAGCATTGGTAGCATAATTGTCTGAGCCACTTTGAGGCGGACATGGAACGGCCAGGCTTGCGACTTCCAATACATAAACTTCACGGCCAGTTTGTGTGAAATCCACTCCAGCAGGGCCTTTGGCCGTACATCCACCCCCAATGGGTATCCAAGATGCCTGACAATCGAGCCACGAGAAACCACCTGGCCCTGCCAGCCTAATGACTCTAAATCAGGCTCCGTGCAACTGAGAATGGCTGACTTGAAGGCATTGATGCGAAGACCAGAAGCTTGACCAAAGAGCGTCCAAACATCTAATGCCTTGCGAATGTTATCCCTGTCCGCCTGCAAAATCATAAAGGAGTCATCAGCCAAAGATTGGCTGATGAAGTGCTGCCCCAAAGGAAGAGATAACCCTGCCAGCTGGGCAGAAGCCGCCATGGAGGATAACATTGAAAGGACCGGGTGAGTCGCCAAGGCAAAGAAGAGAGGACTCAAAGGGCAGCCTTGTCTGAGCGAGCGTGCAAGGAGAAATGGCTCTGTGACCCCACCATTAAGCATAACTCTTGAAGAAGCCTCAGTACTAATGGTGTAGATCAATCGGGACATGCGGATCGCAAAGCCCATAGCAGACATAAGCTCTGCAAGGAAAGACCAGTCCACACAGTCAAACGCCTTTTCCAGGTCCAGTTGAATCAAGACCACTTGCTGATTGGAGTGCCTCGCATAATCAATAGCCATTTGCACATTCAAGATATTGTGCAAAATGTTGCGTCCCTTCATGAAACCATATTGGAGGGGGTGCACAAGAGCTGGAAGGTGCTTGTGAAGCCGATTTGCCAGCACTTTGGAAAAGATTTTATACATCACGCCCATCAACGAAATTGGTCTCCAGTGTTGCAGCTTTGACGGCGAAGGGAGCTTGGGGATCAGTTTGATGAGGCCTTCTTTCCATGAAGAAGGCATGACCCCTGTTTCCCAAACTTGCTGGAACATGACCACTAAAGGCTTTACCAACTGCGTGGCTGAGTGCTCAAAAAATTCATTAGTGAGACCATCCCAACCAGGACTTTTATCCTTAGGCAGGTGCAACAACACATCCATAACCTCCTCTTCGCAAATATCCGCCTCCAAAGAGGCTTGCATATCAAACGGAACCTGCTGGTGGACCAGCTGATAGAAGACCGAGCGGGCATGCGTAACCTGGCTAGACGGCAAGGATGAAGAAGCAAAAAGATCCATAAAATAATTTCTGCACATATTGATAATGGTCTGCGGATCAGTGACCATGCGACCTTCCGAGTCCTGAAGTCGAGTCATATTTTCGCGAGCCGGAGAAGCATGCAAGGCGCGAAAGAACTTATGAGACTGGCAGGCATTATCTTGCAATGTGTCAGTCAAGTTATGCAGATTGGCCTGCTGATAAGATTTCAAGCTAAAGACTTGAATAAGATGGGCCAAACGCCGCTCCAGTGACAGCAGAAAATCATCATCTGGGGAATCCAGGAGCAAGGAACGGACCAAGGCCAATAAGTCCTCTGCTGCAAGTCGACGGCGGCGACAAAGAGAGGCAGTGTGAATCCTATACTGCCGAGCAACCCGCTGCACATTAGAGAGCAGGCGTGCAAACGAAGCCAAGCCCTCAAAGGCGAAGTCCAATAAGAGCCTCTCAATCAGTTGCTGCATATAATCCTGAAAAATTGGATGCTTCAAATAAGAGGAGTTGAAGCGTAAAGGGAGCTTATCCAGGAACTGCATAAAAGGTGCAACAGATTGTGCCCGCATCTCAAGCTGGAGGGGAAAATGATCCGACAACGCATATTGCTGCAAGACCTTCATCTCCAGCATCTCGGGAAGAAAATCATCCCCCTGCATGATATACATTCTGTCCAATCGCGACCAAGTGGTTGCATATTGCGCAGAATGAAAAGTAAAACCTGAAACAGAAGGGTGAAGCCACGACCAAAGATCTTGCTTAAGTATGTGCAAAGCAAAGGAGTTCCACACCCGGCTTTCTGGCGTATCCATTACCGAATGCCCTGAGGTGGACTGAGAAGAGTCAACACACATATTGAAATCTCCCATCAAAAACCCTCTGCGGCCAAGTGCCATGGAGCCCTGCAAAGTCAACCATAGATCCCGTCGGGATGTGGGATCATTGGGAGCATAAAGTCCCAGCAGCCGTAAAATCTCGCCTTCAAATAGGACTTCGATTACCAGAAAGCGGCCGTGCACATCATTTTTAACAAGAACAGGCTGGTATTTCTCATGAACAATCATCAGCACGCCCGAATAATGCTTAGCATGTGTCCCTGCATAAAACAGACGAAATCCACGACAATCCACAACCTTTCCTGCCTCACCATGACTTTTGTGCTCCACTGCACATAATACATCCCACTGATTTTCATGCAAGACAGACCACATGGTATGCTGCTTATGGCGAGAGCAAATGCCTCGCACGTTCCACGTGGCAATCTTCATATATTTTCAAACAAAGGAAGTTAGGAACGAGGCGCCTGTTGCCTCGATTGCATCTTTTCCGCGAGGGCATCCAGGACACCCTCATCCAGAAAATCAGCCAATACTGCAAATGAATTCGGGCGACCTGCTTTAGAGGTAGAAGGGAAATCCACTACCTTGGGAGCAGGGCGGGGATAACGCCTATCCCAAGGAGTAATCACATTGCCTTTCGCATCAAACGCCAGCTTAGCAGGTGGGCCCTTGGGGCCCTCGGAATAGACTTTCCTTGAAGACGGATTGCGGGGGGCTGACGGGGCCATGGTACGCACAACCTGCTGTGGGGTGACCATGTCTTTCCTGCGCGTGTACGTGCGCATGGAATCCGGGGAAACATGAGGCCCAGGATCTGCCAGGCCTGCGTCCAACTTTTTACCTTTTTTTTGTCGTGCCTCAATCCAATCAGAGCTAGGAGAATCCAAAGCTCGGACCTGTTGTTTACCTTTTTCCATGACAGTAGGGGGCTGAAGGGTCTCCTGTGTCTGGGCATCAAGCACCATGTCATCCTTGGGCTGCACAACCTGCGCCTCCTCAGAAGACAGTTGCCGTTCCGGGCATTCAGCTACAAAATGCCCTAATTTACCACATGAAAAGCAGTGTCCGGCAAAATTGCCCCATTTCAGGCGAAAATGCAAAGGATGCATGCCGGCGCAATTGAGGCGAAGCCACGCAGGCCTTTTCCTGGCCGTATCCCATAACATGCATAGACGGTTTCGGTTCATAGCCCTGAGGCTGGGGGGAACCAGCACTGTGCCCACAACCGCCATCGCGTCTTTCAACAATGGCCAATATACCGCTGGACAATTTTCCACTTCCACCCACACCGGGCATTCGCGTTGAAGCAGACGCTGGAAGTCAGCCATAGGGCGCCATGGTACCACATGGACCAAGCGGCGGTCAAAGAATAGTGGCAACTTGGAGAGTAGCTCAGCTCGATGCGATTCGGATTTCAACAGCACCTCATAAAAGCCGCGAGGTCCAAGGAAGATCTCCTCAACATACTCCCCTTGCAATAAGTGGTGCATCCACTGGCGAATATGTGAGAGCACTGGGATCCTGCCGGTGAAAAAAAGTATAACTGCACGGTCATAGAACACTGAGAAGGACCGCAAGACTGATTTTGGGTCCACTGTCGCTTCCAGCACATCATCCGCAGCCGCAGCAGAGAAAGTTTCATTATTATGTTGGACATAATCGCCAAGCAGAGTATTGGCAAAGTCCAGCAAATGCTCCCAGTCTATTTCCTGCGAATCCACAGGTTCGGAGGCAACCTGCGCATAGGAACGGTCCTGAGGACCCATTGGCTCGTCTGAAGTGTGCTTAGAGCGTTTGCCTGCCGGCGGCAGTTCAGAACCCGGAGGTGGCTCCTCCGTGCATGGCACCATATCCTCCGGCTCCTCGGTATCGGAATTAGGGCCAAGGGCTGCCACCGTCCGGTCGAGAAAATCCATATCCAGGCCAGCCATACCGCTGTCTTCTCTCTTTCGCTCGCTCCCTCACTGTAGCAGCAGGATGCACTGTCTACAGTCTCTACTCTTCAATAATCTGCTGCCTCCTCGGCACAGATTTGTCCTTGTAAAATGTCTATCTGCCTGTCCCTAAACTGTCGTGTCCCGGCCTATGCAGGGACGTATTCTGCAAGCACACCCTTTGATCCTGGCGATTCTCTGGTCAGGGCTTCCACGATGCAGCGCAGCATGGTTACAGGTAGACAGTGTGCAGGTCACGTTGGCGCGCCAGGTAGGCAGTGTGCAGGTGACGTTGACGGGCGCCCAGGGCCAGCACAGGTGACAGCAGCCCCGATTTGCTTGCTCTCTCTCTCGCTTTCTCTGCCTGAGCCCTGCGCACAGGGGACCACGCAGAGTCGCACAGGCCTGGGCACGTGGTGCTGGTTGCGCAAGCAGGCAGGGGCGCAAAACTGAAGACAAGTCGCTGTAGCAAGCTGAGAGGTGACGCAGACCAGAGGACGATCTATGGCGAGCAGACAGGCGACAGCGCCCAGGCCTGACAGCGACCACCGACCAGGACCCGCAGGTCAACCAGGCGACGACTGCGACGATGCCTGATGTCACAAACGGGGGTTGCAGACAGATGAAAGAAGGAGATGGGCTTCAATCGAGCTCGCCAGACGCTGTTGCCGACGTATCGGATGCGGGCGGAGTCAGGGAAGGTGATGTTGACGACACGCTCGACTTCTCTGACGTAGTCCTCAGAAGGACGAGGCCCTGGCTCGAACAGCACATCCACCTGCCGCCTCGCCTTGAAGGGCACCACCTGCGCCGCGATGACGGCGGGTCTGAACCTCCATCTCTCTCTCTCTCTCTCTCTCTCTCTCTCTCTCTCTCTCTCTCTCTCTCTCTCTCTCTCTCTCTCTCTCTCTCTCTCTCTCTCTCTCTCTCTCTTTTTTTCGTAAAAGGTAATTGTATTAATTACGAAAAAAATACAAGATTACTTGATTACAAGATACATGACGACACTACAAGTCATCATGTGAAGAGGTGCTAAGTACTACAAGTTACAATTTCATGGCAAGGATGCGGAGGAAATTGCCATATGCCAAGGACGGAAATCCTCCGTAGAGAGCAAATCAGAACGATGGAGAAGATCTAACTGCCAAAACAAGAGGCCCTTAAGCCTCACAATATGCCGCTGAACATTATGGGCGGAGTCAAACAGAAAAGCATTCCGAATCGTCCAGTTATACCAACAACCCCAGTATCGAAGGAAGTGATACATGAGCTTCATATGTGGCTGTGCGGGAGCAGGGTATTTGGGCTGGCCCAAAACCCAATCAAAGGGGCGCAGTGTGATACCAACCACCCCTCGCCAAACGGCCGACAAAAGTAACCAGACTTTCTTAGCGACGGGGCAAGAAATAAATCGGTGGCGGGCGGATTCCATAGTAGTGGTGCAAAAGAAACAGGTGCCATTGGAGATTCGGCGCTTGGAAAGAGCCGAAGCAAGCGGAAGACCCCCAATTATCACTTGCCAAAGAAAGACTTTGTATTTAAAGGGTGTCTTGTTGACCCAGCCCTCCATCACAGTGACCCTCCACCACGAGCGGGATTTACGCAATCCCCATAAAGCATTCGCTTTAGTAACTAGCCATTGATTATCTTTAATGAGGAGATGATATACTTGATTAGCAGAAGCTTTGCTCAAAGGCAGCCGGCCTTGTAGGTCCCAATCCTGCCAGGGATGATCCAAAGCAAGAGCAGGAAAGGGTTGTCTGCTCTGGAGCACCGTCACGAGCTGTTCCCATAAAGGCCTATATCCACGAGGGATCCGGAAAATCCTCCTAGCAGTACGAAACGAGATAAGCACATTGCGCCTGGCAAGAGTGGCATCCGCAACTGAAGACAAGCCTAAACGTGCCATCCGGTTGAATTGCGGTCTAAGCTCGTGTTTACCTTCCCACGAAAGTAGACGTGAGACCGCCAGTAATTCTAATTGAAAAGAGTTAGTAGCCAGGCGATCCTCCGTTGGGTGCCACTGAGCCTTTCGAAGGACGTGTTTCCAGGAACACACCAAATGAGTAAGCAGCGATGAAGAAGAACTGGAAAACCGTGAATCCGCGTTAAGAACGTGCCACCAAGAGCACCTGAGTCGGGTATTGCCATGCCGAAGCCCATGACCCTCAAGGAAAGAACGGGCGATAGCAACCCACGGATGATGATCATCCGAGCACATGGCGCGGAAAAGGGACCAACGGAGTGCCTGCATGTGAGTTTGGGCATCTAGAATAGCTCCGCCACCCATGCTTTTGTTAGCAGATATTAGTCAGCTCATGGTGTGAGTCTGTGTGCAGAGGCTGGGCATTTTATGTAGCATTTTATGCAGTATTTTATGGCACATTTTAGTGGCCATTTATGATGTATTATTTAGCATTTGTTGCTGGCCGACCAGCATTAAATGCTGGCCGACCTGCATTTTATGCTCCCCACTTTTGTGGCTATTTATAGGGCTCCTCCTCCACAGTCTGTTGTACTTCACCCATCAGTGGAGATCCTTCTGGGAGAGAGGAGCCGGTGCTGAGGAGCCCACGCAGCCAGTGACTCACCGTTGTATGCTGCTGTCTCGTGTTCGATATGGATTCCATTTCCCGAGCATACATCTGAGTTCTCATCTGTCTACTGTGTTCATTCTTTCTTCTGTCTTGTGTTTCAGCATTTATTTCAGCATATTCTTTACGCTTCCATTGCTGCACCACTTCTGACATGGTATCAGAGCTCAGGCTGCAACCTATTTGTGCTGTGTTTTCTTGCTGTTTTCAGGATTTACACCCTTCTTGCTGATCAGGCGGCTGTCCTTCCTGCTGGCGACTGCTGATTTGCTGCTGGCGACAGTGTTTCAGCATTTGCGTTTTGCGTTTTGCGTTTTTCTGGACAGATTTGCGTTTACTGCTGTTCCACTCTTTGCTGCCCGTGTTTCCTTCATCCAACTGCTGGCAACAGTCTTTAGCCCCTGTTTCTTCAGTTTGCAGCCTGCGTTTTGCTGTTTACAGCATTATTTTTGCCTGTTTTTCTGATTATTCAGGCCGTTTTTGCTGTTTTTGACAGTTTTAACCTGATTTTTTCACTTTGTGCAGCAGCTTTTGGCTTATTCTGGTCAGCCTTTGGGTTATATTGCATGTGAACTCACTATTTTTGGTGTTTTTGGTTGCGATTTGGCTGTGCTCACTCTCCAAACGACCTTCTTTTCTTCTACTTCTCTTTTCTACCTCCTCCAGATGGCCCCTCCGTGCACCTCAAGTGAAGATAAGTTACATGGACCTGATTATCTCACATGGAGTGCTGTCATGAAAGCTTGGTTTGTGCAGAAGCGGCTATGGTACATCGTCTGTGGAGCTCTTGCTCGACCTCTCCGTCCTTTTCCTCTTCCTGAAGACTTTGATGAGGACAACCATGAGGAAGCGGTGCTCACATGGGACTCGGACGATGCCCGTGCTTACTCGGCGTTGCTTCGGTGTATTTCTAAAGCGGTCTTATCGGCGGTTACCTCCTGTAGGACATCTCCTGAAGTATGGCAGAAGTTGCAGCAGATGTACGAGGCACCTTCCACCATGCGGGCCGTCACACTTTATGGCCAGCTCCAGCAGATGAAGTTTGAGCCGAAAGATACTATTTAGTCTTTTCTTCTTCGTGTTACGCAGGTACAGGACCAGCTTCGGCACATGCAATCTGCTCTTCCCGAGGTGCATCTTGTCGGGACGGTCCTCTACAAGCTCCCCCCGGAGTTTGATGGAGTGGCCAATGCTTTGCGGGCGCAGATATCATCGACTCCTGTCAGTTTTACACATATGACCTCGATGCTTCTTGAGCATGAGGCATCCTTGAGATTACAGGGGCGGCTTCCGGCACATTATGGAGGTGAGGCTTATGTAGCTTTAGAGAGGGGTAACGGGAAGAAGAAGTCGAAGGCCCAGTGTTACCACTGTGGCAAGAAGGGACATTTGCGGAAGGACTGCAAGAAGTTAGCGGCTTCCAGGAAGAAGGAGCAGAAGACGAAGCGGATGCTGACTCTACCGATGAGTCCTCTCCTTCATCAGACTCCGACTCCGATCCTCCGACCAAGGAGAAGTCCAAGGCGCGGAAGGGATCCTCTTCTTCAGATCGCGGGAAGGATTGGTGGCCCCTTCCTCGGCTGCTTTCTAGTGGTGGTGATGCGGTCATCCCTCACGACTCTCTTATGCCAGAGAGGGAGTGTGAGCGGGTGTTGGTGGGGCTGCAGTGCCTCATCTATATTTTGATATCAATGCACAGGATCCAGAGAGGGATGTCCCTGACGCATCGACGGTATCTAGCAGTGAAATCCTAGAGACTGGTGTTGATTTCTGGGTTCATGATGAGCTGTTCTTCTTGACAGAGAGCGAGAGGCTTTCGTCTGGAGCTCACATGAGGGGACACTTTGGTGGTTTGGCCAAAGGCGGGGAATCCATGGTCACATGTTCAGAGACATGTTTGGCAGATTGGCTTTGTATGTCCTGAGTGACATAGGTGACATTACACAGAGAGCTGCTATGAGTCTTCTCTATTTTCAGGTGTTGTTGGTACGATCGACATCGACATCAGATACTCTCTGAGGCTTCTTGGTGGTGGGCTGGCCACTCACCGCTTGGACATCCATGGTCCTTCTGGTGTTTGTTTGTTGTGTAGTTTATGATTCTCCATCCTTGTACTATTTCATTGTATCCGATCACACATGATCTGAGAGAGGGTGTTAGCAGATATTAGTCAGCTCATGGTGTGAGTCTGTGTGCAGAGGCTGGGCATTTTATGTAGCATTTTATGCAGTATTTTATGGCACATTTTAGTGGCCATTTATGATGTATTATTTAGCATTTGTTGCTGGCCGACCAGCATTAAATGCTGGCCGACCTGCATTTTATGCTCCCCACTTTTGTGGCTATTTATAGGGCTCCTCCTCCACAATCTGTTGTCCTTCACCCATCAATGGAGATCCTTCTGGGAGAGAGGAGCCGGTGCTGAGGAGCCCACGCAGCCAGTGACTCACCGTTGTATCCTGCTGTCTCGTGTTCGATATGGATTCCATTTCCCGAGCATACATCTAAGTTCTCATCTGTCTACTGTGTTCATTCTTTCTTCTGTCTTGTGTTTCAGCATTTATTTCAGCATATTCTTTACGCTTCCATTGCTACACCACTTCTGACAGCTTTTGGGGGTGCACGCATGTGACCACGAGATCCAGGAAATGCCTGCATGCAATGAGTCCTTTTTCCAGAGCATGAAGCGAATAGACTGAGTGAGAGCATTCAGAGTCATTGGAGTCCAGGGCAACAATGGCAAGAAATATGTGATCATTGGCAACATAATTATCTGGGCTACTTTGAGGCGAACATGAAAAGGCCAGGCCTGAGACTTCCAGTACATAAACTTGGCCACCATCTTCTGAGAAATCCACTGCAGAAGCTGCTTTGGGGGAACATCAACACCCAATGGGTATCCAAGATGCCTGACAATGGAACCTCGAGGAACAACCGGACCCTGCCAGTCCAAGGACTGCAAATCCGACTCCGTGCAGCTTAGAATGGTTGATTTGAGCGGATTGATACGAAGGCCTGACGCCTAGCCAAAGAGACCCCAAACATCCAATGCTTTTCGAAGGTTATCCTTGTCTGCACGCAAAATCATAAAAGTATCATCCGCCAGGGATTGGCTAATGAAATGGTGTCCTGTAGGAAGCGACAGTCCGGCCAACTGGGAAGAGGCGGCCATATGTGATAACATGGTAAGAACTGGATGTGTCGCAAGGGCAAAGAATAAAGGGCTCAAAGGACACCCCTGTCTGACAAAACGGGCAAGGACAAATTGCTCAGTAACACCTCCGTTCAGCATGACTCGCGAAGACGCCGCAGCACTAATGGTGTAGATCAGACGAGACATCCAAGCACCAAAGCCCATAGCGGACATAAGGTCAGCAACAAACGACCAGTCCAGATAGTCAAAAGCCTTTTCCAGATCCAGTTGAATCAACACCACCTCCTGATTAGAATGCCGGGCATAATCAATGGCCAATTGGGCATTCAAAACATTGTGGAGGATATTTCGGCCCTTAATGAAACCGTACTGGAGAGGGTGTACAAGGGCAGGGAGATGCTTATGGAGCCGATTCGCCATTACTTTGGAAAAGATTTTGTACATGGAACCCATCAAAGAAATGGGGCGCCAGTGTGTCAACTTAGATGGCGAAGGAACTTTTGGAAGCAGTTTAATAAGTCCTTGTTTCCATGAGGGAGGCATGATCCCTGTTTCCCACACCTGCTGAAACAGAGCCTGCAATGGTTTTGCCAGTTGGGTAGCAAAAGCTTCAAAGAACTCATTGGTGAGACCATCCCAACCCGGACTTTTATCTTTGGGCAAGTGTAACAAGACATCCATAACCTCTGCTTCACCAATATCTGACTCCAGAGTAGCTTGCATGTCCTGCGGTAGCTGATTGCGGACCAGGTCATAGAAGACCGAACGGGCCTAAGTAATTTGGGCTGAAGGAGGAGAAGCGGAACCGAGAAGGTCACGAAAGTAATTCCTGCACATATACACAATAGTCTGTGGATCCAGGATAAGGTGGCCTTGTGCATCCTCGAGTCTGGTCAAATTCTCTCGAGCAGGAGAGGCATGGAGAGCTCGAAAGAACTTATGGGTCTGACATGCACTATCTTGCAAAGTCTCTGTTAGATGTTGCAATTTGGCCTGCTGATACGATTTTAATTGGAATTCTTTAACAAGATCGGCCACCCGCAGGGCCAGTGTAAGCAGAAATGCATCATCCGGAGTGTCCATCAGCAGGGAGCGAACCAAAAGCAGCAGGTCCTCTGCTGCCTGTCTACGGCGCCGACAAAGAGAGGCATGATAGATCCCATATTGCCGAGCAACCCGCTGCACATTAGAGAGCAATCGGTCAAATGACGCAGTGCCCTGAGAGGAAAAGTCCAAGGAGAATCTGTCAAGCAATTGCTGCATAAAGCAGCAGGTCCTCTGCTGCCTGTCTACGGCGCCGACAAAGAGAGGCATGATAGATCCCATATTGCCGAGCAACCCGCTGCACATTAGAGAGCAATCGGTCAAATGACGCAGTGCCCTGAGAGGAAAAGTCCAAGGAGAATCTGTCAAGCAATTGCTGCATATAGCCCTGAAAATTTGTATGCTTTAAGTAAGAGGAGTTGAAACGCAAAGGGAGTCTCTCCAGAAATTGCTTGAAGGGGGCAATGGGTTGTGCAAGCAACTCGAACTGCAGAGGGAAATGGTCCGACAAGACATATTGCTGCAACACTTTTATTTCGAGCATCTCAGGCAGAAAATCATCATTATGCATGATATATATGCGGTCCAACCGCGACCATGTTGTGGCATACTGGGCCGAATGGAAAGTAAAGCCTAGAGAAGACGGGTGTAGCCAGGACCAAAGATCTTGCTTAAGAACAGCAAGAGCCAAGTCGTGCCACATACGACTTTCCGGCGCATCCATGACCGAGTGCTCCGATGTAGACTGGGAAGAATCAACACACATATTGAAATCCCCCATGAAGAAGCCGCGTCTGCCAAGTGACAAGGAAGTCTGCAAAGTCTGCCAAAGCTCCCGGCGAGATAACGAATCATTCGGAGCATAGAGGCCAAGTAACCATAGGATTTCCCCTTCGAATAAAATTTCAACCACCAAAAAGCGGCCATGAACATCATTTTTAATAAGAACAGGCTGATATTTGGCATGTACAATCATGAGCAGACCCGAATAATGCCTGGCCTGTGTTCCTGCATAAAACAAACGAAAGCCATGGCAATCCACCACTTTACCGGCGTCACTGTGACTCTTGTGCTCAACAGCACACAGGACATCCCACTGATTCTCATACAATGCAGTCCACATGGCATGTTGCTTGTGACGAGAACAAATGCCTCGCACGTTCCACGTGGCTATTTTCATGTGTATACAAAACACACTTAGGTACGAGGCACAGCTTGCCTCGATTTGACTTTGTCGGCGAGAATGTCGAGGACCCCCTCGTCCAAGAAATCTGCCAACACCGCAAAAGAGTTCTGAGGACCAGATTTGGAAGTTGATGGCATATCTGCTTGCTTGGGGTTGGGACATGGGTAACGACGGTCCCACGGAGTAATGACGTTGCCTCTGGTATCAAAAGCCAGCTGTGCAGGTGGACCCTTGAGACGATCCGAATACATTTTCCTGGCGGGCTGATGACGGGGAACTGAAGAAACCATAGCAGGAGCAGAACGCTCGGACGACATCATTTCCTTCCTGCGCATATATGTTCGTATGGAATCGTGTGTAGTAGGCCCAGTACTGTCCATGCCCGCACCAATCCTGTTGCCTTTTTTGGCACGGACTTCAACCCAATCAGTAGCACGGGAATCCTGTCCCGAAACCTGTTGTTTACCTTTGGCCAGAACTTGGGGCGGGTGGGTAGGATCCAGCGACTGGGCATCACACACCATATCTTCCATGGGCGGAGCAACATGAGCTGCATCCGAAACGTGTTGTTGCTCGGGGCATTCAGCCATAAAGTGCCCCAACTCTCCACAGGAAAAACAATGGCCAGCAAAATTGCCCCAGTTCAAACGAAAGTGTAACGGATGCATTCCAGAGCAATTGAGGCGTAACCATGCAGGCCGTTTCCGTGCGGTATCCCATAACATGCACAAGCGGTTGCGATTCACCGCCCTGAGACTGGGAGGGACCAGAACCGTGCCCACAGCGGCCATAGCATCCTTTAATAGCGGCCAATAAATAGCCGGACAATTTTCCACTTCTACCCACACAGGGCATTCACGTTGCAAGAGGCGCTGGAAGTCTGCCATCGGGCGCCATGGAACCACATGTACCAACCGACGATCAAAAAACAAAGGCAGTTTAGACAGAAGAGCAGCACGGTGCATCTCTGTTTTCAAAAGGACCTCAAAAAAACCCCGGGATCCAACAAAAATCTCTTCAACACATTCCCCTTGTAGCAGACTTTGCAGCCATTGGCGAATACGGGAAAGCAGCGGGATACGACCAGTGAAGAAGAGTATCACCGCGCGATCATAAAATACCGAAAAGGAGCGTAGGACAGTTTTTGGCTCGACGGTAGCTTCCAGAACATCGTCTGGAGCAGAGGCAGAGAAGGCTTCCTGGTTATGTTGAACATATTCACCAAGCAGAGTGTTGGCAAATTCCAACAGATGCTCCCAGTCCACCTCCTGAGAGTCCACCGGATCCGAAGCGACCTGCGTATAGGAACGATCCGGAGAAACGCCTATCTCTTCCGGGGTGTGCTTGGTACGTTTGCCTGCAGGCTGGATGTCAGGACCGGGGGGCAATTCTTCAGTACACGGAACCATATCCTCGGGTTCCTCAGCATCAGAGTCCGGGCCAAGTGCTACCACCGTTTGATCTAGGAAATCCAGATCCAAACCAGCCATCGTGTATGACGAACTGATCTCACAGACGGCCTGACCGACACTCTCTCTCTCGCTGTCTCTCTCTCTCTCTCTCTCTCTCTCTCTCTCTCTCTCTCTCTCTCTCTATCTATCTATCTATATCTATATTATATATATATATATATATATATATATATATATATATATATATATATATATATATATATATATATATATATATATGCCGTTCCCTCCATTCCCGTTCCCTAACTTTAGGCGTTCCCCCCGTTCTGGGGGGTCCCGTTCCCGTTCCCCGTTCCTGGTAACTATGCCATGAGGATATCTCAATGGTATAGACAAACCATCAAGCACACTAAACACAAAGACACCCTCGTCTTTGGACTGAAGAACTTCCTCATATTCAGTCCTCCTCAAGAAACAAAAAGCTATCCACCCAAGGCTCACAAATCAGCAACGTCAGCATGCCTAAATCTCCACAAAACTGTGGCACATAGGCAAGTAGGTCATCTAAGAGCATCCTCAAGGATTCCCCAAACTCTATTCTATAGCTAAACCTCTTCACACCTCCACAAGTTCTGCCTTGTCCTCAAGCACCAACAAACTACAAGCAGCACCAAAGCTTCAATCACCCTCACAATAGGGAGTCAACTCCTGACTAAAACCTATCCACAAGCTCAAAGCAAATATCAAACCACCTACTCAGATGTAAGATGGCCTTCAACCACAAACATGAACTCCATGAACACACGAGCACCCAAGGAACACACTCGGAGAAGACCTATGACTCCACACCCACAATTCAGCTTGTTGTTGGACACAACGAACAGCAGCTCCATGCTCCTATATTCAAGGAGTTCTTCCATGAACAACTCAGTGAGACTGGCTCTTCCCAAGACAGTATATACTTTTATGCTTTCCTCACAAATTGAGACATTGATCATGCTTTCCTAGCTGATGTAAGCAATGATCTTACGTTGCATTTTTTATATGCTACAGCCTTAGTTTTAAGGCTATTTATGCTTTCTCACTCCATACAGCATCGCTCTATGTCCATCTCAAACTACTTGTGTAATTGAAAGCACCTGGTGGCTGGGCTGCTTTTCACATTGGCTTCCTAAACTTCCAGCCACCCTGTAATCCACACTGCCTGGTCCATCATTTACTCCATGTCAGATTTGCCTTGTCAGCAACTGCCACATCATTGCAGCCTTCCCTGGTCATCACAACCAGCCTCCACATCACGTTGCATCTAGTCAGCATAGCAAATCAATCGCCATAATCAACATTTTTTCATCATAAATGGGCATCACATGTATGTCATAGGCTCTCTTTTCCATGCAGGTAATCTCATCCACGTAGGCTGCCATGAGAACACTCCGGCTTCTTCTCGAAACATCCATGTAACGACCGTACTTCCTAGTATCAAGCACTATGGTCATGATAATCAACAATCATGTTCATATGCACCAATATACAATTTTCCATGTATTCATAGCACCTCATTGATTATATGGAAACAACCATCCACAAGACCATAAGACCTCACCCTCCATGTCCATGGAGACCTAGAGTGCAAAGTATCGTTCCTTATGTTCTTGTACAATTCAAAGAGCTCATGACACCTCACAATGGTGACATCTCAAAGAGTTTTAACACAAACCCGATGCATAGCCTTGACAAGAGAATCTCCATGCTATGGAACCCCAATCAGTGATGACACACCTCTTCCCAAGCCAAAGATGCCGAGCCTCAAACACCATCGCTGACTATAGTCTTTGCACCAAGCCACAAATGTAGAACACCATGTATACATACCTATGGTTCCATTTAAAACCCTGCTAGCCATGGGGAAACCCTAGAACATTCTCCTACCAAAAGCACAAAACCCTAGTTGTTGAGACCATCCTGATCCTACCTCTCCCAAAAGGCACAAAACTGGTCCTGTCCTTAATATCCGTGGCTTGTCCGTGTGTATTTACAGGTACAGATTTTGCAATTAATGGTACAATTGTTTAATTTAGTTGAGAGAGAGGAGGGAGGGGAATTGATGGTGAAGAGCTTCATGTAAGCAAGATGTTTCCTGATGACCCAGGTGGAGAAGTTACATGTTTTTTGACAGACTGTAATGCAAATATGTTTCCTTTTGATCCAGGAGGAGGTCGTTTTGAAGTTGATGTTTGTGTCCAATGAACATGATTGCTGTATTGGACTAGGGGGTGGCTAACTATGTGAGGCTTTTTCTCTTGCAAATGCATCCACCATGATGCTCTACTCTCCTCAAAACACTCCATACAAGCACCCCCTTCAAGAGCATGTATGATGTAGCCACTCCACTTCAAAAAGATAGAACCAATTCTCATAGCACTGTGCATCTGCTTGTATTGCGCCTCTTGCACCAAAGTCTTCTTCCATGGTTCTCTCTGTCTCTCTAGAAGTGATGTCTTTGTCATAGCCCCAATCATCTTCCAGTCCTATCATAACTGCATGTGTCTTATATTCCTCCTTAGAGCACATCTCTTGTTGAACATTGCCAAAGGGGACTTCATTGCCCTGTTCCCTTTGTTTCTGCCTGACAAAGAAGCTGAAAACTTCTCCATGAAAATGACTGCACCCGCCCTTCCTCTCATGACATTAGACACCTGTGTACCTTTTAGAGTGCCTCAAACACAGCCAACATCCAAATAAGGGAGTTCACCACACTCCATAGTAGTTGCTTGCTCTAACACTTCTTTTCTTTATTATTATAGCCTACTCCCTCGAGCTTTAGGCTAAAATCCATCTCCCGGTTTATCTCAATGGCACTCACTGTCAGATATCTGGGACAAGTCCATATTGATTAAACTTTCAACAAGCACATAAAAGGATTAAGGTTTCTAGCACCAATAAATAAGATAATAAATATGCACTATTGCTGCTAACAAACCTAACTAGTATGGTCTTCGCACATCATAACATCATACAATAGATGTGGATTTGACATTTAGGCACAGTAGAATTAATGAGTTTGTTATCCAAGAAGGCAAAGTCAACAGAAGACACCATGAACTTCTCCAGTCAAGATTACCCTTATGTACTTACTTGCAGCTACCTCTCTCACAAAAAGAGAGATACGAGGTGATTCAGCCATAGCATGATTCAATGGCACTGAAATGTGGCAATCACGTAACCATAAATCTGGCACAGCATACCAAGACCCAGCATGAACACTGCCAGACCTTACGGTACTTCCAGCATTGACTTCTGACCCCCCCCTGCACATCCACAATATTCTCCTAATAATCATTTTTTGAAATGCATAGGCAAATTACTGTTGTTAATAGCATACAACATTATCTTAACATCCTTTGGTTGAGAAATCATAAGCCAAAAATTAGGAATAAGTTCTGCCTTTAAAATATTAAGAATCAAAGCTGAAGTGCATCAAAACTATCAACAGAAGATGTACATTATTAAGTGAAACTAGAAGATGAAATCATATTCTCTTTTGGCATTCATTGTATGCCCTAGCATGGCATGAGTAAAAGGTATACCAGTTTCCCATTATTACTGTGCCATGGTATGACTTGAGGTATAACACAACTGTTGGTGATGGTAAATAAAAATCATGTCGGAGGAGAGCGAGTTGCCTCAGACAGAGGAACTAGGCCAGGACATGGAAGTCAAAATCGAAGCCAGCAAGAAAGAAAAGAGGAAGGTCTCATTAAAGGTATTGAAAAAGCAGACAAGCAATGGCAAGTGGTTATAGAGAGCACCGGTCAGGGTGCCTATAAATAGAGAAAAAAGGGAGGGGAGAGTGGCAGTCTGCCGGCAGGCTGTTCCAACTGATGCAGTCAGCCAGACCTGCCATGTAGCAGCCTGAGAGCCCCAGCAGATTGCCCAGGCAGTCTGCCCGACCTGCCCACTGCCCTGCCAATGGTGTCCTCCTACCCACTGTGTTGCCCGCACTGCTTGGGACTGCCTACACTGCCCAGATGAGGCTGGAACCTGCCCGGACTGCCCAGCTTGCCCTAAATGTCCAGAAGGTGACTGCTAACAGCCTCTCTCAAATCCTACACACGGCATGAGGCTCAAGGATCAGGAATGCTGCTGTAGAATGGCCTAGGGAAGAGCTTCGGTGACGAGGTCCATCAAGTTGCCTTCTATCTCACAAAACTCCACCTCAATTGTACCATCCAAGCTCTTCTCTTAGATGAAAGGTACTAGATCTTGATGTGCTTCGTCCATGCATGAAACATCAGGTCCTACGCAAGAGCTATGCAACTCTCATTGTCATATAGGAGAGTCGTAGCTTGAGTGTAAGCACAACCAAGCTTTCCCAACATCCTCCAAAGCCACACAGTCTCACATGCAGAAGATGATGTCGCATAGTACTTGGCCTCCATAGAAGATAAGGCAACTATCAATTGCTTCTTGATGAGAAAACAAAAAATCGTCAAGGCAGCCTGCCAATGAGTATTCTTGGGCTCACTCACAAACTCCACAAGTAGACCAACTGGAAAATATAGATGGCTCTTGTGCATTTGATTTAGTGACATCTATCATGGCAGCTCGAGGACAAAGTGATGCCTTCACTTATGTATCAAAAGAGAAATAGATTGGATGGCAACAACTATTCTTTGCGGTCCTTCATGATGAAGAACATGCTGGACGGCTCACAGCACAAAAGGCTTTAAGAGCAGGTTATTGGTGGCCTGCCATCTTCCAGGATGCATTTGCGTATGTTAAGCGATGCGATATTTGCCAATGACATGATAGTCGAGAGAATAGGAAATGACCACTCACCCCTATTATGGCGATACTTCCATTTGAGAAGTGGGGAATAGACTTTGTGGGTCCTATTACTCCGTCGTCGACTACGCAAAAGAGGTACATCATTGTCGCAACTGACTACTTCACAAAGTGGTCCGAAGCACGTGCAACAAGGAAAGATGATGCTAAAGAAACTGCTAGTTTTCTACCCCATCCCATTTGGGCTCTAGCTTGCCTGGAAATAATTCACGTCGTGCATCATAATACAGAACAAGCTGTCCTTTCTTGAAGGTGTATTTCTTGGCTTTGATGTCGTGTAACTGCTTCATTCGGCGCTTCGCCACCTCTTGGTGCAATAAGCTCTGCAGTTTAAGCTCATCTAAATGTGCCAGTGTCGTCAAGCGCTCAAAAAGTGCGTCTTCATCACTCAAAGAATGATTGATGGCGAACCGAATAGTCGGCAGCTCAATCTCTAAAGGCAAGACACACTCCTCCCCATATACTAACTTGAACGGGGTATGGCCAGTGGCTCGTCTGAGAGTCGTATTATAGGCCCACACTGTCACGTATAACTTTTTATCCCAATCCCGTGGATGGATCCATTGATAAGTACAAGGCCAAACTTGCGACAAAAGTTATGCACAAAAGAAAGATATTGACTATGAGGAGACATTTACTCCTACATCTCACATGACTATGATCAAGTGTATGGTTGCATTGGCTGCTGATTATGGTTGGATTGTGCATCAGCTTGACATTTAAACTACATTTTTACATAGGGAACTTCAGGAAAAAGTGTATGTTCAACAACCCATGGGTTTTGTAATTCAAGGATCCGAACACTTGGTATGCAAGCTCAAAAAGGCTTTGGATGGTTTGAAACAAGCTCCACAAACTTGGTATGCCAAAATTGCTGCCTTCTTACTCGGCCAAGGATTCATTAACAACCCATCAAAGTCTACTCTTTACGTTTGCAAAGAGGGGGGATCCTTTGCTGGTCATTTGTCTTTATGTGGGTGATCTTCTGCTCACAGGGCCACAAGTTGGTCAAATTTTAACATTTAAGAAAAATTTGTAGCAAATTTTTGATATGTCAAATTTGAGGCCTTTGCATTACTATTTGGGCACTCAGTTTATTCATGATACTGGAGGCATTGGATTGTCACAGTCCAAATATATTGCTAAACTCCTTGAGAGATTTGGCTTCTAGGATTGCAAGCCAATAAGCATACCAATGGAGACTGGACTTAAGCTGTCTCTGCATGATGGCAGTGATAGGTTTGACATTCATACATATGCTCCAGTAATTGGATGCCTTATTTACTTATGCAACACAAGGTGAGATTTTCAGTTTGCAGTTTCAGCCTCCAACTCATATATACATAGCCCACGCATGTCACATTGGCAAGCTGTGAAACTTGTTTTCCGTTACTTTGCAAGACTCTTGGATTACTTTATGCCAAGGGGGGGCCACTACAATTACATACTTACAGTGATTCTGATTGGGCTGGAGATTTTAATTCTCACCACTCTACCAATGGAAATTGTTTCTTTCTTGGCTCTTCTAAGATTTCTTGACTGAGCAAGAAACAATCCACTATTGCCACATTGTCTTGTAAAGCTGAATACAAGGTAGCTTTCACTACTACGGTTGAATGTGTATGACCAAGACATTTGTTGGCTAATTTTGATGTATCTGTCACAGAGCCTACTACTTTGTTTACTGACAGTCAAAGTGCCGTTGCAGAGACACGAAACCCAATGTTTCATGCACATACGAAACACATTGAGATACATTATCACTTTGTCAAAGAGAGGCTACATGCAGGGGATCTTAGCCTTATCTACTATCCTACTGACAACAATTTGGCAGACATCTTCACCAAAGCTCTTTCTCGCGATAAATTCGAAGCATTTTGCAATGCTTTGAATTTGATCTCATTTGGTGGATGATCCTTGTATGTTGATCACTTATCACTCTAGGGGGGTTTGTTGGGTTTTACTCACACCTACGCTCACACAGGAGTATCAGTGATCCGCACGTAGGACATTGGGACACTTTTTACACTCCATAGGAGAGGTTTTTTCCCCCAATCACATTATTTTTCATATGTATATTTATGTTATACATTTTGGTCACTTACAGCGCGCACATTACACACATCTATGTGTGAATGCACTTTAAGTCACTTACACAACCCTAAAGTCTAAGGATTGTCCTTCGTACTTGGTATCTTACTTTTCAATCTATCAAGTGTCGAGCTATGACCACACTCCCTCTCTCTCTACTGTTGTGTTCACTCTGAAGCTATATTGTTGTTCTTTGACTTCAACACTACCTTTGTCAACCCTAACTGCCTTTGACTTTGCCCCAACACTTCAAAGATCAGCCAATCTCAAAAATGCCATAAGGGTTGTAGCTTAACTTGCAAAAGATAAGCCCAAGTCATCCACAAGTGAGATATTTACTTCTCTTAAGGGACTCCTACTGCATTGGTCCATATAAATCTGTAAGCACAAGCTCCGAGGGGGACTGTGGCTCGTCGAAAAGCCCTATTCTGAGTGGCACCAAACTATTTTTGCCCTTAATGTAGGACACACAAGGAGAACGAAACTAGTCTTGATTCTTGAATAGGGTGGTAGATGACATGATTCAACACAAATTACAAGAAGCAACAAATTCACAAATCTGAAATTACACACTTTATTGATTGATCTTGGACATCCGACACTTGACTGGCACCAACAACAAGCACCTCTTCCAATATTTCTTCATCTTATATTAATCTTAGTTGAAGTACACTGAGATATGGACTAATCTCCTTCATTCTTCAATACAAATGCTGCCAAAAATGACCAGCAACAACAATAATCAATTTGATTGGAGATGGGGCACAATTTGATCCTTGGGCTCCTACATGTGGGCCAAATCAAATGGGAATGGGCTCGTCCCTCAAATCAGTTGCAATTCTCAATTCAGAGCTGCTGCTGTAAGTACAGCGTCTTCAATTATTGGGCATGGATCTTGACGTGGTTGAGCCCTAATCGCTGTTGTAAATTAGAGTTTTAGCAGTAAAAATCACTACTGCTCTTCACCAAGAGCTGGAATATGCTAAGAATTGCTGAGGAAATACCAAAGAATGAGAGAGAGAATCTTTTAAACCGTATCCCTATCAATACAACAACTTTGAAAGGGTGGTAAAATCACAACGAAACTGTCGAGCCCTCCTCTTCTATCACCACCTCTCACTAAGACAAAGAAGGAAACCTGCTGCCCGTCCTATCATGCTGTGCGATCAGCTGTTGACGGATCAGTCAAGCTGACGCCAGCCTCAGAGCAACCCCTGGATGCTCTCACCTGCTATTTGTGGGTCTTCTGCTGGCTGGTGCAGTCCCCAATCTGCTCCTCACTGGCTGGAATCCTCTCTCACAGCAGCTCTCCACCTCTAGAATGGCTCTCTCCACACTCAACCAGCCCCAAACAGCCTTCTTTCAGCTTGCATGGGCAAGTTTGCCAAGTGACAGCCTTCCAAAAACAATTCTCAGCATTAATTAATTAATTTTCGGTATTTAATTTCTGAAGATTAGCCAATTATCCATTTGACCCTGCCCAATAATTGGCTAGTGCCCATCCACATTTAATGTGCTAACTCTTTAGAACTTTAAGTTATTCCCAACATTAAATGGCCTTAGACTAGCATTAATTTGTTAATTAATGCCTAGTCCTAATACCACTCCAAGACATTTTAAAGACCATGTAATGCCCTGGGCCCAAAATGACACCAAGTCCCCACAAGTACCTGTCCAGCATAAATTTATACAACTTTTGACGGTGTTCCCCATTACCAAAGCTAGGATTTTCTATCACCATGACACGCATCTAACTTAACCTGACATGTGCATCTCACAGATGCACAATTTTAAGTCCCCAAAGAGCATTAACTTAAAAATTCACATCCTCATGATGAAGAATAGCTCGCCCCAATTGTCAACATCTAGTAAGCCTCTAAAGGCACTCATGGTTGAGGTGACCAAACGGAGCATGCCACAACTCCGTTTGTGATTGAGATGAGAGAAGATAAGAAGTGAGGGCTACTATGCTATGAAGCTTGACCCTTCTAGACACCATTGTCCTCCTTCCCTTACAATACCATCTATCTATTTCAGCCATCTAGAATTTTGAAAAAGTAAACATCAAACTCCACAATGAGACTTGGTCCACACATCTTACTTATCAAGAGTTAATGACAGCCAAGATCTTGGACATATAAAACCTCCGATGTAACAACTTCACCTTTCCCATGAATAATCTAAATCTAACCAATGCCATTAACGGGGACGAAGGAGTTGTCTAAACGAATATACTCCTACATCAAACGTGGGCAATGCCTTCTTTGGACGGAGTCATGTGGTGAAAAGTGTCGCTATCTATGATCCGCTCTCGAGCCTAAGGGACCATCAGCACCACTTTGAAGGTAGAAGATATCTCCATCACCTTCAAATAAAGAAATGCAAATGAGGATGGAGTGGCAACTACTCCTATTGACTCAGAGTCCTTCTTAGGCTTCTCGTTCTTGGCCTTGTTTGGACAATCCTTCTTTCAATGACTTGTCCTACCACATTTATGGAGAGTTGTATCCTTCTTCTTAGACTTGTCATTCTTCTTCTTCTCCTTCCCTTTATCTTTTGCATTTTGATCTATAAGAGCCTCAAAATGAGCTTTCTCAGGATTTTGGTTCTTGAACTTGTCCTCCTATCCACATGGGAGCTAGAGCCTCCCACTTGGAGATACCGCCTAGGTAATCAGAGAAAAGTAGAAACCACATTTTGGGTATTGTGAGGAGTGTGTGTGTGTGTGTTTGGGGCTGCGAGGATTGAATCCGATCTCTCTGTCCTGATTCTTGCCAAAGCAATTAATGCTTACCATTGGCCTTAACAAAACATCTCTAAAGGATAAAGAAACGGCTATTTCCCTCATTGATAAAAATCAAAATTATTAAAATCAAGCCACATTGTCGTTTGATCACAAAAGTAAAAATGCCATAAAACACATTAATGGCAACCTTTCAAAAATGGCGATGTCTATATAGCAATTACGCCTGCACTTGCGATGCACTCAACACGGCACAAAAAGGTAACACGATATGTGAGCTCAAGGTATACTCTTGTATTATTCAATCCAAAAAGCGGGACAACATAGACACATCCCAGGACTACACCCTTGTGACGCCGCACATAAGAGGCCACTGGATATAGAGAATCACACGTAGTGTGGAAACAAGGCAAGGCTTTGAGTCACTACTACTCCCTATATCGGTGCTTCCGGTGATAACGGCATGGTATAGCTACAAAGCCCTTAAACTCACCCCCGCTTTTACTGTATCGTTGTCCTCAGCAATCTAAGGGTAGCGCTTTTTATTTTGACTCATCCAGGGTCTTAACACAGCTTTTTCTATCAAGCCGGTCAGTGTCTGCCAGTCTATGTGACTGCGGGATCTTAACACAGTCTATGCTATCAGATTAGTCAGTGTCTGCCGCACAAGGACTTGGGGGTCTTAACACAGCCTTTTCTAGCAAGCTGGTCAGTGTCTGCCCATCTAGACTTGTTTTTTAGGGCTTTGTTGGATTTATTGATGTTGGGATTGCCATGCGGATCCACCCTCGACTCAATTACATTTGAGGAGTGGAGGCATATTTGGGTCTATGATTGAGAACCGCTTTGGTTGGTTGGAAAGGATCAAGGGTCTTGAGAAGAAGTAGTGGGGTTCTCCTCAAGCCAAAGGGTGAAGGCATCTTTGCTGCATTCACGAGCCTTTGCTTCTGAGATCCAAGTGGCCTCCTTGAGTGGACGCCCATGCCACTTAGTGAGGTATTCAGGGAATCCTCTTTGTCCCCGACATCGAAGGAATGCTTCTACTTCGAAGGGACAAGTGGAATGGAGCATTGGTACGCGCCATCCCCATTGGTTGTCGAGATAGAACTTGCGCAGAAGTCGAGCATGAAAAGCATTATGAACACATACACTATCTGGCAGGTCGAGTTTGTAGGTGACTTCCTTCAGCACTTGAGTGATTCGGTAGGTCCATAGTAGCAGTGATTAAACTTAGGAGTCATATTCTTGGGAAGTGGCATATTCTTTGAGCTAACTAGGACCATGTCTCCTTTGGTGAATAGTACAGTCTTCCTCTTTTTGTTGGCTTGCTCCGTCATAGTAATTTTGCTTTGTTCTAGGCTCTGCTTGGCCATTGCATTTTGATCTCTCCGTTTCTTCAGGAACTCCTCTGCATCTTGATCTTCCGCTTTGGCCGCTCCGGATGCTAAGGCCAGCGGGGTAATGACTTCTTTGCCTGTGGCTAATTCAAAGGGGGTGTACCCTGTTGCCGAGTAGATGGAGTTGTTGTAGTGGAATTCCAAGACATCAAGGTACAAGGCCCAATCTTTCTAGTCCACTCGAGCATAGCTTCGGAGATAGTCTTCAATGCCTTGGTTGACTCGTTCGGTCTGGCCATCTATCTCAGGGTGGAAGGATGAGAAGAATCTCAATTGTGTTTCCAGGGTCTTGAAGAGTTCCTTCCACATATCGCTCATGAATCTTCCATCTCTATCTGATACTATTGCCAGTGGTAAGTCATGGAGTTTGAATACATGTGTGAAGAAGAGGCGTGCTACCTCCTTAGCATTCAATGGTGGCTTGGCCAGGATGAAGTGGGCCTGTTTGGAGAAATAGTCCACCACTACAAAGATGATTGTGTACCTATGGGACTCGGGTAGTTCCACAATGAAATCCATACTGATGACATTCCATGGGCGGTTGGGTACGGGTAATGGTTATAGTAATCCTGCTGGCTTTGAGCGTGGTGCTTTAACCAGTTGGCAAGTGGGGCAAGTTTTGATGTAGTCGATGACTTCTTCCTTCATATTGGGCCAAAATAACTGCTTCCTAAGGGCTTCCAAGGTTTTGCTTTGCCCTTTGTGTCCTCCAAGTTTGCCATCGTGTATCTCATGAAGGATGAGTTTCTTCAACTCCAAATTATTGGGGATATACAATCTCTTGCCTAAAAATAGGATACCCTCCTCAAGGGTGTACATTCCATGCCGGGACTTCTTTGCTTCCACATCTCGGATTATTTTGTGCATTTCTTGGTCCTGTTCTAAGGCCTCCTTTACTAATTCCATGAAGTTGATGATGACCACACTGACAGCTTTCAGATCAGCTTTCGGGCTCAAGGCAACTGCTATTTTGTTAGTGGAGCTGGGTTTGTGTTTAATCTCCAGGTCGAATTCTACTAGGAAGTCTAGCCAGCGGGCTTGCTTTGCCGATAATTTGGGTTGTGACTGGAAGTATTTGAGGGAGATATTGTCGGTGAAGACTATTGCGTGCTTGTCTTGAACATAGTGCTTCCATTTCCTAAGGCAATGGATGACTGCCAACATTTCTTTCTCCATTCCATCTTGTTTCAGCATCTGTAAATTTCTTGGACTCATAAGCTATGGGGTGGCCTTCTTGCACTAGTGCACCTCCTATGCCATAATCGGATGCATTTGTGGATATTTCGAAGGGCTTGGTAAAATTCGGCACCTTCGAGATGGGAGTCTAAATCAGGCATTTCTTCATCTGCTCAAAAGCTTCATGTTGCGTGTTCCCCCATGTAAAAGAGTGATCTTCTTTGGTGAGATGGGAGAGGGGGCCTGTGATGAGGATGTAATCCTTGATGAACCTTCGGCAAAATACTGTGAAGCCAAGGAACTCCCGCACTTCTCTTACAGTTTTCAGTACAGGCCATCTTTGAACAGCTTCCGCTTTCTTAGGATCCACTTTGATACCAGCTGCTCCTACAATAAAGCCTAAGAACTCCAACTCTTTCACTGCAAATTCACATTTTTCAGGCTTGGCATATAACTGATGTTGCCGTAGTTTCTCAAACACCCGGCGTAAATGTTACTAGTGCTTCTCTAAGGTTTTGCTATAGACTAGGAGATCATCAATGTAGATAATGACAAAGACATCTATCTCGGCCCTGAAGACTCCATCCATGAGGCCGCAAAATGTGCCTGGCCCATTGCTTAGACCGAATAATAATACTAACCACTCAAAACTACCATAGCGGGTGCGAAAGGTTATTTTAGGGATATCCTCTTCTCCTATGTGGATCTGATGGTAACCTGATCTAAGGTCTATGTGGCTAAAGTACTTGGTCCCGTGTAATCTATCTAAGAGGTCTTCCACTAGGGACATTGGGTATTTGTTTTTTATGGTGATTTTGTTAAGAGCCCTATAGTCTACACAGAGTCTAAGTCCCCTATCCTTCTTCTTGACAAATAACACCGAGGCACCAAAGGGGGATTTACTGGGGCGGATGAAACCTTGTTCTTCTAATTCATACAGTTGCTTCTTCAATTCCATGAGTTCGGTGTGGTTCATGCGGTAGGGTGCTCGGGCCGGTGGGGCGGATCCTAGAATCAATTCAATCTTATGATCCACATCTTGTCTGGGTAATAGGCCCTTGGGTAGCTCTGCTGGCATTACATCTTTGAATCTTCGAGTATCTCTGTCACTTCTGTATTGTTGCTTTGGTGCTTGGACTTTTTACCATCTTCTTTTCCAATGGGTCGGATCATACATAAGTAGACCATATCTCCTTGTTTGATTGATTTCTCTACCTGCTTGGCACTACACGTCATGATGCGTGGCCTGATAACAGTCCCTTGGACTGGGGCTGCCTAGGTTGGGCCTCTCGGTTGGGTTGCATTTGGCTTCACTGTTTGGCATAACACTCCTAGCTTATTCTCCTTCATCTACACTTTGATTGGGGTCCTGCCAGGCAACTGCATTCTTTTGCAGGGTACTCTAACACCTTCTCCTTGCATATCTAGCATCATTTCATTTACTCCTTTCCCGAACATCACAATGACATATTTGTAGAATTCCAAGCCTAGGATTACTTCAAAATCATCCATGGGGATTACTAGGAAGTTTCTACCTGTACTGCAAAGACTTGATTTACTTCCTTGGCTTCTCCTTGTGCGAATGTCAATGTTAATCCTTCTAGGGCCTTAGATAGTTTCAATCCATGTTATGCTGCCCACTCCGGTGTAATGAAGTTGTGCATGGCCCCTGTGTCCACCATGATGGGTTGGTTTCCTTCGCTCACTCTGCCTTTGATGTATAGGTGGTGGACTGCTGCTACTTTGGCCGCCATGCATTGGGGCCGAGCGCTGACCATCCCCACCCTTGGGTGGTCCATGCTTTCATCACTTCCGCTTGGGATTTCTTGGATATGCGGGGGTTGCGGTTCTTCTCCTCCATATGCGCTAGTAGCATTCACCCTCGACCCACTTGATGAGGCTGTATCTTCTACGGGGCATCTGTTTTGGTAGTGTGGACCCCCGCATCTGAAGCATCTGATCCCGATGGAAGGGCCTGGGGGTCTCCACCATGTTATATTTGATCCTGCAGGTCCATATGGTGTACTGGGGATTGGCCTGTAATGGTTGTTTCCCCATTTGCATGCTGCTCCTCTTGGCACCAATGCGGTTTGCGACACGGCCGTTGTGGTGGTGGGGGTTTGGCTCCTTGTGTCCGGGAATGGCCCTCTAGGGGCATTGGACCTCTGGTTCCATGAGTTGTTATTGTTGAAGTTGGTGTTGAACCTGCTTTGATTCCCCTGGGCCGTTCTCCTTCCTTCTAGGTCCACTAGTCTTTCGGCCATTCTCATGGCTTCCGCTAAGCTTGTTAGCTCCTGTCTCTCCACATCTCTTCTAGCCCATTCTTGCATCCCAAACAAAAATCCATGTAACTTGGTGTCTGTATCTATGTTTGGTAGCTGCAGCATAATCTGCCTATATTTGCTGACGTATTCTTTCATCTTCCCTCGTGTTTGTTTGAGGTTCCTCCATTCGTCTCTCACTTTGAACTTCTCCATCTTTGGAATGAAGTAGTCTTTCAGTTCTTCCTAGAGTTCTTCCCACAAAAAGATGGTGTGGCCCTGCTCTTGCTCCAACAGGTACCAACTGGCAGTGTCCTCCTCCAAGTAAATGGCTGCCACTTCCGCCTTCCTATATTCGGTTATTCGGGAATACTTCAAGTACTTGTCCACCTCTGCGATCCACTTCTTCAGGACCAGCCTGTCTCTCTCTCCTTTGTATTTGACTAATTGGGGCATCTTGAATTTTCCATAGTCATCCTCTGAACTGTCATTATCTTCCTCTTCTCTTCGATTGTGCTTCTTCTCCTTCTTCTTGTCTTTCTTCTTGCTTCCTGTTTCTACTACCTTCTCCTTCTCTTTCCTTGTATCTTACGCCCTCCTAGATGTCTCCTCTCTACCCATTCTATCCATCTCCTCTTGCATTTTGTGCCTTTTCTCCTCTTCTTCTTGTTGTAACACCCATTCTCTATAGCCCTGCTCTACTTCTAGTTTTCTCTTCCTTTCCTCTTTCTAATCCTTCATCTGCATGTTCCTCCATATTGACTCCAGCATGCCTGACATGCCCTCCAACTGCCTTTCCAGTCCAGCTACCTTCTCCTCTTGGCCCACTCTCCATTCTTGCCCTCTACTCTTCTTCCTCTCCTCCATTGTTGAGAGGGTGACATTCTCCCTTTCGTCCTCCATGTGGTCGGTGGTGTTGTCGGCACAGGGAAGCCACAATGTGGTCGATGGTGTGGTCGGCGCAGGGAAGCCGCATCTCGCCTGTGGTGGTAGTGGTCGTGCTGCGGGAAAGCCACATCATGTCTTCAAACGGTGGGCGGTGTCAAGGTCGGAACGTCACGCCAAGGCCGACGCAACGGGGGCGTCGCGACAAGGGTCGATGCGACGTGGGGCGTCACGACGCGGGGCATCGCAACACGGGACGTCACAATGTGGGTCGTTACGACTTCGTTCTCTTTGGGGCACTGGATCTTCTCTCCTGCTTCCGTGAGCACTCCTTCACTCCGAGCAAGAGTTGCTCTGATACCAAGTGTGATGCACCTGCACTTGTTACGCACTCAACATGGCACAAAAAGGTAACACGATATGTGAGCTCAAGGTATACTCTTGTATTATTCAATCCAAAAAGCCGGACAACATAGGCACATCCCAGGACTACACCCTCATGACGCCGCACATAAGAGGATTCACCATTGGGTATAGGGAATCACGCGTAGTGTGGAAACAAGGCAGGACTTTGAGTCACTACTACTCCCTATATAGGTGCTTCCGATGATAATGGTATGGTATAGCTACAAAGCCCTTACGGGGGGGGTCACCACCATTTCCTTTGAGGAGATCGTGCATTAAGCCTTCTAGATCTCCATCTGCAGATCCTAGAGTTTGTTATTAGCAAATTAGTCAATTCATGGTTGAGTCTGTATATGTGGTACAACACGCTACGCACAAAGATATTTTAGGCATTTTATTTGCCAGCATTTATTGTGTTTTGGCATTATTTGCAGCCAGTCAACCAGCATACCGTTCATATTTTTGGCATTTGTTTGGCCTATATATTCTCACGCTCCCTCCTCCACATTCATTCATCACCTAACAGTTCTTGGGGAGAGGGAGCATGTGCCAGTGCCTCCACAGTCCGTGACTCACATTGCTTCTATATTGTCTCATGTCTTGGTATATGGATTCCATTTCCTGAGCATACATCTGAGTTCTCATCTATATTGTGTTCTCTCTTTCTTTTCTTTTGTCTTCTGTTCAGCAGTCTATTTCAGCACATGTTCATGCTTCCATTGCAACACCACTTCTGACATGGTATCAAATTTCAAGTTTTGTGTTCCTGCTGTGTTTTCTTGCTGATTTCAAGACTGTTTTCACCCTTATTGATTAGGCAACTGCTGATCCAACCAAGAGACCTGTTTTACCTACGTTTTTTGCTGACGTCAGCATCCATACAGCTTGCGTGTCCTTTTCAGCCTGCATTTTGGTGTCTCTACATCTCCTCCTAGCTAGGTGCTTGATTATCATGCCTTTTTTGCTGTTTTTGGCAATTTTTGACTGATTTCTTGACTCTTTACAGCAGCTCTTGTCTTATTTTGGCCAGATTTTGGGTTATATTGTATGTGAACTCTTGCTTTTTGCAATCTGTGCTCGTGTTTTGGCTGTGTTCCCTCTCCAAATACCTTCTTTTATCTACTTCTTTTCTAAATCCTCTATAGATTGCTCCTCCATGCACATCCACTGATGACAAGCTCCATGGACCTGATTATTACATGTGGAGTGCGGTGATGAAGGCCTCGTTTATCCACAAGCGGTTATGGTACGTGGTTGGTGAAGCTATGGCACGTCCTCAACAGCCTTCTCCTGTTCCATCTGATTTTGATGAAGACAACCATGAGGAGGCAGTGCTTACATGGGATTCAGATGATGCCCGTGCTTATTCGGCCTTACTGCGGTGTATTTCCAAAGAAGTCCTACTAGCCGTCACCTCCTACACGACAGCTTCACACATATGGTCGAAGTTGCAGTTAATGTACAAGGCTCCTTCCACCATGAGGGCCGTTACTCTCCATGGCCAGCTCCAGCAACTGAAGTTTGAACCCAAAGATACAATCCAATCATTCCTACTTTGAGTTACCCAACTCCAAGACCATCTTCACACTATGTAGTCTGCCCTATCAAAGGCACATCTTGTTAGTACAGTACTCTACAAGCTTCCTCGAGAGTTTGATGGAGTGGCGAATGCTTTACAAGCGCAGACATTTACAATGCCTGTCAGTTTTCTTCATACGTCCTCGATGCTACTTAAGCATGAGGCTACTTTGCAACTATAGGGAAGGCTTCCGTCACATTATGGAGGTTCAGGTGAGGCTCTTGCAACTTCAGAGAGGGGTTCGAAGATGAAGTTGAAGGCCCGGTGTTATCACTGTGGCAAGAGGGGTCATTTAAGGAAGGTGTTGGAAATAAAGGGCCCTCGTGCCTTTTATATGTCCTCAGGTGTGAACACACCCTTAGCACACTTAAACTTTCACACACACACACACACACACACACACACACACACACACACACACATATATATATATATCTAAAAACCTAAAGAGGTACACTCATCATTGTACCCACAAGTCGTGCTCACTCTTCACACTCTCTCTATCTCTCTCAACTGCTAGCAAGCACTGCGTATCTTGATCCTCGCTCCCACCGAACACAACAAATTGGTATTAGAGCCATCAAGTTCTACGCACTTCCCGAGATCTAACGAGACCAACTGATAGTGCTGACGACTAGCAGACAGCTGGAGTTCTTGGCGACCTGTGTGTCAAACTGAGGCAGAAGACCACGTGTGCAGAGGGTGACCAGGGTGGTGACGAGACAGCTCACAGGCGAGCAAGAGTCCCAGGCAAGCAAGAGTCGCTGGCAGGCAGCAGTCGGCAAATTTGACCGACTGCAGACGACCAATCGCTACAAGAGACCAAACTTGGTAACGGAACCAACGGGGAGCTAACACGGCGCACAGCTAACGGACGGAGACTAACGGGGACAGCAGTCGCGTGACGGGTTGGTGGCAGGTAGGCGCAGGCGACAATCAGGCGGCGACTTGCACGGGGTCAACAAACCCCCCCCCCCCCCAGGTCACATCTTTCAAAAATCATGTTTTTTTATTTTAAATTTTTATTTTATCCCCTCTTCCCTCTGACGGGGTTTCACACGTTGAGGCACAACTTCTAGATTTACGCAATCTTTTCCAATAATTTGAGGCTTTTCCCGGAATTGGAGATTGCGATGCAGAGCAAGACCATTTGTCTCAAAAATTACAAGAATTTGTGACATTTTGCCTCTGACATTTGGGGCTTTTCATATACATGCAAAAATTGGGCTGAAATTTACTCAATTTCTCGACATTGATGCACATTGGACCCCATGCAATTTGGGGCTTCTACTGTTTGGGCAAAATTTGTGCGCCATTTGGTCATTTATGTACAAATAGGTTTAATTCCATCAAAATTTGGACACCTAGCACTTGGAAAATTTTGGGGGTTTTGCTGAAATTGCTCTATTTTGGCAAAATTGGCCTATTCTATGCATGTCAAAGACAGTGCAGATGTATGGTTGATGCTTTGAGCACAAAAAAATCTTGGGGCTTTTGACCATGCATGTCAAAATTTATGCCCATGGGTACATGTACAACAGAAATTGCAGCTAAAATTTGGGACTTCTCATGTAATGTGATGTATTTTCCCTTGGAACAGCTGTAATCAGCTGTGGAGTACTGTAGCACATAATTTGGTGCTTCTGAAAATTTACTTACAAATATGAAATTTCTGCTTCTACGTGGTTATTTATTACTGGTTGGTACTTGTTTGTACCTTGTTCACTTGTGTGACAGTTTGGGCCTGCATTTGCTGAATTTTTTGGTCACATTTTGGCTGAAAATCATGGCTGGCAGCAGTGACAGCAGTAATCTCATACACATTAAGAAGCTTGAAGGAGCACATAACTTTGCAGTCTAGAGAAAACAGTGCTACAATATCCTCTTGCAAAAGAAGTAGGCAAAGCCGATTAAGACCAAAGGGGCAAAGCCTACAAATATGGAACAGGAAGATTGGGATGAGTTAAACGAGCTTGCATACTCAACCATTGATTTCTGATGCCTTGCTTTTTAACATTGAAGGTTTGGATTCTATGCAATTTTATGAGTAAAAGAGAGAAAGAGAGAGCTTCTTCCATTCGCTA
The DNA here is from genome assembly GCF_053477565.2 of Lygodium microphyllum. Taxonomy (NCBI): domain Eukaryota; kingdom Viridiplantae; phylum Streptophyta; class Polypodiopsida; order Schizaeales; family Lygodiaceae; genus Lygodium; species Lygodium microphyllum. The sequence continues at coordinate 172,255,952 of NC_141136.1, forward strand.
CGCGCAAACCATGCATCCGTTGCTCGCAACAGGAAGCGGTAGTGGCAGGGTGAGAAGCTTGTCTAACTAGCCTTTAAAAACTATATGGTAAAGAACCAAGGCAAAGTTTCTAATCTCATAGATAAGTTTTATGACTAAATAGGATTTGACCACATGGCTATAACCAATGGCAAAGTTTCTACAATATAACTCCTTTGAGGGAAAACTTACATGTACAATAATTGGAATGTTAACTTTTGCCCAAATGGAGTCATGACATTGCTACTAACCACATTGATATATGGGTGGATCTCATATTGGACTAAATCACATTCTTTGATTAAATAACTAGAAGAACTATATACACAAAAGAGTGCCGCGAGCAAAGTATATTGGCTGAAAAAGCTTATGGATTTGCATATGAAAGAGGGTACATCAATGTCTACTCACTTGAGTGAGTTTAACTCCATTTTCGGCCAGTTGGTTGCCTTGAAGTTCTTGATTGATGAAGAATTTAAGGCTACGTTCTTGCTTTGCACTCTACTAGAGAGTTGGGATACATTCAGGACTGCCATGAGCAATTCTAATGCGATTCTTTTGTATGCTGATGTAGAGACTGCTCTACTCATGGAAGAAATGAATCCACAAAACAATGCATCCAGTAAGTCTTCCAGCGCTTTGCATACTAGGGGCAAATCACAGCAAAAAGGCAAATCTGATAGCAAGGGACGCAGTAAATCACGTGGCAAGGATGTTGAATGCCATGATCCATCATTGTGGCAAGAAGGGTCACTTTAAACGTGACTGCTACAAATGGAAGAAAGAGAAAGGAAAGGGCAAGAAAACAGATGATAGCAAGGAAGAGAAGAAAGAGAGTCAACCTAAGAAGAGCAGTGTCAAAATTGAAGAGGTGAATGTAGTCACTCATGACAGTGACAGTGGGAATGACATACTCTTGGTCTCTTCACAGTTTAGTGCGCATGCTTTACTTGCAGATATAGATGATGACTTGCATACTTGGATTCTCGATTCAGATGCTTCCTTTCATGTCACCCCTCATCGTGAGTGGTTCTTTGACTATACACGGGGTTGACATGGAGTTGTCCATCTTGGGGATAACTATGCATGTGACATTTTAGGTATTGACAGTGTGCAGTTGCACTTTCAGCATGGTTCTGTCTTCACACTTCAACATGTACGGCATGTACCTCAACTCAAGAAGAGCTTAGCACAGGGCAGCTAGATGACAATGGATTTCATACCATCTTTGGAGATGTGAAATGGAAGATCTGTAAGGGATCTAGAGTGATTGCCAAAGGTTGTAAAAGTGATACCTTGTATCCTCTCCATGTATCTAGTGTGAGCAATCATGTTGTTGCCGTGACTGAGCAGCCAAGTGTTTCTTTGTGGCATGGCTGGTTGGGACACATGAGTCAAACTGGAATGAAAGTGCTTTCTCGTTTGGGTTACTTGCCTTGTCTTCGTTATGCTGATTTTGAGCATTGTGATCATTGTGTTTATGGTAAACATGCACAGACGTCTCATAAGAAGTCTCTTTCGCTAAAATCTTCTACTCTAGAGTTAGTACATTCCGACGTATGTCAGAAGCCAGGGTTATCTTTAGGGGAAAAGAAATTTTTTGTCACCTTTGTCGATGATGCTACACGGAAGGTATGGGTTTACCCTATTCGTAGCAAGGATAAAGTGCTTGACAAGTTTAAAAAATTCTTGGCATTGGCTGAAAATCAAACTGATAAGACACTTGAGTGTCTTCGTTTTGTGACAATGGTGGGGAATATGTGTCCAAGGCCTTTCAAGCATTTTGTGACAACAAAGGGATAAAGAGGGAGCTCACTGCCCCTTATAATCCACCCCAAAATGGAGTTGTAGAGCGTATGAATCGGACCATACAGGATAAGGTCCGTAGGATGTTGTCTCATGCTGCATTACCCCATGGTTTTTGGGCAAAGGCTATTATGACAGCCATACATTTGATTAATCGGTCACCAAACACGTCTTCAGGGGGGAGGGAGTTCCCTAAGAAGTGTGGTCGGGCAAGCCACCTTCGTATGCACACTTGAAAGTGTTTGGCTGCGAAGCATTTGTGCACATTCGTAAAGAAAAACGCAGCAAACTTGAGCCAAAGTCCTGTAAATGCATTTTCCTAGGATATGGTGACGAGGGTGAAATGGGGTATAGATTATGGGATCCCGAGAAAAGGAAAGTAGAAAATAATGCTGGAAATGATCAGCCAACTATTGCCCATGATAATGAGCCACTACATGTGCAAGAACAGCTAGGACAACAAGCTGTTAATGCTGATTTGCAAGTTGAAATGCCAGGACAGCAAGCTGAAAATGCTCAACAGCCAGCAAACAATGATCATTGGGTTAGGAGATAGTCTAGAGCTACTAGACAACCTGATAGACTCACTCCTGGTGCAAACAATGTGGCTGATTATGTCATGTTGACAAACTATGGTGAACCGTCTTGCTTCAAGGAAGCAATGGACAGACAGGACAGCAAGAAATGGTATAAAGCCATGTTGTCATATATGGAATCTCTTGAGAAAAACGGCACTTGGGACTTGAAACAATTAACTAAAGGGCAGAAAACCCTTCCATGCAAATGGGTCTACAAGATTAAGCTCACTTCTGATTCCTCACCAAAGTACAAAGCAAGATTGTTTGCGAAGGAATACAAGCAGAAACATGGAGTTGACTTTGATGAGATCTTCTCTCCTGTAATCAAGATGACTACATTGAGAACCATTTTGGGCTTGGTTGTAGCTGAAGATATGGAGCTCATACAGATGGATGTAAAGACTACATTCTTACATGGTGATTTGCATGAAGGCATATATATGCAGCAGCTTCAAGGGTTTGTGGAAAAAGGGAAAGAGAAGATGGTATGTAAACTCAAAAGGAGTTTGTATGGGCTGAAACAAACACCAAGAGAATGGTATCATAAGTTTGATACATTTATACAGTCTCAAGGTTTTCATAGAAGTCAGGTGAATCATTGCTTGTACACCAAGAAGGTAGCAAATAGTAGCCTGATTATCTTGGTTTTGTAAGTTGATGACATGCTGATTGCTAGCAAGGATACTCATGCCTTGGACTCACTGAAGCAAAGTCTACATGGTAGCTTTGACATGAAGGATCTTGGTGATGCAAATCACATTCTTGGCATGCGAATACTCAGAGATAGGTCGAAAGGATTACTCTATCTATCTCAGCAGGAGTATATCTCCAAGATTTTGCAGTGTTTCAATATGGAGGGGAGGGAAACAATTGAGGTTCCATTGCCTCCATATGTGAAACTCAATGCAGAGGACAGCCCTACATCTAATGATGAGAAGGCTGAAATGGCCAAGATACCATAGGCTTCTGTTGTTGGCAGTTTGATGTATGCTATGGTTGCTACATGTCCTAACATTGCCTTTGCAGTGGAAGTGGTTAGCAGATACATGGCAAACCCTAGTAAAAAGCATTGGGAAGCAGTGAAATATATTATGAGATACCTCAAAGGCACAAAGGATTTTAGTGTCTGCTTTGAAAAGCAAAAGGCATCTGTCATTGGCTTTACGGGTCATGCGGACTGCAGAAAGTCCACTTCTAGGTATGTGTTTACCTTCACAGGAGGAGCAGTCTCTTGGATCTCTAGGCTACAAAAGTGTATTGCATTGTCTACTACAGAGGCAAAGTATGTGGCTGCCACTGAGGCATGCAAGGAGGCTTTATGGCTTTCACATCTGGTGGAAAAGCTTGGAAGTACAAAGTTACCTGCTCTCCATTGTGATAGTTAGAGTGCTATCATGCTAGCACAGAATCCCGTCTTGCATGCAAAGATGAAGTGCATACAGGTGAAGTATCACTTCATTAGAGATGTACTTGACAATAATAGCATTGAGCTTGTCAAAGTGCATACAAATGATAATCCTGCAAACCTTCTCACAAAGGGTCTTCCAGCAAAGGGGTTTGCTCATAGCCGACAAATGATGGGAGTTGGATAGATATATGTATTTCAGCTTTGTACATACCTAGACTTAGCTTATTCTTTTCTCCTCTTGAGGCACATTGCCTTTAGGTGGGAGGTTGTTGGAAATAAAGAGCCCTCGTGACTTTTATATGTGCTCGAGTGTGAACACACCCTTAGCACACTTATACTTTCATATATATATCTATCTAAAAACCTAAAGAGATACACTCGTCATTGTACCCACAAGTTGTGCTCACTCTTCACTCTCTCTATGTCTCTCTCTGCTGCTAGCAAGCACTGTGTCTCGATCCTCGCTCCCACCGAACACAATAGAAGAACTGCAAAGAGTTAGCGGCTTCCAAGAAGAAAAAGAAGCAGAGGACGAAGTGGGATGCAGACTCTTCCGACGAGTCATCATCTACCTCAAATTCCAACTCGGGTCCTCTGGCAAAGGCACGGAAGGGATCCTCTTCTTCGGATCGTGGGAAGGGCTTAATGGCCCCTTCCTCCGATGCTTTCTAGTGGTGGTGATGAGGTCATCCCTCACAACTCTCTAGTGCTAGAGAGGGAGTGTGAGGAGATGGGGCAGCCATGCCTCATCTATATTTCTATATAGATGCACAGGATCCAGAGCGGGTCATCCCTCACGCATCAATCGAACTCTGGCAGGTACAAATCTTGGAGCTAGGATTGACATCCAAGTCCATGATGGGCTGGTCACTTGACAAAGCGCGGGTGGCTTTCATCTGGAGCTCACATGGGGGGACACTTTGGCGGTCTGGCAGCCAAAGAAGGGAAATCCATGGTCATTTATGCGCTACGGCATTGGTGACAGGTTGGTCACGTATGCTACATCAGAGATATCATTGACGGACATGAGAGCTACTATGATTCTTCTCTATTTTCAGGAGCTACTACGATCAACATCAACATCAGGTTCTCTCCGAGCCACCTTGGTGGTGGCTTGCACACCCACTACTTGGGTATCCATGGTTCTACTCGGATGGGCATTGTTATATGTACTATGATGAGACTATCATTATACATTGTATTGTATCAGATCACCCATGATCTAAGAGAGGGTGTTAGTAGATTAGTCAGTTCATGGTTGCGTCTATATATGTGGTACAACAGACTGTGGACACAGAGATATTTTAGGCATTTTATTTGCCAGCATTTATTGTGTTTTGGCATTATTTGCAGCCAGTCGGCAAACATTTAATGCTGACTAACTAGTCATATTTTTGACATTTATTTAGCCTATATATTCTCAAGCTCCCTCCTCCACATTCATTCATCACCTAACAATTCTTGGGGAGAGGGAGCATGTGTCAGTGCCTCCACAGTCGGTTACTCACATTGCTTCTGTGCTGTCTCATGTCTTAATATATGGATTCCATTTCCCGAGCATACATCTGAGTTTTCATCTGTATTGTGTTCTCTCTTTCTTTTCTTTTGTCTTATGTTCAACAGTTTATTTCAGCACATGTTTATGCTTCCATTGCTGCACCACTTCTAACATTTGCTAATATGATCCCTCATAGACGTGGACTTATTAAGATCCAAGGTCCACACCTATACATCTAAGGAGACCCTCTTCCTAGCCTTCGTCCTATTATATTGTTAATCAAGATGCAGCCATATCTGTTGGACACCTGTCATATGCTTGATGTGAGCAATGACAGTGTGTTGCACTTTTGCAAAACCCTAAAAAACCCTTAAGCTTGCAATAGGCAGCCAGGTTTTGGAACTCTGCATGTATGTGTGGTTGTCACTTTTTTGGTTTGATCATAAATAAGACTTGAGCTCTTGATAGACTAGGATCTCAAACCTTGTTTTTGCTTTGATTCTCTCAACGCATATAACCTTTTTGTTGCGATTGAGTGTTTGTTCAATTCAACAAGCAGTTGTTGGATCAAAGAACAAGGATCCACAGCAAGAAGAGGTAAGATTTCTTGAGTCTAAACTTATGCACATCACTGGGAACAAGGACCATAAGCACTTCACTGTACAATGTTATAGAGCACCAGACCAAGGCTTCTTGTACCCCAACTTCTCAACTATTTCCATGCCATTGGAATGGTATACTAAATTACCCCTCCTTGCACTACACAACATGAGGTCCACTAAGGCTATCTCCATAACCCTAGATGTACGTGCATGAATGTTTGCACCATTGTTAAGCACACATCTTCTACACAACATATTGGGAAATTCTGACACTAATTAGGAATCCTGGATTGAGAGAGAAAGGGTTAGGTGAATTGAGGGTCATAAAGGTTATTACACTTATCACCTATCGTGTTCCTCCGTAGTTCTAGCATGAACACTCTCTTATCTGTGGGCACTTTTTATCTTCTAGCTGGAAAAGGGTTTTTTTCCTCATGTGAACACCTATCAATGGGTGCAGTACTTTAGTACCTTAGGGATTGTACCTTCATTATCATTCTCACATAGTGGATGTGACCTTCCAACACTCTCCTCTCTCTTGTTCACTTGTTCATTGTGAGTGTCTCTAAGAGTGTGTTTGTGTGTGTGTGGCTAAATCCTAACCTAACAATGGTATCAGAGCCATACATCTTATCAACCACCACCACTCAAATCATGAGCCGCCGCCGCCACCACTACCGCCATTGAGTCTTGCGCTCAACTACTCTCTCATGTACCAAGTGCTACTCCAAGTTTAACAGGATGCATATTTGCTTTAGTTCTGCCCTTCAATCCACGCATTCTCCTTGTCGCCAAGCCTTGGACGACATCACATCTAACCCCAACTACTTTGTTCTACCCATCTTAGTCATAACCTAGCAACAACTCAAAGTCGCCTTGCTTCAATCTGTGGCACACTGCACTCGACCCACCGACACATTGCATTGGACCTCTATTGCCCTGGTCCCAACTTGCATACCACATCCTAGAGTCAACATGCCATGCCTGTTATATACCTAACTACTAATAGTGCGCACAAATTGTTGAACCCTCTGACCAGCACCTGCTTATTTTTTGTCAAACGATTCTACCCCGATACTTGACACTTTTAAAAAAACATTATCTTTAAACCTTAATCATCAATTACTTCAACCTCCACTGATGCTTGTTCACGTGCAGCCCCAATCCAATCATAGTTTTGGGGATTTTTGTAGCAGACTTCAATTTCCACTCAATTTCATCAACAAAATTGCGGCTTGTGTCTAAAACCTCCAAATTTTACCAAAATTCTAAGGATTATAAGCTCAGTGCACAAAAATTGCCCAATTTCATGCCAAAATTTTAAGCTTTTCAAATTCAAGCCCAAACTTCACCAAATTTCATCATATAAATTTGGGGCTCCTGTGAAGTCTATCCAAATTCATCGACATTAAGGCCAATTGCACCTTCTACATCGATATTCACAAACATTGGAACCTTTTCAACTGCAAGTTTTTCTTCAACATCATCAATTGTACACAAAATTATAAGTTTTATAGCCTTTTCTTTGCTTTTTCATACAATTGAATCTACAAGAGCTAAACATGTTTGGGAAATTTGATAGATTAATGGCACAAATTATCCTATGTAGTCGTACATGATGAAGCACGTTTTGGTTGCCAAGTAGCTTTGGGGTTATGTATCTGTTTCAGAGTTTATGCTTACAATAACTATCTCAAATTTTTAACCATTTAAAAGCTTTTTAAAGTAGAAGGTTTAGAAGCTTCTTCTTCTAAAAAAGTGACATGTTGGCATCTAAAATAGGACATGTGTCATTTTGATATTGAAGGTCTCCCTCTTCATTTGAAATAAGCTCTCATGCTGAAATTTCAGCCATATGCTTTGTACTCTCCTATCTATCTCTCATCCGAGAACCACTTTCCACTTAGCTTAATCTAATCCAAGCTCTAAAGAAGAAAAGCAACTTGCTACCCGGAGTTTGTAGAAAGTAGGGTTGCTCCTTGGCTGAAAATGGCAATGGGTGCAAGCTGATTAGACTCTGTACACATTAAGGGGAAAATACATGTTAAGCGTTTAACTCTTTTTTGGCTAAAAGGGGCATTAAACATCAATGTACTACACCTTATATATCTCAACAAAACAATGTGGCTGAAAGAAATAATCAGACTTTGATAGAGATGGCACGTCCTATGCTTTCACACAATAAGGTGCCTCCAAAGTTTTGGCTTGATACTATTGTGTACACTATATTTGCTAAATCACAACCCCACTAAAGCATTGGCTAAATGTATACTTTATGAGGCTTGGAATGGTCAAGAACCAATCGTGCCAAATATTTTTGTCTTTGGTTGTTTAGTATATGCTTTGGTGCCACAACCATGAAGACATAAATTGCAACACAAGGCTGTCAAATGCATTTTCATTAGTTACACTGCAAAAAGTAAAGGGTACCGCTTGTACCAACCTCCACAAACAAGATTTTTGTTGGTAGAGATGTAGTATTTCTTGAACATGCTGGTCAGCCCTTCATAGACTGCAAAAATTAGCCCAATGCCAAGCCTATGGATATTTGCTGAATATGCTAGTTACCTCTTCATAGACTACAAAAATCAGCCCAAAATCAAACCTATTGATATCTTTGACAGCTCATTGCCATTGTCTCAACAAAATGCACCCGATTTTGGTCAATTCAGCAGCATATTCAAGGTTTACAGCAGCAAACACATGCTGGACAGGACCTAATTTTCAGCCCATTGATCAAGGCTTTACTAATGATAAAGTGGCCAATGAGAGAGCTACTATTCGGGAAGCTAAAACAATCCCTAGATGGCTATTGGATACATTACAGGACAGCAAACAATTTGTTCCACTTCTTGGTAGAACTAGAACAGCCACTCACTATGCACAAGGTAACTTGGTTGTGCAAGCACTTGTAGATACTGCATGCAACGAGGAACATATTTCTTTACATGATACTTGCGAGGATAAGCATTGAATGGCAGCTATGCAGTCAAAGGTGGACTCTATTCATAAAAATGGCACATGGGAGTTATGTGGCTTGCCTAATGGTAAGCGTGCTATAGGCACAATGGATTTACAAATTAAAGCACAAATCTAATGGTAGCATTGATCCCTACAAGGCACATCTTGTTGCCAAAGTTCCATAGCAAAGGTCCTCCATGTTCTAGATTGGGCTTTCATCTCCACTCAATCTATGGCCTTACCAATCTTGGTACTCAAGCTAGCTTGGTTGCCTCAATCATTTTTATAGGATACTACCTTAGGAACCATTCTTCACACAAGTTGTCAAGAGTGTGGGCTTTATTGACTCCATTCCCCTTCTCTTTTGCACAGTCCTTCTCAATCTCTCCCCATTGCCTCACCAATCAGGGTTCATTCTCTTCCAAAGAATCCTACTTATCCCCCACCATCTCCTCAAGTAGTTTATTCTAACCCTCTATTGCCTGAAAGGGGAGATACATACATCTATTGGATTGCCTAGCCCTTCTATCAATTTCATAGGGAGATTTCTACACTCCTGAGGAGCTCTTTCAAGGATGCACATCTTCACAAGGCCTTTATCGTATGCAATGGCTACTTTCCCTCTTCTCTACACTACTCTTCCTTGTTGCTAGCATGCCCATCTTGCATCCTTTGGTTCCTAATGTCTATGGCATGAGTGTTTTATAGTACCTTTGACAACTTGTCATAGTCATCTTTTGTTCAAATCAAAGACATTGGTCATCCATTCCTCACTAGCTAAATTTGGTGTGAACTGTTCAAGCCCTCTTCACTCCCGTTGGCATCTTCTTGCCAACCCTTTTAGTGGGTTCTTATCTAGAGAGGGGGTCATGCCACTTAGCTAGACATCTTAATCAACAGACTTTACTGGCATTCACGTGGTTTGATTTTCTATCAAATTTTATGTTTCTCACACTTTCAACCACACCCAAGATCTGAGAGGGGGTGTTAGCAAACATGTTCATTCTATGTCTTGTACAATGTATTGTACATTTACTACTCGTGAGCCTCACTTAACTTAGATGAGAACATTCGGAGCTCTGTCATTGTCATAGTCTACTAGTCTATCTTGGGTCAAATCCTCCCACTCAAGCACATCATGTGGAGATTAGGGTTTCTAGGCCTTGATCATATTATCCACTGCCTGCCTCAGTCTATTCACACTGCCCACGATTCATTTAGTGGAGTGTATTTCTTGTTTTTGCCACACGAGTAGCCTAGGCACCATTCTTCCAACATTCATGAAGTCAACCTATTCTTGCCTTCATTGCCTATATAAACAGCCCACAACATGTCTCCATATCATAGCACATCATATCATCCAATCATCATCATTCTCACTTAGTCAAATTCTCATCTTTTACTATTTGTTCCAAGCCCTTACAAATGACCTCCATAGCATGCAAGGGTTGATTGTGTGCATCATTGTATCTATGTTCAAATTAATGCTTTCCTTCCGTTCCTCTTGAACTTCATCTACTCTTTTTCTCTTTATATTCTGTATTCGAATTAATGCTTTCCTTCCGTTCCTTTTGAACTTCATCTACTCTTTTCCTCTTTATATTCTTACTTCCATTCCGCATTCTCACAATTGTCTTGTGAGAAAAGGGACAAGAGACTATCAAAAGCGGTGCAACAATGGATACATAGACAAGTGCTAAAATAAACTGCTAAACACATAATAGAAGAGAAAGCAAACAAAAGAACATTGCAAAGGAAGATAACTCAGAGATGTGCTCGAGAAATGGAATCCATATACCAAACATGAAAATGACCCATACAACAATGAGTCACTGGCTACATGGGCACTGGCATCGGCTCCTGAAGAATGATTATGACTGCATTGGGGAGGGAGGGAAGAGCCCCTAAATAAATAGGCCCAAAATATGCTAAATATGACAGCTGGTCGACTAGTATTTAATGTTGGCCCACTAGCATAAAATGCTACACAAAAATCACTAAAATAATGCCTAAAATATGGACTAAAATGCCTAGCCCATCTGGCATGCACAAACTCACACATGAGCTGACAATCTTGCTTACATCCTCTCTCAGATCATGGGCGATCCAATACAATACAATAATACAATGATAATGAGTCATCACAATCCATACAACATAGAACCACCAAAGTAGAACCATGGATACCCAAGCAGTTGGTGATTAAGCCACCACCAGGTGCCTCGAAGAGAACCTAACATTAATGTCAATTGTACCAGCACCTAAAAACGAAAAAGAATCGTAGCAGCTCTCAATATCTGCCAACAATGTCTCGCATTAGCATATAAGTCCGAAAATGCCTCTAAACATATGTGACCATGGATTTCTCGCCTTTGGCTAGACCGCCAAAGGGCATTGAGGCAAAGGAATAGCTCCACATACAATGTACCAAATCTGCTTCTACACAAACTAGGCTTTCATCACATCACTCCAAGTAAGATAGTCAGATCCATGCAACTTATCATCTATAGAAGTGCACAAAGGAGCCATTTGAAAAGAATAAGAAGAGAAGATAGAGAATAGAAGCTATATAGAGAGAGAGTACAACCAAACTAACAACAAAGACTTCACAAAATAAGAGTTCACATACTGTGTAACCAAAAATCTAATTAAAAAACAAAGGCCAACTGCAACAAAATGAAGAAAAACCTGTCAAAAACTACCAAAAAAAAGCCTATATAAACAATCATCCAACCGCAATTAGGGACAGAAAATGAAATACATAGGCTAAGGTAGCATTTAATGCAACAAACTAACGATTGCAAGCAGGAATGCAAGCGCAAGCTGAAAACACAGGTTGCTAGTATAAAAAATGCAAGCCTGATTAACAAGGGGAAGAAGTCCTATAATTAGTAGAAAAATCGCAACAGGAATCTAAATCCTACAATCTAATACCATGTCAGAAGTGGTGCAACAATGAAAGCATAGACAAGTGCTGAAATAAGCTGTTGAACACAAGACAAAAGAGAAAGAAAACAAAAGAGCACTGCAAAGGAAGTGGAACTTAGAGAGATGTGCTTCAAAAATGGAATCGATATACGAGGCACGAGAATGACGCGTACAACAATGAGTCATTGGCTGCATGGGCATTGGCACCGGCTCCTGAAGAATGATGATGACTACAGGGGGAGGAGGAGAAGCCCCTGGATAAATAGGCCCAAAATACGCCAAACATGGCAGTTAGTAAATGCTAGCTAACTAGCATTAAATGTCACGAATGCCACACAAAAATCACTAATATAATACCTAAAATCCAGATTAAAATGCCAAGCCCATCTAACATGCACAAACTCGCACGTGAGCTAACAATCCTACTAGTAGGGACTCCCTTTTTACAAAAGTGTTACTTTCCTAAAGCCAGACCATGGGATATTATTCCTCTATTATCAAGGAGAGCAGCCCGCCTGGCATGCATATTGAGTTTGTGGTAGACAAGAGACCAAGTCAAAAGTCGTACGCATGTAGACAATCACTAATTCAACCAATTTGGAAAGGGATGCCCATTGTCTTACTTTGGTGCACTCTCTCATGTATAAACATGTTGAACTTTTAGAGGACACATACGGCATGATTATACCTTCCCCTTCTCTTTGGGATTATTCACATTTTCCCATCCATTTATTGGCCCACCTAACTTCTAGCAAGTCGGACCTGATATCAGCTACTATTTATAGGCCACAAAGTAGCACATGCAAGGGCGCTTAGCCTTTCTTAAGAGTGTGCTAGCATGACACCACAAAGGGTAGTGTCATGTGAGGGACTTGCCAGGCATTCATGAAGTCTACCAAGTAAAGCCAAGCCTCAAATATCAGCTCGTTTACTTGACAAAGTGATTATAATATGATTAATACCCTTGCTACTGTCATTAGGATAATATTATATTTGCCACCTTCCGATGCTAAGACATAGACCCCTCCTGTAATATAATTAAGACCCTCGTTTAAAGAACAACCAATCTCCCCGGCTGACTTTACTTGCTAGAGTCATGGCGACCAAGTCCCCCATTAGAGAACAACTGTGTAGAATGAGATTTCCCAAAATCACAACAAAGACGGACTCGTCAATCTGAAGATTAAGAGGTTTGTTTTCCAATTTTGACAGTTCACTTAAGACTGAACCTCGGTTCTCTTCGTGAACAGTGCCGCCAACGTACCCGGGCATCTGTTCCTTTGCGGGGACGCTGTCCATCTCGCCGGAGTGTTGTGCCCCTGCGCTGCTTCTGGTCGAGAGGGGAATCCGCCTGTGATGCAAAGAACCGGCTACTGTTCGTGCTCTGTAGGACGTTGATGACGATAGTGATGATGACGATGAGAAGAAGGTCGACTTCCACGGCCCTGCAGCTGATGCACGTTGCAACAGGAACAACATTATTATTACAAGGTGTCGTGCATAGGGTTAAAGGACCCATTGCCTGTCAAAGAGGGTCCCCATTGAATCTATTTTTTTCCCGAGTGAAATACCTACAATGTTTCAATAGTCAAACTATCTAGATTCTACATCATATGACACTCATATAAAAATATTTTGGGATATTTTATATTTTCATAAAATAGGCCTAGTTTATGAATAAACACTTCACATTGGAGTGCCAATGAGTGGTCAATAGAGTGACACTCAAGGATGCATTGTTTTAAGATTTTATAAAATCTAAAATATAAAAAAAATCACACAACCCAATCATTTGACTCATATTCAACAGATATACAAGACCTAAGAATGTGTATCATAGCTTTGAGTGGCTTTTTAAAAATACATCCTTTTGGGAATACAACAAGCCAAAGGGATCTACGAAGTAACAAGACAACAAAAACCAACAAGAGGAAGCTAAATTGAGGGAAGCATTGGAGCAATTAAGGAAAGAGCAAGAGTTTGCTCAAGCCCAAAGAGCAAAAGAACAAGAGGACTATAAGAGGGCCATTAGATTGTCCTTTGAAAAACAAATGAGAAACAGAGAGTTTTCTTGCATGAGAAATATGAGAAAAGGTCACAAGCGCCCAAAATAAGTAGTAGCGATTCCATGGAAGGGAAAGGAGAAAGTGCCTAAGGAGACACCATCTTCTTGGTACAACATGCCAAAAGAAATCCTTGAGCTAATACAAGCCCATGGAGCAATTGTTACACAACCAATTGAGAAGGTCAGAAGGTAGGGCAACCTTAGAAGAAGTCAACAATTGAAACTTCAATAGCTTGCACAACCAAAAAACCCACTAATATTGATATAAATAAGGAAACCCATCTATCCAAGGTGCCCAAAGTTCAAAATGGTACCTCTATACTTGAAAATCAATGTTAGGAATTGTAAGATGACAAGGACAAGGCTATAAAAAACCAAGAAGGGGTGCAAAGGCTACTATAACAAAGAGAGAGCATTAAATCAAGCAAATGAAAACAAGGCAACCAAAGGGATCCTTGAGACCACTAAAGAGATCCAAAATCTGAAATGAATCTTGAAGGAACCTTAGAAGAGTAGGATGTAATAAATTAAAGTCCATAGGAAGAAATCAAGGTTGTGAGGTTAGAGACCAACAAGCATCATGCACAGATGTCAACCTTAGAAGAGTAGGATGTAATCATTTAAAGTTAGTAAGAAGAAATCAAGAACTTGAAGGTTAGAAACCAACAAGCATCGTGCAAACAAGTCATTCAACTACATGTCTAGCTAGTTAAGGATAAGTGAAAGCCGTCATGCTAACCATTAAAGTCCAAACCACAATATAATCTCGTAAGCAAATGGAGTTACCTTTAACAAGAAACCATGGGAGAATGTTTACTACATAGTACCAAAGACCTTGGAGGAAGAGACTATCCAAAGGCTAGTCTTTGACCTTTCACAATTTACACTAACAGACTCACTGAAGGAGCAAGGCGTGGCATCAATCTCATGTTCATTCAGCAAGAAATGTACTTCAATGCAACCAAAGCTACTACTAAGCCAACAAAGTAAGACACCTTGGAGAACTTGAAGAATAAACTCACAATAGCAAGAACAACTATCTAGTATAACTATGGTACTACAATATGAAGGATAGAGTTTGAGTGTGCCAAGAAGATTTGATTCATGCATCTAGAAATGCAAGCTACTCTAACATAAGTTATGATAGAACCCATAATCAACTTATTTTAGGAGAAAGTTGTGGTAGAATATTGGTCTTTGAGATTGTGGAAGTATACCACTCTCTATAAACCAAGTGTGAGTTGATTTTTTCAAGTAAGAGTCATCTAGCCCCAAGGATACAGTACTCTTGGAACTAGCTATCCTAGGACCTAAATAAATTTCAAGTTTAATTTAGACCACCATCATTGCAAAGGTAGTTTTGGTATTCCTTTAATGATTATCAATTCATTACTAGTGAGTCTTCCTTCTTGAGCCTATTAAGTGTAGGCCCATTACACAAGCTACACATGAGCAAGCTTATGATTTTAATAGAGTGTTGAATTTTCTTCTAGTTGTGCTAAATGCCTCTTAGCCCTTGATGGTTGGATAGGCCTTTTTGATCTAATGTTGCAAGGTCAAAGGTCCCTTAAGGTTCTCCTTTTGTGTCACCTTGTAGATTAGTATATGTTTTCTATCGTCGAGGTATACAATACAAACTTGGGTTCTTCTCACTTCAATAAAAAGATCTATCTAACTCTTTTCAAGTCAATCCTTTTCCGATTTAGCTTGGTCCACTTGTCTAGTAAGCTAGTATTTAGCTTCATCTACCTTGCCAACCTAGTCAATAGCCTTTAAATATGGGCTATGTATGGGCTCGAGGTATTATTGTTAATGCTTGGAAGTAGTTTAAGTAAGATATATGAGATCTTACCTAGAAATAGGCAATCAATCTTCTCTAGTCTTATGCTCTAGTGCCTTTCTACCTCAATGCACTCAAAATCTCCCAAGATTTGAAGGGCCAAAAATAGTCTAAGCACTCAAAGAGTGTACTCCTGAGGTATTCTTACATAATACCTCAAGAGGGTGGTTTCTATGAGGTATATGATGCTTTGATAAACTAAATCTAAGGTGTGTCTAGTTTGCTATTGAGGTATTCTCCAATAATATCTACCCTAAGGATGAGGTTTTTTTTTTCCCTTTTTGGAGGGGAGGGAGGGGGATTTTGGGGCGGGGGGTGGTGGAGGGGGGGTGCATAGTGGGATCCAAGACATGGTTTAATCACATGGTGTCCTTGTTCTACACTATAGAAACAATGAATAAGTATTGTTGGTGAAGTTGTAGCTCATCACCTTGACTGACGGCATGGGCCAACCAACAACATAGTGGAAGACCTTGGGACAAGCCCACTATGGCATGACCTTATAGCTCTTTTCCAATTGATCCATAATCTTTAGAAAGAGTGAAGGATTTTTCGTGTGAAGTTTTCCCACCATGATATGACCTCTACTCGTCCAATTCATTCATAATCTTTAGAGTAAGGGATTTTTCTCATGAATGATATTCTTAATTGTCACAAGCAAAATTTGAGAAACATCAAATCCAAGATATGAAAAAAGGCTTTTCCAAAGCATTTATCCTAAATTCAAGATTGTACAATTCCATCATCCAATCAAGTTTATGTGGCCTTACATTAATTAACTAGTTAAATTCTACCCTTGCCTTCTTGAAAAGAAATTCAGTTATGATTTTTAGGCACCATCAATCTCTAATTTCATTCCTTTCGCTAAGTCAAATACTTCTCTAGGTAAACAAAACTTGGTCATCCATATACACATGTTTTCTCTTCCTTGACATATGTAAAGCTCCAGCATAAGAGAATTCGTGGCTATGGTTTCTTGACCTATCTCGATATGCATGCATTTTCCCATGCATACCTTATTTGCACTAATTTGTATGTTCCCCTTTAAGACGCCTATACATTTCCCTTTCTCACGAAGTCAACCATTACTGGCTTGCACACAATGGATGGGACTTAGGAATGACTACTATTCATTAAAGATATTTCCATTTTGAAGTTATTAAAGGCTACCTCTCACATAGTCAGCTCGTGCTTTAGCTCTAAACCATCTATAGCTCTCGAGTGAATCCCATGAATTCAAGAAAGAGGTAGAGATCCAAGAGTTTGTAGTAGACTCACCAAAACCCATTGTTCTTCATTGTATTCCATTGACCAAACAGATCTTGATGGGCTCACAAGTTGAATGTGGCTCTTCTTGTGCTCCAATTATTGATCTGCTCCTACTTGATCCCTCACTCTCTTCCTCTCTCTCTATCTCCCACAAAGGCTATGTAGGCAAAAATGTGTAGCATGTGGCATGCAAGCATGGGAGATAAGAAGAAGAGAATGAAAGCAAGAACAACTTCTTGACTCACACACACACACATCTCTCTCTCTCTCTCTCTCTCTCTCTCTCTCTCTCTCTCTCTCTCTCTCTCTCTCTCTCTCTCTCTCTCTCTCTCTCTCTCTCTCTCTCTCTCTCTCTCTCTCTCTCTCTCTCTCTCTCTCTCTCTCTCTCTCTCTCTCTCTCTCTCTCTCTCTCTCTCTCTCTCTCTCTCTCTCTCATGCACACACTTTCTATGTCTCACAGGAAATAGCTATCATGGAAGCAAAAGGTTAAGAAGGAAGCTTGAGCTTAGAAATTGCACACACAAGGATCAGAGTTTTTATAAATTTACACATCATATCCATAAGGTTCCCTTTCATGTGGCAACCTCGACCCTTTATTCCTTTTTTATCCACTTACAACACTTATCTTGTGACTCGACTTTATGACTTGCCATGCAATACTGAATTGTGTGCATGGGATTTTCATATTTAGGTTGCTAGATATTTTGTGTGTGTAGGCATGCTAGAAATTTTAGTTTTCCTAGTAGGTTTGTATGATTCGTACACGTGAGCCTAATGCTTGGATGTTACAATTACAATTCTCCACATGTTGCAAGTCATTTGTAATTGACTCTGAAAGACAAGGGACTAGTCTTTAGAATGGAAAATGTATGAAGATGCAATTCAAAGAGATGCTAAGGCTTTAAATATCTCCAAAAATTACTATGCTATTTCTTAAGGCCTTACCTTAGTCTCTTCTTACTATTTATATCTATTAGTCATCACTTACTATTTTTAGTAATTATTTTTTGTTGCAATCACTGTTTATGTTAAATTTGTAACAATGATGCTTTCAATAACTCCTAATACCCTCATTACCTTTCTTTCACACCTTTGATTCCATCAACTATTATTTTTGGCAATCAATACTTTTAGTAGTTGCTATTTTTAGTGATTCTTGAATTTACTTAACATTGAATCCTTTCTCTAGTACCTTTGCTATTCAAATCATCATCAATTCTTTTACAGAGAAAACAAAAGTAACTATTTATTATCCTTGCCTTTTCATGCACTTAATTTTATCACAATTTTGTGAGAAAAGTCTATGTATGCAAGACTCTTGTTTGGATCTACACTCGAATGCCCATTTTATATCCTTGTCCCTCCTTTGACCATTTCTTGTAAGAGATTAATCCTCTTTCAAGGACAACTTACATTTAGTATTGTCTAGGCACACATCAATACATACCACATTTTGCATTTGCAAGGCGTTACCACTCACGTAATTAACCATTCTCTTAAAATAATGTCTAGACATGCATTATACTATATGAATTACCAATAGTTGCATAGATCTCCTACCATTCTGCATGCTTTATTTCCATCCAACAATTGCTAGTTTGCAACGAAAGACGGTCACACCCATATTATTTCAATAATTTGACTCATAAAGTCACAGCTAACTCTCAACTAGCCTACTCACACACACATGGTACACAATGAACAAACCTACCAATGATAGATCGAATTCATGTGGTTGTAGTTAGCATGCTTACCATGTTGTAGTTGCAAAATGGTGCCAAGTGTTGCCTCCACAATTCACACGTACACCTACTTGCTCTTCTAATTGCTCACATCATTATCACACTTACATGAACAACCAATGATAACTCAAGGAGATGAGGAGAGATGAAGAAAACTTCACTTGCCACATTCCTCACCTCCTCACACTCCCTACCTCTCACACTCTCACTATCACTTGAGTTGCTCCAAGAGAATAGATTAAAAAGAAGAGAAAGATGCAAAAGCTTCTCACTTAATGTCCCTCACTCTCACACTCACTCTCTCCCTTGCAAAAAAATATAACACAAGCATGAAGCCCACAAGTTTGCACACACATGAATGGCCTTTTCCATTATCTCTCATCCCTTTTATACAAGAGTTTCAGGATTTCCTTCCCTTTTGGGCATCCATCCCACACGTGGCCCCTTGGCCACCCACACTTGCATGCACTTAGGTGTTCACATACAATTCACTCAATTTCTTGAAATAATAACTAATTTGCACAAGAGTGAGCTTGGCCCTCATTTTCTATTGACAAACGTCTATAAATAAGAGAATTGCTACATGGCACATAAACAAAGAAAAAAATTGCACATGATTTGTGGATACTTTTACTTCATGGCATGCTTTATTCGTTGCAAGGCGAGGGTTAAAATTACCCCTCTCCTAGATAAGTGCCAGTCCCATGCCATGCCATGTCATAAAATCTAGTGCCAAGGATGGTCATGGTGGCATGATTCTTCTAGAAGGTCATAGTCATCCATGAGGGTGTGGTGTAGGTGGTGTTGTTGCAATTTTGCTAATGGTGCTCAACGAGGTAGAAAAAGGCTTATGGATGTAATGTTGATGCAATGCATGACTTGTCATCAATATTGTAGGATCTTCTGTGGATTTTTAGCAACCATGGACCTTCAGCAGCCTAAAATCAAGGTGCTCTTCCTCAAGGTGTGCCTACCTTATTATGTAGTATTTGTGCTCATGCATGTGTAACTAGGAGATAGGTCAAGCTCCAAGCAAGCCTAGCATGTTGTCCCACACTTGAGGACCCAATTAGTATACAATTGCATTGTGTGGTGAAGACTCAAGGTGACGTGATATCCCAAGCAAGGTTGGGGTGTTGTACCCTTCATGTGCCCTGAGAGTGCTATGGGGGAAGGGCTAATGGGTTAGAAGCAGATAAAATTTCGACCAAGGCCACCAAACACACCTAACTTGAGCACCTCTATGTGTAGTATTCATATTGTGTGCCTATCTAGATTGAAGCTTTTGCTCTCTTTTATTTTATTTATTTTTTTGAAAAAGAAACAACTTTATTCCTCTAAGAGTGGTTGCAAGGTGAGGCCAAGACATCCCTTGCTAAGCATGTAATCTTTAACTACATCCCTTTACTTGATGGAAGGCTCTAGATAAAAGGGATGGTACATAAAGCAAAGTGGTTGCCCACCATATCCTCTAGTAGCACTACATAGTAGGATGGGAAAAGAGTGATGCATAAGTTTAGTCGTATCGTGGCCACCCTATATATGCCTGCATTGATATCAAAGAATAAAGGGGGCACTATTTGCTCATAAGAGGTAATATCTTGCTTGAGTAGCTTGACCAAAAGGTGAAGGTAATTGCAAGTAGCAATGAAGGTAGGGTCCGGGTAGTTGAGGAAATGTCCAATAAATGTTTAAAATGAAGGTTGCAAGTCTTTGGGTTGGAACAAGTACAAGTTTTCTCACATTGTGGCATTGACATTAGGAATCTTTGGAAAGTTTTACCAATTATGGGTTTGCATAAAATAATGTGCATGTCACCTAGGGTATGGAAAATAAAGTTTATTTTCTCTTTCATAACTTTCAATATAGCAGAATGTTGACCTTGCGATGTCATCCATCTCTAGGATAGCATATTGCCACTCTGGCTGAAACTTCCAAGTTTCTCAAGGCTGATAATTAAGTGCTCACTTGGGCTTTAACCTTCTTGAAGTTGGCAAGCTCACCAAAAGTTATGTTCACCTTGTTGCCCCCTCCATTTCTTTGCAATACTCCTGGCTATTCGAATCAGTGACGGTACAGTTCTTAGGGGGGTAGAGCCTTCCGCAGCTTTCTTTTGTCAGAAACCTTAAAATCAAAGACTATAACCTGATCTCTTTCTCACTTTTGGTACCTTTTCACTAGTTCATCTAGAACTTCTCCCTTCTCTTCATATCCCCTATAGTTAAGAGGATAATCAATCACTTTTTGAGAAGGAGCTTTTAGCACAACAATCTTAGGCAGTGCTCTTGCACTTTTGGTGCCAATTCCACCACTGGCAGCAATCCTAGAGGCACCTTACTGGCACTCTCCCTTAGCTCATCAAATGCTTAAGACTCTATAGAATCCATTGAGGAAGATGTGACTTTTGATGGTTTTATGGGAAAGGACGGCTCTGATCTGGAAGGTTTTAGTCCTCCTAACCCTATAGCTTTCAACTCTTGCTCTTCATACCAAATGTTCTTTAGATGACTTCTTAGTGCTTCTCCAATTAAGGATGGGGTTAAAAGATCATGTAGCTCACCAAAATCCAAATTGCTCAATGTTGCATTGTCCAAGCTTAATTCTACTTTTAGCTCTGCTATGTCTCTAGTGCTATAGGTGGAGACTTTGTGGACGGTTTTATAGAGCTCCTATTGTTGTGACATTACAAACTTATGCACATCCTCTTGCACCTTAAGTTGACTCTCCTTGGCTAGTGAATTGACTAATTAATCACTCAGCTTCTTTAAAGCTTCTCCAAAGTTTTTTTCACTCCATTCTTGATTCTAAAGACTGCTTCAATCAAATCTATGTCAACATTTTATTGTAGACCCAATGTAAGCCAATCTTTGATTGCTCTTGGGCTTGTCACTTCTCTTTGATCTCCTTTTTGTGCAAAGCCATATTAGCCTTTTCCTACTCTAAATTACATCCTCAAGTTTGCCATTTGAGCTTACACTTATTCTTATTCCTTTTCTAACTCTTCTAACTCCTTGTCCTTTGCTTCTACTACCAAGTCCTTTTTTATTAGTAGAGTTTGGAGGTCTTGTAGCCTAGCTGATGGTTGGCTTGTACCATAAGCCATTGATAAGCCTCCTAAGTATCTCATAATCTATCATGGAGCTCCTATTTTCCTTGAAGTGCTTTCATTTAATCCCTTCTAAGTTCCTCATATAGTAGTTCTGGGGCATCCAGTTTTCCTATTGCACTTAGCATTAAGCTACGTTCTTGTAAGCTTGAGGTGGACTGGCATTGCTGTTAGCTTGCAAAGTGGATGTGGCTTCTTCAACGGTTTTGATCTTCTCTAGATTGGTGATTTTGTTCTATAGTCTTGTGTCTAATAGATTAATTGTTGAAGCACTTATAGATCAAGGCTTTGCGAACTCTCAAGGGCCTTTTCTTATCCCTTGATTAAGCTATCTTCCCCCTTCTCTACCATAATTATTTGTTGAATAAGTGTGTGGCTGATTTTCTATCTCTACTCAGCAAATGGCTGTAAATTAGTCCTTTGAATATTCTAAGTGTGTTCTTTCATCTTGGATTTTTATTTTTTCTTCCTTCTTACGCATTTTCTTAGTGGCATGTGTTATTGCTCATTCCTTAGGGGTATCTCTATCATCAGAGCTTGAGGCAGATGAACTTTCCTTGCTCTACTCTCTATCCTCTTTTTTCTGTGTTGGCTATTCTGTTGTTTGCTATGTTATGGCATTTCAAGACCACAACAAAAACATAGAAAAACACCAAACTACCTAAAATTACCTTTTTACTATAAATAACTTCCTGAATCTTTTATAGCCTTGTCGACCCCCAAGACAGGCACCTTAAATTTATGTGAACATCATATGAAATATAAAGCCACTTTACACATGCTAATCCTAAAAGCATACATGCATATAAGTACTAAGGTATAAAAGTACTAAATAGATGATGGAATCTGAGCTTTAACACCTGGCACAACTTGATGGATGATTGGGATAGTCAGAACTCGAACCCACAAGCATGCAACCAACTATCAGAAAGCATGAAAACTAACTTAGAGAACATAGCTATACCTTGCCAGAGGCCTTGCATCCCTTGGCAAGCCACATTGAGCAATAGTGAGTACATCCCCTCTAGGATACTTAAAGCCCTTTGGTGCGATTGCATAACTAGTCCTAGGAGTCAGTGAAATGAACTGAGAATTGTTGTGAGTGAAAACAAAAAAGTACAATAGAGATAAAATCTAAAGATCTCCAGGGACGTAAAGGATATATTCATGCATGAAGACATCTGCACAATAGAATCATTAGCACCATGCACTATAGTAGCATCACCATAAACTGCAGTAGAATCACGATTCATAACATAACTCTTGATTAACTTCATGAATCACCTTTGCAAATACATCTTCTTTGCTAACAAGCTTAAAATCCTTTTGCTGCAATAATGATGCCACATAATCCTCACTTTTTCTTTTTGCTTCCAAAGCATTTTCCAACTTAGCATTCAAGTCCATACAGCTAGTCTTTAACTCAATCACCCTTTGAGCCAATGCAACTTTCTCTTGTACTAATGCATCATGTTTTGCTAAAACAAATATATCTTTAAGCATGTTATACGGCCTAGATATTACACCATCAAATTTCTCAACAACCAACTACCATGCATATTTAACATCACTCAACAAAGCATTTCTAATATCTTCAACTTCAGTCTTCAAGATCACAGAGGCATCTACATCCATCTCCAGATTTTGCAAGATCTGCTCCACCTCTTGAAGAGGCTGGAATCTCTCTAACAACAATTTATCCTCCACATGTAGTTTTTCATAGATTTCCATGAAAGTTTACATCTCTGCTAGACATTTAGTTCAAAACTCATTTGTCCATCTTTCAAACAAGACAATAGACATTTTATTCTTATCTATCAACTGTTGCATTTCTGCAATTTTCTGAACATGTATATTCCAATGAGTCATACTCAACTTGTTTTATATGCAATAGTTTCAACAAATCCTCTTATTTCTTTTTCTAAACATGTAACTAACCTACAACTGTTTTACCCTACCTACAGCTCAAACATTATCTTGATCGTACTGCTAAAAATAAGTCATCACTTTTTGCATTACACCCATTGCATTAGAGACACTGCCCACAATCAAATCATCCATCCAAGAAGGCATAGAAGTAGATGGAGGATTTGCTACATGAGCAGCCACATGCTCATCAACCAATGTATCCTTTGCATGAACTTGAGCATCAACAAAAACATCATGATATTTATCATCCAATGTATGCATACTTTGAAGCCATATTCTATCAAATTTCTACTTTTTTTGAGAATATATGTGACCTTTAGTTTTAGAGGTATCAACATTACCCTATTTTCATGCATTAAGTACATCATCAAGGCACACATCTTTCTTATCCTCTTTCACAAATTATGATGCAATTTGTCATGTTGCATAGGCCTTATCATAACCCACTTGAAGCAAATATTTATATATGGCTTGCTTATCTTTATCACCATCAAAGAGACCATCAACATCATCAACATCTTTAGCATGATCAAAACCATCAGTTTTAGCATATGTCTCAACTATATCATGTGAGAAAGAAGATGGATTCAACTTGAATAAATAGTCTTTAGTTAATTTAGGATATGGAGACGTGGCATATTCATACAATCCTACCAAAAAACATCCTATCTTAGATTTATGAAAGGCTTTCTTGGATTTAAATACCTTAATCTCACCATTAACCTTTCATGCAACAAACCAACCCAATTAGGGATTCCAAGATTTTTAGCACAATAAATGATCCAGTATGTCTCCGTAGCAATGTTATCAGTCTTTATGAACACCATAAAGCATTCCATAAACCACCTTAACTACAATTTTTGAATTGCATCAATTTGCTTTAGTACATATACATTCATGGGACCTATAGGGTTACCAAAAGCCTAATGCATTTGTTCTTTTGAACATTGCCATGATGTTAGATTGGCATTCATAGGAAGGGAAAAAGCACGATTGACTATACTGTTGTAGTCATTTCAATACATCATGCAATTTTGCCATTTGAATGCCTCAAAATATCCAACTCCACTAATGCATGCACATTTGTAGCCCATCTATCCTAGCGCAATCAGGCATATGCATCCAAGCCAAATTTCTCTAGCCATATGCAATAAATATCCTCTTCAACATTAAGAACCAAAGCTAGATCAACAAAAGGAGTACCTACAACACTCAGACTGGAAATATAAACAACATGCTTTGGTGTTGTATCATTTTCCTTGAATTGAGTAGACTTGTCATCATCGGCCACATCAAACTTGTCTTCTCCATCCTCATTCGATCGAGCACGCTTTGATAGAGACAGCTTATGTGCTGAAGTGCGCTGGGTATGAGTCATGGCGAATGAAACAGGTCGAGTTGTGGAAGATGATGGGGAGAAAGATGAGAAAATAAAATAACCAATCTTGTGCTCCATTTGAATGTAAAAGTCCAAGTCCTCATTGAGTTCAACCCCTTTTCTGCCAATTGTCACATCATGATCATGAACTTGTGACCTTTCACACACATAATTATAACTAACTGATTCCTTTGTCACAATTGGAATAATTAGTTTAATAGTGGAATAATAAGGTCAAACAAGCCTTTTAATTTTAAATCTATTGATTGCAGGTTTTAGGACATTACCTTGCAATCCTTTAACAAAAATATGCCCTATCCAAGGTCCTTAGAGATTATAAATGGGCATGTATACGAAGCTTCAGCTTTCTGGGAAATTTTCCAGGCTGGGAATTCTAAACCACAACCTAATCATATTTTTCAAAATTTTTCTTTTTAATGTGTTTGTTCATCCAAGCTTGGTAAGTCCTAAAACATAGGCAACTAACACCCTGTCCTCCTCTAACTTCAAGAACTATTCCAACCTATGTTGTAGGGACTTTTCAGGATCTAGCTTGTATTCTGCAGCAACTTTAAAACTTGGAACCACAAACTCCATAGGCACCACAACATCTAATCCATATACCAACTTGAAAGGTATAAGCCTAGTTGTTGCTTTATATGCAATCTTGAAAGCCCATAGTGCATAATCCATCTTTTCATCCCAATCTTTCCTATTGTCCTCAACTATTTTCTTTAGAATATGAAACAAATCTTGTTGGAGCTCTCTACCTACCATTAGCTTGCGATGATAAGGAGTAGAATTTTTAAGTAATATCATGTGCTTAACTATTAATTCCTGAATAACTTGATTCAAGAAGTGTTTACCCCTATCACTGACCAATTCTATAGGGCATCCAAACTTGGTCGTGATGTTAGAATATAAAAAATTGGCCACACTGGCTATCTTATTATCCTTTAGGGCTTGAGCCTCCACCCACTTCATACAGTAGTTAGTGCAAATCAAGATATACTAATTACTTGTCCTTTTAGCAACTGGCTTAATAATGTTGAGATATTTGCAATCACACCTACTTTAGTCCCTTTGTATGGAACAGCTAGGCTAGGAAGATGTAGTCAATTCTAGGAAGAGAGACAGATCCCATATGCACAGTGGATGTTAAGTGCTACCAAAGAACTCTATATAATGATATACTTGAACTATCACTTTCATATATGATAATGCAATAGTACTTGTCTCTTTCTGTCAAGTGTCTGTGTCATCGTTGTCCATACACAAGATTGTGTTTATGAGTTCAAGTCTCAATCTTGAAACCTAATTCACTTGTGTAACATTTGTCTACATTGTCATGTCAACATGAGTTGTGTCTTTATCTTCCATCCTCCATAGCTTTCGCCTTTGCCATGCTCTAGATCCCGCATCTTTGACATGGTATCAGAGCCTAGTCGGGCATGGCATAACTCCCTTCTCTGCTCTCTCAGTCCCTCTTAACCTCAGGTCAGCTCAAGTCCAGCTCATGGTTCCATTTCTCACCTCCATCTCTACTTGACCTTCCTTGGTAGCCATAGTCAGCAGCACCCCATCAACTCAAAGCTCCTGGATCTCTCTCCATAGGTCATATCTGAACTTGCTCTCTTCTGGACATTTGTTCCTTGATTCCCAAGGCTTCTCTGTATCACTTAAGAGATTGACATTGGCCAGCATTGTGAGTCTACACAGTTGCTGCCCTGTGTGTCTGCCATAGCCAGATAGACCCTGCCAACTTTGAGGAGCTGGATCTCGCAATAGAGGACATAACTCTTCATGCTGTCTTCTACAAACTTGTTCTCTAGCTTTAGGCACATCATCGTGGCACAACACAGCTCGACATTGGCCACTGTACGCATCAGCATTGACGAAATCGTGAAAATCTGTTTGGACTACGCCTGCTGACGTTCAAGCTACTGCCGCCATCGCTACGAGCCGCGATCTGGACGAGGAGGATAGGGCTTTGGTAGAGCATCACATAAGCTACATTTCCATTAAAAAAGTTTTGAAAATGATCCACCATAGCTCTGTGGGAGCTTTCGCTCTACCGCTAAGACCCACGGACCGCTTATTGTTTCAAGCATTCCAAGCCGAGCACTAGTGGCTACCTCTAATATAGCCGACGCGCCATCCATATCTATGGGTGTAGTGAGCTTACCTCCATGCTGATCGAGTTACCTCCTCTCTCGCGCACCTCGGTTGCTCCACGATCCAAGTGCAAGCTTCAAGCAAGCTCCATCCTCAAGCTCCACGCTCCAAGCTCCATAGCCACGAGCAAGGCAAGGCAAGAGAAGAGAAGAGAAGAGAAGAAGAAAGGAGAAGATGGAGAGCTTCTTCTCCCCAGTCCCTCACCCTCACACACTCACTCCCTCACACTCTCACACTCCCTCTCTCAAGCACAAGCTCAAGCAAGCAAGAAGAAGAAGAAGAAGAAGAAGAAGAAGAGGAGAGCCACTTTTTGCCACACACAAGAATGAGCTTCTCATTCACTTTTCAACTTTATATACAAAACCCTAAATCCCTTTTTGGGTGGTCATCCCCTTATCCCCTTTTTTACATGGCCGGCCATGGCCTAGGCCCTTTTTCCCATTGTCCTTCTATCTTCCTAGCTTCCTTTCCACCGCCCGTCTAGATTTACAAACTGCACGGGTGAGAGCCCGGCGCTCCTTGAATTAAACCATGATGCGCTTTCACTCTTTTACAAAAGTTTTGACTTGTGCTTTTCCTTGTGCGCCTTTCTCCCTTATTTAGGACTCTTCTCCTTGTGCGTCTTTGTCTTTCGTTTCTCTTTGCCTTGGCCTTTGTCTTTGTCTTCTGCTTTAGCTTTTTCGGATTTTCCACCTTCGTTTGTTTGAGGGTTAACATTACCCCTCTCCTAGACGAGTGCCAGTCCCATGGCACTCACCGTCGTAGGTGGCAGACGTTAGCATGCATCGAAGACGTGGGTGGCAAGGATGTCTATGGTTGCCATGGCGGAGTGTTGGTAGTGGTGGGGAGGAAGGTCGTTGGGGGCACGTTGGTGGGTTAAGTGGTAGGTGGTAGGGCTATTCTTTGGGGGGTTGCACTGATGGAGTAGAAGTGGTGGTTTGTTGGGGATTCTGTACATGATGATTCTTGGTAGGCTTACAGGGTGATAAGGATAGTAATTTAGAGTTGAGTGTTGATGAAGAGCGAACGACACCTTCGTTGGAGTCTTCAATACCTGCAATTGAAAACCTCTCCTAGGTGGTTTCTTCTTAGGGGTAGTGCTAGTCTTCTTTATCGTGCACAAGACATAGTTTAATTAGTTTGGGAGACAAGTCAAACTCTAAGCAAGCCTAGAGTATTATCCTGTACTTGAGGACCCAAACCATGTATAGGTTATAGTGTGAATATTAAGTGAGTACACGTACGTATTTAGGTATTACTTAGTCCTGGTTCCTTGTATAGCAATGGGCCAATGACACAAGGGGCTAAGTTGATGGAAAAATTTGTTGATGGAGACGGGGAGTACACTTGAAGATTGCTTGAGACATCATTATGGTCTTGTCAAGGCAATGTAGCATAATTGAGCTTCTTGATGTCTTAGCTTTTGGTAACTAGTGGCTACTTGTAGTGCTTGAAAAGCATGGTGTACTTTTCCATTTTCTTTCATGCCTTTCTTGCCATTGTTGATTGTAATGGCATTGAGATGGAGTGCAAAAGAATTGTGCAAGTGGTTCAGGGTGACACGTCTAACCGTAGGTGAGGCAAGCTCCCTAGGTATGTCCTACCCTTGATGTGCCCTAAACAATTGTGGGGGATGTACAAAGGGCTAGGGGATTAGGGACGGCGGAGCCAGCTGACCAAGGTCATTGGACGTACCTAATTTGAGGACCCCTAGGTGTGGTGCTATGATCATGTGTGCTTTTTTTTTTCTTTTTTTTTCTTTTCTTTCTTTCTTTTTTTTGGTGGAAAAAATGAATACAATCAATGCCATACATTGAGGCTGTTAGATTTTCATTTGGATTGAGAAATGTTGGGATCCAAAGGCTATGAAGAATGGATATTACAGAGATGATTGTGTCACTAGCTTTGATGCTAGAGGAACTGTTGTTGAGATGAAGAGATACACTTGAGATTTTGCAAACTTCTTTGTAACATGTGAGACATTGAACAATTGAGGTAGCACTTGGAATGAGCTGTGCATGGACAAGGGCAGAGCATCTTGCGAATTGAATCCTGGATGATGAAGAGACGTTCGCCCTTGTTGAGAGCGTGGCTCCTGCCCAAACATAGAGTTTGGCCAAGAAGGAGGAGGTAATTGATGATTATGCTTTGGCCATGCTCAGTTGCAATATGTGCTTTCTGCAGAGGTGTCCTTGGGTTCTCATCCAGTGCCACTTCCATCATGGCTTTTGTGTCTTGGTATTCCTGTCACTTCCTCCATAATGGTTCTTTGTGGGGTTGGTGGTCTTGTGGTGACTTGGATATTAAACACTTCTAGGCATTGAACTGTGTCATTCTGCGTTCACTTGGAAAGGCGTGAGAGTACATGCAAGTCACATGCTTCAACCATAATGAAAATGTCCAGCTAAATAAGACATCGCCAACCTGAATCCCTTAGTTTTGACTTGATGCGTATCACCTACTACAGGCACTTGGTCATCATTGCTCATGGGGTGTGTTGGCCTTTGCTTCTTTTAGTATTATTTACACAGTCACAAAACACGTTGTTTATTTATGTACATGTTCATGAAACCATATCACTCCGTGAGGATAAAAACCAATTGTAGAACTCAGGATTGTACTCGAGTTTGGCACACATATCTAGCTTCTGTGGTAGCCTACTTAGCAATAATAAATATTTGGCAACATCGAGTAGCATGGTACCTTGTCCGAGGCTACTGGAAACATGTAGCTCCTCCTTAGTGAGAACTTTATCAATCAAAGGGCTCTCTAAGCTAGTTCCAGCTAGGTCCATACCTCAAACTGTAGCTAGAACTCGAAATGAAGTTGGTGCCACATAGGTCGGGTCTCTTTGGGACCACCATTTGGCCAATCGCTCCTCTGAGACTGTCATGATTTGGGCTCCAAGTTCGGCCATTGTAGCGCGGTTTTCAAACCAATGTTTTTCAAATTGGCTTCTACCCTCTAATTGTCACTTTAGTTGCTCTATCTCTAAGAGATTTGGCTGGCATAGCATTTCATTAAATGTCACCGTTAAGCGTAATTCGTCAACCTCCTCGTCAGAGATGAGTCTCATGCGTTCATGTAAGAGCTTGTCATAATGTCCATCAAGATATTCTTGCTCTTCCCATGATAGCGGATAAGGCATATATTCCTCAAGCTGCTCCCTAGGGAATGTGCCCATGTCTGCATGAACATAGACACGTGCGAATAATTTCAGTTTAGTGTCCCACTCGGTCAAGCACTCTGCCACATCTCTATGCTCTATGAGGGCTTTCTCGGTTACTATCTCATGCGAAGTTCTAAGGGTTTCCTTAGGCTTTAGCATAGTTGGGGGCTCAGGCCTAGATGAGCAAGATTGATCAATGCCAGGATTGCTTATGCCTTCGAGGTTTTCATGTTTCTCCTGAGGCTTTATGGTAGTTGTGTCATGGTTCTCCTCGGATGTGACCGGCGTGGTCTTAGCATCCTGTTTGTGACAGTGTTGTATCCACTCTTGATTGATCAATGCGAGTTTCTCTATCGGTGGATTGAGTGTACAAGCAATAGTTGACGGTAATTGTTGCTTTGATTTATCAAAACACATGGATGTGTCTGAGATTTCACTGCTGTTAGGAGAGATGGCAATGGGTTTATCTATGGATGAACCAGACGCTTTGTTCATCATCTCTTCAGTACTCTTGGTCCCAATCTTCTTGTCGTCTACAGTAGCTTGCAACTGTCGTTGTTTTCGTTGTTTTCTTCTCTTTCTCTTGGGCACTAGAGGTGTATCCTTTAAGGACTCAGGATCTTGAACTAGGTCAGTAGTTGATGTGCTTGGTTGGGCCTTAGCCTTCTCTTTCTATGGCATGTCGTCATGGGATTTTGCTATGGCCTCACTAGGTTGAACAGTCTTGCTAGGTTGCGAGGGTTCATACCCCTCTTTTTGGAGAGTCTAGCTGTCCAGCTAATTCTCCTCTGTTCAGCCCCACATTGGATTGCATTGAAAGTTGCTCCTGGTTAGGTATTTGCTCTAGATTTTTATCCTTATCTATTAGAACCTGTCTCCATTGCTTCTTGTCAAGGTGAGTGTTATGTTTAGAGCTGTTGTTCTCTTGCTCAGGAGGTTTGGGTGACTCTAGTGTAGAACCATGAGACGGTTTAGGGTTTTTGTCATGTAGGCTTGGAAGAAACCAATTGAAGAAGTCAGGGTTGTATTGATGGGAAGCATAGAGATCTAGGATTGCAGGGTCTTGAGTGAGGCAAAAGACATATGCGCTGACATCAAGTACCATGCTCCCTACTCCTAGCCTACTAGCCACGTGTAGATCTTCTTCTAGAAGTATTTTATCATACAAGGGATGTTTTTGGACAGTGGTAGAAAGTTGGACATCATGCGCAGTTGCCAACACTCTCAATGAGGTCGAGGCAACGTACGTGGAATCATGTATTGATGTCCAAAGGGCTTTCCTTTGCTCAGCAAGTGTCATTAGTCGGTGGCCAATTTTGGCTGCCAAACGTTGGTTGGAGTACCAATTTTGTGCAAAGGTACCTTGTCCTTTCCCTTTTCGTTTGATTGCTTCAAGCTTTTCCTTGTTTGTCTCACATAGAGTTGTGTAAAATGAGGGTATCAAGCGCAATTCTCTAGCTGTGGCTTTTGGGATGTCCTTCATGACTTCTTCAACAATAGTTGCATAGCAAAAACAAACATGTTGCTG
Organism: Lygodium microphyllum; assembly: GCF_053477565.2. Taxonomy (NCBI): domain Eukaryota; kingdom Viridiplantae; phylum Streptophyta; class Polypodiopsida; order Schizaeales; family Lygodiaceae; genus Lygodium; species Lygodium microphyllum. Next base: position 172,287,952 of record NC_141136.1, read on the forward strand.
CTCATACCAAGCCAGTGGTTCAGCTATGAGCTTTGTGTGCTTTGGTGTTGGCCTTCCGATGTCCACATGGATGTATGCATGTGTGATGGCTGTCAGCTTGTGATCAAGCTTCACCATGCACTTCATCTATGGTTCATTGGCCAGATGCGCCATTTCTTTGGCCAAGTCTTCGAGAGATTTATCCTCAAGCCTAGGCTTTAGGTGCTTTGGAAGGATTGGAGATGTCAAGGATGTTTGTTGTGACATCTCTTCCGAAGGTGAATTGCTAAGGACATGTTCCGCAATGGGTGTTGTCACAGCCAAAGGTTGTGACTACTGTGGTCCCTGATTGGAAGTAGTGGTGGCTAGTTCAGTGGACTGCTACTATTGGTAGACTGCAGTGTCAAGTCCTTAGGCAGATTAGAAGTGGTCGTGTCTTTTGTTGCATTTTGCGCATTCACTTGTGCAAGTTGAGTAGCGGCACGAGGCTGCTGCTGCCGTGCTTCTCGTGTCCATTTAGGTGAAGAGGATGTAGGAGATTTGGGACTCCAACGTGGGCTTGGCACTGACTGGGGAATTAGCTCGTGATTGTTAGACGATTCTGTCATTAGCTTTGTTGAGCAATTAGCCTTATCATGAGCAATGTTGTGCCTGTGGTGCTCATTATCCTCTTGGGAAGTCAAAGGCTCCTTGGGCACTAATGGACCTTGTGCACGCTTGACAGCTACCTCTGAGATCTGCTTACTAAGCACGCTAGGCTAATGATCTAATTTTTGATAGGTCATGTTTGGTTTCTTGATTTCAATCGTGAGGGGCTCAATCACTCCAATATTTTTGGTTCGAGACTTGGATTTTCGTTAGGTTTCCTCCTATGCCTCTTTGCTTTTGACATAATTTGGGTTTCTGACAGAGGTGGTTTAGCAGGGGGTTTTGGTACCCAAATCCATCGGTTGCCTGCATAATACCCTTGAGCATGAAGCAACACCTTGGATATCCATCGTGGCATTGTGCTAGCTCTCCATCGATGCCTTCGTCTAAGCTATTTGGAGGAACACAGAACAGGACTGGCAAGCTTTCTGTTTCAATAGTTACAAGGATTTTGCACTTCCCTAGAAGTGCTTGTGGGTGTTCCCCGTAAGGATTAAGAGTTGCATCAGTCGGTTTGAGCTCTGGTTGACCTAGTAGAGTCCATGCTTCGTAAGTCAAGATATTGAAATCTGCTCCTTCATCAATGAGAGCATCAACACTATGCTCTCTTTTTGCAGTGAGTTTGACCCTAAGATAAGCAGGTTGCACTATGTCTTCATCTTCCAGGTCTTGGTTTACAGCTTCAAGCCTTCTGATACATGCCTTTGAGTCCCTAACTGCACAATCAGATGTGGATTCTCTACTGAGGTCTTGGGTCATCTGTGCAGCGCTGCTCAAGGTACATCTATCATCAGGACTGCCATGTCTAGTCATCCTCGCATTGATAGCTTGATGATGTTGCATTTTGCTTGGACTAGATGCAGTTTGAACACAATGTACATGCGTTCTTGTGGTGTGGCCTTTTTGCCCTTGATGGCTAGATTGGCCCGTTGAGGTTCTAGGGTCTTTGTTTGTCTTTGTTTGGGTATGGGCTTCTGTTTGCTGCTTTGCAAGTGAAGATCTATGCTTGTGTAGAGCCATTACTACACTGGGGCCTAATCCGGAGGACCTGTTGCGACGCGCATTTTCTCTTCAACCTACAGGGGGAGGTGTGGAGGGGGCAGAGAGCCCCCTCTGCGGGGGTCCCGGGGGGAGGGGGGGAGGCAGTCCCCCCGGCCCGAAGGGCCATTATGGTAAATACCATGCATGATTGGGAGGACCTCTAGTAGCTAATTTTTGAACTATTTGATGTGGATTTTAGCCTAGTGATAGATCTATGATGTGCCTTTGGCTCTATACGATTTCTAGAGTCCATTTTGGTGGTGGCAACTCAGTTTCTGGCCAAAATGGAATTCTAGAAAATTTGCAGTTTTGAGTACCAAATTCGGCCGGCTTAGGGCCGAGGGCCGAATGGGTGTGGGCTGAGGGCCGAATCTTGATGTTTGAGAATTGAGTGGGCCGAGGGCCGAATGGGTGTGGCCGAGGGCCAAGTGGGCTGAGTGGGCCAAATGGGTCGAGTCGAGGTTAGGGTCAAGTTGTTCGGGCCGAGGGTCAAATGTGAATGGGCCGAGTCAGCCGACCGAGCCGAATGAGTTTTTGGGCTGAGTCGGCGGGCTGAGGGCCGATTCTGGGGTTCGGCCCAGAATGGCCATTACTCGGACGGGCCGAACGCGACGCAGTTTTGGCAGATTTGACGAATAATGCTTCGTTTTTTATGATTTTGGTCTTGAGGGGTCACACAAACTTCCAGAATGCAAGAATAGACATGAATGAAGGATTCTATACCCCTAGAATAGCAAATAACCTTCAAAGTACAAATCGGCAAGCAAATCAAGCCCTCTTTCCCTGTTTTGACAGCAGAAACCCTAATGCTTATTTTCTTTGTTTTTCTTTGTTTTCTCCTACTCTAATGCATCCAAATCACAAAGTAAATACCTACACTACTCCATCTCACAACATAAATCTCAAAAAAGCAAAAAACCTACTTGCCAAGGAGATCGAATACCATCTTTAACCCCCTTACTTCCTACCTATCTCAAGCACCGGTTCGGGGAAAACCCTTACTTCGATGCTCGATTCGAAGCGCGCAAGCGCTCAAGGCTTGAATCCGTTGGTAATGGAACCAAAATGTGGGAGCTTTCACTCTACCGCCAAGATTCACGGACCGCTTATTGTTTCAAGCGTTCCAAGCCGAGCACTAATGGCTACCTCTCACATAGCTGACGCGCCATCCATATCTACAGGTGTAGTGAGCTTAGCTCCATGCCGATCGAGTTACCTCCTCTCCCATGCACCCCGGTTGCTCCACGATCCAAGTGCAAGCTTCAAGCAAGCTCCATCCTCAAGCTCCACGCTCCAAGCTCCATAGCCGCGAGCAAGGCAAGAGAAGAGAAGAGAAGAGAAGAAGAGAGGAGAAGATGGAGAGCTTCTCCTCCCCGGTCCCTCACCCTCAAACAATCACTCCCTCACACTCTCACACTCCCTCTCTCAAGCACAAGCTCAAGCAAGCAACAAGAAGAAGAAGAAGAAGAAGAGGAGAGCCACTTTTTGCCACACACAAGAATGACCTTCTCATTCACTTTTCAACTTTATATACAAAACCCTAAATCCCTTTTTGGGCGGTCATCCCCTTATCTCCTTTTTTACATGGCCGGACATGGCCTAGGCCCTTTTTCCCATTGTCCTTCTATCTTCCTAGCTTCCTTTTCACCGCCCGTCTACATTGACAAATTGCATGGGTGAGAGCCCGGCCCTCCTTGAATTAAACCATGATGTGCTTGCACTCTTTTACAAAAGTTTTGACTTGCGCTTTTCCTTGTGTGCCTTTCTCCCTTATTTAGGACTCTTCTCCTTGTGCGTCTTTGTCTTCCGTTTCTCTTTGCCTTGGCCTTTGTCTTTGTCTTTTGCTTTAGCTTTTCCGAATTTTCCACCTTTGTTCGTTTGAGGGTTAACACTCCATACTTCTGATGATTAAATCCATTGACTATCCATCTAGTTTCAAACTGAGCAACATGACAATCAGGATTCTCCTTCTTCTTGCCTAAAATTTAGATGCTTGCACTTTTGGATTAGCTAACTGATTCGAATTCATGATATTTTACTTTTTTAACTTCCTCTAAAGTGTAAGGGATTAAATGTCAAAGATTTTCTAGCTAGAATCCTTGCACTTTGCAAAAGGAATGTTCTCCCTAACACTATATGTTCCAATCTTTCAAATGCTTGACCATGAGGAGTACCTTCTCATAATTAGAGGGTAATACAATTTCTTCATCATCTAACAAAGTAGGTGTATTTGAAGGAGTTGAAGAGGATTTTGTAGAAGTGGTAGGAGAGTGATACGTTATTGAAGTACCTGTAGAGGTATGCACTCCAAGAGGTTCTACCTTGCATTAGTAAACTGCTCTTCATCTAGCCTGCCTAATCCCTCTACTCCACTCCTATCATTCAAGATTGCATCCTGTTGTTCATGCCTTGCCAAGGCTTCGAGCCTAGTGCCTAAATCAGGAGAATTATTTCCATGAAATTGGTAGGACCGCCAAAGTGTTCTAAATATTTGGAACCATAACAAAAAATACAAGAACATACAGATTTTTTGAAATAGAGGAATTTAATATAGCCATAACTTCTGCATAATTTCCATCAATCATAATCGAAAGCATTAATGAACATTTAATTCATAATCAATAACTTCAATAATCAAGGAAACCAAACACGATAATAAAGATCAATCATCAACAGCCAACAAAGCATGGTGCTGTCATCTTGCATTTTTAGTGTCATTCATTTGATATCAAAAGATACAATTGCCCAAAATCAAGACAGATGCATATATTTCATGTAAAGACATCATATGATATATAAGGTCATTTTTACATAGGCCGATCCACATAACTACATGCACACAAAGACTAAGGTATGAAATAGTATTAAATATATGGTGGAATTCAAGCCTTAACAGAGAGAGTGGGGAAAGAAGTGGAACATTGAATAGTTGTGTTACAAGAAGAAGTGGTTATTGCTAAGAATTGGTTGCTGCAGCTTGGTCTTTCTAGATTGTCCTTTTCCATTAAAATATTGAAAGAATATTTTTGTAATTAAAACTTGTTGACCTGAAACTATCAACTAACCTTTTCAATGGGAACTTGTCATGGGATCTTATTGACAAACTAAAATTTTCAAGATGAAGTCATTAACCTAAAACTATTGACGTGAATTTTTCAACGTGAAACTGACAAACTAGAAGTATCAATGTGAACGTGTCAATATGTACATGTGAACATGCTCTCGTTAATGTAAATTTGTCAACATGCCCTTGTTAATGGGAATTGTCAGCATGCCTTTGTCAATGGAAACCTTTCAGCATGAACAAAATCAATTTGACCTAGGCTTCAGAAATGCATTGCTAGAAACATAGTCAGTAGCTTCACAAAGGTTTAGCATGATGGAGAAGGAAGTGTTGTTGAGAAATATACTCAAAGAAATGAGGCAGTGCTAGAAAACTTACGAGAGCAACTGCAAACAAGGATGCTAGGGAGTATCATCAATAGGGTCAGAAGACCAATATAGCATTTTGGCCGAAAATTTTAAGGACACACTAGGTAAGCTATTGGATTTGACCTTACCCACCTAGTGCAAGAAAGATAGTATGCACGGACTTAGTACAACAAAGGTTGTTCGATCATTCATACACCTTCCACATTAGAACACATGTGGCCAACTCCCTAGTGGTAGGACTTGGAGTTGCACTAGTTCTGGAGTGTAGGCAAAAATTCCATTGGTCTCCAAGGAGATAGATAAGTATAAAGAAGGTGATGATCATTATATCTTCATAGAGCAATTTGAGTAAGCGTGTGAGGCACACAACCTCATTGTTGGATGACAAGAAGGCCCATGCTGCCTTGAGCCTTTGCTTGAGTGACAAGGGTAGAACATGGTTCATAGGACTGGATATGAATGAAAAAGTGCACTTTTCCAATCTCAAGGACCTATTCATCATGTGGTCTGCTAAAGCTAAATGTCGAAACAATCTTATTGTGTGGCTTATGAAGCTGCAAGAAGAGGAGAAAAGCATGCAAAAATACATTTCCAAGGTTTGAAGCTTGCATAAACAAAGCCATCTTGCTAAAAGGCCAAATCCCAAGGCTATCTCAAAAGCATTTGTTAAGGGGATACAAGACAAACACATCTATGAGCTAGTAACTTCATACTTGATAGGTATGACTAGAACAACTTTTTAGACAAGGCCATGTGCATGGATGATTTGCATAGATTTAAAAATCCAAACAAGAAGGACAGAATCGAAAGTGATACTGCATCATCAAGAAGCAGTAGAATTGAATGTAGCATAGGATCTCTTTACTACATTCAAGCAACATTAGACTAGACTATATTAGCAAGGCTAATGGATAGCTTGAAGCAAGTATGACCTTATCAACCAACATTTAATGATGCATTGTGGGGTTCATCACCTCCCATTCGAGTGTTCCCGACCTCCACAAATTTGCATGAATAGTGGATGTATCAAGCATGATACATCTTATTATCGAGCTCCCAGACACTTACCCTATGCAAATGCATTCAACAATAATTGCCCATAGCAAAACATCTAACAAGCAAAAATTGGTAGGACAAAGAGCACAAATCAACCCATTTAGAATACCTTGACCCCCTATCCCAATAGTCACTCACCCTTCAAGTGACACTCTTGCATACTACATCAAGGAATCAAGTGAGGAAGAGGAATATTCAAACCCCTATGTGACTTATGATGAGGAGGATAACATAATTCTTATGGACTATCGACCCATAACAGTCATGATATTGGGGTGAGGAAGAGAAATAGCACCAATCTAGTATAAACATCTCATCAAATGTTGGAAGTACGAGAGAAATTAGGACGTGTGTCCTCAAGATTTCCCCAAAAAATTGAACCTCTCAAGGATGGTGAACCAAACCAACAATGCTCCAAATGCGGGACAACCCATATGTATCTTGACTGTCCTAAGAGGAAAGCCAGCACAAGTAAGGCTATTGTCCTGTTCGTGCATCTCCCACTCTTTGGGGTAGATAATGATTCACAATGAGGACATGATACCAATACCTTTCAATGCCAACACAAGGGCTCAAAGCAAAAAAAAAAAGCTAGTTTCAACATTTTAGGATAGAACTCAAACACGACACAACCACGTAGAGTTAAGAACAAATGCAAAGCCTCTTCTCTCACATTGATAACGGGCCCTATAGCTATCAATTGCATGGCGAGAGGAGCTATAGTCCTATATGAACTAGGAAGGATGATCAAATGATGGTGATGAGGTGCTAGTTGTTGATGGTCTGCATGGTGGCCTGATGACGTGTGTGGCTGCAAACTGACAAGGAGGAGGAAAGTATTAAGGGTAAGATTTTAAAGTTGAAGTGTTGATTTCTTTCCTTTAAGGATGCAAGTATTAAGGTAAGCTTTTAAAGTTAAAGTTTTAATTTCTTTCTTTTTATTAAACACCCACCGCCCCCATTTCACACATGGTGGGGAGGGACCTATAACATTACACATTGCATAAAAGAGTTGTGCACAATAGCCCAGGTTTTCCACCACATGTTCATTAATAATAAACCTTTTTCTTTCAAAATGAGGATTCCCAAGCACCTCGTGGAAGACATACTAGTTGAACAACTTGTGGGTAGAGATCTAAATGACCTTTGGTTAGAAGGAGTTCATGAAACTATCATGAAGGCGCAAAAAGAAATGGTCAAGAAGACCCCTAATGTGAGCTCCTCCAAGCCCAAAGGAATGGTCATAGGCTTCACAAGTGCACTCACTAGGTTGATCAATGTGGGATTAGGACTCTTGATTGATGCATCACCAACCCCAAAAATTATCACATTTCTGAGAAGAGCTACCACTACACAAAAGCAATTACACGCATGAGGATCTAGGGAATGAGAGAGAGAGAGAGAGAGAGAGAGAGAGAGAGAGAGAGAGAGAGAGAGAGAGAGAGAGAGAGAGAGAGAGAGAGAGAGAGAGAGAGAGAGAAAAGAAAAAGTTGAAAAAAGGCAAAGAGAGCAAGGAGAGCAAACATCTAGCATATTAGGATTGAATTCCATCGTCTATTTAGTACTTTTATACCTTAGTACTTATATGCATGTAGGCTTTGAGGATTAGCATGTGTAAAGTGACTTTATATTTCATATAAAACCTAAAATTCAAACACTTGTCTTGGGGGTCAGGAAGTTGTATCTTTTCAGAGTCTATGTGATCAAGGAGTGTGAAATATTTCAAGACAGCACCAGAACACGGTCATTGATGTCTAATTCTACCTATTTGTGTTGGTTTTTTGAATATTAATGATGTCTACTTCAAGTTATTCAATCAGGAATGGTCGTGATAACAATAAACTATCTGATAATTTTCAAGAGAGTGGTGTCAATTGGATGATTATGATACGTATTTCATGTCTACATATCATTCCTAAATATTAAATGCTTAATATGGTTGTAAATAAATTCAGGAAGTTATCCACATCAATAAGGTAATTTCAAGCAGTCTAGTGTTCTTTTGTGTTTCTGTTGTGGTCTTGAGAGGCCATAACACTTTGGCAATCTTGCTAGTTTCATGGGCGAAATTCTCATGATTTAGGTATCATACCTAGAACCAATTTCCACAAGATTGGGCTGTAGGAGTACAAGATGTTGATGGCATTGAAGATGTATAGGGTGCCTTTTATGGGTAGCATATATGTCTAACAATTATCCATATTTTTCAAAACCCATTTTAATAAGGAGAAAATCTTGAGAATTAAGGGAAGCCTTGGCAAGGCAACATGTGCAAGAGGCATTGCTAACTAATAGAGGAAAAGTAGGAGGATCATACACGCTAGATGAAGAACAATTTGCAAATGCTATCAGGACTATCAGGATGTGGGTACCTCTGCAGGTACCACAATAGTATACCATTCCCCTACTACATCTACTGAGTCCCTCCAACTTGTGCAAGCCCACCAAGTGTATAAGATGATGATGATTCAATATTGTTACCTAAATATCAGGATACTCCTCCTAAACAAGCATTACAGAGATTGTAGTATATAGTGCTTGGGAGGATAGTGCTATTGTGTGTAGAAGACAGGAATTCAATCAAGGAAGTCCTTTAAGTTCAATCCCTTACCACTATTGCAAAAGTCTCAAAAGCAAAGAACAATGAATCCAAATCAACTTGTAAACCCGAAGTTGAGAGCATCTAAATTTTGAAGTAAAAAGAAGGAAGACCCTAACTGCCATGTGGCTAAATTTGAGACAAGGTGGATAACAAGTGGATTCAACCAGATGTATGGAGATCAAGTTAAGAAGTAGTAGTTTGCAGCCACCTTACAGAGCAAATCCATGGACTGGTTTGCTAGTTATGGCATGGAAACATTTTTCACATATGATGCATTAAGGACAACATTGTTAGGCAGATTCTAGAAGGATAAAACTCTAGGAGATGTCTTAAGAAAGATCAAGAAGATCAAGCAAGAGAATATGTTGGTTGAAGATTATGCTCAAAAGTTTAAAATTTTGTTTAATAGGCTAGATGATGGAGATGCACCATCAGTAGAGAAGTAGATTACTTATTTCTTTAATGATCTCAAGAGTCCAATTAGGAATCCCATTGTTAATGTGGAGCTTGGTTAGAATGACACACTAGATACCATGATAAAAGCTGCTATGAGGATGGAGAGGAGGCTTGGTACCTCCCAATCAAAGACCTGTAAGAATGATGATTCCTCATATTCAAATTCTAATGTAGTTTTAGAATTTGGATCAAAAACTAACAATGAGGATGAGGACAGTGAGTTCAGTTCAGAATCGGAGGATGACTTCAGTGACTCTGATGATAAAGAGTCCTGCAAGAAGAAAAAGAAGAAATCATGTTCAGCCAAGATTGAGAAGAAGAAATCAAAGGATAAAACCAAGAAAAAGGCAGAGGATAGTAAACTAGATAAGAAGATCCAATAAAAGCTGAAAGATTTAGGGCTTTCTAATACCAAGTGGAAGGAAAAGTACTGTGAGATATGCCAAAGGAATGGCCATGAAACCAGGACTTGTTGGTACAATATTAATGTTAGGATGGCATAGAAGATGCTAATGATGCAACCTAGGCCAAGACCTATGCAGTCAACTACATTAAATCAGGTTATTACTAACACAATGCCTGAGAGGCCCTTCAAGGAACCTAGAAGAATGTAGGCAAGGTAGCCTTGGGGAAATTTTCAGGCACAATAGCAAACTACTCAAACAGGAGCATGCCACTATTGTGGAGGTGAGGGACATTTTGTCGGACCAAACTATGAACTTTGAGAAAGGCTCAAGGCTAAGAAGTATGCTAGTAGCAAGGTCCCACAATGCTGGAAGACCTGCATGAGCATCTCATCCACAACATCCACCTACCCCAATTGTAGAAGTCCTCATAGAGTTTCCTAACCATGATGAGCAAAGACAGCTTACTAAAGATACAGATGCAGCTAGTTATGGGAAGATTTAGCAAGAGAAAGTTCAAGAAAGGGTAGAGAAGGTGTCAAGTAACTTGAGTGCTGTAAGTATGCATGTTGAATATGGCTGTTCTAATTGCATTAAAGTAGAGGATTGTCTTGATGAAGCTATGGTATTAGCTATCACTAAAAGCTAAGTAGGCTTGAAACTTGATTGGCAAGAATAAGAGAAATCCAAAACAAAACAAGTTAGGAAGTGGCAAAAAGTGGCTAGGACACCAATATAAGAGGAGTTTGATGATCAAGAGGGTCAAGGTACCCTAAATCCTAATCACAACAAGATCAGTATCTTGAAGATAAGACATCATGAAATTTTTAGGAAGGATGTTTAAAAGAACTATTTTAGGCTCTAGTAGAGTGCTCCTGCAATTAACCTTAGAGCAGATCTTGGATTTAATACCAGGGTTCAAGGAAAAGTTGCTCCTGAAGATCAAGCAAAAGCAATAGAAAGTTCTTGAAGATAAATCAGTTCAGGTTTAAGCAACTCCTAAGTGTTAGGCAATCATGCCAACCCAACAAGGAGTTGTGGATTATCAAGTGCCCACCATTCAAGTTGAGTATATAGGAAAGAAGCATAATGATGTCCTACTAGATGGGGGATTAGGAGTCAGCATACTTCCTAAATATACATATTTGGCAACCAAGCAAGAGGAATTGCTACCAGCCCCATTTTAGGTTAGGATGGTAGACTAGAGGAGGCTACATCCATTAGGTATTCTTAAGAATCAACCAATCGAAGTGGCTAGCTTGAAGTTCAGGGTAAGTCTTGTTTTCCTAAGGATGTCAAAAATTGGGGATTCTTATAAAATGCTTTTGGGTAGACCATGGTTCAAATTAGCCAAGTTTAGGTAGGACTAGGGAATGATTATGTATGTATCCCTAGGGAACTCAAGGAGATTAGATTGTACACAATCAATAAGGTAATTGTGAAGAGTTTTGCCAAACCTATGCTAGCTTAGACTATTAATCTTGTAGCTAAAGTGGAAGATGATGAGGAGGAATTGTTATTGCAAGCAAATCCTTTTGTGATTCTAGTGTTTGAGATAGTTTTAATGGCATCATTCAGGAGTATTAGGATTCTTCCATAAGGGAAGGAAATGCAATTCTTGAACAACAAATTGTTCAAATTGCAGGTCAAAACCAGTCAGGATAGTATTCAAGTGAACTTCCCAAAGACTAAGAGCAGCTTGATTTCAAGAGGACCTAATGAATAAGGAGAATAAATTAATTCAAGACTTAGGAGCTGGTGATCATGAAAATAAATTGAAAGAAAAACATGAAAATCAACAATGTAAGGATTCTAAGGGTTTGGACATCCCTGATGTGCTGGAAGAAGAAGGACAGAAAGCCATTATTCAAGCTGAATAGAGGTATGAGCATACTATGAGAAGATCTACAAGATAGTTGAATACGAAGTTCAGGAGGTCAAATGAGCAAGGAGAGGGTAAACTCATCAAGATGAGCATGGGGGAAACTTTCAAGAAGGATCTTATCAAGTTATGTCAGGAGTTTCAGGATATCGTTGCTTGGGCCTGTACAAACATGAAGGGTTTTGATCTAGCAATGTGTCAGCATAGGATCAATCTTATGAAGGATGCTAAGCTAATTATTCAAAAGAGATATAGGATAAATCCCAATTATGCTAAGCAAGTCATGGAAGAAATTGACAAGTTGTTGAGGGTTGGCTTTATCAAGCTTGTTAATGAAGTAACTTGGTTATCTCCATTTGTAGTGGTACCTAAGAAGAATGAGAAAATTAGGGTGTGTGTGGATTATGGAAATTGAATGCATCTACCATCACTGATCCTTTCCCATAACCTTTCATAGATTCCTTGCTTGATGATGTAGTAGAGCATGAAATGTACACCTTTCTAGATGGTTTTTCAGGCTGCAATCAAATCAGGATGCATCCAGATGATATGGATAAAACTACTTTCATTATAGAGTGGGGAGCCTACGTTAGTACGGTCATGAATTTTGGCTTGAAGAATGGACCTCCTGTTTCAAGGAACTACTCAAAGACTTTTGAGCCATATTTGACAACCTCTATGAGGGTATTTATTGATGATTTCTGTGTTTTTGGCAATAGTAGGAGGGAGAATTTGAAAGGCCTTAGGCTATGCTTTGAAAGATGCAAGAGATTTGGAATGTCCCTAAACCCTTTAAAGTCTAATTTTGCAACAAAGGAATGAGTACTTTTGGGCCATATTTTATTTAAAGAAGGCATGGCTATAAATCCAAGAAAAATATCAGTGGTTTAGAAGGCTAAAGCTTTGACCAATGTGTAGGAAGTCATGAGATTTGTGGGTCAAGTTTCATGGCATAGTAGGTACTTAAGATACTTATCACATATTTGTTTTTCTATAACCTCTTTAACCAAGAAGAGCATGCAGTTTGTTTGGAGGACAGATCAAGAAAAAGCTTTTAACATCCTTAAGAAAATGTTAGTGGTGGCCCCAATATTACAACCTCCTATACGGGACCTACCATTCTATGTATTTGTGGATGCCTTTAATCTTGCTATGGGAATAGTGTATATGTAGGATAAGGTACTTGGATGGTTTAGACCAATTTGTTTTTAAGTAGAAGATTGAGGGCTATTGAAAAGAATTATTCAATCAAAGAGAGAGAAGCACTTGGTATGGTTTTCTCTATGCAGTAATTTAGGCATTACTTGCTAGGTAATCAAGTGATATTTCATGTGCACCATCAAGCTCTTTTGTTCTTGATCAATAAACATTAGCTAATGGGTAGATTGGCTAGATGAATGTTGCCGTTGCAAGAGTTTGATTTGAAGATTATTCATACTCATGGAAAAGAACATGTGCATGGGTAATTATCTTAGTATATTGGAGAATGATGATGCAGATGAAAGAGTTCTTAATCCAATTCCTTATGTTGAACTCTTTGAAGTTCAAGTGGTAGATCTTGATTCATATTATGACTAATTGTTACATTTCCTACAAGAAGGGGTTATGTCGATACACCTTACAGTAGATCAAAGAAGGAAGTTGGCATTAGAGAGTAGATCATTTTAGGTTATTATGAATACTCTATACAAGAGAGGAGTTGATAATGTCTTGAGAAGGTGTGTTCCTGAATATGAACAACTAGCAATCCTTTGTGAAGCCCATTCTGAATTGTTGAGTGGTCACTTTTATGGAGAAATTACAAGCAAGAAAATATTGTAGGCAAGATTGTGGTGGCCTATTGTCTTGAGGGATGCCCATCAATATGCAAAAGAATGTCTGCAATGTTTGAAGGAGGGCCAGCCTCTTCATAGGGATAAGATGCAAGATCATCCTGTACTGCTACTCCAGCCATTTCGAAATGCGGGATTAATTTTGTTGGACCTATTTGTCAGAGATGCGGGATCTAGAGCATGGCAAAGGTAGAAGCTAAGGAGGATGGAAGATAAAGACACAACTCATGTTGACATGACAATGTAGACAATTGTTACACAAGTGAATTAGGTTTCAAGATTGAGACTTGAACTCATAAACACAATCTTGTGTATGGACAACAATGACATAGACACTTGATAGAAAGAGACAAGCACTATTGCATTCTCATATATGAAAGTGATAGTTCAAGTACATCATTATATAGAGTTCTTTGGTAGCACTTAACATCCACTGTGCATATGGGATCTGTCTCTCTTTCTAGAATGGACTACATCTTCCTAGCCTAGCTATTCCATACAAAGGGACTAAAGTAGGTGTGATTGAAAATATCTCAACACCCCTCCTCAATCACAACCAAAAATACAAAGTGTGCAGAGGCTTTAGTGAAAGCAATGCCTACAAAGTGTGGGCACATCATAAACATGGCAAAACACCAGAGGCTGTCGCAGAAAAGGCTAAGTGTGGGTACCACAAACATGATGGACATCCAGAGGCTGTAGCAGGGGCCTTACAAAGTGTACAGAGGCTGTAGTACAAGGATAACTGAGGTGCTCGGCTTGGAACGCTTGAAACAATAAGCGGTCTGTGGGTCTTGGTAGTAGAGTGAAAGCTCCCACATTTTGGTTCCGTTGCTGGGACCAACGGATTCAAGCCTTGAGCGCTTGCGCGCTTTGAATCAAGCATCGAAGTAAGGGTTTTCCCCGAACTGGTCTTGAGATAGGTAGGAAGTGAGGGGGTTGAAGATGGTATTCGATCTCCTTGGCAAGTAGGTTTTTTACTTTTTTGAGATTTATGTTGTGAGATGGAGTAGTGTAGGTATTTACTTTGTGATTTGGATGCATTAGAGTAGGAGAAAACAAAGAAAAACAAAGAAAATAAGCATTAGGGTTTCTGCTGTCAAAATAGGGAAAGAGGGCTTGATTTGCTTGCCGATTTGTACTTTGGAGGTTATTTGCTATTCTAGGGGTATAGAATCCTTCATTCATGTCTATTCTTGCATTCTGAAAGTTTGTGTGACCCCTCAAGACCGAAATCATAAAAAACAAAGCATTATTCGTCAAATCTACCAAAACTGTGCCGCGTTCGACCCATCGGAGTGATGGCCATTGTGGGCCAAATCCCAGAATCGGCCCTCGGCCCGCCGACTCGGCCCAAAAACTCATTCAGCCCGGTTGGCTGAATGGACCAATTCGCATTTGGCCCTCAGCCCGGACAACTTGGCCCTAACCTCCACTCGGCTTGGCTGACTCGGCCCATTCGGCCCACTTGGCCCACTTGGCCCACTTGGCCCTCAGCCCACACCCATTCAGCCCTTGGCCCACTCGGCCCTCAGAAATCCAGATTCGGCCCTCGGCCCTCGGCCGGTCAAATTTGGGACTCAGCCCAAAAACTACAATTTTTCTAGAATTCCATTTTGGCCAGAAGCTGAGTTGCCACCACCAAAATAGACTCCAAAAATTGTATAGAGCCAAAGGCACATCATAGATCTATCACTAGGCTAAAATCCACATCAAATAGTTCAAAAATTAGCTACTAGAGGTCCTCCCAATCATGCATGGTATTTACCGTAATGGCCCTTCGGGCTGGGGGGACTGCCCCCCCGGACCCCCGTAGAGTTTGCCCCCTCCGCACCTCCCCTGGTAGGCTGGAGAGAAAACGCGCACTGCAACAGGTCCTTCGGATTAGGCCCTAGTGTAGTAATGGCTCTACACAAGCATAGATCTTCACTTGCAAAGCAACAAACAGAATCCCATACCCAAACAAAGACAAACAAAGACCCTAGAACCTCAACGGGCCAATCTAGCCATCAAGAGCAAAAAGGCCACACCACAAGAACACATGTACATTGTGTTCAAACTACGTCTAGTCGAAGTAGAATGCAACATCATCAAGCTATCAATGCGAGGATGACTAGACATGGCAGTCCTGACGATAGATGTACCTTGAGCAGTGCTGTACAGATGACCCAAGACCTCAGTAGAGAATCCACGTCTGACTGTGCAGTTAGGGACTCAAAGGCATGTATCAGAAGGCTTGAAGTTGTAAACCAAGACCCGGAAGATGAAGACATAGTGCAACCTGCTTATCTTAGGGTCAAACTCACTGCAAAAAGAGAGCATAGTGTTGATGCTCTCATTGATGATGAAGGAGCATATTTCAATATCTTGACTTACGAAGCATGGACTCTACTAGGTCAACCAGAGCTCAAACCGACTGATGCAACTCTACAGACCAAGGATAGGGTTTGGATATCCTTACGGGGAACACCCACAAGCACTTCTAGGGAAGTGCAGATCCTTGTAACTATTGAAACAGAAAGCTTGCCAGTCCTGTTCTATGTTCCTCCAAATAGCGAGAATTGTGGAAGGGAAATCCTCCTAGGAAGGCCCTTCAAAAAGGCAATGATGTGTGAAGCCGACTATATAGCATAGAGGATACACCTAACACTACCAGTAGTGAGGATGATCATGACTTTTAGCAAGGGTGACCTCACTAAACCTCGAGGGAAGGGCAAGGAGCATTCTGACATACCAAGCAAGCCTAGTAATGAGAGCAAGGAGTTGTTGAAAGAGTTGATACAAGCGCAGGTTGAACGGAGAGAACCAGTGAGTGAGGCCATACTTGAAACAAAAAGGTTAGGAGACAAGGCCAAGGATAGGGTTTGGACTTACAAATATTGTAGAAGACCACGAAAGAAGCCCAAGCCTTATAGACGAAGGCATCGATGGAGAGCTAGCACAACGCCACGATGGATATCCAAGGTGTTGCTTCGTGCTCAAGGGTATTATGCAGGCAACCGATGGATTTGGGTACCAAAACCCCCTGCTAAACCACCTCTGTCAGAAGCCCAAATTATGTCAAAAGCAAAGAGGCGTAGGAGGAAACCTAAACGAAAATCCAAGTCTCGAACCAAAAATATTGGAGTGATTGAGCCCCTCACGATTGAAATCAAGAAACCAAACATGACCTATCAAAAATTAGATCCTCAGCCTAGCATGCTTAGCAAGTAGATCTCAGAGGTAACTGTCGAGCATGCACAAGGCCCATTAGTACCCAAGGAGCCTTTGACTTCCCAAGAGGATAATGAGCACCACAGGCACAACATTGCTCATGATAAGGCTACTTGCTCAAAAAAGCTAATGACAGAATCGTCTAACAATCACGAGCAAATTCCCCAGTCAGTGCCAAGCTCATGTAGGAGTCCCAAATCTCCTACATCCTCTTCACCTAAATGGACACGGGAAGCACGGCAGCAACAGCCTCGTACCACTGCTCAACCTGCACAAGTGAATGCGCAAAGGGCAACAAAAGACACGACCACTTCTGATCTGCCTAAGGACTTGACACTGCAGTCTACCAATGGTAGCAGTCCACTGAACTAGCCACCACTACTTCCAATCAGGGACCACAGCAGTCACAACCTTTGGCCGTGACAACACCCATTGCGGAACATGTCCTTAGCAATTCACCTTCGGAAGAGATGTCACAACTAACATCCTTGACACCTCCAATCCTTCCAAAGCACCTAAAGCCTAGGCTTGAGGATAAATCTCTCGAAGACTTGGCCAAAGAAATGGTGCATCTGACCAATGAACCATAGATGAAGTGCATGGTGAAGCTTGATCACAAGCTGACAGCCATCACATGTGCATACATCCATATGGACATCGGAAGGCCAACACCAAAGCACACAAAGCTCATAGTTGAACCACTGACTTGGTATGAGCAGCAACATGTTTATTTCTGCTATGCAGCTATTGTTGAAGAAGTCATGAAGGACATCCCAAAAGCCACAGCTAGAGAATTGCGCTTGATACCCTCATTTTATACAGCTCTATATGAGACAAACAAGGAAAAGCTTGAAGCAATCAAACAAAAAGGGAAAGGACAAGGTACCTTTGCAAAAATTGGTACTCCAACCAAAGTTTGGAAGCCAAAATTGGCCACCGACTAATAACACTTGCTGAGCAAAGGAAAGCCCTTTGGACATCAATACATGATTCCACGTACGTTGCCTCGACCTCATTGAGAGTGTTGGCAACTACCCATGCCGTCCAACTTTCTACCACTGTGCAAAAACATTCCTTGTATGATAAAGTGCTTTTAGAAGAAGATCTACACATGGCTAGCAGGTAGGAGTAGGGAGCATGGTACTTGATGTCAGCGGATATGTCTTCTGCCTCACTCAAGACCCTGCAATCCTAGATCTCTATGCTTCCCATCAATACAACCCTGACTTCTTCAATTGGTTTCTTCCAAGCCTACATGACAAAAACCCTAAACTGTCTCATGGTTCTACACTAGAGTCACCCAAACCTCCAGAGCAAGAGAACAACAGCTCTAAACATAACACTCACCTTGACAAGAAGAAATGGAGACAGGTTCTAATAGATAAGGACAAAAATCTATAGCAAATACCTAACCAGGAGCAACTTTCAATGCAATCCAATGCGGGGCTGAACAGAGGAGAATTAGCTGGACAACTAGACTCTCCAAAAAGAGGGGTAGTTGAACCCTCGCAACCTAGCAAGGCTGTTCAACCTAGTGAGGCCGTAGCAAAATCCCATGACGACATGCCACAGAAAGAGAAGGCTAAGGCCCAACCAAGCACATCAACTACTCACCTAGTTCAGGATCCTGAGTCCTTAAAGGATACACCTCTAGTGCCCAAGAGAAAGAGAAGAAAACAACGAAAACAATGACAGTTGCAAGCTACTGTAGACGACAAGAAGATTGGGACCAAGAGTACTGAAGAGACGATGAACAAAGCGTCTGGTTCATCCATAGATAAACCCACTGCCATCTCTCCTAACAGCAGTGAAATCTCAGACACATCCATGTGTTTTGATAAATCAAAGCAACAATTACCGTCAACTATTGCGTACACTCAATCCACCGATAGAGAAACTCGCATTGATCAATCAAGAGTGGATACAACACTATCACAAACAGGATGCTAAGACCACGCCGGTCACATCCGAGGAGAACCATGACACAACTACCATAAAGCCTCAAGAGAAACATGAAAACCTCGAAGGCATAAGCAATCCTGGCATTGATCAATCTTGCTCATCTAGGCCTGAGCCCCCAACTATGCTAAAGCCTAAGGAAACCCTTAGAACTTCGCATGAGATAGTAACCGAGAAAGCCCTCATAGAACATAGAGACGTGGCAGAGTGCTTGACCGAGTGGGACACTAAACTGAAATTATTCTCACGTATCTATGTTCATGCAGACATGGGCACATTCCCTAGGGAGCAGCTTGAGGAATATTTGCCGTATCCGCTATCGTGGGAAGAGCAAGAATATCTTGACGGACATTATGACAAGCTCTTACATGAACGCATGCGACTCATCTCTGACGAGGAGGTTGACGAATTACGCTTAACGGTGACATTTAATGAAATGCTATGCCAGCCAAATCTCTTAGAGATAGAGCAACTAAAGCGACAATTAGAGGGTAGAAGCCAATTTGAAAAACGTTGGTTTGAAAACCGCGCTACAATGGCCGAACTTGGAGCCCAAATCATGACAGTCTCAGAGGAGCAATTGGCCAAATGGTGGTCCCAAAGAGACTCGACCTATGTGGCACCAACTTCATTTCGAGTTCTAGCTATAGTTCGAGGTATGGACCTAGTTGGAACTAGCCTAGAGAGCCCTTTGATTGATAAAGTTCTCACTGAGGAGGAGGTACATGTTTCCAGTAGACTCGGACAAGGTACCATGCTACTCGATGTTGCCAAATATTTATTATTGCTAAGTAGGCTACCACATAAGCTAGATATGTGTGCCAAACTCAAGTACAATCCTGAGTTCTACAATTGGTTTTTATCCTCACGGAGTGATATGGTTTCATGAACATGTACATAAATAAACAACGTGTTTTGTGACTGTGTAAATAATAGTAAAAGAAGCAAAGGCCAACACACCCCATGAGCAATGATAACCAAGTGCCTGTAGTAGGTGATACACATCAAGTCAAAACTAAGGGATTGAGGTTGGCGATGTCTTGTTTAGCTCGACATTTTCATTATGGTTGAAGCATGTGACTTGCATGTACTCTCACGCCTTTCCAAGTGAACGCAGAATGACACAGTTCAATGCCTAGAAGTGTTTAATATCCAAGTCACCACAAGACCACCAACCCCACAAAGAACCATTATGGAGGAAGTGACAGGAATACCAAGACACAAAAGCCATGATGGAAGTGGCACTGGATGAGAACCCAAGGACACCTCTGCAGAAAGCACATATTGCAACTGAGCATGGCCAAAGCATAATCATCAATTACCTCCTCCTTCTTGGCCAAACTCTATGTTTGGGCAGGAGCCACGCTCTCAACAAGGGCGAACGTCTCTTCATCATCCAGGATTCAATTCGCAAGATGCTCTGCCCTTGTCCATGCACATGTCATTCCAAGTGCTACCTCAATTGTTCAATGTCTCATATGTTACAAAGAAGTTTGCAAAATCTCAAGTGTATCTCTTCATCTCAACAACAGTTCCTCTAGCATCAAGGCTGGTGACACGATCATCTTTGTAATATCCATTCTTCATAGCATTTGGATCCCAACATTTCTCAATCCAAATGAAAGGCTAACAGCCTCAATGTATGGCATTGATTGTATTCATTTTTTCGACAAAAAAAAAAAGAAAGAAAGAAAAGAAAAGAAAAGAAAAAAAAAAGAAAAGCACACACGATCACAGCACTGCACCTAGGGGTCCTCAAATTAGGTGCGTCCAGTGACCTTGGTCGGCTGGCTTCGCCGTCCCTAATCCCCTAGCCCTTTGTACATCCCTCACAATTGTTTAGGGCACATCAAGGGCAGGAGATACCTATGGAGCTCTTCTCTCCTATGGTTAGACCTGTCACCCTGAACCACTTGCACAATTCTTTTGCACTCCATGTCAATGCCATTACAATCAACAGTGGTAGGCAAGGAATGAAAGAAAATGGAAAAGTACACCATACTTTTCAAGCACTACAAGTAGCCACTAGCTACCAAAAGCTAAGACATCAAGGAGCTCAATTATGCTACATTGCCTTGACAAGACCATAATGATGTCTCAAGCAATCTTCAAGTGTACTCCCCGTCTTCATCAACAAAATTTTCCATCAACTTAGCCCCTTGCTTCATTGATCCATTGCTATACAAGGAACCATGACTAAGTAATACCTAAATACGTACGTGTACTCACTTAATATTCACACTATAACCTATACACGATTTGGGTCCTCAAGTGCAGGACAATACTCCAGGCTTGCTTAGAGTTTGATCTGTCTCCCAAACTAATTAAACTATGTCTTGTGCACGATAAAGAAGACTAGCACTACCCCTAGGGAGAAACCAGCTATGAGAGGTTTTCAATTGCAGGTATTGAAGACTCCAACGAAGGTGTCATTCGCTCTTCATTAACACTCAACTTTGAATTCCTATCCTTATCACCCTGTAAGCTTGGCAAGAATCATCATGTACAGAATCCCCAACAAATCACCACTTGTACTCTATCAGTGCAACCCCCCCAAAGAACAGCCCTACCACCAACTCCCATTGCCCTACCACCTACCACTTAACCCACCAACGTGCCCCCAAGGACCTTCCTCCCCACCACTACCAACACTCCACCATGGCAACCACAGACGTCCTTGCCACCCACGTCTTTGGTGCATGCTAATGCCTGCTACCTACGACGGTAAGTGCCATGGGACTGGCACTCGTCTAGGAGGGGGGTAATGTTAACTCTCAATTGAAAGAAGGTGGAAAATTCGGAAAAGCTAAAGCAGAAGACAAAGACAAAGGCCAAGGCAAAGAGAAACGGAAGACAAAGACGCACAAGGAGAAGATTCATAAATAAGGGAGAAAGGCGCACAAGGAAAAGCGCACGTCAAAACTTTTGTAAAAGAGCGCAAGCGCATCATGATTTAATTCAAGGAGCATTGGGCTATCACCCGTGCAATTTGTAAATGTAGGTGGGTGATGGAAATGAAGCTAGGAAGATAGAAAAACAATTGGAAAAAGGGCCTAGGCCATGGTCGGCGATGTAAAAAAGGGGATAAGGGGATGACCGCCCAAAAAGGGATTTAGGGTTTTGTATATAAAGTTGAAAAGTGAATGAGAAGCTCATCCTTGTGTGTGGCAAAAAGTGGCTCTCCTCTTCTTCTTCTTCTTCTTCTTCTTGCTTGCTTGAGCTTGTGCTTGAGAGAGGGAGTGTGAGGGAGTGAGTGTGTGAGGGCGAGGGACCGGGGAGGAGAAGCTCTCCATCTTCTCCTCTCTTATTCTCTTTTCTTCTCTTCTCTTGCCTTGCTCGTGGCTATGGAGCTTGGAGCGTGGAGCTTGAGGATGGAGCTTGCTTGAAGCTTGCACTTGGATCGTGGAGCAAACGGGGTGCACGGGAGAGGAGGTAACTTGATCGGCATGGAGGTAATCTCACTACACCCATAGATATGGATGGCACATCGGCGATGTGAGAGGTAGCCATTAGTTCTCGGCTTGGAACGCTGGAAACAATAAGCGGTCCGTGGGTCTTGGCGGTAGAGCGAAAGCTCCCACATGGAGATCAGGTTAAGTTGTAGCATTTTGCAAGCCACTCTATAGGGAAAAGCAATGGATTGGTTTTCTAGTTATGGCATGGAAGAATTTAATACGTATGATGACTTAAGGATTGTATTTTTGGGTAGGTTTTAGAAGGATAAAACCCTAGAGATATATCGAGAAAGATCAAGAATATAAAGTAGAAGAGTTTGTGGGTTGAAGATTATGCCTAGAAGTTCAGGAACCTGTTGAACATGTCGAACACTGCTAATGCACAATCAATGGAGATGAAAATAACTTATTTTATTAAGGGCTTAAGGGGTAAGATCAAGAACCCCATTACTAATGTGGAGTTAGGTCCAAATGGTACATTGGATACTATTATTAGAGCTGCTATGAGGGTTGAGAGAAGGTTGGGTACTTCATGATCAAGGATGATCAAGGAGTCATAAGGATGATGATTCTTTAGGGTTAGATTCTGATACACACATAGATTTCGAATCAAAAGTGCTACTCATGATCATGATAGTGATTATAGTTTAAAATCAGAGGATGATTCCACTAGTTCGGATGATGAATCTAGTAGAGGGAAGTATAGGAGGAAGAAAAGAAATCTGTTGCAGACAAATCTAAGAAGAAGAAATCAAAAGATAAGTCAAAGAGGAGGGTACATGAGAGCAAACATGATAAGAAGATTAAAAAAAAGTTGAAGGATTTAGGTCTTTCTGACACCAAGAAGAAAGAAAAGTACAGTGAGATATGCTAAAGAAATGGCCAGGAGATGTTGGTATAATCCTAATGTTAGGATGGCACAACAGATGCCAATGATGTAGCCTAGGATAAGACCTTGTTCAACCAGCCATAGTCAATCAAGTTATTGCTGACACAATGCCTTAGAGGCCCTTCAAGGGACCTAGAAGAATGCAAGCAAGATAGCCTTGGTGAAATTTCTGTTCATAGCAACAAACTATCCAAACAAGAGCATGCCATTATTGTGGAGGTCAAGGACACTTTGTCGAACCAAACTGTGAACTTTGGGCAAGGCATAGGACTGAGAGAGAAATGCTAGTAGCAAGGACCCGCAATGATGGAAGATCCATAGCATCCACTTGCTAGCTGTAGCAATCCTTATAGAATTATCTAACCAAGATGATCAAAGGCAATCTCTTGGTGGTACAGGTGTTGCTAGTTATGAAAAAATTCAGCAAGAACAATTTCAAGAAAACAATGAGGAGGTGTCAGGTAATTTGAAAATTGTAAGTATGCATGTTGAATGTGATTGTTCTAATTTTATTAAAGTTGAGGATTGTATGGACAAACCTATGGTATTAGGTATTACCAGAAGTCAAGCAAGTCCAAAGCTTGATTGGTAGGAACAAGAGAAGACAAGGCAAAAGGCAACAAAGCAAGTTAGGAAGTTGCAAAAACTTGTTGAAAAACCAGAATTTAATCAATTTGATGATGTAGGAGATTCAAATATTTAGAAGCATGAACTACAGGAGCATCTTCTTGAACAATAGGAGCATTTTTTCGAACAGTAGGATCAGTTCTCTAATCAACAGGAACAACTCCCTAATAGTGCAGTTTGTGGAAAGTTACAACAAGGAGGTTCAGAAGAGCTATTTCAAGATCTAGCAAAGTGCTCTCTGTAGTTAACCCTAGAGTAGATAATGGATTTGGTATTGGGATTTAAGGAAAAGTTGCTCCTAAAGATCAACAAAAAACAAGCAGGAAGTTCTTGAATGTATAGCAGTTCAGGATCAAGCAGTTCTTGAACTGTCAAGCAATTATACCAACCCAACAAGAATTTGTGGATTTTCAAGGGCCTACCATTCAAGGTGAGTATGCAAGAAGAAAGCATGATGATGTCAGGAAGAAAGCATGATAATGTTCTATTGGATGGGGGTTTAGGAGTTAATATACTTCCTAAACATACATATTTGGTAACCAAGTAGGAGGAGCTACTCCAGTCCCATTTTAGGTCAGGATGGCAGATCAAAGGAGGTTACAACCCTAGGGTATTCTTACGAATCAACAAATTAGAGTGGCTGGCTTGAAATTCATGGTGAGTTTTGTTGTGTTAAGAATGTTAGAAAAATAGGGGATTCTTATATAATGCTCTTGGGTAGACCATGGTTTAATTTGGCCAAATTGAAGTAGGATTGGGGAAATGATTATGTATGTACCCCCAGAGAACTCAAGGAGATCAGATTGTCAATAGTCAATAAGGTAATCTTAAAGAGTTCCTCTATACCTATAGTAACTCAGACTATTAACCTTGCAGATGAAGTTGAAGATGATAAGGAGCAATTATTTCTTCATGCAAATCCTTTTGTGGTTCCAATATTTGATGTTGACAATATTATTTAGGAGTAACAGGACCCTCCTATGAGTGGAATAAATGAAGTTCTGGAACACCAAGCTATTCAAACTACATTCCAAAACCAGTTAGAAAAAAATCATAAAGGCTTTCTTGAAGGCTAGGAGTAGCCTAAATTTCAGGACATGTTAGGGAATGAGTAGTATAAAATGGTTCAAGACTAGGGAATTGGTCATCCTAAAGTTTTTTAGCAAGAAACACCTGAAAATCAACAAACTGTTGTGGACAATTCTATGGATAGTTCTGATGTATTGGATGCAAAAGGACATAAAGCCATTATTAAGGTTGAGCTGAAATATGAGCACATAATGAGAAGATCTACAAGGGTAGTTGAAGATGAAGTTAATTTGAATATGGAAGGGAAGGCCAAACCCATTAAGGTCAGTATTTTCGTGGAAGAAAACTTCAAGCAAGATCTTATTAAGTTGTGCAAAGAGTTTTAGGATATTTTTACTTGGGATTATACATATATGAAAGGATTTGCTCTAGTTGTGTGTCAACATAGGATAAATTTAAAGAAAGATGTTAAGCCGATCATTCATAAAAGGTATAGGATGAACCCTAACTATGACAAACTAGTCAAGGAAGAAATTGACAAGCTTTTGAGGGTTGGGTTCATCAAATTGGTTAATGAAGTTACTTGGTTATCCCCTATAGTGGTGGTGCCCAAGAAGAATGGGAGGATTAGAGTCTGTGTGGATTATAGGAAATTGAATGCAGCTACCATTAATCCCTTTTCGATTCCTTTTATCGACTCTTTCCTTGATGATGTGGTAGGCCACAAAATGTACAGTTTTTGGGATGGGTTTTCAAGATACAATCAAATTAGGATGCGTTCGGAAGATATGGACAAGACAACCTTTATCATTGAGTGGGGAGCATATGTTAGCACAGTCATAAACTTTCGACTGAAGAATGGACCTCCTGAGTTTCAGGGAGCTACTCTCATAAGACATTTGAGCCATATCTAACAACTTTTATGAGGGTATTTATTGATGATTTATGTGTTTTTGGCAATAAGAGAGAGCATTTTAAACATCTCAAATTATGTTTTGAGAGATGCAGGAGATTTGGCATGTCCTTGAACCCTTTCAAGTTAGTGTTTGCAGCAAAAAGGGATGTGCTTTTAGGCCACATCTTGTCTGAAGAAGGCATGAGTATAGATCCATGAGAGATTATAGCTGTTTAGACAGCTAAGGCTCTAGCTAATATGCAAGAAGTTATGAGGTTTGTGGGTCAAGTGAAGTGGCATAACAGGTATTTAAGGTACCTGTCACATATTTGTTCTCCTCTTACAACTTTAACCATGAAAGGGATGTAGTTTTTTTGGAGGGGAGATCATGAGAGAGCCTTTAATATTCTGAAGAAGATGTTAGTTGTAGCTCCAATATTGCAACCCCCAACATGGGATTTACCTTTCCATGACTTTATTGATGCCTCTAACCTAGTTGTGGGAGATGTACTTATGTAGGATAAGGTACCCAACTAGTATAGACCAATCTATTATGTAAGCAGGAGATTGACTACTGCTATAAAGAATTATTTAGTTATCGAAAGAGAAGCACTTGGGATGGTTTTCTTTGTTGAGAAATTTAGGCATTATTTGTTGGGAAACCGAGTAATCTTTCATGTGGATCATCAAGCACTTTTGTTTCTGATTAACAAACCTCAATTAACATGTAGGTTGGCTAGATGGATGTTGTTATTGCAAGAGTTTGATTTCAAGGTTATTCACACTCCTAGTAAATAACATGCGGTGGTTGATTATTTAAGTAGATTGGAGAATGATGAGATTGAAGTAGGAGTTTTGAATCAACTTCCCGATGTTGAACTCTTTAAAGTTCAGGTTCTTGATCCCGATTCATATTATGATTAGTTGTTACAATTCGTGAAGGAAGGGATTATGCTAGCACATCTTACATCTAATCAAAGACAGAAGTCGGCATTGAAGAGCAAATCATTTTAGGTTATTATGAATACTTTGTATAGAAAGGGAGTTATAATGGCTTGAGAAGGTGTGTTCCTGAATATAGCAACTAGGAGTTCTTCATGAAGCTTGTTTCAAATTGTCAAGTGGCCATTTTTCTAGTGAGATTATAGGTAAGAAAATATTGCAAGTAGGTTTGTGGTGGTCTACTATGTTGAAAGATGCACATCAATATGCTAAAGAGTATTTGCAATTCTTGAAAGAAGGTCAACCTCTTAACATGGACCGGATGTAGGATCATCATGTGCTTCCACTTGAACCATTTCAAAAGTGGGGGATTGATGTTGTTGGGCCAATCAAACCAGTAGATAAAAGGATATGTAACAAATATATTTTGGTTTATATGGATTATTGTACCAAATGGATAGATGCTCAAGCATTGAAAGATAATAAAGCAACTAGTGTGGCGAAGTTCTTATATTCTAACATTATGACTTGGTTTGGATGCCCCATTAAGTTAATTAGTGATAGGGGTAAGCATTTCTTAAATTAGATTATCCAAGAATTGATTGTTAGGTGGCATATGATTTTACATAACAAGTCTACCCCATATCATCCTCATGCTAATGACAAGCAAAGAGCTCTAATACAAATTTACTTTGGATTTTAAAGAAGATTGTTGAGGATAACAAGGAAGATTGGGATGCTAAAATTGATTCAACATTGTGGGCTTTTAGGATGGCATATAAGGTTCCAACAGGGCTTACACCCTTCAGACTTATGGATTAGAGGCTGTGGTGCCTATGGAATTTGTGGTACCAAGCTTGAGAGTTGCTATTACACATAAGTTAGATTCTGAGAAGTCAACGTAGCATAGATTGGAACAACTCCTAAAGTTAGAGGAGGACAAGGTGGTAGCTACCTACATTTCAGGAGTAACATAACAACGAAGACAGGCTTGGGCAAATAGACATATTGAAAAGAAAAATTTTCAAGAAGAAGATTGGGTTGTTGTTTATAATTCTCGACTTGGAAAATTCCTCGACAAATTAAAGCTTTGATATGCATACCCATTTATAATCTTCAAGGATCTTGGTCAGGATGCATTTTTATTAAAGGATTTATAGAGGAATTTGTTGAAGCCTGTAGTTAATGGGTTTAGGATGAAAAGGCTTGTGCAACCTTATTAGTCAGATGTCAATTTAATTATACCTTGGTGTACAAACTTATTAGTGACAAGCAGTGATGACAAGGAGTGATTTGTGTTTCTCATGGTGATGGGACAAATGGCACAAAAAGTCCTCAACATAAAGAAGATTTCCACTTGTGGGTTCAAATGGAGAAGATGACTACTTCATTTGGTTCTTCTGCTTTTTCACCATCGTCTTCTATGAATAGGTCGGTTGTCCATGCCATGACTCATACATGATGTAGCTCAGCTTGACGACTGTCTATGTGGAAGTGCACTAGACTTGATGATGACGAGGATGAGGATCTTGACCCAGTTGAAGAGGAGGGGTCCGAGCACCAGCACGACGTTGATGCAACATTGAAAGTTCCACCTTAGGTATATAGCCCTATTGCTATGCAAAAACAATTTTTTGATTCTACATTGGTGCTTGATGTTGAGCATGCTACCAATAAAGCAGTTTAGAGAAGATTGGCCTATATGATTTTGCATGCTTTCCTTGGGCTAAGTGGGTAGCCAATGTGCATGCCTCGGTTTAGTTGGACATTTTGAGGCAATCTCAAGGCAGAATAGTAGGTTGAATTGAGCTTATTACAGCAGTAGTGAGCTGTGTGTTTGAATTATCAATGAATTTGAATCCCACACTATGGTGATATTCTGAAGATCAAATCTTTTAGGCTTTTGGATATTTTGCATGTCTACGTAATGTCTATGTTTTGAAGAGGATTGATGCAGCCGGGAAGATGCAGCTCAGATGGTTTATGGAACACTTCATGATGTTTATTAAAACCAATTGCATTGCTCGAGAGACATATGGTCTCATATACTATGCTGAAAATATGGGTATACCTAATTGGGGCGGTGTAATACATGATAAGATCATGACTAAGATTAAAGTGTTGAAAACAAAGAAGGTGTTTCACAAGTCTTATATGGGATGGTTTTTAGCTACTCTATACGAGTATGCTAGGTTGCAGTTTCTTGACTTGACTATGGATAGCCTGCTT
The DNA here is from genome assembly GCF_053477565.2 of Lygodium microphyllum. Lineage (NCBI taxonomy): Eukaryota > Viridiplantae > Streptophyta > Polypodiopsida > Schizaeales > Lygodiaceae > Lygodium > Lygodium microphyllum. The sequence continues at coordinate 172,316,522 of NC_141136.1, forward strand.
AAATGGACCCCTAATTCTATGTTAGCTGATGTGGGTGATGTAGATACTATGGTTGAGGATAATAGCCATGGTAAAGACATTGATGATATTAATGCTCTTCTTGGGGGTGATAAAGACAAGTATGCAATCTATAAGGATTTGATTCATGTAGGGTATCAAGAGGCCTATGTTAGGTAGGTTGCTTCAAGATTTGTTAAAGAGCATCGGAAGCATGTGGGTTTTGATCATGTGGTGGATGTGGAAAAGAAGGATTAAATTGATGCTTTGCAGTCTTTAGATCATGTAACTCTGGTGAAGAAGATGCAAAAGATTGGAAGAATTCGGATTCGTGGTAGGCCTCAGTTTGAGGATAAATGACCAAATGTTTCTGATGATGCTTGTGTTTCTATGAAGAATCCATCGAGGGGAGACCTTGGAACTACTCATTTGCCTAATTTTCCATTTGCTTTAGTTCAATCACTTAGAGTAGATGGGTTTTTGGTTAGTAACATGGCAAATGCTATGGTTGTGATGCAAAAGGTTATGATGTACTTAAGCAATATGAGTAGGCCAATTCAGGAATTGCAGCAGAAGATACAAAATTGCAAGATCAGTCGTTGTAGACTGAGAAGATAAAGTCTAAGGTGTTGTCTCAATAGTTGCAACAGAAACATGTTGATTATGGTGCATTACTGTCACAGTGTTATGCTAAGATTGCAGAGTTGCAGTAGGTTATAGATCATAATAAGACTTCTCTACTTTTGTTTGAAAAATGGACTGAAGAACTTAGGCCAACGTGTTTGGATGAATTGTAGCAATTTATGGATATGCATGGGAAGTTGTAGGTTGATCATCAATTATTGTTGGAAAGATTTAATCCTTTGAAAGTTGTTGAAAGACAGATATTGCAAAATTTGGAGGTGGATATTGATGCATGCATAGTGCTTAAATCTGAATATTAGGATATTCATGATGCTTCACTTGGAGGTGAAATAGGAATGGCAAAAGATGACACAGAATTTGGATGTCTTGGTTTCTAGACCTCATACTATGTTTAAAGATGTTTTTGTTTTAGAGCAACAGGATGTTGATTGTCATGAGAAAGAAGTATTGGTTTAGAAGGTGTCTATTTTGGAGGTTAAGTGTCGAAGTTGTAGAAAGCTTTGGAAGCAAAGAGACATAGTGAAGATTATGTAGCCACTTTGCTGCAGCAGAAGAATTTTCATGTAGTTGATGATAGTGATGTAGTTCAAGAAGTGATTAATGAAGTTCATGAAGAGTTTCATGCTATGGAAAATGATTTATGCTGTTGGTCAACATTTACGAGTTTGGATGTCTTCATGCAAGAGACATCATTGTTTGTGTTCCTATCTCATTTTAGTTTGTTACACTTGTCAGTTCTTTTTTGGTTCTTAATAGTTACTATATCATTTTTGATTGGAACTTAGAATTGGTTATGCAACTATACTAGAGGGCTCTAAGTATCCTAGAGGAGCTCTACTCATTGTTGCTTAGTGTGGCTTGTTAAGGGGTGAAAGGCCTCTGGCAAGGCATAACTATGTTCTTTGGGTCATGTTGCATGTTACTTAGTTGCTTGTGGGCTCGGTCCTGACTATCCTAGTCATCCACTAGGCTATGCTAGGTGTTAGGGCTTGAATTCCATCATACGTTTAATGCTATTTCATACCTTTGTCTTTGTGTGCATGTAGTCATGTGAGATTTTCTTATGTAAAAATGATCTTATATGTCATATGATGTCTTTACCTAAAATATAGGTGTCTATCTTGATTTTGGGCAATTGTATCTTTTGATATCAGATGAATGAAGTTGAAAATGTAGGATGATAGTGCCATGCTTTGTTGTCATTGATGGTTGATCTTTACTATCCTGTTTTGTTTCTTTGATTATTGAAGTTGTTGATTATGAGTTAAATATTCATGAATGCTTTCGGTTATGATTGATGGAAATTGTGCAAGTTATGGCTATATTAAATTCCAGTGTTTCAATAAATCTGTATGTTATTGTATTTTTTGTTATGGTTCCAAATACCCAAAACAATCTTCCTTTAATATAGCACTCCCCTTAGATTTAAGGAAGATAGGCACAAAGTTGCTTTCAATGTTAAGAAAAAATTAACCATAAATTGTACTTTGTTGGTTGCTATGACAGCTACAGCTCCTCCATAGCTCCTAATCTTGGTGGCTCCTCCTCTTACTTGGTAGGTCTTCCCCCCTTTTGTCAGTGGCTTCACTCCTGACACTCAATTGTAATAACTCTATCTTTTCATGACACAATGGTAGCTCCCCTCTACAATATCTTGTTGGGATATTGAAAGTGATTCAATATCCCCGTAGTGATGGCAAAGCTATGGTTTGAGGCACTAAAGGGTTGAGAATTGGAAGGAACGATTGGGGAATGGAGTGGTGGGAGGTCACATGTGAGTATTATGGTGAAAGGCTAAAGTATAGAGAGTGGAGAATTAGAGCTGGAGTGGAAGGGGTAAAGGAGATGAGGGGGCAAAGGTGTAGAAGCATAGGTGATGAGGTGGTGGAGAGGAGGCAAAGTAAGTGGAGTAGGTGGGGGTAAATGAGGCAGTGGAGAAGGTTGAACGGTGGCATAATAGGTGGAGGGGAGAGGTGGCCTAGTGGATGAGGCAGTGGAGAAGGTGGAGTGGTGGCATTTACGAGTTGGCATTGGTTGTTGGATGGCACAACCAATGGGCACAATAGGAACAAGCACAGTAGGGTGGTGGGCTATGGGTGCTACACGGAGATGCTTTAAGAAGGCTAGTGGCAAGGCTTTAAGGCATTGGTTGTAAGGCTTTAAGGTGGTTGTGGCAAGGCTTCAAGGCCTTGGTGATGGTTCAGGCCAAGGCAACATAATAGGAGGAGGTGTAGCATAAGGTGGTTGTGGCACAAGGTGATGAGGAAAAGCTTAAGGACAACACATAGTAGTTTGCTGATGTGATGACAGGCAATGGATGATGATAGTCATCAATCACATAGTAGCTCATAAAATAGCAATGAATAGCATGGGAGGGAGGTTCCAACCTTAGGGTTAGCCCTCCTTTTTCTTTTTCTCCATTCATTCTTCTTAAAAAATAAAATAAAAATAAATGTGGTTGTAGTAGGCCCTTGTTTATGTGTAGGACACTCTAGGGAGAATAAAAGATTCATGAGCCATTAGACCTTGTTTACCTGTGGCCTAGGGGTCCCCCTATAAGAAATCATCTATATAACTCGCATGGTATCTTACATGTTCAATAAGGTAGACCCCCTAGGATGTGTAGTGGAGTGCATCTTTATCTTTTTGTCTCATTCAATATCTTCTGAAGCCCTTTCCTCATAAGGTAGTCTCCATCCCACTCCTCACCACAAATTACCTTTCCTTTCTTCCCATAAGGCCAAGCAAGCTCATTTAAAGATGCATGCAAGATTCTCTGTAGAATTAAATTCATTTAAATGAAAGCTTATTTCATGTTTCTATCCTAAACATGATATGGGTCCCATGATGGTTCCTTCGTATTTCTACATTTCCAAAAAAAGAAAAAGAAAATATACTTCCAACTTGCCACACACACAACAGATCTTACAAAGTATCATACTCCCTTAACAAAAACAAAATCAAAGCATTCATTATACCAACCAATGAACAAAACAAAAACTATCTATTTGCGTGCATTTTAGAGTTGGTACATGCATGCATCTCCTATTTTTTTTGCTCAAGACATGCAAAAAACTATGTGGCCAATGTGTCTTGGTCCCAATAAATAGAACCAAAAAAATGTTGTGTTCACACACCAAAGATGGGACCACATATATACCCTTATTGTTTCAAGGCATTTGTCTCACAAAGTCACAACTAGCTCTCACTAGCCTATGCATAGACACATGGTACATAATGAATTGACCTACCAATGATAGATTAAATCAAGGTAGTTGTAATGAGCATGTTTACTAATGCTTACCACATTGTAGTCACAACACATTGTTAAGTGTTGCTTTATGGTTCACATATATGCCTACTTTCTCTTCTCCTCACTCCCACCATTGTACCACTTGCATGAAACACCAAAGATAGCTCAAGGAGATGAGGAGAGATGAAGAAAACGTCACTTGCCATATCCCTCTCGTCCTCACACTCCATACCTCTCAAACTCTCACTATCACATGACTTGCTCCAAGAGATTTTATGTCCCTCACTCTCACACTCACTCTCTCCCTCAACCTCATTCTCTATCTTGCAAGAAAACATAACACAAGCACCAAGATCACAAGTTTGCACACACATTAATGGAATTTTTCATTATCTCTCATTCATTTTAAATGAAAGTGTTAGGGTTTTCTATCCTATTGGGCATTTGTCCCACATTTTTTGTCCATTTGGTGACCTACACTTGTATGCACTTAGGTGTTCACAAGAAGCTCACTTGGTCTCTCGAAATAATAACTACAATTTTCCTAGAGTGAGCCCCAGCTCTCATTTTCCATTGATAAACATCTTTGAATAAGAGAATTGCTACATGGCACATAATAAAAAAATTTGTTGCATACAATTTGCAAACAATTTTACTTCTTGACACACGTGCTTCATTATGAGGCAAGGGTTAACAACAACACATCCAATCCCTTGAATTTGCATCATCCCTCCCTGTTATACATGTTGGGGCTAAAGGTGCATATGCCTACATCGCTTTTGTATTACCACACTCACAATATCTACCCATACATATACTGTAGCTGGCGTGCACCCATCACTGTCACTTCATTCTTTATTCAGTTAGTGACATTTGAACAAGGGAAGGTCGATCACACATTGTGATTGTTGGAGTTTCCATATCTTGTGTGTGTCTCTCTTTCATTCTTTCTCTCTTGCTCTATTCACCATAGCTCACTCCTGCATTGCTTTCACTTGCTTGTGCTCTCACTTGAGTTTTTTCCTTCAATTGGTATCATAGCCTAGATTAAGGGGTTTCACTAACCATTGTTTAGCCTAGTTTGAATACCTACAATCCATTCATTCATAGCCGCCATGGTTTTGGCTTCAAGATATGCATTTAATGCTCTTCTTCTTCTCGATTGATCAAAGCTTCTTCAAGGCATTGAAGTGGCTTCATTGAACTCCCCTTGAGCTTTCTTGTGCCACATTTGCTCTAGCTACAACAACAACAATCCCAACATCATTAGTGTGATTTGTGCCTACTCTCCATTTCTGATCAAGTTAACCCTCCCTAAAAGCTTGGACACTCTTGGCTACCTTGGAACCATTTCTGACACTCCCAACATTGAATCTCTATCTTTTGGCATTGATTTGAGCATTTACACCTCTATCATCTGCTGTAATATACAATTGACCTATTGTTTACTTTGTGCAGGACAGATTTGCTATCTACTATGTGCATGACAAACCTACTGCCTACTCTGTGCAGGATAGATTTGTTGTTAACTCTATAGAGGACATACCTACTATTTACTTTGTGTAGAAGAGGCATGATATTTACTCTGTGTAGGATAGACATGCTATTCATTATGTTGCAAGATAGCCATGTTGTTCATTGTGTTGTAGATAGACTTGTTGTTCACTGCATTGAGGATAAAACTACTTATTATTATGTTCAATATAGATCTATTGTTAACTACTGTTTAGGATATACTTGATGTATACTATCATATCAAGCTATTTGACTGTGAAAGTCTATGCCTATTTCCATTTGATGATATTCAAGTACTTCAATAGATGTATTGATGCATAATATTGATGCCATGCACCTAGATATGCTTATGGCATTCCTTGAGTTTTGCATTTGAGCTTGATTACATGCCTTGGAGCTTTGGTTAGTCTCTATAGTGATCGTTCACTTAGAGGCTTTGAGATTCTATTGGGTTTTATGCTTTCACCTCTATGCTTGATGTATATGAGATCTCAGATGGCCATGTACTTAATGTTTTAAGCTTGCATTGCTCATTTTGGTGTTTGGTCTTGTTTCAATGGGAGTCACTTGAGCTACTTAGCTATTTTGCATTTGAGTATAGAGCTTTGAGTTTATGCAATTGAGCTTACTTTAATGAGAACGTGGGACTTGGTTGAGTTATATCTATGCTCTCCAAATGTTATTTGGATGCAGTTGTTGCCTAGTGGACTAATTTTATTCATGCTTTGAGTTCCTACCTATTGTTGTCATCCTACTTGGCTATGTATTGAGCTTCTTTACACTTGCTCAGTTAGTTGTGTATCTAATAGTTCTCTTTCATTATCTTTAGACCTACTATATGCATGATAGTTATGCCTATTGGATATATCCCACTTTGACACATTGAGTTTGAGAGTTTTCAATATTGGTTGTATGCTTAGTGTGCTAGTGGTTTGTTCATACCTCGTTTCTTACAAGATATATCTAACAATTGCAAATTTGATTCTATCAATTGATTGCTCACACTTGGCTTTAGATTTACTACTATTAGTATTTTTAACTTGCTATAATTGCAAGTCTATGCATCATTTATGAGGGTAAATGCTTGAGTTGATCATCGTTCTTTGGTAGTTTAGTGGACAACTCTACTCTTTGCAGTTTTTCCTTTGTCATGCACTATTTTGGCTATGGTTATGCCCTATTTTGCTATTATTTACAGGAACATGTTTGTCTTGGACTATGTTTTTCATTCATTACATTATGGCTAGTGTGTCGAATGATAGTGTTATCTTCAACACTAACAAGTTGGATGGCACAAATTATAGCTATTAGAAGGAAAAAATCTAGTAGGTTTTAGTATAAACATTACAAATTAAGCCATTGCAATATGAGGGTATAAAGTCCGAATGCTTTGATATAAAGGATTGGTTGAACTGAATGAGTTATGTAAATCTATGATCATTTTGTCACTCTCTAAGGAAGTTTTCTATAATGTTATTTCTAAAGGGCAAGCTACCTAGGAGTTATGGGAGAAGATTTGTGATATCTATGACAAGCAAAGTTCTACTTTATAGATGTATTGGTTGAAGAAACTCATGGGCCTTTGTATAAAGGAGGGATTTCCATGTTTGCCCACTTGAATGAGTTTTATTCTATTTTTAGCCACTTCACTACAAGATATAGACCTTATACCGACGTTTAAAGTGACAAAAATGCAAATAACAAAATTTGTCCCCGTCGTCGCAAAAAGCGTCATTATTGGCGACGGCATAGAACAATTGGTATCACCGTCGCTATCAGACGCCAATACCGACGCTGATAGCGACGGTTTGCGACGTAAATAACGATGCCAATAACAATGCGAGCAGTAAAATTTATGACGCTAATAGCGACGGTTACATGGATTTTTTTTTTGTGGCAGGGCAGTAAGCTGCCCTGCCACATATAGCACTGTGTGCTTTATGAGAGCCATACAAAATAGTTTCTGCACTGTGTGCAATATGCTTGTAAACAAAAACAATGTATATTGAAATCATAACACTGATACATGAAATAAATACATGATCGCATAATAAGCGATTGGTACAATCATGACAAGATATCACTAATACATAGAAAATGCCTACATAGATCAGGCGACTCAAAAATAAAGTTGTGTGAGCTCCAGGGATCCAAGGGCGAGCTACATATCCTCATCCCCCGAAAGCTCGTCCCGCCACAAAGGAGCATCGAACGGACTCTGCAGAAAAAGAAACAACACATCAATCCACCATACAATAATGCATTCTAATTAAACATGGTAACTATGGACAAGAAATATGAGTGACTTACAGGGCCGCCGCGTCTATACAATTGGTCGATCAATGAAGTGAGGCCATACCTCTCTGCATATCGAGTCTCAAGGCCAGTTAGATCGCGATTTGTAATGGAGTGCTGCAAAGAAAACAAAATGCTTACTGTTAGAAACATGATTGTCAGTACAAATAATATTTTAAAAAAATAAACAAGTAAAACAAAAGAAAAACTTACAAAGTCCTCCAAATATGTCATGTGGCCGCCACTCCCAAGATGATGGACCACTCCGGCCTCAAGTCGTGCCCTTGCCGCCTCGCGCTGCTGATTCCAATGTCCTGGAGAATCTGTAGCCTCCTCCATCAGTCGGTGCCAGTCGTCTGCATCTAACCACTTGGGCTTTGCAGCCCCACTCTTGATTGCCTTGCGTGCGTCGGATCGTCTATGTGACATGTATGCATGCATGCAATTCATCATCCACCAGTACAGAATCTATCTACTGAGGCTGGCACCGGAAACTCCTCGTGCAAGGACGCTACTATGTAGTCCTTGCTCCCCTTCGGGATCTTCTTCCAATGATCCAAGACGTTGTGCCGAAAAACTTATTGGCACAACTCTTTCATGCGAGCCATCACCCTCCTCCCCTCATCATTCATGATGATGGCTCCTGACCTACTATCAACTAGATATCCATAACCCCCTAGAGTTTACCTAAGATGGGTCCTCTCCCATCTGCGTCCACGCTCTTGGGCATATCCAGGAGACCCCTGTGCATCCGGTGTACTGACTGGGGTAATATCTCTCGGAATGGCACCCACAGGGGTGCCACCTGCTGACGGTTGAGCAAAAGACGGAGTAGCTGGAGTAGACGTCCCCACATGTGTGACAAATCCCTGAGGTGATGTAGCTCCAGCTGAACGATGAGACGAAGACACCGCGTCCGTGCCTCCACAGCATCCACCTGAGCCCGAGCCACGCTCCTTGGAAGGGCCACGAGAGCGAGGAGTCGCACCTATATCCCGTGTCGACCGCGGGCTCACTACCTCTGTATCTCTTCAGCATCCCCCTGACCCTGAAGCACTCCCTCCCTCTGGCCCAAGTCGTGAGTATCAAGCTCGTCTGCTCGAAGCCGATCGCCTTGAAGTAGATCTAGCAGAGCACCCTGACAAAGATCGAGACAGCTCCTGGTCTACCATATCTCTGAATCTCGCGATCTGGTCTGGAGACATGCGTGTGAAGATGTTCTGTAACTCCTCATCGCTCATCCCTCGATTCATCCTGAAAATGTTACTTGCACAGATAAAAAATGATGTTAGAATAATCAATTTAAATCATATAAAGCACAATAATATAAATCATTAAAAAAAATCTCACTTAAAATGCATATCTTATGTACCCTTATAAGCAATTGGTCAACGAATTGAGTAAGTGGATGCTCCAAGTATGAAGTATCCTATGGTCGCGTGTTAATCTCCTGACACAACTCCGCATACATTGGAAGGTCGATAGACATGTCACCACAAAAGAATGAGTCCACCTTGTTCTCAAAGAATTCTTGGACTCCTATATTTCCATCATTGTTAGCCGATGCTGGCTCCAAGCTTTCAACGGCCTCCACCCCTTGCAATATCGACCCCTCTATTTGCATATTATCTTTATCTATGCTCGAAACATCGCTTTGATAATATACTCTCGCACTTTGGGGAGTTGAAGGTATAACATACCACCATCGAGGTTGTCGGGGGTTTGGATAGAAGATTATCTGTTCACAAACATGTACAAGAGAGTTCAAACCATTGTGACATAAACCATGCCGTAATACAATTAGCAAGCAAATGAGTCCATGCACTTGTTCACAATGGGCCGGGAACACAAATATGTTGCGCAAATCCGTCCATTTTTTTTTCAAAATCTATTTCGAGAAATCCAGATGGACCTCATCGAACTGTTGCTCGAGCTCCTCCAAGTACCACTTTGAACCACTGCACATCGAATAGTATCATGGAGAAGCTACGGTAATCCACTGTAACAATACTTTGCAAGTTCCCAAAATACTCCATCTCATCCACAACTATGTTTGGATCCGTTGCTCGTCGCCGGCTCTCTTGCTCGAACCTTGCCATGATACCACAGTCCATTGTGGAGCGCATTTTGTCAATACGGTCCATGTGAAAATGTCGTTCGCGCTACCACGCTGCACTATATATTTTGTACTGTACATTGAAATACTCAAATTAGATGTCGCATATAAAATTTAGATACGATAGATTCTAAACCCCTCATCACCTTTGGACTACATCCCCTCGAGAATTCCCACTCCTTCATTGAGACCTCTATCCCTTCGTGAGACGCTGCGGTCAAAGCTCCATGCAACCATCACGTTGACATGAACCGCGGCATCTCCTCCATGCCTTTGGGATATCGAATTGGTCGATGACGCATACTACGCTGGAATTTAGCTCACGCTTCCTCTCGATCTTGCCTAGCGATCTGGTACTTGGCGAGCCATGTCTCCATAGAGGCATGGTGCAACATATAAAAGCGATTCACCTTCTCCTCCATTGAGGCATCCATTCTTTTTTCTACCCCATTTCCAACCACCACATCTCCAGTCAGTCTATCATCGTCCTTCAACGACCATAGCATTTCATTGTCTGGTTCCACCGTTGGTAGCCATTGTGAAATATGCACTAGCACCTCAGACACCAACCAACCTTCAACCATGCTACCTTCTGGCCGAGCTCGTTGTCGCACAAAGCCTTTCAGGGTTTTCATGAAGTGCTCCAAGAAGAACATCCATTGCGTATGGACAGGTCCAGCAATCTCCACTTCATCTAAAGATGCACAAGAAGGTGGATTTGTATCGTGAACATGCTGGTGGGCATGTATTTCTCAAAGAGACAGACCGTCTCCACTGCTCCCCGCCTTGCAGATTCAATAGAGAACGTCTTAATCTCCTTCTGTGAGATCCATTGCACCAAAGTCGACAACCTGTAAATGGCCCCGCGTATTTCTAGAGTAAGACATCCCGCGATCATGATCGGTAGTACAAACTACCACAAATGAGAAAGCATTATGAATAATGGCTACATTCGAAATAGCAAAATGCGCATGCCAATTACAATCCATTCGTAGTATAAACCTAACATATCTTATGCCAGTCATGGGATTTTAGCCCTGATAATTGGTTGTCTTTAGAAAATGCAGACCTGAGAGAATGCATCATACTCGTCGGAGTGCAGATAGACTTGATTACTTGCTTCATAATGCGCTCTTCTTTAGTGGAAAAAACCCAAGGAGCGCGAGGAAGCTGCACGCGACCATCAGCACTCGACTGCGGCCAAAGCGCCTCCATCTTACCTACCTCCTTCAAATCCATTCGTACCCCTATAGTGTTTCTCTTTCCTGTGATGTGGTCCCATAACAAGCTGCCCACATTCTTGAAAATATGCATGGGATCCAACAAGTGGTTGACCTATAAGTGGGTCCAATATGGCAACTCGTAGAAAACTGAGAACTGCCGCATTCCATTTGGATGTGATTCTGCGTGGACCATTTTTAGCTCGGACCAGCTTGTGGCGTTCATACGTGTTGGAGATCGTCCAAGTAAACCTTCCCTGAGTTCATGATCCTCTGGCAAGAAAGCAGCGTGTCCTTGATATACCATCTTCTTCATGGTTCGTGACCTTCGGGAGTCTAACTGTGGCCTGCACAATGGACATGCATGATAACCTGAGGTAACCAAACCTGTTCCAACACCATGACCTAGTGAATACTTGCTTGAACGAGATAAAATATAGATATTACCAGCGAGAACGGAGGCTTGCTCACCTGAGCACTCTCCGAATCTCAGAAAGTCATGCATCGTCCACATGAGAATGACTCGAATATTGGCTGACCACCGACCATCGCGCCTACTCATATCTTGCACGATGACCCCCTCCTCCCACAAAATCTTAAGCTCATCGACTAATGGATGAAGATACATGTCCATATTTTTGATTTTGTAGCGGCCGGGGACGAGTAAGCTAAGGATGAGATGTCCTTTCTTCGTAGAAAGCCATGGAGGGATATTGTAGTTGACAAGGACTATAGGCCACACACTGTAAGAAGTTGAGCATAGACCGAATGGGTTCACGCCATCCATTGCAAGACTGAGCCGAAGATTCCTTGGCTCTCAGGCAAAGCCTGGGAAGATAGAGTCAATGTGGCTCCATGCACGTGAATCTGATGATATTTGTTGAATTCCATTTGTGGACCTATTATGCACATGCCACGTTGTCAAGCTCGTTATGTCGGACGTACGAAACATGTGGTTTATGCGCGGGATAAGCGGAAAGTGTTTGAGAACTTTTTGAGGGATGGTTTGCCCTCGATACCTATGGGCACCACACTTTGGACATGTCTCCATAGTCTCGTATTCTCCTCGAAACAGTATGCAATCATTGATGCATGCATGGATGTTATTGTAGTCCATGCCAAGCTTCTGTAAAACATGTCGTGCATCATCACAAGACTCAGGCATGGTATTTGCAGGTGGTAATATGAGATATTTCAATAACATGAAAAAAATCATAAACACCTTGAAAAAGCACAAATGTTTGTAATAATAGTGCCGAAAAAAAAATTCAATGAAGCGTATGCACAAGGTACGTGAACAACTCGGTCACAGTCGTATCGCTCCACCCGTATTTTGCTTGTATACTTAAGAGTGCAAGTAGTGTCTTCAGCCGAGATACTCGGCACCCATCATATAATGGTATGGATGCTTCCTCTCTCAGCGGATCAGAAGTATCGACATCCATGGGAGTCAATGCATCGATCATTGCCTCCATCTCAGGCTCCAAGATTGTAGGTAGGTCTGGAAGGTTGCCTATCTCCTTTGGCATTGATGGTATAGATTGGCCTTGCGAGTGGTGGATTGGCTCCTGCACTCTATCCATCGCACGCCCACCTACTCTTCTAATTGGCTGCAAAGGGTGCACTCTTCCTTGGGACAAGACATCACCTCCCTGGATAGAAAATTTGCCAGCGAGACCCAATCTTATTGTATATGGTATTCAATTAGCTTGCGAGTACAATGCATGATTGATATTAACTTCAAATAACCGTTTACTGAAAATCTGCAATTGCCTAATCAATGATCTTAGATTGAAACTCGCCAAATCATCGTACGTGTTCTATAGACCATCGGCGTTTTCATCTAATTGCCAGCTTGCATTGAGAGCAAGGACATGGGACACACTGATTAAGATACGCCTTGCGATCTTGAATAACAGGACCTTCTTTGTTTTCCATTTTGTCTACGTTACAACAAACAATTTATTTTTGTTATCATTCATTTCTTTTCTTAGATTGTTATCCTCTCCTTCCATCTCTCTCTTTTTCTATGACTTAGCATATAGTATCATAGAACACGAGTATTTAGTACCTAGTACTCAGTACCTAGCACGTAATATCATAGCATCTTAGTATCTAGCACCTAGTACTCCAGTATCATAGTGGCAAGTACCTAGTACTATGATACTATGTAGCAGGTGCCAGGGTATCCTCTCTTTCTCTCTTTCCCTGTTAGGTTTAATGATTTTTTCTATTTTTCTCTCTCCTCTCTCTATCTCATTTTTTTCTCTCTCCTCTCCCTCTCTCATTTCCCTTTCTCTCTTTCTCCCCCTCTCTCATTTCCTCTCCCTCCCTCACCCTAACCCTCTCTTTCTCTCTTTCCCTATTAGGTTTAATGATTTTTCTCTTTTTTTCTCTCCTCTCTCTCATTTTATTTTCTCTCTCCTCTCCCTCTCCCATTTCCCTTTCTCTCTTTCTCTCCCTCTCTCATTTCCTGTCCCTCCCTCACCATGACCCTCTCTTTCTCCCTTTCTCTATTAGATTTAATGGTTTTTTTCTCTTTTTCTCTCTCCTCTCCCTCTCTCATTGCCCTTTTTCCCTTTCTCCCCCTCTCTCATTTCCTCTCCCTCCCTCACCCTAACCCTCTCTTTCTCTCTTTCCCTATTAGGTTTAATGATTTTTTTCTTTTTCTCTCTCCTCTCTCTCTCTCATTCCTTTTTCTCTCTCCTCTCCCTCTCTCATTTCCCTTTCTCTCTTTCTCTCCCTCTCTCATTTCCTCTCCCTCCCTCACCCTGACCCTCTCTTTCTCTCTTTTCCCATTAGGTTTAATGATATTTCTCTCTTATTCTCTCTCCTCTCTCTCTCTCTCATTCCTTTTTCTCTCTCCTCTCCCTCTCTCATTTCCGTTTCTCTCTTCATCTCCCTCTCTCTTTTTCTCTCCCTCTCTTGCCCTCGCCCTCTCTTTCTCTCTTTTCCTATTAGGTTTAATGATTTTTCTCTCTTTTTCTCTCTCCTCTCTCTCTCACTCATTTTTTTATCTCTCCTCTCCCTCTCGCATTTCCTTTTCTCTCTTCCTCTCCCTCTCTCATTTCCTCTCCCTCCCTCGCCCTCACCCTCTCTTTCTCTCTTTCCCTATTAGGCTTAATGATTTTTCTCTCTTTTTCTCTCTTCTCTCTCTCTCTCATTTTCTTTCTCTCTCCTCTCACTCTCTCATTTACCTTTCTCTCTTTCTCTCCCTCTCTCATTTCCTGTCCCTCCCTCACCCTGACCCTCTCTTTCTCTATTTTTCCATTAGGTTTAATGATCTTTCTCTCTTTTTCTCTCTCCTCTCTCTCTCATTTCCTTTTCTCTCTTCCTCTCCCTCTCTCATTTCCTCTCCCTCCCTCGCCCTCACCCTCACCCTCACCCACACCCTCTCTTTCTCTCTCTCTCATTTCTTTTTCTCTCTTCCTCTCCCTCTCTCATTTTATTTTCTCTCTTCCTCTCCCTCTCTCATTTCCTCTCCCTCCCTTGCCCTCACCCTCACCCACACCCTCTCTTTCTCTCTTTGCCTATTATGCTTAACATCTTATCTATTTTTCTCTCTCCTCTCATTCTCTCTTTTTCTCTCTCTCCTCTCCTTCTCTCATTTCCTTTTGCTCTCTTCCTCTCCTTCTCTCATTTCTTCTCCCTCCCTCTCCCTCTCTCATTTCCCTATTATGTTTTCGTCTCCCCCCCTCTCCCTCTCCCTCTCTCATTCCCTCTCCCTCTCCCTCTCATTTTCTCTCTCTTCCTTCCCCTCTCTCTCTCATTTCCTCCCCCTCCCTCTCCTATTTCCTCCCTCTCCCTCTTTAATTTCCCTCTCTTTCTCCCTCTCCCTCTCCCTCATTTCTTCTCCCTCTCTCATTATATACAAATTATATAAAAAATAAATAAAAAAGAGAGAGAATACACTCTCCCTCCCTCTCGTTCTCTCATTTCATCCCCCTCCCTCTTCCATTTCCTCCCTCTCCCTCTCCCTCTCTTTCTCTCTCTCTCCCTCCCTTCCCCTCCCCCTCCCTCTCCCATTTCCTCCCTCTCCCTCTCCCTCATTTCTTCTCCCTCTCTCATTATATATAAATTATACAAAAAATAAATAAAAAAGAGAAAGAATACACTCTCCCTCCCTCTTATTCTCTCATTTCATCCCCCTCCCTCTCCCTCTCCCTCTCCCTAACTTTCTTTCTCATTTCCTCTTCCTCTCTCAATATATATACACAAATCATATAAGCAAAAGTAAAAGAGAGAGAGAATGCACTCTCCCTCCCTCTTGTTCTCTCATTTCCTCCCCATCCCTCTCCCTCTCTTTCTCTTTCTCTCCCTCTCTCATTTCCTCCCCCCTCCCTCCCTCCCTCTCTCTCTCTTTCTCTTTCTCTCCCCCTCTCTTTCTCTTTCTCTCCCTCCCTCTCCCTCTCCCTCTCTTTCTCTTTCTCTCCCTCCCTCTCCCTCTCCCTCTCCCTCTCTTTCTCTCTCATTTCCTCTCCTAAACAAGCAAAATAAGGAGAGAATTAAACCCTAAACAAGCAAAAGAAGGAGAGAATGGACTCACCGATGAGATATGGCGAGGGTTTGGCGGCTCCTCTTCTTGATGAAGGCTCCTCCTCTCCTTCACAAATGGCGGCGGTGGCGGCGGCAAGCCTTCTTCCTCTCCCTCTCTCACCCTATGCAAGATGGTCGCTCTCTCTCTCTCTCTCTCTCTCTCTCTCTCTCTCTCTCTCTCTCTCTCTCTCTCTCTCTCTCTCTCTCAATCCCTCTCGAAATCTCTCACAAAAATGCGCAAAATGAAACGCGCTCGGGTTTCGGCTCTGTTTTTTTTCCCTGTGGGGCGTCGTTATTTGCATCGCAAATGCAACACAAATAGCGATGCTGCTATTCCTGCATCTCTACCCGCTATCGCTATACCTCTCTTTCCTTGTAGTGCTTGTCTTTGTGGGGGATTGAATTTAAGGAGAACCTTCGCCCATTGTTCCTATTGGTTATATTGCTTGAGTCATGGGACACATTTTGTACTACTATGTGTATAAATATGCTTGTGATGATGGGTTGAAATTGCAAGATGTAGAGAGTGCACTCTTGAATGAAGAGGTTTATAGAAAGAATGTTGATACCTTTCATATTTCTCATGCTTTGGAAGTTAGATCTAATAATCATAAAAGCGATAATGACTACCATGGGAGTGACTCTGAGTAGTCTCATTCTTAATCATATGGACAATGTCACAGTAAGTCTCATGGCTATAAGTCCACATTGACTTGTCATTATTGTGAAAAGTAGGGTCATATTCAGCCATAGTGCCATAAAATGCATGATGACAAGCACAAGGAAAGGAAAAGGGCAAAGTGTAATAAAATATTAATAATCACAACATTATCACTAGCAAGTCCAATGTTCAGATTGAAGAGACTAATATTATTCAGATTGATTCTGATGAGGATTACATACTTTTATCTTCCTCTCATAAGGTTTCACGGTTGAGTCATCTACCTATGCCTAATGTTGGCTAACTAATTCAAGGGCTTCATTTTAGGTTGCCCCTCATTGAGAGCAGTTCTACTCCTATCATTACTTAATAGGATTTGTTAGATTGGGTAATGACTTGGTATTGGATATTGTTGGTATTGGAGATGTCTAGCTACAATTTCCTTCAAGTAGTATATTTACTTGGCATGATATATGCTATGTTCCAACTTTAACTAAAAGCCTACTTTCTACTGGACAGTATGGAAAATTACTTGTGGGAATCTTATCCTAGCTTGAGGTGCTAAGTCTAGTACTCTTTATCCCTTACTTTTATTTGGGCCTATTGACCATGTTTTGCTAGTGGCTGCAATATCACATATATCATTATGGCATTGTCCCCTTGGACACATGTCATTAAAGGGAATGAAAATGCTTACTTGTTTGGAGTAACTTCCATCCCTTGGCTATACATGTTTTGATTATTGTGATCATTGTCTTTATGGCAAGTAGACATGTAGTTCACATAAGAAGTCTGACATCACGTACATGGGTGAGCCTCTGGCTGTTATTCATTTTGATATTTGCAGATCTATGCCTTGCAAGTCATTAGTGTGTACAAAGTATTTCATTACTTTCATTAATAATTACTTACATTAGGCTTGGGCATACCCCATAAAGTAGAAATTGGAAGTTTTGGCTATGTTTCAATATTGGCTTGCTCTTGTTGAGAACTAGTTTGGGTATAGGCTGAACTGCCTACGATTTGACAATGGGGGTGAGTATGTATCTAAACCCTTTGAGTAGTTTTGTGATGAGAGTGGTATTAAGTGTCAATTGATTGCCCTGGACACCCCACCCTAGAACGGTATTACCGAGCACATGAATAGGAGGATTCAAGAGTGAGTTCGTAGTATGCTTAGCTAGGCAGGCAATTACTACTACCATACATCTAATTAATCAATCTCAATGCATTTCTCTTGACTACCGGGTTGCAAAAGAGGTATGGTTTAGAAAATCTCCATCATATACTCATTTACATGTCTTTGATTGTGAGGCTTTTTGCCATATTCCTAAGAACAAGTGCAACTAGCTAGATTCTAAGTCCATAAAATGTATATTTCTTGGTTATGGGGATGCAAGTGAGATAGACTATTTCCTATGGGATTTGCAAGCTCAGAAGATCATCCACAACCATGATGTTATTTTTCATGAAGAGAAAATACATGACCAGCCTAAGTAGGTCTTTGAGTTATGTAGGGGTAATATTTCAAGACGAGCCTTCTATTACTGTATAGCCAGCTAAATAGCCTATAATAGTTGATGCTCTAGTAGCCTAGGACCATGATGTTAGATAGGAGGTACATGCCCCATAACTTGTTTTGCGGTGGCGGTCTACTCGAGATAGACATCAGCTTGATCAGTTTGCATCCCCTATGGATTATGTTATGGCAACAAATGCTAGTGAGCCTCTTATCTATGATAAGGCCATGTGTATAGGTGATACTCACTCTTGGGAGAGGGTTGTGCAGTCAATAGTGAGTTTGACTACATACCAAAAAAATCATACATGGGATTTGGTTTATTTGCCTAGCGAAAAGCATCCTTTTCCATGCAAGTTGGTGTACAAGTTGAAGAGTAACCCTAGATATCCCAAGCCAACATGTAAGGCTAGATTGGTTGCTAAGGATTTTAGGTAGGAACATGGTGTTGAGTTTGATGAAGTATTCTCTCCTATTGTCAAGATGACTACCCTATGCTTGGTATTGGCTTTGGTTGTGTAGTTAGATCTAGACCTCTATCAGATGGATATCAAGATGGCTTACTTACATGGAGACTTGCATGATGAGATTTATATACAATAGCTTAAGGGCGTTGAGGTAAAAGGAAGCCTAGTGTGCAAGTTGAGAAAGAATTTTTATGGCCTTAAGCATGCACCTTGGGAATGGTACCACAAGTTCAATGCTTTCATGCATTCATAAGGATATTGAAGTTAGGACAATACTCTTCATTAACTTAGTCAAATACTCCTCTTTGTAAGGCCATTGCAATAATTGGTGTGCTTGATAACTTGTTTGGATGATTTCTTCCCTCAAAGTATAGTGTATCTTATACCTAAATGCCTAAGTAACTATGTATGTTTGTACTTCAAGTGCATGCGATTAAGTGCCCTATTAAGTAAAACATACATATGTATATATATTAATGAGAGAGAGGTAGAGAACGAGAGATTTTTAGTGACAATAGTTTTTGAATAAGAGAGAGAGATAGAAACAAGTTCTTAATGACACACACACACACACACACACACACACACACACACACACACACACACACACACACACACACACACACACACACACACACACACACACAGAACAATCAAGGTAGGTTTGTCTAGTGTATATTACATAACTATAGACATAGCTTTAAAGATTATTGCTCATATAAACTTTAATCCATCTTAACTAAGCAATTCATCAATGGTTTGCCTAGTCTTTAAAATAAAATATATATTCTAAATACTTTGAATGTAAGGAATTTCAATCGGAAGGGTTTTAGGACTCAATGGAGAAGAGAGGGAGGAGCGAGATAAAAATAAATTTAGGATGAGAGAGAGAGAGAGAGAGGAGATAAAAAATAATTATTGATGAGAGACAACAAGATGTGTCTTTTTAAAAATCATTGATGAGAGAGAAGAGAAAGAAATGTGAAAAGTAGTTTGGATAGAGAGGTACCTTTTTCAAATTAATGTAAGAGAGGCCCAAAAGTAATATTGTAGTTTTCTAGTGTCTTTTTAAAAATCATTGATAAGAGAGAAGAGAAAGAAATGTGAAAAGTAGTTTGGTTAGCGAGGTACATTTTTCAAATTAATGTAGGAGAGGCCCAAAAGTAGTATTGTAGTATTATAGGAGAGAGTGCTAGAAAAATTTGAAGCCAAATGGTGCCCCCTTCTTTGGCTTCAAAATTTTCTAGCAATCTCTCCTATAATACTACCTTAGACCCTCTTCTACAAGATAGCCTTGAATCTTTATACACACACACACACACACACACACACACACACTCTCTCTCTCTCTCTCTCTCTCTCTCTCTCTCAATACTATAATATTATCTTTGGACTTTTCTTACATATTAATAGCTTTGAATTTAAAAAAAAAAACACACACACACACAATCTCTCTTTCTCTCTCTCTCTCTCTCTCCCCCATGTGGCTTTAAAAAATTCTAGCAACTCTCTCCTATACACTACAATACTACCTTTGAACTTCTCCTATATTAATAGCTTTGGATCTTTATAAAAAAAAACACACACACACGCACACACACACACACAGTCCCTCTGTGTGCGTGTGTGTGACTTCAAAAAATTCTCTTAGCTTTCTCTTACAATACTACATTTGGCCTTTTCTATACATTAATAACTTTGGATCTTTATCAACACACACACACACACACACACACACACACACTCTCTCTCTCTCTCTCTCTCTCTCTCTCTCTCTCTCTCTCTCTCTCTCTCTCTCTCTTTTAAAACAAAGGCTTCTCTTACATTAGTAACTTTGGACCTTTATCAAAATATACATACACATTCTCTCTCCCTCTCTCTTTCCAACTTAGATCAAATTCCTCTATTTAAAAGTTTTTAGCCCATGTACAATTAGACTAAAAAGTCACATTTTGATTATAATTTCAATAGTATAAATTTTTTTTTGAATATTTGATAAGGTCTTTATTTTTCCAAATACACAATGCAAAAGACAATAGCCATTGTACGTTATGTTAATTATTAGTTTTATATGTTAGAAGATTTTTTTTTTCCAAAAGAGAGGACTTCTTTTTGTTCATAAGGTCCAAACTTTTCAATATAGTTCATTAAAAAGTCTCAATTTACTATCTCATATTAAAACATATCATAAATATACACATAATTTGATCTTCCTAGCTAGCATTTATTTTTTATCTCTTCTCTCTCATCAAATATTATTTTAAAACTTTTTTCTTCTTTTCTCTCTCATAAATAAATTGGTGCGCAGATCGGTCGCAGTATGCTCACGTAGTGAATCCCGGAAGGTCCCCAAGAACAATGAACTCTACCTTTTTGCACAAAATACAATGTAAAAAGCATGAACGACAAGAGTAAGAGACCAATTGGGTTCAATCTTCCCCCATGCCTTGTGTGAGCGCTTCACAAAGTATGTATTTTATGTATATTTCCATCTTCATGCTCAATAATAGCCCAATTTACAGAAATATGACAAGCTTTTAGCTTTTGAGTTTGCTTTTACAAAAATAGGAAATAAAGCTAATGGACGGTGCCCAAAGAGTCTGGCACGCCCAACACAATGTCCCAAATAGAAATAATATATCAGTGCGCATAGGCGCATACAAAATAATAATAAATAATCGATGCCTCAATAGACATAACAAAATATAGGCGTGACGCCTATCAAAATATAATCCATAGGTCGAATACTCGCTAAACTCCAATGCTTTCCTTCGCCACTGCTGCTATCTCTACACATCAACTGAAGCATTCACAATTGTTAGTAAAATAATACAATTAAACCGACAAAAGTGAATACCTAGTAGTCTTCAGCTACATAAATAAATCAACTGGTTAGAAATAAATCCTAACCTTAATTTATTACGAGTGCGCACTCTAAACTCATAAACGTTTATTAATTTCCTTGCGAATGGTTTGAGCTTCAAGAGTGGCATCGATGGTACGTCGAATCAAATCTTTAGCTTAAGGTTCTTCTTTGTCGGTAGACGCTCTTTGTAATTTTGTCAATTGCGCTTGCAATGCTTGCCTAGCCCTTCGTTCTTCTTCCAATTGCATCATGATTAAGTCCAGCTTTTGCTCCATCGTAGGCTCAGGTAGATCGTCTTCAGCCATAGGGTCATCCATATGTGGTTCCGTCATTCCTGTAAAACTCAAAAGACCTTTCTCACTCAAAATCAGGTTAGCGGGATGAGCGTAGCTCAAATTCGGGGTTACAAGGCTTATATGTTTTTGGGTATTTCTTTCTCAATTTTCAGAAAATCTGTGATATTTCCTTCTTCATATGCTGAAAATACTTTAGCGAACCTGCGTATGGGTATAATACCTTGCCACGAACAACTTTGCAGTTCGGAGTTTCTGCACAGGAACAACCCTTCTAGGAGTTTTGAGCACTAGTCAGTTCTGACTCCAGTTGACTAGTCTGACTTGCAGAGTTGCAGACTTATGTGGCTTGCAGGGTTGCAAACTTGCAAAACTTAGCTGGCTTAGTGAACTTGCAGGACTTGATCACAGTTGACTTGCAGAACTTGATTTCTGGAGTGCAGGACTCGGAGTTGCTGACTTGCAGAGTGGAGAGGTAACTTATCTAACTTCTTTAAGCTTAATGATTTAAGCTTAGTAGCTTTAGCTTATGGAGGGGGGTAATCTTTGAAAAACGGCGCAGATCGTGAGGGGGGGCCGTTTTTTTGACGTTGGGAGATTTTCGGACCTCCTCTTATACCACGATGACGATTTTTTTGAAGCTTGTGAAGTTCCTTAAGCTGTTAAGCTTTAATACTAAGCTTGTGAAGAAGTTAGATATGGAGGTTCTTACTGTATATCCACGACTTGTTTATAGAGATGAGGGAGTGGTCCTCCGCCTGTACAGCCTGGTCCTTCGCGATCTGATAGTAGAAACAGGGGTTCTTGATCACCAGAAGTCTGCCTGTATCGACGGTTCGCGACGAGATTGACCGTAGAGCCCGATCGTTCCAGGAGCTCCGCCTTCGTACGAGATGGGTAGCGATTGGAAGCTCTTGATCTCAGCTCCGCTCTGATACCACTGGTGCGCAGATCGGTCGCAGTATGCTCACGTAGTGAATCTCGGAAGGTCCCCAAGAATAATGAACTCTACCTTTTTGCACAAAATACAATGTAAAAAGCATGAACGACAAGAGCAAGAGACCAATTGGGTTCAATCTCCCCCTATGCCTTATGTGAGCGCTTCACAAAGCATGTATTTTATGTATATTTTCATCTTCATGCTCAATAATAGCCCAATTTACAAAAATATGACAAGCTTTTAGCTTTTGAGTTTGCTTTTACAAAAATATGAAATAAAGCTAATAGACGGTGCCAAAGAGTCTATCACGCCCAACACAATGTCCCAAATAGAAATAACATATCCGTGCGCATAGGCGCATACAAAATAATAATAAATAATCGATGCCTCAATAGACATAACAAAATATAGGCATGACGTCTATCAAAATATAATCCATAGGTCGAATATTCACTAAACTCCAATGCTTTCCTCCGCCACTGCTGCTATCTCTACACATCAACTGAAGCATTCACAATCGTTAGTAAAATAATACAATTAAACCGACAAAAGTGAATACCTAGCAGTCTTCAGCTACATAAATAAATCAACTGGTTAGAAATAAATCCTAACCTTAATTTATTACGAGTGCGCACTCTAAACTCATAAACGTTTATTAATTTAATATGCATTTTGCGGAATCACCCGCTATGGAATCACCCATGTACACACTAAATTAATGAAATGCCCGAAAAGGACAGGCGTCCCCATCAACTTCTCGCACAAAGAATCCACTTTGTGTATGAGCTCCGGTCATCAAAGTTTACGGAATCTACCGTAAAACCTCACAGAATCCACCGTGGCATATGCCTCCTGGCATCATAAATAAATAAATATACATATATACTCTTCTCTCTCGGATCTATTGAGTCCTAATGACTCTAGAGAGAGAGAGATACAAGAGATACACATAATGAGAAATGAAGATAAGGGCCATATATAAACACATACACATACACATACACAAAAAGAGAGAGACATGCATACACATATGCACTACTTAATTTATTTCTTAGTTAATAACTGAATTACTAATCATTTTTTAGTTAATTACTAAATAGAAATATAAAGAGAGCGAGAGAGAGACAAAGACGAGAGAGAGAGAGAGAGAGAGAGAGAGAGAGAGAGAGAGAGAGAGAGAGAGAGAGAGAGAGAGAGAGAGAGAGAGAGAGAGAGAGAGAGAGATTATGTGACTTGCTTTGAATTATTATTTTTTGGTTGAGAAGGGAGTTGCTAGTAACTTGTCAAGAAGAGGATTGCTTGCAACCCCTTTTTTAGATGTTTTTTTTTTCACAAGTTTCCTCTATCATTTTTATGAGGGGACTTGTGATTTTTTTTTTTGGAACAAGGGGCTGTCAGCAACCCCTTCATGGCAATTTTTTTTTTACATAAGTCCTCTCTAATTTTTTTTTTCATTAAACATGGAGCTATCAACAACCCTTCCTAGCTAAAAAAAAATTCATAAGTCCCCTTAGAGGGATGGAGGCAACTTCTAAATTTTTTTCACTGAGAATCTGTCTGGTGACAAAAAATTCATGTCCCCTTAGAGAGATGATGTAGGGGAGTTGTGATTCAAAGCTCTCTCTCTCTCTCTCTCTCTCTCACTCAGAGAAAGGGTTGCTAGCAACCCCTGTTCAAAAAAAAAAAAATCACATCCCCTTAGAGAGATGATGATAAAGTCACATAATCTCCCTCTGTGTCTCTCTTTGCTCTCTCTCTCTCTCTCTCTCTCTCTCTCTCTCTCTCTCTCTCTCTCTCTCTCTCTCTCTCTCTCTCTCTCTCTCTCTCTCTCTCTCTCAATGAGTAAACTACTACAACATTCAAGTGGACAAAGATTTGTTCTTCTAGTTCGCATAGGAGATAAAGAGAATTTAAAACTAGATGATGATATTGAGTCTCAGGAGTCATACAAGTTAGTAGCATGGAGACTTCTCTACAAGCATAACTTGGTATCCTTCTATAGAAGTATATTTACAATGGTATCTTGTCAATGTGTTCTCTATATGTAATACAACTATGAATGGTAGGTTCATGTGTATAGGCAATTGGAGAAGGGGATGTTGCAAACTTTGCCAAGGAAATACAAGGATTAGGTGCAGTTGAAGGAGGAGTGGCTCATATATAGGGATCACTAGATTGAGCAACAGTGGAACAAGGAGGTGTATCAGAGATGTCATATCTTCCTTGACTATGTAAAGGTTAATTTTCCTTCAACGAGAAGGCATTATACAAAAAATACTCAAAGGAAAAAATGTGCAAAGAGACCTAAGGATCTAGATTCCTGGTAAGTACAATATGTTACACTTTTATGTCTTCTTCGAAAGAGAATATGACTGATCGTAGAAAAGTGATACCTACAGCGCATTTGTTCTCGTAAATCAGTAAGGAGATAGGGTAAAGTCACAATTTCTAAAATGTTTTGATGATATTGATTGGCCACACTTTAGTTCTATAATGATACTATTTGTGGATGATAGCATAAAGAAGATGCAATGTAACCCACCTAACTCCTTTACATATCTATTTACATTTCAAGAAATCCCATGGATACCATCTTTTTCAAATACATGCTTCCCTATTTGACTGAGGAAAATTGCTTGAATACCATCCTCTTGAAATGCATGCCTCCATGTTTGAGTGAGCTAGTAAGTTTTCACAAGAAAGTCTATGAGTTTGTTAGAGAACACCCATTTCACCCTCCTGCAATGGAGCTGGATTGATATTTAATGTTTGCAATAAATATGTTCATTTGTTTTGCATATAGTAGTTCACTAACTTGCAAATGCATTTGTGGATTCAGAATTTTTTTTTGGTAGTTTTTGTAGAAAGTTCATGCAATATAATGAGAAATATATTAGTATATTAAAATATTTAATTGTTGAATTTTGGAGTTTAAAATGAAGAATTCTTGAAAGAAATGACAGCTACAAGTAATGAAGTAATACATAGCTATATTTTACGGAGATTGTGAAGTAATTACTTGCAAGGGTCTATTGTAAACGAATGCATAACTTCAATCTATATGTAAGCCTAATCAAATGAGGAAGAGAGAAAGCAATGTGCAAGTACAAGTACAAGTGGATGTGTCTATAGTTTGCTCATGTGTGCATAACTAAAGTACTAACACATCAAGATATAATGATAAAATATGTGCAAAGAAGAGAGGGGGGATGTGAATGTATATGTAGTGTGATATCTCATATGCATGAGTAATTGAACTATTAACATTGTGATAATATTATCAAAGATAAGCACATAAGATTAATCTAGTGATGTAAATAAGTTTATAGAGAACTACTAATTCATTGTTAGAGAGAGAGAGAGAGAGAGAGAGAGAGAGAGAGAGAGAGAGAGAGAGAGAGAGAGAGAGAGAGAGAGAGAGAGAGAAGTTGTTATTCAAAAAGGAGGAGAGGGAAATGGATGTTGTGGATCCCCAACATATGTGTGAGAGAGAGAGAGAGAGAGAGAGAGAGAGAGCAAGTGAGCGAGCGAGAGAAAGAGAGAGGAATGTGTAAGTGTATCTAGTTTTGCTTATGTGTGCACAATAGAAGTACTAATCATCGTGATGTAATTATAACATATATACAAATAATAGAGAGAGGGGAGATGTGAATGTATACGGAGTGTGATATTGCTTGTGTATGTGTAATTCAACCACCACTAATATTATGATAATATTATAAAAAATAATCACACAAGCTTAATGTAGTGATGTAAAGCAATTAAGAAGAGAACTACTAATGTGTTGTTAGAGAGAAAGAGAGAGAGAGGGTGTTATTGAGGGAGAGGAGGAGAGGGAGATGCATGTTGTGGGTCTCCAAGATATAGAGAGAGAGAGAGAGAGAGAGAGAGAGAGAGAGAGAGAGAGAGGAGAATGAATTGTGGTTTTAATGAGGAGGAGGAGAGTAAGATGTTGTGGTGTAGTGGTGGTGCTAATGGTGGTAATGTTATTGAAGGGAAGTGAGATGTTGGTGGTTGGTCCCCAACATATAAGGAGAGAGAGACAGAGGAGAATTGCTCGTGGCTCTAATGAGGAGGGGGAGAGTAAGATGTGGTGGTGGTGGCGGTACTAGTGGTGGTAGTGGGGGTGGCAGCGGCAATGGAGGAGCATCATTGGTGTTTGATATATGCCTAAGAGAAAAAGAGGACCAAGTGGACTATGTGGAATAAAACTTGAGGTTTCCAAAAAAAGAATGCTCCAAAAGCTCGCTTCTCGCATGCACTCGGGGTAAAGGCACTTGTGTCTAACCACCCATGTATTCATTATACTGACAATACCTACACACTTGTGTACTGCATGTGGCAGAGGTGCCAACTACTGTCACTTCATTATTTATTCTTTTAGTGACATTTAAATAAGGAAAGGCCAGTCACACATTGTGATTGTTGGAGTTCCCACATCCTATGTCTCTTACTCTTGATCTCTTGCTTCTTCCAATATAGCTCTTGCTTCCACTGGGGGCTTTCTCCCTTCAACAGGTATTAGAGCTGAGTTCAAATAGCTTCTTTATCCTTTTCTTTAGCCCAAATTCAAAGCTTCAACTTAGGGTTTCATGGTAGTCATTGTTTCTTTTCTATTTATGCATGATTGTTTAGGAGCTTCCCAAGGCTTAGTTGAGACTTGTTCACGAGTGCTTTTATTGAGCTCAGGAGCAACCATTTTATCCATTTTGAGTGGATATTGAGCATGCTGTAAAAGTCTTGGCACGATCTCTTTAGTGATGCTAGAAGTCTATTTGATAAGTTAAAAAACATTACCAATGGATCCACTAAACTCGTTCCCTTCTATGACACTAGCCAAAAAAATCGTTTTTAAATAAAAAGGTTGTTCTGTTTTCGTTATTTCATTGATGCAACAGTTCTTTGGCATGGCTCAGTCATAGCAATGAGTACCGAACTGTCCACAGAATGTTGATAGGTATTAGAAAATAGAGGACCTTGAAGAGCTTGTATGGGTTCTATGGTTAGTTCTATTCGAGTTGAGGCAACACTTGAATCAAAATTACCTACGTTGCTATCAATCCTTTAAAAGGTGACAAATTTTTTGGAAACTGAACTCTTCTATCACCACCCAAAAAGGAATTGCAATAATTTTAAATTAAAAAAGAGGCTTAGCCACCACACAACAACAAGTATCAAACCATCGTTCCCATGCATAATAAATGTCGTATTTTGGTCTTACTTTTGCGTAGGATATCAAATTTAGGTGTTCTATAGCTAGAAATGAAGAGTGTAATGAGAACTACAAATTTGGGTGCTCAGAGAGTTGATTTTGTGCAATTTTCTATTCTCTATTTCACACATAATAAAATAATTTTGATTTTAATAGCAAATAGTAAATTTCATAATGTATGTTTGATGCTTCAGGGATGGTATTTTGGTGCATGGATGGGTATGGTTATCCTTTTGAGACTATGCCTAATGCTCATTGATACTTTACAAGATACTCAGTGGACGTACCACTGTTTCAGTTGTTATGTATACTTCCTAATATGCTATGGCATGCTTTTGAGCTAAGATTTAGGCTCTATTACATCAATCTTGGTTGTGGTTATATGCCTTTGTTACTTCAATGTTCTACACACTTACAGGCTTGAAGAATCTATTGGATTTTATGCTCTTGCCTTATGCTTTATGTGTCTTGGATTCTCAGATATCATGTTCTTGATATATTGAGCTAGAATTGCTCATTTAGCATTTGCTTTTATTCTAATGGGAGCTACTTGCACTACTTGGATTCTTTGCATTTGGGTAGAGCTTTGGGTTATACAATTGAGCTTACTTTAGTAAGATGGTGGGACTCATTTGAGTTATGGTCATGCTCTCTAGATGCTATTTGGATCTAATTGTTCCCTAGTAGGTTGATTTGATTCATGCTTTGAGCCAGCACCTATCTCTAGTAGGTTGTTATTAGTGATGTATTCATCCCCTTGGCTTTATATCGAGCTTCTCTACACTTGCTTTGTCAGTTGTGTATTTGTTGGCAATTCTCTTTTGCTATCTCTAAGACCTACTATGTATGTTATGCCTATTGGATGTATCTTTCTCTAACACATTGAGTTTGATAGTTCTTGGTACCAGTTGCACGCTCAGTGATTGCTAGTGGTTTGTACATATCCCCCTTCTTGCAGGATATATCTGGCAGTTGCAGTTTGGGATTCATCAATTAATTGCTCACACCTGGCTTTGGGTTTTACTGCTATCATTATTTTCAACTTGCTATAATTTCATGTTTATGCATCATTTCTAAGGGAAAATATATTAGATTTGCTTTTGAACTATTTTTTAGTCATTTACAATATCCTGTTTTTCTTGGACTGTACTTTTATTTCTTGTATTGTTGCCAGTGGGTTGAATGATAGTGCTATCTTTAACATTGAAAAGTTAAATGGGACCAATTATAGCAATTGGAAGTCATAAATCTACTAGGTTCTAGTACAAAAATTACAGGTTAAGCCATTGAGACATGAGGATGTAAAGCTTGAATGATATAGAGGATTGAGATAAACTAGATGAGTTATATAAATCTGCAATCATTTTTTCACTCTCTAAGTAGATCTATTATAATGTTTTCTCTAACAGGTAGATTGTTTGGCAGTTACGGGATAAGATTTGCAAAGTTTATAATAAGTAGATCCCTACCTCTCAAATATATTGGTTGAAGCAACTCATGGACCTTTGTATGAAGGAGGGGATCTCCATGTCCACTCACTTGAATGTGTTACATTCTATTTTTAGCCAATTGACTTCATAGAGAATTAAATTTAAGGACAATATTGCTGCCTTATTCTTGTTGGTTACATTGCCTAAGTCATGGGACAACTTCCATATTGTTATGTGTGCAAATATGCCTGCTAATGGGCTGACATTGCAAGATGTAGAGGGCATTCTCTTGAATGAAGAGGTTAACAGAAAGAATGTAGATGTTTCCCACACCTCTCATACTTTGACAATCTGAAACAATAATGATAGGAGCAATAATGACTACCATAGGAGAGACCCTCAAAAGTCTCATTCTCAATCATGTGGACAATCTCGTAGTAAGTCCCATGGTCGTAAATCTACATTGACTTGTCACTATTGTGGGAAGTAGGGTCATATTCAGCCACAATCCCATAAAATGCTTGATGACAAGCACAAAGAAAAGGGAAAGGATAAAATGCAAGAAAAAAATGATGATCATAGCATTGTCCCTAGTAAGTCTACTATCAAGATTGAAGAGATTAACATTGCATAAACTGATTTTGATAACGATTACATACTCACAACTTCTTCTCTTGATATTTCGCAGTCAAGTGATGCCTCCTCTACCTATGCTTAGTATTGGGTGCTTGAGTCAAAGGCTTCCTTTCATGTCACCCCTCATCGAGAGTGATTCGACTCTTATTGTAGCATGATAGGATCTATTAGATTGGATAGTGGCTTGGCATTGGATATCATTGGTATTGGAGATGTGTAGCTACAACTTTCTTTAGGTAGTATGTTTACTTTGCATGATATATGTCATGTTTTAGCTTTGACTAAAAGCCTACTTTCAACTAGACAATTGGATGATACAGGTTATGCTATCTCTTTTGGTGATTTCTCATGGAAGCTTACCTTTGGAAATCTTATCTTTGGAAACCATAATATACCAGTGGCTATAGTACCACATGTATCGTTATGGCATTGTCTTGGATACAGGCCATTAAAGGGAATGAAAATGCTTACCTATTTGCAATACCTTCTGGGTCTTGACTATAAATATTTTGATTCTTGTGATCATTGTATTTATGGCAAGTAGACTTGTAATTCACATAAGAAGTTTGACATTATGCACACATGGGTGAGTCTTTGACTCTTGTTCATTGTGATATTTGTGGACCTATGTCCTACAAGTATTGAGATGGCACAAAGTATTTTGTTACTTTCATTAACGATTACTTGTATAAGGTCTAGGCATACTCCATAAAGCAGAAATTAGAACTCTTGGCTACCTTTCAATGTTGGCTTGCTTTAGTTGAGAACTAGTGTGGATATAGGCTCAAATGCCTATGATCCAATAATGGGGCAGAGTATGTATCCAAAGCCTTTGATCAATTTTGTGATGAGAGGGGTATTAAGCATCAGTTGACTACTCTATATACCCCACCCCAGAATGATATGGTGGCTGAGTGCATGAATATGACAATTTAGGAGCAAGTCCTATTCTTAGCTAGGCAAGCATAACACTTTTGAGCTAAGGTAGTTATCACTACCATACATTTGATTAATCAATCTCTATGCAATGCTCTTAACTATCAGGTTGGAGAGGAGATAATGTCTCAAAACCTCCATCTTATGCTCATTTGCATATATTTGGTTGTGAGGCTTTCTACCATGTTCCCAAGGATAAACGTAATTAGTTGGATTTGGAGTCCATGAAATGCATATTTATTGGTTATGGGGATACAACTACGATGGGCTATAGCCTATGGGATCTGCAGGCTTGTAAGGTCATACACAACCATGATATTATTTTTAATAAGGAGAAAATGCATAAGCATCCTAAGTAGGTGGTTGAGATACACAAAGAGTGGTATTTCTAGAGGAGCCTCTCGTTGTTGTATAGCTAGCTAAATAGCCTATAACAATTGATGCTCGAGTGGCCCAAGACCATGATGTTAGATAGGAGATACATACTCTACATCCTTTTCTACAATGGTCTACTAGAGATAGATGTCAACATAATCCATTTGTACCCTCTACAGATTATATTGTGGTGACAGATGCTAGTGAGTCTCTTACCTATGATGATGCCATGTGTAGTGGTGATAGTCACTCTTGGGTGGGAGAGAGCCACACATTGAGAGTATAACTCACTCTAGAAATATCATATGTGGAATTTAGTTCATTTACCATGTGAAAAATGTGATTTTCCATGCAAGTGGATGTACAAGTTGAAGAGTACCTATGGATGCCCCAAGCTAGCCTATAAGGCTAGATTGATTTCTGAGGGTAAGCAAGATCATGGTGTTGAGTTTGATGAAGCCTTCTCTCCTATTGTCAAGATGACTACCCCACTCTTGGTTTTGGCTTTGGTTGCATAGCTCAATTTGGACTCTATTAGGTGGATGCCAAGACAACTTTCTTACATGGAGACTTGGATGATGAGATTTATATACAACAAACTAAGGGCTTTGAGAAAAAAGGCACGGAACACCTAGTGTGAAAGTTGAGAAAGAGTATTTATAGCCTTAAGCAGGTACCTAGGAAATGGTACATGTTTGATGATTTTGTGTACCCAAAAGGATATAGTTGCAGTGATATGGATCCGTGTTTATACAGAAGAAGGCTTGTGCTGGTAGCCCTATGATTTTGATACGCTGTGTGGATGATATGCTAATTTTCAGAAGTGCTCATGATGAACGGGATGCCTTGAGAGGTCAACTCAAGAAGATCTTTGAGATGAAGGACATGGGATAGGCCTCGCATATGTTTGGGATACACATCACTCGTGATTGCTCTAAGGGTTCCTTTATTTATTGCAAAGAAAGGATATCCAGAAGGTTCTTGAGAGGTTTCATATGCAGGATGTTAAGCCTATTAGTTGTTCTTTACCTTCTTATGTGAAGGTTAGTCAAATTGATTGTAATGAAACCCGATGAGCAAAAGGCTATGATGGCCAAGATCCCTTATACATTTGTAGTGGGTAGTTTGATATATGCTATGTTAGCTACTCATCCTAACATAGCATTTGCAGTGGGAGTTGTGGAATACTATATGGCTACATCTAGCAGGTGAAATTGGGATGTTGTGAAGGATATCATGAGGTACCTTAAGGGTACTATAGATATGTGCATATGTTATAGTGGCTAGGATACATGAGTCGTGGGATACATTGACTCTGATTATGCAAGATTTCCCTTCTCCATGTCTTAATTTTCTTTGCCAAACCCCTTAGCTTGCTCGTGCACATCTAAATTACACTTTTCCCAAACCTGGCCCATGCCACTTTGTGGTGGGGGTCTTTTGTCCCATCGTGGCATCTCTCAAATGCATATCACTGTGCAAACCTAGTTGTATCTCACTACAAGATGGAGGTGATTGATACACCTTGTGGAAAAGAAACCTACAATCTTTCACCAAGTGAGGTTGTACGTGGCTCAGGTAGATCTTTGCATCTTTTTGGTACTTGTGCTTGAAGATGGTTAACCATAGGTCTTCTCCGTATGGAAAATTTTGCTCAACTATGGATACTCTTTCATTTTATTTTTTCCTAAGAGATATCAAGTGATACTTCGGAGTTCAACATACCATGACACTCTTTTGAAAAAAAACAATGCTTAATGCACACACACACACACACACACACACACACACACACACACACACACACACACACACACACACACACACACACACACACACACACACACACACACACACACACACACACACACACACACACACACACACACACACACACACACACACACACACACACACACACACACACACACACACACGGGTTCCGCTACCCAAAATTGTGTGGATATAAAGCAATCATGTCTACTAGTGCAATCTTGGCAGAGGTTTTGCCCAGTGTAACAATACCAAATTTGATGCTCTTGCACCACCAAATTTGGTATTCTAAAGGTTTAGTCTCTCTACTGATTATCTTAGAAAGGTCCAAAACTAGACAACCATTTGCGAAAAGCTCTTAGGAATTGAACTTGTGAGATTATGCAATAATGTTGCTTTGATGTCACCATTGACCAAGATTGCTCCATGCACAAGCATGCATTGGAAGATTTGATCCCTTTGGTGTTTTTTTAAAAACACTAGCACAAATTTGTATTGATGTGTAAAGGTAAAATTTATAGCCTAAAAAAGAAGTCAAAGCCTAATAAAGGCTTTAAAGTCTAGCAATCGCTTTATACACATTTCTTATGTCCTAAGAAATGTTAGGATTTGACATGCACCCCTACTTTTCATAGTGAATTTAGAAGTGAAGAGGTTTGACCAACAACATTGGTAATGACTTGCGATCATGGAAACTTGCTACTGATAAGAAACTAAGGAGGAACAGAATGCAACTTGGAACTTTTTTGTTACATTCTTCTTTCGAATTTGGTTGCATGTAGTTAGGCCTCTCTCCTCCCTATCCCTGTTCCAATCAAGCACAGAGTCCAAGAAGAAGGGGGGTGAGAAAAGGGAACCATCTAATACTTGTGCAGCATGCCCATCTCTAATCCCACAATTCAAAACTATCATGGCCTCAATCATGACCTTGATAAGAGCTTCATTTCATAATGAGTCAATAGGGATTACTAAATCTCTAAGCTCTACTTATAATCCCCTCCTATTTAACTCTATTTATTGGAGTATTAACCTTCAACAAAATATCTAGTAGAACATAGTGCCCCAAAATTATGGGGCTTGAAATGCAACAATTGATGGAAGATGACCACATGAAATACACAGGGGAGGATCTCAGGTTGCTGGACTAGCACCTAAAACCAACATAGGGGCCTCAAAACTCCAACAAGATACTTAGTCCATTGGAATCCCAGAGACCTCTTGAAGTGGGAGCTCAAGCTCATCCGCCAAGACCCACGGACCGCTTATTACTTTAAGCACTTCAACCAAGCACAAATGGCTATCTCTCACCTAGCCAATGTGCCTTCGATCCTGACGAAGGAAATTCGGTATGGCAGCCTCTATACTATGCCAAACTCCCTTCTGCCACAAAGCAAATGAGGTAACGGCACCACCTAGTCATGGAAGAGTGGACTAGGACGCTATGCAAGAGGGAGAGGAGCTTGTGAGGGAGAAGAGAGGAAAACAGAGAGAGAGAGAGAGAGAACTACAAAAAATAGATGAATCAATAAAACTTAAGAGGGCACAAGAGATGGAGAACCCTCAAGACATAACCAATATACACAATATAGACACCAATAGCATGGGCTTATTACACTGTAGAGCATGCATAAGCTATAGTAAGGGAATGAACTGCATGAGCTCATGAGAGAGAATGGGGAAGGCTCAATAGGGCTGAAGAAGGCCTCTTGGCTCTCTCTTTTAAGTTACAAAGGAGAATGCCTCTTTATATAGGCCTTGAGGGTGTTTAGGGAGGAGGTTAAGATAGAATAGGAATTAACACCACCAAAGCTGCATTAAGGCGGTTCCACCAATGTGGAAGCTCCATCTAGATATTTTGTTGACCAATTTTGTACTTAATCGAGTTCCATCATAGGTGAGTTGTCTCCATTCTCCCCCCATAGCTTGAGTCCAAGAGCTCTCCTATAAAAAAATATAGAGAATCTTCATAAAATAAGATTATATCTAGCAATAATGGAGAGAGAGTAGTAAGAATTCATACATTACTACTACAATTAAGGATGATTTGAGGGTGATTTAGGAGGGGAATTCTAATGGTTTATTAGCTTGAGAGAGAGGAGAAGAGAGGGGAAAGGGTTGGGAGTCTAATGAATGATGTTTTATGAAAGTGTTAAGTGTGGGTGTGTATAAAATTGGGAGGTGGTCTCCACCATAGTTGGAAAAAGTTGACGTCCACCATTTTGGCCATATCTCCTGACTTATAGCTCCAAAAAATTATAAAAAAGTACCAACCAAAACTTCAGCTCATGCGCTACAACTTTCATGTTAAAAAGTTTTTTTGGATCGGAGTGGAAGTATTTTTAAAAAATCTTACAAAATCATGTGCTTGATTTTTCTTCCACTAATGCTTCCAAGAAGGGTCCCATTTGTTTGAATTATCATAAGGCTCCAAAGCCATGACATTATGAGCCTCACATGCCCTTTGGATGGCTCCAAATCCATTTCATGTCTTTTCTTTTCACATTACACATTTTTCATTCACCTTCCTCCATTGATCTTTACTCTTCAACCCCCCCTTGGTAAACCGGTCCATGAAATATTTCCATCCAGTGATTTCTTGGATTTCCCAAGAGGTTGTTCCCACCCTCTTCTTTATTTCAAACCTCCAAATGTATAAAAAATCAACAAAGTGTTAGACAAATATTTTTTTGTGATTTTCTCGGATCAGATCCCACACGGGTGTAGTGAGCTTACATTGATGCCCGAATGAGTAGCTTCCTCCCTCAAGCAAATCGGGAGCTCCACGATTCGAGATGCAAGCTCAAGCAACCTCAAGCCTCCACCTCCAAGCTCCATCCGCCATAGTTGCGCGCGAGACAAGAGAAGAAGAAGAAGAAGAAGAAGAAGAAGAAGAAGAAGAAGAGAGGAGATGATGGAGAAGACAAGAGAAGAGAAGAGAAGAAGAAGAGAAGAGAAGAGATTTGTTAAGGAATTTCCAGTCTTGCATGTATCCTTTGAGGTTCATCCATGCTTGGAGAGGAGTAGTGGAAAGAAATGGATGATTATAAGGAGAAGTTTCTATCATTCATATCTTCTAAGAGAGCTAAGCAAAAAGAGGGAAGGAGGATAGCTTGTATCATTAAAATAGTCATAATGCAGCTGTCTATGCTATTTGGATCAAAAAATAGTTGCGGTAGCGATGCTCTTGCGATGTAGGATCTCACTTTAATAGTACTCTAAGCAATCTAAGATAATTACACCTAGTTAGGAAGGTTGGTTCTAGGCATAAAGTGAGTTCATTAAGAAAGTGGGCTATTGAGTCGTATAGATGTTACAACGTAAAAGTGAGGGCTTCCTCAGGCTTGGTGGCATTGATATTATATATCATTGGGAAGTCATATCGACCGTGGATGTTTGGATTGTAATCCACTCCTAATCTTCTTGGATATGTCATGAAAGTAGGTTTATTTCTTTTGAAGGGTAGGGTGTTACAAAACGACATCTAGGCGTCCATGTTGCCTTCCCAAATGGGCCTTCTCCAATTTGGTTGGCACTCATAGCCCTTCACTGTTTTAGGCACTTCATAGACTTTGTTATCCCAATAGTCTGGAGCCTCTGTTCCCCATTGGGTAGGATTCTTCTCTCTCTGAGAGGTCCACTTGTCTCCCAACCTCGTCTCCCAACCTCCTTCCGACATTAATTACCACTTCCACCACCTTGGTTGATAATACTCTGCTCAATGTGGTGGGGAATTGAAAATCAAAGTCAAATGGTTCACTGTTATTCTCTCTCTACTCCCAGAATATGAGTTCAATATTATAATTTATCAGAAAGTAGTCTTCCCTAGGCGAGATGAGCGATGTTGGCACCACTGCCAATCAAGCATTCAGCCTTCTTTGTGCTTGCTCTAGCATTTGCTTTCTCTTCTCTTTGAGCTCAACTTTCCTTTCAATGGAGGTGGCCACCTCCTGCTACACTTTAGGTCATGGGGAAGGAGGTTGTGGGACTAGCTCCTCCTCTTGTTGTCCCATCTCACAATGTTCTGCCTCTTCCTCCTCCCTATGTTCCTATGGTGCTCCTTTGGTGAATCCCAGGGGATCCATTTCTTGCATCATCAAGCCTACCCTAAGCAAATAGTTCCTCTAGTTTTGTAGGCTTAGGCTAACTCTTGTTGCTTGTGGTGGTATATGCAGCCCCTATCCCAAGGCCCTGTGGGAAATCCCCTGCTTTCTTTTCAATGAATGGTGACATCCACGAGAGTGTTGAGGAAGGCACATTGTTGGATTTCTAAGCTTACTTGTGCAGGCTCTTCCCTATTCTTTGCGAGCACCTTGTCCCCTTCTACACGAGCTAGACAACGCACTAAGTCTTTTACTCTTATTTCAGTTCTGGTTGTCCATTCTTCTTCCTTCTTTTTCATTTCTTCGAAGCTTTTTCCCTGCCTTTGAGCTAGGATCATTAGCCTCTGCTCTCGTTCCTCAATTTCCCTTTCTAATCTCTTTTGCTTTTCTAGCTCTAAGGCTACCTTCTTCTTCAAATTTTCTATGTCTTCTTGATACCTTCGGGCCCTCTCTTCTCTTGCTACGTCTAACATCTCCGTGGCATCCTAGACATTTTTCATCTCCCCTTGCAGCTCTTCGTATTGCACTACTAGCTCTTCATTCTGTCATTGCATGCTCATGACAGCCTGCATTTCTTCAGCGAGCTTTGCTTGCCACCTTTCTTCTTCTCCTTCCTTGGCCTTGAGCTCCTCCTTTAGCTCATTTAATTATCTTTGACACATAGCCAATTGGCAGGTTTTTTCTAGTTGAAAGGCTACCATAGTTTCCTTTTCAGCCCTCTAACTCAACAATAACTATTTTCTTTTCTTCTTTGCTCTCTGAAGCTGTGACACAAGTTCCTTAGCATAGTTGTCATAGTTCTTGGGACGACAACAGTGCGGTGGGGGTAGTGATTGTGGACATTTCAATTCTTTGTCTTTTAGGAT
The DNA here is from genome assembly GCF_053477565.2 of Lygodium microphyllum. Classification (NCBI taxonomy): domain Eukaryota; kingdom Viridiplantae; phylum Streptophyta; class Polypodiopsida; order Schizaeales; family Lygodiaceae; genus Lygodium; species Lygodium microphyllum. The sequence continues at coordinate 172,354,173 of NC_141136.1, forward strand.
CATGCCTCAACTTGGTATCTGCTGCTGCCAATCTCTTCATCCCTATTGTGGGAAGTTCTTCACCTCCCTCATGGGCCATTTCTATTGACCAAATACTGCACCCAGGCCATGCTGTTGCTAGCTTTGACTTTAGGTGTAGAGCCTTGGGTGGTTGTAGTTGTTGGGGTGGTCATCACTAGACTAGCTCAAAGTGGGCGAAATAGACCTTTACCCTTGCCCTACATAACTGGCAGTGCTGAAGCTTCTAGTACTTGGATGCTAGAACTTGGGCCTTCATCTTTGGGTGGGCTCATGGTAGCCACTCTTCTTCCCTTGAGCATTGCTCTATGGACATGCGTGTTGCTAAAGCTATGTCCTCTTCCTTCCTCCTCAGCTCTTCATCTTCTTCATTAGCTTTTCTCTTTCTCTCCTCTTTAGCTTTTCTGGATTCCTCTCCTATCCTCCTTGAATCCTCATTTTCTTTCCTTTTTCTTTTTTCTTCAGTGCTTTTGGAATCTCTTTGGGATCTTTGTAGGTCTGCTTTCTCTTGTTTCCCGCTCTCTTCTTCAGCCTTTTCCTGTGGAGTCTTTTTCTTTGACTTCTTGGCCTCTCCATGGCTAGATTGTGTTTCATGCTCTTCTTCTTCATCACTTACTGTTCTCTCACTAGATTGCTCTTATTCTTGGTGGAGAGGGGACTTGCCTAGTGTTTTGCCAACTCCCTCATCTTCTTGTGCTTCCCCCAATGCGTATTTGATGATGGCCATTAAGACCTCTCCAAATCTAATGGTCGAGGCCTTAGACGACAAATTATTCCTTGCCTTGGAGGCCAGGGACTCTCCACCTCCAAGTCTTCCGCTTGTAGCTAGTGCCTTAGCTGAAGTTTTGATGGTCTTTCACATGAAGCCGTTCAAGTTCTCATCATCAAAGGATTTGGTTGCGATGCTTTCCAGCATTGGCACATTAATTCTATTTATCAATGCATTGTACCTTTGACTGGAAAACAAGCTGTGCACCATTTTGGCCAAAAAGAGATGTATATGGCATGTAGAAAATGATTATGTGCTCATGGAAAATTGAAATGTTTAAATAGATAAAGAAAAAATTCCTTTAAACAATCCATGCATTCCACAAAAAATTATGACACTTTTCTTCACTCATAAGTTGGTTTTTATCCATTTGGGCATTGATTGAGGTTTAAGGTTTGTTTTTATGTTCCACACCTTATATGTCCCACACCTTATATGTTCCACACCTTATCCCCCCCCTGGAAGATGAGAAGAATCCTTTCTAGGATCTGAAGGGTTAAGGGCATTCATCACATGCTCATGGTGCTTCACTTTCGCATGAGCCAAGCATAGAAGTTCGGGTTGTACTCCATATTTGCAAGATGCTTACATGAGTAATATAGGTGAGGACATCCATTAGGAAATCACCAAATTCTATTCTGCTAGCAATGTGTAACTCCTCTATCAAAGTGTGATCTAAGTAGGGGTGAGTCATGATGTGCTCTTCAAGGGATTGCTTGCGAATGGTGGTCAACACCTTATAGGAGGTTGCGACTATGTAAGTTGGGTCATATTTTGAGGTCATGATTGCATGTCTCTGCTCAGCGTTGGTCATGTTTTGGTAGCCTTCCTGCTTACATTGAAGTGGAAGAGCATACCATTTTTGCAAGAAAGAGGAGTCATTCTTAGCAAGTTCCTCAATTTCTTGGTTGTGGCAAGGACTGTGCCCTTGTCATAAGACATAATGAGGCATTGCTTGCGTGCTTGTTCGTGGGAAATCTTGGTGGCAATGAGTTCCTCAGCTGCTTGGGGAGCCTTAATGAATACAAATTTCAATTCTTCCCATGAGAAAGGCAGTGTGCGTATCTCTATTGCTAAAGGCTCATCTAAAAAACCTTGGTCTAATCAGTCATAGCTTTTAGCAAGTGTGGTAAATGTGGCATCCAAGCACCAAAGGCAAACAACCAAGTCATCCCCCATATTTTCAGCTAAGTCTAAGGCTAAGGTAAGAATCGATCATCATTTGTAGGAGGGTTTAAGGCCTACCATGGAGGCTAGGGTTCAACTAGACTAGATAGATTAGTAGCTAGCATTTGCGGTTGCAGTTTCGGTTGCTCCTGAGTGTGCGGTTTAGCTTCTTGTGCGCTAAGCATGGTTTGCGATTCTAACGTTGTGTTGCCAAACATTTGTGGGGCTTTAGGAGCATTAATAGGGCTAGGTTGAGTCGGTTTGGAGTTAGTGAGCTGCGATTTCATCGAGAGACCCATTGAGGCTTTGTAGGCTTAGCGGTATTGGGCTCTATGGGCTTCACAGCTTGAGTCTTTTGCGGTTTTAGTGCTTGATCTGTTGTGGGCTTTGTGTGGTCAAGTTTGAGGGTGGCATTTGAATAGTGCCACTGGCCATCTTGGCTTTAGGCACCCATATCTAGGCATTGCCCTCATAATAGCCTTGTGCTTGTAATAAGGTCTTGGTGACCCATCACGACTTGACCATTCGTAAGTGCCTATAGTTTCTTTGTTGCCTCCTAGGTTCTGAGTATGAGTTCCTAGGCTTGTGAGGTCATGACTGTATGCTCCTAGGTGACAGTCCTTGATGTTTAGGCACCCAATTGAATTGTGGTTCAAGGGTTTTAGCTCTGTTCTTAGTGGTTTGCTCACGCTGTGGCTTGGTGGGTTGTGATAAGTCATGATCCCCCTCTTTAGGTTTGGTGGTGGGTTTCTCTCTCGGTGGACTTACGGGCTTTAATGGAGCCATGCTGCCCTTGCTAAAAGCCATGACTATTCATACATTGCCAATAGCAAGCTGAATACGTTGAGACTTGTAGTCAACATTACAATGTACTTGCTTTTTAAATGAGCATCCTAACAACAATCTTTTGTATTCAGCAACACATGAAAAAGTACGGCTATGCTTTCAGACTCGATAGAGACTACGACTTTGCACTTTCCTGAAAGGGTATATGATCGGCCCCCAAATGGGGGCTAAGTTTGGTGTTGGTAGGTTGTAGTTGTGGGCGACCAGTTTGAGTTCAATCATCATGAGTTAAGATATTAAAATCAACCACCTCATCGATCAATGCATCAAAGGTATGTGTTTGTTGGGCAGTGATAGTTATGCACAAGTAAGCATGTGATATTGCCTCTTCCTCCTCCTCATCAATTTGCATTATTGTGATAGCTGAGACCTTTAGTGGATGTGTGGAAGGGTAATACTTCTTTATGCAGCTACTATTGAAGAAGCCTAATCTCCTAAACTTCATCTTTTGTTTATGGCCTTTTATTGAGTACAATAACACTAAGTCACCCTGCTTGAATTCTCGATGCTTCATGTGCTTGTCAAACCAACTCTTGTGTCGCGCCTTTTCGTAAATTAGTGCATGGGTGGCTAGAAGTCGAGTCTCTGATAAGTATTCTAGCTTGATTAGGCACTCCGTCCATGCCTTCTTTTCGTCCCATCTCTGTTGGATAGCTACTCTACAATCATTTTTCCTCGTGGCTTGTGCTTTTATCCACTTTGTGAGATAGTCTATAGCAACAATGCTGTGAGTACTGTGCCGCGAGGCTAGTTGGTGCAATGAAGTCAATTCCCCATTTCTTGAATGGTTGTCTTGCAATGGTTGGACTTAGCTTCATTTTGTCCTTGCAAACAAGTACATTGGTTCGTTGACACTCGTCACATTGCTTTACAAATCATGCTACATCTTGAAAAAGAGTAGGTCACTACAGTTGAGACTGCAACACCTTGTAGGCCATCGTGTCTCATGTTCCCACACATATCTACACAGTAAGTTGTCTTGCCCTAACCTATAGAGTTGTCCTACTATCAACTGATATGGTTGTATTTTAAGGATGAGGCACCTAAGTTAAGCCTTCTCAATGGGTCTTTCAGGTAGTCCATGCTGAAGCACTTGGACTATGTCGTCTATCTAGTATGGCATCAAGTCAGCTCTAAACAAGTTCCTTTCGCTAGACATGTTAAAGAGATGTGCGTCAGGTGAGTCATCTATGATGCCCTGTCCAACAGCTTCTCTTGTGGTATGCGAGACATATGGTTGGCTATATAGTGCTGCTTCCCTTTGCATACAACCTCAAATAAGTCAAACTCTAGAAGTAGAAGTAACCATCGAGCAATGTGTCCTGTAGCACAGGCTTTGTTAACAAGATAAAGCAAGGCTTGATGCTCAATAAAGAAGATAAAAGGTGTAGCCAAAAGGTAATGCCGAAATTTCCTTACAACAAACATCATGGCTAACCCTTCCCTCTTCGTAGCAGAGTAGTTCATTTCAGTAACCCTGAGTTTTCTACTAGCAAAGCTCACTAGATAGTCTAAATTGTATTCACCAAGCTGGCACAACAAAGTTTCCACGGTAAACTTTAGGGCGTCAATGTGAACGTGGAAGGTTATGATCCAGTTTGGGGCTCTTAGGATTGGTGCTATGGTTAAAGCCTTCTTCAACTCTTCGTATTTGTGTTGGCATTCCTTGGTACATTCAAATATAATCAACAATTTGTATAGAGTTAAAGCCTTCTTCAACTCTTCATATGCGTGTTGGGATTCCTTAGTTCATTCAAATATAATTAGCAATTTTTATAGAGGTCTAGCAATTAATGCATAGTTCAACAAAAATCGTCGATAGTACCTTGTATGGCCTAGGAAGCACTGAACTCCCTTGTAATTGATTGGTGGTGGAAGATCGATGATAACCCTAACTTTTGAGAAGTTAATGGCAATGCCATTCTTTGACACCACGTGCCCTAGGATGCATCCATGCTTTACCCAGAACTGGCACTTCAAGGGGTTCAACGAGAGACAATACAATCTATATCTTTCAAATACTGCTTGATGCTTGTCTAGGTGTTCTTTTCAATTAGAGTGAACACATAAATCATCAATGAATACTTCTAAGTCTCACCTAAGCGTGCCTTTGAAAATGCACACATGAGCCTCTAGAATGTGGTTGGTGCGTTCGTCAACCCGAAGGGCATAACTATGCATGCAAAGGTTCCCCACTTGGTAGCGAATGTGGTCTTTTGCCTATCATTAGGATGTACCTACAACTAATTGTACCTTGAGAAGCTATCCAAAAAAATGCAAGTCTCTTTACCAGCTACTCTCTTAGCATATACTGAGTATATGATAGCAAATAATTGCCTCTCTTTATAGCAGCATTAACCTTTTTATAATTGATACACACTCTGATCTTTCCATTCTTCTTTAGTATGATCATGATGGGTGAAACCCGGTCAATGTACTCAATTTCATAAATTAATCCTACTCTCAATAGCTTATCAATTTCCTCTTTGACAGCATGAGCATGTTTGGGATTTATAGGATATAGTTGTTGCTTGATCGCCATTGCGTCAAGTGTCATGGGGATGTTATGAGTCACCACGCTCGGATCTATCCCTTTCAGCTCATCCAGGGACTAAGCGAATACGTCTATATACTCTCACAAGAGAGTAATGAGACTCATTTCTTCTTGCTCGCTCAAGTCATTGGCTATGAATGCAAGTCGGGTATTTTCCCTTCCTTAACTAGATTGACCTCCTTGACTTTAGCGAGTCCTTCTATAGGCTCACTTGCTTGCCCTTGTCTTTTGGCTCCTAGCAAGATCACTACCCTATCACCTTTCTTAAATCTTCTGAATTATTTCGGCAGGTCTTGTGGCTTCCTCTACTCTTTAGCTTGTAGATCCCTAGGTTGTTTTCTTCTTTTCTCCTTCAACCTTTGGTGCCTTAGGTGGATTGGTACGTCTCCCTTGGTGCATTTGGTCTTAGGTGGCGGGGTATCTCAGGATCACTATCTAAGCTTACTTCTGACTCGAAATCAAACTCTCCCCTTTTTCTAAAAGAGGGAGTCTCTCCTACAGGTTGTAGCTTCGATGGTGATTCTATTTTGAATACTAGTATAGCACTTGCTCAGGCAAGACCCACTTGTTCATAATCAATCACTCCTATATGCTCCAACCAGGTGCGATCGCAATCCATTCGCATGAATACTTTCTCAATTTTGAAGATATTCTTCTTTTGTAGTTTGAAGTCTACCCGTGTTTGTTCAATCACATGTCCCTTAGTGTTGTACTTTATCATGTCGATCTCTTCTTTGCTCTCATCACTGAAGGAATATCAGATATCGTACTCATCATTTGAACTATCCTCATCCGATTGCTAATCGTCTCCTAGGTCTTGATACTGTGTTTCCTTGCCATTAGTGACTAAGGCCCAATTGTAGATCAAGTCCAGATCGTGCACCTTCGTCCATCACCTCTTGGGTTCATCTAAGAAATCCTTGAGTGGTTTAAGATTTGCGGTTGGGTTATTGGCTAATTTGTTCGTTAGGTGCTCTAAGATCTTGTGGAGCTCTCGTTTGTTGTTTAGGACATGGAGAATGACAGGGGTGGGTCGTCTATGAGAGCTTCTATCCATCATACAGACTGGTACTAAGGGTTTGTTCTTGGGGTCACCAACTTCCTTGGCAGCTTGTGTGGACTCCTCATTGTCCGAGAGGGTATTTATAGGAAGGGGGCATCCATATCTCATGCTCATTGGAGCTCCTATGCCCACTGCCTACTTGGAGTTCTTGAGGCTAGCTTGGGTCTATTGTAGGCCATCTTTAGCACCTTACCCTGTCAAAAGATGTAGGATCTAGAACATGATAGTAGCTATGGTGGATCGAAGAGGAAGATTAAGCTTATGATGACATAGACAAGACTTGACCTATTATACAACCAAAATACTTGTTTTGAAGATTAAAAAACCCAAATCTTGTACCTATATCAAGCACTAGTTCGAGGATGAAACCCTACTTCGACACTCGATTTGAGGCGTGCAAGTGCTCAATCTTGAATCCATTGGTCCTAGCAATAGAACCAAAATGAAGTGGGAGCTCAAGCTTATCCGGCAAGACCCACGGATTGCGTATTGCTTCAAGTGTTTCAAGCAAGCACAAATGGCTATCTCTCACCTAGCTAATGCACCTTTGATCCCACGGGGTTGTAGTGAGCTTACCTTGATGCCTAAATGAGTAGCCTCCTCCCTCAAGCAAACCGGTAGCTCCACGATTCGAGATGCAAGCTCAAGCCTCCACCTCCAAGCTCCATCCTCCATAGCCACATGCGAGACAAGAGGAGAAGAAAAGAGAAGAAGAAGAGAGGAGATGATGGAGAGCTTCTTCTCCAAGATCCCTCGCCCTCACACACTCACTCCCTCACACTCTCACACTCCCTCTCTCAAGCATACACAAGCAAGCAAGAAGGATAAAAGAAGAGACAAAGAAGAGACCACTTTAGTCACACACCAAAGAATGCGCTTCTCATTCACTTTTTGAGTTTATATACAAGCCCTTAATTCCTTGGGCACCCATCCCCTTTTTACATGACCGAGCATCTTGCCAAGGCCCTCATTGCCTATTCCCTTCTAGTTGTCTTATCCCTTCACCTGTGCCCATCTAGATTTTACAATTTGCATAGGAGGGAGCATGGTGCTCTTTTACAAAATTTTGGTGGTGCCTTTGCATTTTTAAGATGTGCCTTTGTCTTTGACTTGGCCTTTGAGGTCGTCGTTGCACTTTTGGCTTTTCTTCTATTATTCCTTTGCTTGGCTGCCTTTTTCCCTATTATTACATATTTTTGAATTTTCTTTTTCCCTCTTGCATGGGAGTTAACACCTCTCGAAGTCAGGGCAACCATGAACAAGGAGACCATTCGTTGTGTGTGGTTCAACTCAAAAGGAAGGAAAAAACAAAGATGAGACACTACCATTTTCTCTAGGTGAGGAAGAATTAATAATTCATGTGGCTATACCAACTATTAGTTTAAGAATGTGGAATGAGGAATTCAAGAAAAGGGCCCTAATAGGCTTGTGCCATGGTCCCCACCCTCCCACAAAGATCACGTGTGCTTGGATAAAGTCAAATTGGAAATTTATAGGGTATAGGGTTGTAGAGCTGAAATATATACCCAATAATTTCTTCTTTTTTCTATTTGAAATAGAGAAAATACTGATGCAGATTGTGGGAGCTTTTGCTCAACCGCCAAGACCCATGGACCGCTTATTGCTTCAAGCATTCCAAGTCGAGCACTAATGGCTACCTCTCACATAGCCGACACACTACCTATCCATGAGTGTAGTGAGCTTACCTCCATGCCGATCGAGTTACCTCCTCTCCCGCATACTCCGATAGCTCCACAATCCAAGTGCAAGCTTCAAGCAAGCTCCATCCTCAAGCTCCACGCTCCAAGCTCCATTGTAGCGAGCAAGAGAAGAGAAGAGAAGAGAAGAGAAGAGAAGAGAAGAGAAGAAGAGAGGAGAAGATGGAGAGCTTCTCCTCTGCGGTCCCTCACCCTCACATACTCACTCCCTCACACTCTCACACTCCCTCTCTCAAGCACAAGCTCAAGCAAGCAAGCAAGAAAGAAGAAGAAGAAGAAGAAGAAGAAGAAGAATAAGAAGAAGAAGAAGAAGAAGAAGAGAGCCACTTTTGGCCACACACAAGAATGAGCTTCTCATTCACTTTTCAACTTTATATACAAAACCCTAAATCCCTTTTGGATGGTCATCCCCTTATTCCCTTTTTTACATGGCCAGCTGTGGCCTAGGCCCTTTTTCCCATTGTCTTCCTAGCTTCCTTCGTATCGCCTATCTACCTTTACAAATTGCACAGGTGAGAGCCCGACGCTCTTTAAATAAATCATGGTGCGCCTTGCGCTTTTTCCTATGTGCATTTTTCCTTTATTTAGGACTTTTCTGCACTTGCGTTTTCATATTTTTCTTGTTGCGCCTTCGCCTTCCATTTCACTTTTTCCTTGGCCTTTATTTTCTACTTTAGATTTTCTAGATTTTCCACCTTGTTCGTCTGAGGGTTAGCATTACCCCCTCCTAGACGAGTGCTAGTCCCATGGCACTCATAGTCATAGGTAGCAGGCTTTAGCATGCACTGAAGACCTGGGTGGCAAGGTCGTCTATGGTTGCCTTGGGGGATTTCAGGTGGTGGGAAGATGAAGGTGGTTGGGGCCACATGGTTGGCGTGGGTGGCTAGTAGTAGGGTGGTTGGAGTTGGGGGTAGGGCTGTTTGCTGTTGGGAATTGTGCTGGGCTGGCACATGTATTGGTTTTTGGGGATTTTGCACATGACGATTCTTGGCAGGCTTGTAGGACAATAAAGGATAAGAATTCTGAGTTGAGTGTCGATGAAGAGCGAACGACACTTTCGTTGGATTCTTTAATACCTACAATTGAAAACCTCTCATATGTGGTCTCTGCCTCCGGACAGTGCTAGTCTTCATTATCGTACACAAGACGTAGTTTAATTAGTTTGGGAGACATGTCGAACTCTAAGCAAGCTAAGAGTATTGTCTTGCACTTGAGGACCCAAACTGTGTATATATTTGGAGCCCCAAGAGGAACACCAAGGAAAAGGGAATTCTCTTGCAAGAAAATCTATCTTGTAACATCAACAAGCTTTTATTTCATTCTTTTAATCATCAAAACAAAGAAAATAGTAATTCTTCACGCAACATCATAGTAGATATCTCCCACGGATTTGATAGAATCAACCATAATCTTCAACATCTTCATAGAATTCTTCAATAGAACAATGAACACAAAAGAATAAACCATCTTTGAATGGAAATCAATCACATAGTATTCATCTTCAATGTCTTCATAGTTCTCTCTTTTAATCTCTCATATACAGTTACACTGTTTTGATAAAATTGACTATCTCTGGCTCTCTCTCTCTCTCTCTCTATCAATAGTACATCATATCCTCACTACAATACTCTCATAATAACTCATAATAATCCTTCTTAGGTCGTGGATATACCTCCCAAGAGGTATGTCTGATATGAAGAGTCACTAGAGCCACTATAGTGTCTTTTCACAGCTTACTACTGTCACTGTCACTCAGTCCTCTTCAGTCTTTAGCAGTTGCTTCTTCCACTTGTTTTAGCTCTTTTGAACTTAGATTCATCCTTTCCAAAAGTTAGAAAACTTTTCCAAAGTCACACAAAATTTAGTCTTTTTCCACTCTCAACATATTCCCACACTTAGAAAGGAAGTGTCCTCGCGACTTAAGGAAAAGAAGAATATAAGTTCACTAAAGAGCTGAATGTTGTCTTCCGTAGGATCTTCAATAATCTCTCCAAACCATGACCCCAACTTATCACTTGTATTTGATAGAAAAATACTACTAAAGGAAAACTTCCTTATTCATTAACTCATATGATAATCATTTAAAAGCCATAACAAATTTGTAAAGGATATGAGAGGTTCTCTTCAGCTTTGTACCATAGGCGTTCATCCACCATCACCATCAATAGTTTGAAAAGAGCTCTCGAACAAATTATTCTCAACCAGCACGAACTCATCACATACAATTAACCCACAACACACACAAACACTAACACAGCCATCTGAATGACACCTCCAAAAAGAGAGATATATCTATCATTAAGAATCATCCAAAATACATTGCAAAGGCATCAATGAAGGTGATCCCTTTTGGAGGCTTGGTGGTTTAAAAAACGATCCATGGAAAAGGACTCATCTACAAATGTCTTTGGAGGATTTTGAAAGAATTGCAGGCAACACATCCTTTCTAGCAAAACAAGGTATCTGCTAGGTAGACGTAGGACATGAAAATATAGGACATCCAACTCGTGGGAATCAGTGTTCACATTGACATTCATACAAAGCTTTGGAATGGCCTTTTGATCATTATGGGAATGCCTATGCATGTATGCTAAATACCAAGCAAAATGAGTTGTCAATCTCACTAAAGGATCTAGAGATTGTGAACATTGGTGAGCAAAATGAAGGTAATTCTGGTATACTTGATTGGCTGTTGTCCAATCTCTTGGAATTTTTGGCCAGTTAATATGGGGTCCTGTAAGAGAATCTGTCAAGCTCCATCTTTTTCTTCTGGGAATTTGCTGATCAAACCCTTCATATTCACTAACCAACTGAGGGGGCTGAGAAATAGAAGTGGCAGGAGATGGAAGTGGAATAAGTAAAAGAGGATGAAGGGATGGGTAGGCAAAATCATAAAAGGAGGAATAAGTTAAAGAAGGAGTGGCTGAAAACTTAAGGGAATTAGCTAGGAAAGGTATTAATTGATAAACAGGAAAAGTAGAAGGTATATAGATAGATGGTGAAGGGCATGGTGGAGAAGGGGAAAACACTCTATCTTCAATAAAAGAGCAATATGTAAATATGGGAATTCGAGGAAAATATTGAGGTTGGAAAAGAAGAGGTAAGATTGCCGTTGAATTGGTTTGATAAAGGGAAAGATAGGTATCATAACGATGAGCCATTTGTTTGTAGTACAATAGGCTAGGAACAAAGGGACATAAGATAGATCTTCTCTGATAGGCATAAAAAAAGGTTGAATCAAATGGATGGTTTTTGGAAAGGTGAGCTAAGAGATCCACCCTCAATTGGTTAGTGCTCTGTACATAGGTAGACGCTATATTTTGATGTTGATTCAGGACCATAGAATCAATCATTGAGTGCCAGGAATTGTTAGGGCAAGTAGCCACTTTTGAGGAATAACACTGGAACATGTCATCTATCCGCAACTCCAAATAGTTGACATACAAAACAACTTGCAAAACCACGTCCCCCACATACCAGGCCATATCTACTTCATCTGGAATCAACAGATCACCTCGTAGATACATGTAAGACAGCAACATGGTATCCGTCATCACAGAATCTTCAAACACCATACGGACCACTTCTGTCAGCAACTCAGGAGACCAAGCCCTACTCCAACCATCCTCTGGAAGAGGAAGATCCATCGTTGAAAGCTTCATGTAAAAGGCCAACTTTTGCAATTGATAGTGGACAAAGAAAGAATGGTCCGGCGGAACATACTCCTGGAAGTGCTCAAATGTAGACCATAACAAATCCAACCTGGACTGCAATATTTTCACTTTATATTGGAACAATGGACACAATGTGGCCTGTCTCTGGAGAACTGCCAAGTCTTGCTTAGAGAGAGAAGGAACCAGAGGAACATTGGGGCTTGGAGAAACAGACCGTGACTGTGTCAGTTGGTCTTGTAACTGCTTGATTTGGGAAGCTTATGATTCCACTGTGTTATGAGCAGTCTGTAAGGCTGAGAGTTTTGCATCTAAAAGAGTCTGAAACTCTTGAGCTTCTTTGAACATTCTCTCCTTCTCCTCTGAGACTTTAGTGACCTCTGACTGAGCTTCTGTTAACTGAATCTTCAAAGAAGATATATCTTCTCTTTGAGTCTCAATCATTTGGGTTTGTTGCTCCATCTGCTTAAACAGATTTGCAAGTGTGTCTTTAGCAGAGACTAACTCTGAGGTTGCCTTATGCAACTGGTCTTAGGACTGCATCAGTTCTTCATAAAAAGAAGCATATAGCTGTTGAGCATAGGCTGTCACTGAAAGTTCAATCGAACTCTGGATGTCTTTACAGAGGAATGGAATGGCATCTCTCGACACTAAACTGTTCAGTGAAGGGACTGATATGTCCAAGGAACCCTCTCTATGTGCTTTGAACAAATTGTTACATGTGAGGTAAGTAGGGAGGTCACTGCCAGATGTAGTAGGAATTGTGACTGAAGGAAGAACTGAAGGAGTTTTATTTGCTACACGCTTCAAGGGCTTTCGCTGAATGACCAATGGAGGAGAAGAATCAAGATCCTCTATGTCAATAGGTTCTGACTCTTCTGAAGGTGGAGGGGGAGGTACTGGATTAGATGGAGGAGGTGGTAGCACACCCTTCTTTAGGCCGGAGTATGTCAAGAAAGCATACAGGCAGGATCCATATGTAATATTTGTGACATTTCCTCTGGTTACTTTGACAAAATCTTGGTCCATCTTTGTAAGTAGGTAAGTACTCCAATCAATAGCCACCCCTTTTAACACCATCCTAGAAGCTGTGAAGAGCTCTTTGGACAAGTAATGGGATGGTGTTTTGGCAGGCATAAACTGGTCTTGGAGAAACTGGTAGACCAACTTCCAAAGAGGATCAGTGATCATGGAAAAATATACTCCTAAAGTGTTGATCACTTTCTTGACATCCAGAATCTCTTTGGTCTGCTTCTGTAACAGTTTGAAAATCTCATCGTTGGAGAATAATTGTCTAGTTGTAACAAAGGGCTCTCCTTTGTAGGGAAGAGACAGCCTTCCTTAACCCTCGGGGTGCCAATATCATGGAAACACCATGAACTAGGCCCGACTTCTTGCTGTATGATACAAGGAACTCATCACACAAGGATGGATCATCTGGAATCAGTGGGAATGAAGCAGCCATGAAAGTCGCAAGTCCTGCTTTCGCTATAGGCTCAAAAGCCAGTAGGGAAGAATAATCCCTACTGACCAACGGGACATACTGGATAGGAGGAGGAGCGTGAGGCGCCATTTAGATGGAAAACACACACCACAACATAGACAATTACAAAGAATGCCTGCAAAACAACCAAAGGGCTATAAAAACGAAATCAATCAAAATAAGGACACACACACACAAATGCAGCCAACAAATTTACCACCCCAAACAATACGCATCCTAGAAAAAATTCGGCATGACCTCTACACATATGCGACCAAAAACTTTATGCCATGCAACAAACAAGCACCCAAAACCCTGTATCAGGCAAGAAAGAAAGAAAAACTACAAATCGCATTCGTAATCGTAGCACATAAACAAACCATAATACCATAAAAATGTATATCAGGACCTGACCATAACCTTGACCAACAATTTCAACTTAAAGGACTTTACGCGCCCATCCCATGAAGCGTGTTTATTAAAAGTGAGAAAAAAAAAGTGTAGTGAGGGAAAAATTATTTTAATGAAGGGTTCATTTTAAGAAATTATTAACAATGGGTGACATTTTATTATGTTATAAACCTTAATAAGAAAACGGTGGTTCTTCTTAAAATTTTAATTACAATTTATTAGGGTAAAACGGTGCTTTATCGAAACCCGGACTATGATTCCGAGACTGGGTCTCTAAATGCAAATTCATTAATTAAAAATTAATAGTGATGTGGAGCGCTTTTTTACCAGCGTGTGCTTTTTTGTGACGACTGGTTCATTTTTATTAAAAATTAAGGTGCCTCTTAAGCGCACATAGCGCATGCAAAGTGAACGACTGGTTGGTTTTTTTAAATTATTAAATTGTGTGTTTAGCGCGAATGCGCGTGAAAAAGGTGGGTGAAAAATAATTTATTTTAGCAATTAATTGTGGTTAAGGGGTAATGAAAATGATTAAAGTTTACAAAATAAATACATGGTAGGGGTGTGTATGCAATGGACTGAAGGCGCACGGAGTGGTCTCCCAAATGCAATGAATCTAGTCAAACAAAAACAAACACCACTGATTGAAAAAATAAAGCACCTTAGTGTTTTTGTTGATTTTTATCTCATATTTATTTATTTATTTATTATTTTTTTGGTTTGTTTATGTTTTTTTTTTTCAATTTTATTTTAGGTGTGTTTGTATTATGTATATTATTTGGTTTGGTTTATTTGTTTTGTTATTTTTTAATTTTTAATTTATTTTTTAAAAAATAATCAAATCAAAATATATGACACATGAATATGTTATGAAGTGTAAGAGTGGAATTTTCAGCCATCTAGCAAGTGTCAACAATGTGTGTGAATTCATCCATGATTTTCAACTGATTTGTAGAATTTAAAATGAATTTTTATAAAGTGAAGTATTAAAATTAGGGTTTTTGGCTTCAAATAATATTCTACCATTTATAAAAGTATTTTTAATTGAGAAATTATTATCAAAAGGGGCAAGGGGGGTTTGTGGAAATTTTTGGAAAATTTTTTGAATTTATTTATGAATTTTTACTAAATTTTAATGAATTTTACTCATTTTTCATGTAACTGTGAAGAAATTTTCAGATTTTAATTTTTTTGCAATTTATTTTTTTAAATTTCCACTTTAAAAATATTCCAAATAATTTGAGCAATCTTGAAAAAAAATATTTTGGGGTATTTTTTCTGAATTTTAAATGAATTTTTGGAATTTTTATGTGTTTTCTGTTTATTTTTATGTATTTTGTGGGTTGGAAAATAAAAGGCAGTACCCGGGTTGTGTGTGAACAGCGAAGGATGACTGTGTGTGAACGACTGATTGCAATACTCCACCGCATGGACAAGTCAGAAGCGCGTCCTCGCGCGTGAACACTCGTTAGCACACCCGGACACAGCAGGAAAACAACGGAAGAGAAAGGGCAGGAACGGGGGCTTACTGAGTAGATTAAGTTAGCTTGGTGTGAGAAAGTTGATTTTAGTTGAGTAAATCAATTAGGTTAGTTAGATTAGTTAGGTTAGTCAGGTTAAGTCTGGTAAATTAGGTTAAGTCTAGTTGGGTTGGTTAAGTCTGGTTAAGTTTGGTTAGGTTCAGTAAGTCTAACTAGGGTTAGGGATCTAACTAAAGGTAAGTTAATCTAACCAGGATTAGGGAGGCTAATTGTGGTTAGGTTAGACTAACTAGTGTGAAGTTAGGCTAACTAGGGGTTAGGTTAATTAATTATGGGTTAGTCAATCTAACTAAGGTTAGTTAATTTAAGCAAGGGTGAGTCAGTTAACTAGGGTTAATGTAGACTAACTAAGGGTGAGTTAGGCTAATTAGGGTTAGGGGTCAATTAACTAGGATTAGTGGGGGACTAACTAAGGTTAGGTAGCTAGGGTTAGTGGGAACTAACTAGGGTTAGTGGTAACTAACTAGGGTTAGTGGTAACTAATTAGGGTTAGTTAGCTAGGGTTAGTAGTAACTAACTAGGGTTAGTTAAATTAACTAATGGTTAGTTTAACTTAACTTAGGTTAGGTTAGTTATGACTAAGGTTTGGTTAGTTGGTTAACACTGGGTGGGAGGAGGAGGAGGAGGAGGAGGAGGAGGAGGGGGGGAAGAAGGTGGTCGTGGTGGAGGGGGAGGAGGAGGAAGAGGAGGAGGGGGAGGAGGGAGAAGGTGAAGGAAGAGGAGGAGGGGGAAGAGGAGGAAGAGGAGGAGGGGGAGGAGGGAGAAGAAGGGAGATACAGGGCGGGACGCGGGAACAATGGGAAAACATGTATGTGTTTTTTTTTTCTTTTTTTCTTTTTGTCTTTCACTTTTTTTTCCTTTGTTTCTTTCTTTGTTTTTTTTTTTTTGCTTTCTTTTGTTTGCTTTATTTTTTTTTTCTTTCTTTTTTGTTCTTTCTTTGTTGTCTTTTTTTTCTCTTTTGGTATTGCTTTGTGGTTTTTTTTGAATTATTATTATTTATTTATTTATTATTATGATTATGTATTCACTTGTTTTTTTTTCTTCTTCATTTTGTGTCCTTGTTGTTTGTTTTTTTTTCCTTTTTCAAGGTGGGTTTTTTTTTTCTTTTGTTTCTCTTTTGCTGTGTTTGTTTTTTTAATGGAAAAAGAAAAAGAAAATTAAAAAAAAGGAAAATAGAGGGGCAAGAAACACACCCCTATCCCATGCGCATGCGCGGGCAGTGGTAAAAAAAATTTGCAGTGACGGGGTCAAACGGGGCAGGGACGGGGATGTGCGTACCACAGACGCCATGGGGGCGTCCTGAGGCGTGTAAAACCAGAAACAGGTACGTTCATGCGCGATACAAGAAACGCGGTCACGTGGTAAAAAGGAATAAAAATTAATAAAATTCAAACCGTACGTCGGATCGAAAAACCATAAAAAGGAAAAATGTGTCGGGAGACGAGGAGAAAATGCAATACGGGTTCCAAGGCAAAATCAGGGTGTTTGCTTGGGAAAAACACAAAAAACAAACTCGAAGACACATACGTGTATTAATATTGAAAAATCCACGCATCGGAATGAAGTGCAGAAAGAAGGAAAATTGTGCAAAATAAGGTGTCCAACAACCCTATCACGATAAAACACAGTTTCGATCAAGATAGGACGCGTTCACATGGGAAAAACCCTAAAAAGGGCCCAAAAATAGACTCGAAAATTAATACAAGAAGAACCTTGCATCGGAATAGAGGACAGGAAAAAGGAAAAATGTTTGAAAGAAAGGAATTCATAGGATGGTGCATCAAAACTCAGTTTGGGGGAAATTAGGAGGGGTTCATGTGGAAAGAACACAAAAACGCATTCGAAAACACTTGAAAAAATTCATAACTTAAAATTCGACAATCAGAAGAGGGGGGAGGAAAAAGGAAAAAGTAGGGGAAAGGCTGGCAGGACACAACTGTCAAATTAAACTGGAATTTCGGTGAAAATAGGGTAGGTTCACATGGAAAAATGTGAAAAATAAGCACAAAAAAGGCTCGAAAACCTGCAAAAATTAATAACGGATGAACCGTGCATCGGAATGACATGGAATAAAAATAAAAAGTGTCAGGGGGAATGGGTACGACAGGGTTAGCATATCGGATCAGGGTTCTGAAGAAATAAAGATGTGTTCACATGGAAAATTGTCTAATTTACGGGAATTGCTTAAAAAATTAATAAC
Organism: Lygodium microphyllum; assembly: GCF_053477565.2. NCBI lineage: Eukaryota > Viridiplantae > Streptophyta > Polypodiopsida > Schizaeales > Lygodiaceae > Lygodium > Lygodium microphyllum. The sequence goes on from NC_141136.1 coordinate 172,371,614, forward strand.
TTGAGAACCGTTTGTCGGAACAGGGATCGGTAAAAAGAAAAAATAGGCAGTTCGAAGGAAAAAACACGACTATAAGGTTGGATTGGGATTCCGGTGAACATAGGATACATTTGCATGAAAAAATCATAAAACAAAGGATAAAGGAAAACAGACAAGGAACAACCCCGAGGACAGGGTGAAATAGCACGGAAGAGTGGGGAAGGGACCCCATCAAGGTAAAATGAAGTCATGGCATGGATGCATGATCAGAACAGGGTATATGCCTAGGGGTATACAACATAGATGCGTAGGGATGCGTCCCGACACTTAAGACCTTAGCAAGAAGGGAAAATCGAACATCAAGGACCTAGTACCTCACATCAGACCAACCACAATGTCCCCACACTTAAGATATGACCGTTACTGAGAAACAGAAGGTGTAGGATTAGAAGAACTTGGCCCATATTGCCGAGGAGGAATGTCGACTATCGAGGTTGCGTTTGGTGTTGTTGTGTCGGCTGGAGGAGGTTACAAGGTATCTTCACAGCACTCTCCAATGTCCTTTGTGGCAGGGACCATGTGGCAGCACCCAGGGAGGTAGCTGGTTGAAGGAATTGCATGAAATTCATCGATGACGAGGGATATTGCACTCAACTCACGATCACTCAAATGGAATGAAAGAATAGTCACTCGTCCCATTACTAACATCACTCAGGGAAATAATGATGAAACCCATAGCTCACACCCGGTTGAGAAATTGACAAGGGAGTGGTGTAGAAAGAGTATGCAAGGGTGCACAATTGATGGTGCATTAGTGCAACCCGCCCATTTGGCATAGGTGCAAGGAGAAAGGCCAGGGGAGCCTTGTAGTGCAATGTACAGAACAGAATGACGTGTCCTGTGTTGATGGCAGAGACCCAACCCGTGGGTGCATAGGGGAATGGAAACGTATCTGACTCCAATTGTCGTAACGTCCCTCAATCCTCACCTCTCGATAATTGATTGAAGAAACATCAGCCACACTTAGCCCACCCTCTATCTCACGCTCTATTGATAGATACAGAGGGCAACCCATTCCTAAAACCCATTGATGTAATTCTCACAGTCACTTGTGCAGAGGTTGTATGCCTTGTGCGCTTTGATGGTGCAAGTGTGCATCCCGCCCTGTACTGGCATACAGTGCAAGAAGGAAGGCTAGGGAGCCTTATGGTGCAGTGCACATGAACAGATCGTGCTTTGTGCATTGAGAGGCCCATCCCATGTGTGTAATACTCCGTTCACACATCTCATCTCTCATTTGATTTGAAGGGAAAGACTGGTCACTCACCCCACCCTCTGTCTCACTCTCTGATAGATACAGAGGGTAGCCCATACACACGTCCCCATCTTGTTAGGATGAAAGCTTACATCACTCAAGGGGTTGGTGATGAAGATCATGTCAGCTGTTGTTGTCATCAGGATCTTGAAGACGAGGCGTACCCAGGGAGGCAACCAACAAGTCTCATACTTCGAGGACTTGTAAAAAGAGTCATCTGTTAAGAAGGACAGACGGACTGATATTGCAGAAACAATGCACCAAGGGAGGTGGCTTCAATTTACTTTCTGCAGAAGTTTCACTGGTGATGAATCAGCTATCTTGAACTGTGGGGCGTTACCACCTTTTCCACAGTCAGCTTCTCGCCCAAGGGTGTTTCCACCTTTTCTTGGAACGAGGCCTGTTATGACATGGAATTTCTTTCCTTTCTCCCATAACATTTTTGTTTGTTTTGTTTTGTTTTGTTTTTTTTTCTTTTTTTTTTCTTTTTTCATTAAGAAAGAGAATGGTAGAAATACCATATGTCAGGACCAACCTCGCCACCGTTGTTGGATCAGATGAGAAGAGAACAAGGTCGTGTTGAGATATTTCTGCAAGGGGTTAAGAGAACGAGACCGCCTCATGAGGAGAATCATAAGGGCTATCAGAAGCACAACAAGAAGGACAGTGCGCCGCCCAAAAGGGAGAGGGTAGGTCGACTGTGATTGTCAAGATCCCGAGGGAGGAAAGTACATCTTCAAGTGATAGCCATTAATGAGGAAAGGATCATCGAAGGCATCAACAGTCTGTACCTAAACAGAGCCGTTAGGATTGATAGCAAGTACCTTATACGAACCCGTCCATTGTTGTTGAAGCTTGTCAGGAAACTTGCCAAATCTCGAATCATAGGCTAGGACAAGATCACCTTCTTTGAACTCCTTGTGCTTGATGAAACTGTCATGATAGGCCTTGCGTCGCGCTTGAGTGGTTTCCATGCACTGTAGGGCCATCCACCGTATCTCATCCAAGCATTCCAAGTGCAGGAGATGGCATTGCAGTGACTCACTATCTCCCAAGCATTCTTTAACTGCTACTCGCAAAGAGGGCAATTCCAGCTCAATAGGAAAGACAACTTCGGTACCATACACTAGCTGGAAAGGGGTCTATCCTGTAGCTGTCTTATGGGAGGTTCTATACGCCCAGAGGGCCTTTGTAAGTCGATTGTCCCAGTCACGATGATGTGCGGCAATCGTTCTTATCAGAATCGAGCAGAGAATGCAATTGGTGACTTCAACTTGGCCATTGGCTTTGGGGTAATAAGGAGTGGACTTGCGATGGTGGATCTTATATAGCTCAGTCCAGCTCCTCCATGATTTTGTTAAGGAAATGAGTACCTCTATCACTTACCAGCTCAAGGGGACTGCCAAAATGGGTGATAATATTCTCGTACATGAACAAGGCTACGCTGTTACCATCATCTCGCTTCAAGGCTTTAGCTTCACACCACTTTGTTACATAATCTGTACATACTAAGATGTATCTATTCTACTTCCGTCTGGTGGGTGGATCAATGGGACCCACAAAATCAATCCCCCACTTCTCGAACGGCTTTAGGGGAAGAATGGGTTGTAGTGGCATGGCACTTGTTTTGGTGGGTTTTTCCATTCGCTGACAAGCGTCACATCTCTTACAGTAATCATATGCATCGTTGTGGAGGGTCGGCCACACTAGTATCCTGCTAACAGAGCCTTCCTAGCTGTCGCTTCTCCTGCAAAGTGTCCACCACATGGTTCGTCATGGCATGCTTTCAATACTATGCAGATTTCATCCCCTGCAAGACATCTCCGCATCACTTCATCTTTGCCTCTCTTGTACAGTGCACCGCCTAGCAAAGTGTAGGGGGCTGATTCTAACAGAAGCTTCTTCTTCTCCCGGCTTGAGATGCCATGAGGATACTGTTGAGTTGCTAGGAGATTGGCTATGTCTGCATACCAGGGAGTAACTGTTTCTACTAGAAACAAGGAAGCATCAGGAAGGTCTGGGTCATCCTCTTCCTCTTCTTCTGTTTGAGAGATCCGTGATAGATGATCGGCTAGGACATGGGAACGACCAGGCTTAGTGACCACTTCAAAATTGAACTCTTGGAATAGTAGCAACCATCTCATCAGTCGTCCTTTAACATCTGCTTTGTTCATCAGGAAGGACAAGGCTTCATGATCCACGTAGAACTTGAAATGCGTTGACAATAAATAGTGTCGAAACTTCTCTAGTGCAAACACCATTGCCAAGCACTCAAGCTCTGTCACTATGTAGTTTCATTCCCTATCAGTGACCTTTCGGTTTGCATAATATATCGGTTGATCTAATTTAGAGGGGCCCTTTTGACATAGAACAAAACCTAGCCCTTCAATTGATGCATCTGTGTGCACATGGAACTCCTTCGTCCAGTCAGGAGGTTGTAAAATAGGTGCTTGGATCAGGCACTATTTTAGGGTATTAAAGGCCTCTTCACAGTCATCAATCCAAAGGAAATCTGCATCTTTCCTTAGAAGCTTATGTAGAGGGGCTGCCTTGGTTGCAAAATGTGCAATAAATCTTCTGTAGTAGCTCACATGGCCAAGAAATCCTCTCAATCGCTTGAGGTTTGTTGGTGCTATTAAGGCGAAAATCTTTTCAATCTTCGTCGGGTTTGTTGTAATCCCTTGTGCCGAGACAATGTGGCCCAAAAGAACTCCCGATGAGACGCCAAAGACACATTTGTCGGGGTTGAGAGAAATTCCATACTCTCGGTATCTGTCAAAACATTGCTCTAGGTGTCCCCAGTGCTCTCGGATCAAACTATAGACACAAAAGTCATCAAGATACACCTCAATGAAATCATGCAAATGATTCTGAAAGGTAGCCATCATTACTCATTAGAAGGTGGCAGGAGCATTATAGATCCCGAATGGCATCACTCTATAGGCATAGGTCCCCCATTCGGTGGTGAAGGTTGTTTTAGATTGGTCCTCTTCTGCGATTTGGACTTGGTTATATCCGCTGAATCCATCCAAAAGGGAGTATAGCTCATGACTTGCCACCATTGTGTCCAACAGTTGGTCTGTAAAAGGGATACGAAAATGATCCTTCTTTGTCTTCAAATTGAGCTTTCGAAAGTCGACACATATTCGAAGTTTCCTGTTCTTCTTGGGTACAACCACAATGGGCGAAACCCATTCACTGTTAGCCACGGAATAAATGAACTCTACTTCAAGAAGTTTCAATAATTCAGCCTTCACCAGAGCAGAGTAATTAGGATTCATACGCCTTTGTCTTTACCTTACAGGTTTGGCATCAGGCTCTAGATCAATGTGATGTTGACATACTATGGGATCAATGCCCTTTAGGTCTTTATACTACCAAGCGAACACATCTAAGTTCTCCTTTAGTAAGTCTTGCAGGACCACTAATTCTTATTCTGAAAGATTGAGGCCCACTTTTAGGTGACGTTCGATATCGTCAGTATCCAAGAATGTTACTTGCCTTTCACCTTCCACTTCGCGTATAAATGTCCCACGAATTGCTTCTGGGTAGAGGTCTGACTCTTTCAAGAGAGTAGTATCCTCGTCTAATGTTCCGCTAGAACTAGTGTCCTCCTTCTGAACATATGACTCATTCGTCTGTTGAGGTTGCTGGAAGGGTATCAGAGCTTTGTTTACTTCTGTTTGAGTGGTGACCTCTTCAGGACTTAGATATTCATCTTTAGAGGATGCGTCTAGGAATGCCACATAGCACGGACCTTCTAGAGGCCGGGGCTCTGAGGGCTTTGGCTTCGGTTGACAGGGGGCATCATCATCATCTTTTCTTTGGAGGACTGAACAGCTAGGGCGACAAAAGCCACTGGTGAACTTAATTTTTATGCTTTTAATCCATTGCTTATACAGATTCTGCATACTTTGTGGTCCGTTGGTCAACCCAAATGGAACCATGGTCATTCCATCCAACACCTTGAGATCTTCGGCCTCTGAGGCCTCTATTGGGACATCAACAAGGTCATCTGCTATTAGAGGAAATTCTTTATCTGCACTTTCATAACCTGCTTCATTTTCTTCCTCATCATTTTCATCCTCTTCCTTTGGAGGCTCTGTCTCTGCTTCTGTAGAGGCTTTGTAAGAGAAAAACAGATCTTTTGCATCTGCAATTGTTTCTGCTTTTGTCACAGCTTCTAACTCTGCTTATGCCTCTGGATTTGGCTTTGTATCTATTATTGTCTCTGTATCTGCTCTATCTCTGTTCTGTATCTGCTTTGTATCTGTTCTGCCTCTATAATGTCTCTGCTCTCTAACTGCTCTGTAACTGTTCTGCCTCTGTACTATCTCTGCGTCTGCCATGTAACAGGGAGAACAGTACATCCATGCTTCTATTTCACTATTAGAGGTGATTTAAAAAGTTAATTCTAGTTGAGGCACGAGGTATTCACCCATGGACAAGGATTTTACTTCCCTTGGCAGTTGGCTTATAGTGCCCACTGTTAGGGACTGTGCCTCTGCTTTCTTAGGAAAGATTTGCTTGACAGCCTCTTCGTCTCCTAATGTACCATCTGTTACCTCGTTGGAGGAGTTAGTTATGACTTCAATGGATGTGGATCCATTGCCTTTTTGCGATCCATACAGCTTTAACACCGCTTTGTTGGGTCCTCTGCCTAGGGTTAGTGTTCCTTTGAACCAGTCCATCCTAGCTCTTGCTTCAAAAAGCCAAGGTCTTCCTAATAGCAGAGGGTATGAGGTCCCATAAGAATTTGGTTTGACCACCATATATGTCAGCCAACAGTCTCTTCCTGCAATGGTTGTTTTTACATATGGGAGGATGCCCAAAGGTTTAATTCTGCTTTGGTCTGCCAATCTGATAAGCCACTATGTAGGTTAAATTCCTTGCAACCCTAAGTCCTTCATTGTGACATCTGTCATTATGTTTATTGATGAGCCTCCATCAATCAATGCATCTGAAATAAAGCATCCTTCTATCCATATACTAATCTCTGGGGTTCCAGGATCTAGGAAGGCATTAGCCACATCGACTTCCTTTATAGGCTCTAGGGCCTTATTGGTCTTGGTCGCTGTTGAAGGAGCGATCCTTAGTCCACGTCTTCTTGTTAAGATGCTTTTGAATTTCTTTCGGCAGCTAGGAGACAGCATCAGCAACTATCGAAATGTTAAGTTTGGTTTAAAAGTATCTAGGTCTTTGACCAAGTCATAATCTTTGATAGGATCCATAGGTTTCTCCAGCCTACTGGGGAATGGGGCTACACCCATTTTCATCTTTCCTTTTTCTTCCAGTAATTGCAGGATCGACACTTCTTCTGTCTCTGGAAGTGCTTCTGTATCATCTATCTCCTGGGCCTTTGGTCCTGTCTCTGGGACTATCTATGTAACTCTCTGTGGCACTACACTGCTCTATACTGCACTGTTTTGTACTCTATTGCTCTATCCCTCTGTGGGTAGGTTGAAATTCACAGTCTTGGTAGGAGAATTATTTTTATTCTGAACAACTGGTTCCTTCTTCTTGGTGCATGTAACAGTGGCAACTTCCAACTCTACCAAATTGGAGGCAGGCTCTTGTACTTTCTGTTGGCTATCAGTGGCATTTGCCTTTACATGGGCTGGACTTGGACAGTCCTTTGCAGTGTGGCATCACATTTGCATCGACTGCATAAGGGCTTGTAATCCACAGATCATCTAGGGTTTGGACAATTTGGGGAGATATGTCCCTTTTCTCCACACCTATAATATTCCACCTCTAATCTCTGATCACCACCAAACTGTTGTCCTCTATAACTTTGAGAGGGGAACCTCGTTGGACCAAAATTAGAACCAAATTCCTTAGGCTTTGGTTCGATATCATGTGTTGTCATTTTGGATTCTAGCAAGTTGAATCTTGCATTTTCATCCTTCTTCTTCGTTCATGCATCTCTTTCAGAGAGCAAATATCCTCTGTATGGTTCTTCTGTAAACAATAGAAACAGAAGGCTCTAGGAATGGTTGGTTTTCGGGTACATTCAGTGGCTAAATATCCCGCTTGATGACACTTTCCACACCATGTATTAGAGCACATCACATCTCTTCCAACTCCCACAGGAGTGGATATATTGGCAGTATTCACCTTCAGCATCTGTAGTTGCTTTATAATCACATCCAGAAGCTCTTTCTTGATACTTGCAACTGAGTTGGATAAGTAGTCCTTCAGATTTTCACCTCCTCAAGTGCTTGTAGTGGGATTTTGGGAAGCTTCTGTGATTTTACTGCATAAATTCGTTGGGTTGATCTAGAAGGTCCTCTGTTCTGGCTCTGATTCAGAGCTCCTGTTGAGACTTGGGGTTGTTGATTCCAGTTGGTAGGATTCCACTACTGTTGAGTCGCCAATGGAGGAACTATTTGAGGCCACTGTTGTTGTCGTTGAACCATCATTTGAGGCACTGTCATCTGTGGTGACCATAATGGATTAGGTGCATTATATTGCGGCACTATTTTCATTTGGGGATAGGGGTAGGAAACTGTCCCTGGGATTGCATTTGGTGGGTATACCATTCCAGGCATGGGAGGAGGTAAGACTCCTCTTCATGGAGTCATTGACAGCCTTGCTTCAACTTTGTCATACAATCTTGCACCTTCCACTGTAGCTTGCAGATTGACTGGTCTTCTCAATTCCACAAACTTGCGAACTTTTGATTGTAGGCCCCTGAGAAACACTCCTTTCTGGATGCCTTCATCCAAATGATGGTTAGTCCATCTCTTCAGGATGGATTCCATTCGCGAGACATAAGCTTCTAGTCTTTCTCTAAAGGACTGACTTAGGTTCATGAACTCCTCTCACATCCGCTCTTCAAAACCTTCACGCCTGAATTTAGTGAGAAAGGCCAACTTCAGGTCGTCTCATGTGCCAAAAGTTCATGCTGCTTGTCTAAGTTGATCGGTGTTTGGTTGTAAATTCGGCTTTAATAGGGATGAAGTGGGTATATTTTCTCAATTCCAACTATGCTTTGTTGTTGGTAATCTTGTGATGAAATCCATACTAATATCAGTCCATTTGCCTCGAGGACTAGGTAATGGTTGAAGTAATCCTTTGACTAGAAGCATGGAATCTTTATTTTTTTGACATGGTAGATATTGCACTACATAATCCTTGACATCCTGCAGAATAACTTTCCAATAAAAACTCTTATGGATAGTGTCAAATGTTTTAAATAACCCATAGTGGCCCACCAAAGGTGAAGAATACATTTCTTGCAAAATGCAATGCTTGAAAGATGTTCGAGACTTCAAAAGAACCCTATTTTTATACCATAATAATCCATTATGCCATGTAAAATTTGGATACTCTTTACCTTTTCCTTGCTAAAGTGCTCTCATCATATTGGCTACATTTTTATCAAGCAATTATTCTTCTTGTATATCATGAATTCACTCTTTGTACAAAGTAGAAATGGAACAAAGTAAACATACCCATATTCTTGACAAAGCATCACTACAACATTGTCTCTACCCGCCATGTAGGAGATATTAAAGTCATAACCTTGTAGACAACCATAGTCTTTGTTTAGGGGATAAAGTGGGCTGAGATAAAAAATATTTCAACACTGTATGATTGCTCTTGACCTTTTTATAGGTTACATAGATGTAGTGATGCAACATTTTGATTGCATGAAGAATGACTAATATTTCCTGCTCATAAACATCGAGTTGGTGTTTCTTTTCATCTCATTTTTTACTCTCAAAAGTAAATACTCCATGACCTTATTATAGAACATTCCCAATACCTCTTCCATTGGTATCCCACATATAGTGAATCCTCTAGAGAAATTCAAACACACTAGAATGGGTGCTAAAACTAACATGACTTTAGCTCATTGAAGCTTTTGTTTGCTATGGAACCCCAAAAGAAAGATTCTTTCTTCAATTGGCCAATTACTAGAGCTGGAATATTGAGAATATTTTTTAATGAACCATTCATAGAAAGAAGATAAACAAGTAAATCTCTCAAAGATGTAGAAGTCATAGGGGTAGGTTGATTCTTGACACATTGCACCTTCTTTGGGTCCACTTTAATCCCACTCTTATCGACAATGTGACCCAAATATTCCACCTCATCTTGCATAAAGGAGCACTTGGATTCTTTGGTAAAGATTTTATGCTTCCTCAATGTGTCAAACACCTCCCTGACATGTTGCAAATGCTCTTCCTTGGATTTACTATATATAGAATATCATCAAAGAAGACAAGAAAAGGCTTAAACAAGAATGGCTGCAAAATCTTATTCATGAGTGTAAAAAATGGCTAGAGCATTGGATAGACCAAAAAGCATCACAAGAAACCGATACAATTCTCTCTCAGTTTTGGATGCGGTCTTGTACTCATCCCCCTCTTTCATGTGAATTTTGATGGTAACTTGAACATAGATCAATCTCCCTAAAAACCTTGGCATCCTTAAGTTCATGTAGAAGATTATCAATGCAAGGAATAAAGTACCTATTTTTAATAGTAGAATTATTTAGCTCTCTGTAATCGATGCACGTGCAAAATATCCCATCTTTCTTCTTCACTAAAAGTATTGGAGAGGCAAAAGGCGCATGACTAGGTTGTATCAAATCCATTTGCAACAACTCTTTAACCTATCTTTCTACCTCTTCATACTCAAACTTTGACAATCTATAAGGAGGTTTATTTATGGGCTTAGTATTAGGAACCAAGTCGATCAGACGATCAACCTCTCTCTTGGGTGGTAATGAAGTGGGGGACTAAAATATGTCTTTGTATTCCTCCAATTATTTACTCAGGGTAAATTTTTATTCTTTTGAGTAGGTGTAGGCTGATCTTCATTTTCATTAGAAAGAAGAATGAAAAATATATAAGACTTAAGATTGAGTTCTCTCTTTAATTTCTTCATAGGAATAAGCTCTGTATATTTGTCAACCACTCCATGCAAGGTAATTGGCTATCCAATTCTAGGAAAACTCTAGTTACATGACATTCAAATCTATGGTAAATTTGCTCATTGTTTTTAGCCAATCACATCCAAGTACTATATCAATGGCTCCCATGTCTAAGGCTACCAAAATTAGCGCACAAGAAAATCGCAAGTCAATACTTTTGTAAAAGTGCACAAGGCGCATCATGATTTAATTCAAGAGTGCCGGTGGGCTCTTACCCATGCAATTTGTAAAAGTAGATGGGCGGTAGGAAGGAAGCAAGGAAGATAGGAGGACAATAGGAAAAAGGACCTAGGCCACGGCTGGCCATGTTAAAAAGGGGATAAGGGGATGACCACCCAAAAGGGATTTAGGGTTTTGTATATAAAGTTGAAAAGTGAATGAGAAGCTCATTATTGTGTGTGGCTAAAAGTGGATCTCCTCTTCTTCTTCTTCTTCTTCTTGCTTGCTTGAGCTTGTGCTTGAGAGAGGGAGTGTGAGAGTGTGAGGGTGTGAGGGTGAGGGACCGGGGAGGAGAAGCTCTCCATCTTCTCCACTCTTCTTCTTCTCTTGTCTTGTCTTGCTCGCGGCAATGGAGCTTGGAGCGTGGAGCTTGAGGATGGAGCTCACTTGAAGCTTGCACTTGGATTGTGGAGCTACTAGAGTGCTCGAGAGAGGAGGTAACTCGATTAGGCATGGAGGTAAGCTCGCTACACCCGTAGAGATGGATGGCGCATCGGATTTATGAGAGGTAGCCATTAATGCTCGACTTGGAACACTTGAAGCAATAAGCGGTCCGCGGGTCTTGGCAGTTGATCGCCTCTACATTTTGGTTCTGTTGCCGAGACCAATGGATTCAAGCCTTGAGCGCTTACACACTTCGAATCGAGCATTGAAGTAGGGTTTTCCCTGAACCGGTGCTCAAGGTAGATAGGTAGGAAGGGAGGGAGTTTGAAGAGGTATTCGATCTCCTTAGCAAGTATGTTTTTGGTTTTTTGGAGTTGGAAAGGTAGATTGGAGTAGTGTAGGTACTTTCTTTATGATTTTTGTTTGCATTTAGGTAGGATAGGAGCAAAACAATTGAGCACGCAGTATGGTTTTCTGTTGCCATATAACAGATTGAAACAGGGAAAAGAAGGGAAAAAATAAAATTTTTGGTTTAAATGTTGGTAAGGGGAGCAAGATTAAGGTAAATGTAGGCCTGGGCAAGGTAGTAAGAGGCCTCAGTTTGCATTTCAGGGATTCATGGAGTTGGAGAGAGAGGGAGAGCTTCATCACGTGGAATTGCTTCGATCTTACCGTTGAGGAGTTCTTTGCCTACTACATGTAATTCCACACCTTCCTCTGCATGTGTAGTTAGGATTTGGAGGTGCTCGTCCAGTGGTGGGAAGGCCTCGATCGCTCGGCATGACAAATTTTGTGGAGTTTGTAAAAAAACGTGTCGTGTTCTGCTCGCACCTGAGTGACGACGATTGTGGGTCGAGTCCCAGAATCGGCCCTTGGACCACCTGACTCTCGGCCCACCTAGCTCGGACGCCCCCCACTCAGCCCACTTGATTCAGACACTCATCATTCGGCCTGTTCCAGTCAACCATTTAGACCAACTTAATATTCGGCCCTTGGCCAACTCGATTCGGCCCAAACCAACTCGACCATCTCCACTTGGCCCATTCAAATAACGATGGACTCAGCCCTCGACCATATCCATTTGGCTGTCCGAGCTGCAAATTTGGCCACTCTTTCTATTCGGCCCTTGGCCCGCTGTCCGAATCCACCACTCGGTCCTTGCAATTCGGACGAGTTGGGCCGAGTTAGATTTTTGCAAATTTTTTGGAGAATTGTATCAAACCTAGCTAGAGTTCAACCGTGCAAACCTTGTGAGCCATCTCGACACCCAGAGCTCGATTCTGGTACAAGGAATAGGGGAATTCGCAAGACACAATTGCTTAGTAGCCTAAGTAGGGTGTTGAGAGAGTCAACACTGTAACAACAACTAATGGAGTCATAAACCCCCAAAATGAACCTAAAATGAGTAAGACGACACAGCAAGAAACCGTAGAATCTCAATGGGCCAATCTAGCCAACAAGGGAAAAAAGGGCACACTACAAAAACATGTATAGGTTGCATTTGGACTACATCTAGTCAAAGCAGAATTCAACAAACTCAAGCTACAATTGCGAGGTTGACTAGACATGTCAGCCCTAAAGATGGATGCACCTTTATTCAAAGGGTAGATCCTTAGCCTAGCGTGCTCAACAAGCACATATCATATGTACCTGTCAAGTGTACACAAAGGCCATTAGTGCCCAAGAAGCCTTCGATTTTCCAAAATGATAACGAGCATCTTAGGTGCAACATTGCTCATGGTAAGGTTGATTGCTCAGTAAAGCAATTGGTAGAACCATCTAACAGCCATGAGAAAATCTCTCAGCCAGTGCCAAGTCCACCAGGGAGTCCCAAATCCCTTACACCCTCTTTCCCTAAACGGGCACAAGAAGCACAACAACAGTCGTCAAGTGCAGCTGCTCAATCCCAATCTCTATCACCATCTAAGCTTCCAAATGTCCAAGAGGTGGGACATGACACCACCCTTAGCTCTTAGCCTAAGGATATGCCTGTGCAACCCATTGTGACTAGCTCAATTGATGCTCGATCTGAACAAGTGAATGCACAAAGGGAAACAAAAGACATGACCACTTTCGATCTGCTTAAGGACTTGACATCGCAGTCTACCAATAGTGGCCAATCCAATAAACTAGCTGCTACTACCTCCAATCAGGAGTCACAGCAATCACAACCTTTGGTCATGATGATGCCTCTTGCAACACGTGTCCTTAGCCATTTACCCATGGAAGAGGTGTTGCAATCAACATCGTTGACAACTCTAGCACTGTCAAAGTACCTAAAGCCTAGGCCTGAGGAGAAACCTCTCGAAGATGTGGCCAAGGAGATGGCGCATCTGACCAATCAACCTAGCAAGGCTGTCCAATAGGTTGCAGCTACGTCCCATGAGGACACATTAGAGAAAGAGAAAGATGATGCCCAACCAAGCATATCAACGACTGACCTAGTTTAGGGTCCTGAGTCTTTAAGGGATACACCTTAATTAACTAAGAAAAAGAGGGGAAAACAACGAAAACAATGATAGTTACAAGCGGTTGGGAACACCAAGAAGACGAAGACCAAGAGCACGGAAGGGCTTGAGAATAAAGTGTCGAGTCTAGCCACTAAGGAACCCATGGCCATCTCCCCTAATAGTGGTGAAACATCAGACACATCCATGTGTTCTGATAAGTCAAAGAAACCATTACCATCAATGGTTGCTTGCAACACTCAATCCACAAACAACAGAACTTACATTGACCAATCAAGAGTGGATACAACACTATCACAACATGTTGACAGAACTATGCCAGTCACATCCAAGGGAAACCATGACACAATAGCAGCAAAGCCTCAAGAGAAACACGAAAACCTCAAAGATATAAGCAATCCTAGCATTGACCAAACTTGCTCATCTAGACCCAACCCCCCAGCTATGCTAAAGCCTAGAGAAACTCCTAGAACCTTGCAAGAGATGGCTACCGAGCAAGCCTTCATAAAACATAGAAGTGTCACAAAACGCTTAACTGAGTTGGATGCTAAACTCAAATTATTCGCATGTGTCTATGTCCTTGTAGATGTGGGTACATTCCCTAAGGAGCAGCTTGAGGAATACTTGCCATTTCCTCTATCATGGGAAGAGTAAGAATATCTTAATGAGCACTACGACACGCTCCTACATAAGTGTATTCAACTCATCTTTGATGAGGAGGCTAACAAACTACGCTTAACTGTGACATTTAACGAAGTGCCTTGCCAACCAAATCTCTTAGAGATAGAGCAACTAAAGCAACAATCAGAGGGTCGAAGTCAATTTGAAAAATGTTGGTTTGAAAACCGTGTTACAATGGCCGAACTAGGAGCCTAGATTATGACAGTTTCAGAGGAGCAATTGGCCAAATGGCAGTCTCAAAGAGACCCAACCTATGTGGCACCAACTTCCTTTTGGGTGCTAACTGCCATTTGAGGTATGGACTTAGCCGGAACTAGCCAAGAAAACTCTCTAGTTGGTAGGGAGAAAAGTTGGGTTCAATAGGCTAAGCTCCTAGGATTCTCCTCTCGTCGCATGTCTAGAAGTCGTGTGACTGTTCTCACCTCCAAGTAGAGGGCATGTAGTCATCATGGCCGCCATGGTAATCCTTGACCAATAGCTCTGAGGGCATACATGGGGCACCGTCCCATTCTACAAGATTTTTCCCTTTTTCGATCCATCCTTTCAAAGACAAGCCTTGCCCCATTCCATCACAACCAGTCCGTGCAACTAGGAGTGAGCAAAGATCTAGTACTGGCTAGAATACGCCCTCCAGTCGAGGCAGGATGAGCATCATCACAGGGGTCGTCCCTTTACAACGACTATGCATGCCTTACATCACCCCTCCTCTTTATATATGCTTGATAATCCACTGTTAATCCTTTTATGCAAATAATTCTATCCTGCATTAGGGCCTAAGTCTTGGTTCACATTTTGCAGGCTCCCCACAGTAGCCGTCATGGAGCACACGGTGCAGCTGGCCTGCAAAGAAGCTCTCCGCCGTCGGAGGGAGCATACGGCACAAGCTCCTCCACCAGAGTGCTACATGCCTACACTAAAGAGGTACATGCCTAAAAAAGGCCCAAAGCGATACCATTTGGGACATAGGCCACAAACTCCCTAGGCCAGAAAGAGGACGGCACAAGGGAACACCCATGGGGTAGTGCCCCCTGCCATACATGCCCTCTCCAGATGCTCGGGCACTAGGTGCTCGAAAGAGGAAAATGCAGTTAGAGACAATAAATAATTTGTTGAGTTATTCTAGAGCATTCTTGATACTGCAGCGATCAGGGACTACAGCATTTGGGTCCCATCCGATGTCTTCCCTACCTAGCCTGACAGAAGCCCACCACCAGCACTGACCCAATCACTTGATCACCTAAACTCACCCCGCTTTATACAAATAGAATAGCCCCTGTGTTGTATAAAATGCTTACCAAGTGCCACATGGCTATGACTTTTTGTCTTTAGGTGGTTAAAAGGGGGGTAGGTTTCCCAACTGTACCAATCTTCCATGTCTACTCTTAATATATTTCACACCTTTAGCAAAAGAAAAAGAAAATAAAGCACATGCGATATGTATCTAACTTAACAACATGAGATTCGGATAAGTGATGTCTCTTTGCATTGCGTTTGTTCATTGTAGTTGAAGTATATGACTTGCATGTACTCTCACGAGTTGTCAAGTGGATATAGGACAACACAGGTCTCTATACGAAAGTGTTCAATGTCCAAGATGCCACAAGACCACCAACCCCCCAAAGAGCCATCACAGAAAAAGCAGCAGGAATACCATGAACAAAGAGCTATTATGAAAGCCTCACTGCCGAAAGCGGAAATCACCCTTGCAAACCGCCCACATCACATGGCCCAAAGCATAGTCATTGGCTACTCTCTCTTTCAGGGTCAAACTCTACATTTGGCTCACGGCAGTTGATACCTCAATTGTATTGACATCGCATGTCACAAAGAGGTTTTGCAAAATCTCAAGTCTATCTCCCCATCCTCACAATTGTTCCCCTAACAACGAGGCTAGTAACACAATCATCATTGTAATATCCATTTTCATAGCCTTTGACTCTCTACATGTCCTAGTCCTAGTGAAGGCCGATGGTCTTAATATATTGCAATGGTTGTATTTCCCCAAAAAAAGAGAGAGAGAAGTAGAAAAAGAAAAAGAAAAAGAGATAAAAAAAGAAAGGACAATAAAAGAAAAGAAAGAAAGAAACAACGAAAGAAAAACGAAAAAGCACTCACAATCACAGCACAACACCTAGGGGTCCTCAAATTAGGTGCATCCAATGACCTTGGTCGGTTGGCTTCATCCCTAGTTCCCTAGCCCTTTTCACATCACCCACGATTGTTTAGGGCACATCAAGGGTAGGACACACCTAGGGAGCTTTCTAGACATGTCATCCTGACCCATTTGCACGTTTCCTTTTTTCACTTCGCTTCACTACCATTGGAATCGATTGTGGTAAGCACTGCATGAACGACCATGGAAAGTACACCCTACTCATTAAGCAATATAAGTAGCTACCAACTACCAAAAGTTAAGGTGTTGATGAGTTCAATTACACTACATTGTGTTGTCACAACACAAATGATGTCTCATCCACCTTCCGGTGCACTTCTCCTCAACCACATGTTGCTACGTGGCACTGGACTAGCAGTCTTGTAACTACGTAATATCTCAGTATGCATGTGCACTCATATAATATCTGCACCACAATCTATACACAGTTTGGGTCCTCAAGTGTAGGACATTACTCTTGGCTTACCTAGAGTTGCCTAGAGTTTGACATGTCTCCCAAACTCATCAAACTCCGTCTTGTGCACACTAAGAAGACTAGCACTACCCTAGGGAGAGACCACATATGAGAGGTTTTCAATTGTGCAGGTATTGAAGACTCCAATGAACGTACTGTCATCTCATCATCAACAATCAAGTCTGAATTCTTATCCTTCATCCTGCAAGCCCAGTAAGGAATCAATTCCCAACACATCCCCACTTGTGCCAACCCATGAGTGCAACTCCCAACAACAACCAACCCGATCAACTACTTCCACAACCCTATCAACAACCAATCAGGCCTACAAGGTGCCACCAACCACCTTCATCCGCACCACCACTAAAAATCCTCCAAGGCCAACCACAGTAGTCCCTTCCACCCACGTCTTCGGTGCATGCCAAAGCATGCTACCTATGACAATGAGTGCCATGGGACTCGCACTCGTGTAGGAGGGGGGTAATATTAACCCTCAGACGAACAAGGTGGAAAATTTGGAAAATCTAAAGCAGAAGACAAGGCCAAGGCAAAAGTGAAACGGAAGGCAAAGGCGTGCCAAGAAAAATGTGGAAACACAAGAAGTGTAGAAAGTCCTAAATCAAGGAGAAAGGCACACAAAAAAAAGCGCAAGTCAATAATTTTGCAAAAGAGCGCAAGGCACATCATGATTTAATTTAAGAGTGCTGCTCTTACCCATGAAATTCGTAAAAGTAGATGGGTGGTAGGAAGGAAGCAAGGAAGATAGGAGGACAATGGGAAAAAGGGCCTAGACCATGGCCGGCCATGTAGAAAAGGGGATAAGGGGATGACCGCCCAAAAGGGATTTAGGGTTTTGTATATAAAGTTGAAAAATGAATGAGAAGCTCATTCTTGTGTGTGGCCAAAAGTGGCTCTCCTCTTCTCCTTCTTGTTCTTCTTCTTCTTGTTCTTGCTTGCTTGAGCTTGTGCTTGAGAGAGGGAGTGTGAGAGTGTGAGGGTGAGGGACCGGGGAGGATAAGCTCTCCATCTTCTTCTCTCTTCTTCTCTTCTCTTCTCTTGTCTTGTCTTGCTCGCGGCAATGGAGCTTGAGGATGAAGCTTGCACTTGGATTGTGGAGCTACCAGAGTGCTCGGGAGAGGAGGTAACTCGATCATGCATGGAGGTAAGCTCATTACACCCGTAGAGATGGATGGTGTGTCAGCTATGTGAGAGGTAGCCATTAGTGCTCGGCTTGGAACACTTGAAGCAATAAGCGGTCCCTGGGTCTTGATGGTTGATTGCCTCTACAAGAACTCTTCATTTCTAATCTTTTCATCTTCATGTGGCTTCTCTATCATAGTAAAGTTTAAACTTGAAAGAATTCACTCTCATTCACTTCCTCATCTCATCCCTCTGCTATGATCATGTTGATTTTTTGTCCCTTTGACTTGCACTTTGACTTATGATTAGGAGTCCATTTATCCCCACAATTAAAGCACAAACATATAGTATACATCTCTTTCAATTTGTCATTAAACACATGCTTTCCTTAAGAAATATTCGATTTACATTCTCTCCAAAATCTATTCTTTTAAAATCAACATTAGGCCTTGTGTTTATTCCTTATTTTGTGCCATAAATTTTAGGAAAAGTTGGAACCTTGTTGTAAGAACTCTGAAACCTGCCCTCTTGTCTAAATGGCTCCCTTTGCTAGCCAATTTGTTGTCCAATCTAAAAGTTTGATTTGTAATTGAAATTTCTATAGTTTTGGATTGAAATGATGACATGTCTCTATGATAGATTTGGCTGTACTATTTAGTAAGCTAAATCACTTCATGAATATTTTTAGGCTACATAGCACCCACCTCTGAAAAGAGATGTAAATCAAGTGTGTAGACATTTGTTTAACTTGGCTATATTTGTAATACCTTCTACATATGTAGAAAAATTCAAGAATATATTTGAGTAATCCCTCACGAATATTCCCCTTTACTTTAAGTCATACGATTTCCTTTGCAATTTCCTTCCCCATTGGAGAGACAAATACATCAATCATTGCCTGCTTGAATTCATCCCATGTATCAAACTCTTCCCCAATCTTTTGTATGTACCTCCACCAAGTGTGGGCATATCCATTAAGCTAAAGTGCTACGTCATAAATTTTGGCTTCATTGCTTCTTGGGTAAAGAGTAAAGTATACTTCAAGCTTGTTGATCCATTCTTCCCACTCCGTAGGTGAAGAATTATCTCGCTTGAAGTTGGTAATGGTGATCCTCTCCTTATACTCACAATCATTTTATGGAGAGCCTAATTAGAGTTGGGCTATCCAAAGGATTGTTGTCTCCAATAATCTTTATTCCATGATTGATGCCTTTGATAGGGCTTTCCATGTTGAGAAATGACTGACCATTTCCTTGATTAGTAGAGGGTCTTTTAAATGAAAGTTGCTCTCTTGGAGGTTGATCATGCATAGATCTTCTTGCATCCTCTTCTCTATCATCATGATTGACCTCTACTCATCTTGACATGATAAGGGGATGAGGATAGAATGACTTGTAGAAAGGATCACATCCATGCTCTTCACCATCTATGCGTACTTTCTCTTCATGCCTATTGTCATTCCTTTGATTGAATTGAGATCTTGATTTGTCCTTGGGAGGATATGTATTAGGTTGATGTGTATCTTTGATTTTAAAAGGTTCTCTTTTCTCAAAGTTTATAGGATTAAGAACTAGAGTAGAATATGGGTCTTTTGGGGATGGAATGCTACCAACTATAGGTTTGTGCTTCTTGTATTTTGCTTCCCAAATTCTTAATAAGAGCAATTGGCTCATCCAATTTACTATCCATACTGTCCATTGACAATATATATATATCCCCAAGAATCCCCTTATTCATGTTTCTTAACTCCTTAGACAATTATTGGTACTCTTTAGAACCTTGAGATACTTTACATTTTTAAGATGACTTTGTTGAGCATTGATAGCACAAGTGTCCTCATCATCTTCTTGGTGCTGATTTAATCCAAGGTTGGACTCATTAGGCTTAGATTGGTAAGTCCTAATATCTTCATCAATATTTTTCAAGATTTGATATTTTCTTTTGTTCTTAGCCATCTTGAATGCAAATCTGACTACAATGACCAACAACGACAAAAATGGTGATAACTCTTGATTTTAGTGTCCAGACAAGGAGATATTTGTCTTAAGACCTTGGTAATAAAGTCCCTATTCCTCTTATGGACTTTGTTTTTCATTAGAATGCCCTTTATTGATCATGAAATTAATTATCAAGAATTTGTCCAAGATAAATCAGACACTTGTATATACCCTATTTACACATGTAAGTACTCCTACAAGTGGTTCTAATTGTACTAAAATTTGAATAACCTTGAAGTACACACATAGGGTATGTGTTAGACCTTTTATACCACTCCAAGAGTGAAAAAACCACCTACTAGTACGTGTGTAAACTTGAATTCATATACAAAATTCAATGTTTATCTTCTATTTGGCTAAGAACCATTTGTAATGGAAAATATCACTTGCAAGTATCTATACTTCTTTGCTATAACATGTGATTAGCATTAAATGCCTTGTTTTGACCCTATTGATTGAGAATACCTTGTAGAACCTTTAATGATGCTAAAATACTCTCAAATTATAGGGATGTCAAAATGAGGCTCAAAATCACTACTCCTATACTGTCTTCAATCCTCCATAGCATGTATTTGTGTGAAGGATATAGCAATGAGATGGGCACCTACATAGGCCCTAAGACTTAGAGGGTGTGCAAATTTTCTCCCCAAGTCGGGTTGTGCACCTCTTTAGGTTCTTCATTTTATGAGGGGGGGCACCTCTCTTTTGGCTCATAACTCCACCGACATTTACTTTTCCTCTTCGCAAGTATTTTCAACATGACAATGGCATTCTAGACTTATCAAATAGTGTGAAATGCAAGGGTAGAAATGAAACTCTATTTCTTTCAATGAAATGTAAGTGGGAATATGAAATGAATTGAAATAAAAGGAAAAGAATAGGGGGTTTACCCACTTGTAGTGACTCATTGCATTACATCAATTTCCCATCTACCATCCATATGATTTTTTTTCTCATAGAGTTCATCAATGATCAACCAATCAAACAAATTAGTTTAGAGCATTAAATGATAGTAATCATAAGTGAATTACATTAAATAGAGTCAAAATTTCCATGGTCATAACAATGGAAGTTGATTAACTACTTCAATTAGTCCTAGCTAAGCTCTACATGTTGCATGATTCAAAAGAATGAACCAAAGACTACTCCTAATCTCTCCTTTAGTGATTGGAAAGGCCAAGAAATATGATAAAGAGAGATTAATATGTAGGACTTAGTGGTACCTTGGTTTTTGGTGTTTGTTTTTGGTACCTTAGTTGTTAAAGCTGAAATTTGAAATCCCCTTCTTAAGCATAGAATCCCTCTTGTGACCAATTGTTTGTCACATGAAATGCCTCTTGCTAAAATTGATCAATATTGACAAATATCCTTGATTGAATGTTAAATCCTTTGATAATAGTTTTCAATGAGAGTTTTTTAGCCTCTAAACCCTTAGTACAAGCTTTGTTGTTGAAGAAATACTGGTAGCGTAAAATAATTCTTGTTGAATCCTTGCTACCCTTGTTCAAGAGTGTCCCCATGGTACAAGATGCCACCATAGATCCTCAATTTTGACCAAGTTCTAATGAAGTGAGACTCCCCTTATGCCCTTGAAGTGATTCAATATAAAAGCTTCATGATTAGGAGCACAACGATCCAAGATTTTACCAAAATATGATACCTTGTTGTAATAGTAGTCAAGAGAGATAAACTTCAATTCTTAAACAAATTGAAGGAATCTTGGTTAATCCTCGAGGTTTGTTGTTGAAGAAGTATTGTGGATTGTTTAATGGACAAAAATCCCCTTAATATGACTAAGATCAAATCAAAATTTAAAGAGATTTCTAAGCTGCCCTCTTTGTCGTAACCGTGGAAGGAGGAAGATCAAAGCTTTAATGGTGAAGAAAGAGGGAAAACTTTAGGGGAAGGCCCATAGATGCTTTAAAGCTTAGAAAAAGCAAGTTTGAAATGATTAAAATGGCTTGAGAGATGAAACTTATTATTTTTGCCCTAAGTCTCAAGGAAGAGAGAGAAATCCTTCATTACTCACCTTAAGAAGCTTGAAGATTCTTAAAATCTTATTGATCCTTTAATCAAGAGTGTAGAAGCCACCATCCAAAGCCTTGTTGATAAAGCATAACTTGAAGTAGGACAACAAGAAAGAGGCTAAAAAATGTGACAAAAATTGAACTGATGACCAGCAGTCCATGTGGCACAACAACTAGCATATATGGTGTTCAACCCATAACTTATAGCATCTAGAATCAAGGTATATAGTCCTCCTCAGCATTAGGAAGTAAGGGAAGAAGGTTGAAGCTGAAATCATCCATGGAGCTTAAATAAACTTGAAGAAGAAGAGGAAACTCAGGGTTTTCCTAAAAAGTAACCCTAGTTACATCCTTCTCCAAACTTTTTGAATACACCTTTGCCCAATTTTATCCAAAATTTGGTCTCCAATGGGATCACGACTTGTTAAATTAGCTAGAAGCCTACCATTTCTTCAAGAATCTTGTCGACGACTGGCACAATGATCATGATTTGGTGTAGAACTAGTTACAATTTAGGAGTTAACTAAGCTTGTGACTAAAATCTAACTGCAATCCTATGTCCTAGTTTTTGAAATTGAATCTATGGTTTACAATGACCACAGACGTGATCTAACCTAATGCTTCGATATCAATGTAAAAGAGCCAATTATTTGGACATAAGAAAACATATAAAGTGAACAAGAAATATGAACAAAGAAACCATAGCTATAATCTTTGATTTCATGGAAGGAAAAATGTAACAAGTAGCAAGGCATATACCCCTTGCAATGGTGGTATAAGGTACACATACCCCTTGCAATGGTGGGAGGTCCGATAGAAGGAATCCTCAACAAGATGATTTGATTAATGGAAAAAAAGATAATGACCATGTAACTCCGACAACTTTATATACTCCCCCTCTCTAGCACTAAGTCCTATGCTTATGCTTTATTACATGGCATCATCCCAACACTATTTTACCACAATGGAAGCATTCAATCTCTCTTGACCTAGATTTTTTGTGTGACCTCATACAATCGTACTTCCTACTTCTATATTGTTTTTTGTCTCTTTTTAAGTTGTGAAGGTCTAGTTCCTACCATAATGCCCGCATTTGTTGTTGCTCCTTATTTTTGCATTCTACTTGTTCCCTTAGTATGGCTTGCTCATGGAGGGCTACTTGAAGTTGGTTGTGCAACTCTGCTAGCTTTTTGTGGTCTCCTCATCTCTTTGGCTGCTTGCCATTTGCAGCTCTATCCTTGCCTCTTCTCTTTGCCTCCAACTCATTTATTTCCAGCTCTAGATGCTTGTTTTCCTTGGAGTTGGAGGTGCACATGTTTTCTAGGAAAATATGATTCTCTCTTTCTTTATCATACAAATCCTTTAAGATCTCTTCTCCTTCCCTTGCCTTTAAGGCCTCTTTTAGTGCAATCATTTCCATGTTTAAGATGCTTATTACCCTTGTTCTTTCTACCATGTAGGCTGCAAATGCAATCTTTTCTTCTTCTAGCTCTACAAAGTGCAGCCTTTTTCTCCTTTGTCATTGTAATATTTCTAGGCAATAAAAGTTAGTTAGTCAATTAATAAGTTAGTAAGGTTACTAACTAAACTAAAAAAATTAACTAACATTAATAACTAACTAATATTCAAAATAAATAAATAAATAAAATAGAGAGTCGTAACTAGATTTTTTTAATGAATTAAGAATGACTGTAACCACCCTTCATGGAAGTTATAACATGAACAAAAGAGATTAGCTATATTAATCACTAATGTTAATGTGCATAGTAAGGATGGTCTAAAAATATTAGACTTTTGGACAAGACTATAATATTTTAGATATTATCCTTTAAAAAAAAAAAGAGATATGGAGATTTCTAGAACTAGACGTCATTTAAAAGAAAAGACAAGTGATGTGTTAGTTAGTTTGAATATTTTATAAAAAATAAAATAAAGAAAAGTGACTGGTGAAATCACGCGCACCGCGATTGCAGGGCAGTAGACAGCACTTCGAACAGAGAAAAGAAGAAAAAGTGAACTAAGAGCTTTCTAACCAAACGTCTTGGAGTCTTACTCCCCTTTCGGAGCCAATGGAACCATCAGATTTATGATCTGAGCATCAGATCACTGATCTTTCCAAGATCCCCCTCCACAAATAACTCCTCCTCTTAGCCACAACCCTTTTTCTCCAATTCACTATAAATAAGAGGCATGGGGGGCACTTAGGGAGACATAAGCAGCCCGAGAGGTTGCGAGAGAGAGGTAGAGAAAGAGAGGAAGAATGATACTCCTTCAAAAGGTTGCGAGAAGAAGCTAGAGAAAGAGAGAGAGAGAGAGAGAGAGAGAGAGAGAGAGAGAGAGAGAGAGAGAGAGAGAGAGAGAGAGAGAGAGAGAGAGAGAGAGAGAGAGAGAGAGAGAGAGAGAGAGAGAGAGAGAGAGAGAGAGAGAGAGAGAGAGAGAGAGAGAGAGAGAGAGTTAGCTCAAATCCCTTGTCTCGATCTTTAACTAAGCCACATTCTCTTACGCTCTCTCATCTCAAATCACCTTCCCTATCTCTCAAACTACTCGTAGACGATGGCTCCAAAGCGACGAAGTGGAAAAATCATGGGGACCAACGCAACCGATCAAGCAACGGGTATTGCCAATGATACGGGAGTGCTCGAGGTTATGGGAGTTGCCACTACCAACGGAACATCGGGTGTGGCTAATGCGAGTGCGAGTAAAGACGAAGTTCCTAATGTCGTCATGCTGCCAAACCAGGTTATTTATTACTAGATTATCATTTTGCTATATAAGATAATTTCATAAGATATTTGTGTCAAGAATCGCGTGGTGGGGGACTTGCTCAAGATGCTGCGCCGAACACACACAGAATGCACAAGGAGAAGCTCACTCAAGAGACAAGAAGAGAGATGGAGGCCAAAACGTTTTCTTGCTGGTTTCTTCTTCTTCTTCCACACACTTTACAATGTACACAAAGTATAGATAAGATACAACATAAAGGAAAGTTGCCTACTAAGTCAAACAATGCATAACCGACTATACTAGTTGACTATCACTATAACTATGCCAGCTGTAAATAGGTGTAACAACCTGAATATAATAAGTAATGAGTCAGTGGCCATGTGAGAATCATAATGACCACCGACGTGCTAAGTGTAGATGTGTGGACCCATCTAACCAAGCGATCCATCATTAATATCCACATGTGTTGAGCTTGTCATCTCAACACTCCCCCTCAAGCTCAACTCCATCTCTGCAACTACAAGTAAGCTTCGAAACTTTTGAAGCTTCTCTGTACCTAATGCCTTCGTGAAGATGTCAGCTATCTGATCCTGTGTGCTGACATACACCAAGTCAATCTCACCTGCTAGTACCTTCTCTCTCGCAAAGTGGTAGTGTACCTTAATATGTTTTGTCCTAGCATGGAACACAGGGTTCCTAGCCAACTGTATATTGCTCATGTTGTCACAATAAATGGCAACTAGACCTTCCACCTGCACATCTAAATCAGCCAATAACTTTTGTAGACATACTACCTCACATGCTGTAACAGCAGCACCTCTATACTCAGCCTCTGTACTCGACAAAGCAACTATAGATTGCTTTTTGCTACTCCAAGCCACTGCTGCACTACCAAGAGAGAACATGTATCTGGTAGATCTTCTATCAGACATACTACCATCCCAATCTGCATCTGTGTATCCAAACACCTGTATATCTGTACCTGCCTCATAGAAAAGTCCATTATGTAATGTGGACTTCACATATCTCAATATGCATCTGACTGCATCCAAATGTGGCTTTCTAGGTACTTGCATAAACTAACTCACAAGACCAACAACGTAGCTCAAGTCTAGCCTTGTAATGGTCATGTAGATCAAACTCCCCACTATCCTCTTGAACATAGTAGGGTCTTCTATCTCATCCCCAACATCAGCACTCAACTTTACATTCTGCTCCAACGGGACTGAAAGTGGTTTGCATGCTGTCATACCATACTTGGACAACATATCCAAGCCATACGGTCTTTGGGACAGCCATATACCATCATCACATTTGATCACCTCAATGCCAAGGAAGTACCTTAGCTCACCTAAATCCTTCATCTCAAACTTCTTCTTCGAAAGGTTCTTGACTTCAGCAATCCCACTATCACTATCACCTGTAATAATCAAGTCATCCACATAGATGACTATGATGACCAAACCTGCATCTCCCTTTCTTACATAAAGTGAGTGATCAGCATCAGAAACATAAAAGCCAATATTGACAAGATACTCTCTGATCTTGTCAGACCATGCTCTAGGTGCTTGCTTGAGCCCATAGAGTGCCTTCTTCAACCTGCACACATATGTGAGATGCTCTAAATCTTCATAACCTGCTGGCTGATCCATATACACTTCTTCTTGCAAATCACCATGCAAGAAGGCATTCTTCACATCCATTTGCTGCAACCTCCAACCTTTGGCTGCTGCCAAAGCAATCACACATCTGACAGTTGCCATCCTAGCAACTAGACTGAAGGTTTCTTCATAATCTATGCCATATGTCTGGGCATAGCCTTTTGCAACCAACCTAGCTTTGTACCTACTAATAGAACCATCTGCATTGTGCTTAATATTATAAACCCACTTACATCCAATAGCTTTCTTACCCTTCAGCAATGATACTAGATCCCAAGTCTTATTGGCCTCTAATACAGCCATCTTCTCATCCATTGCTACATCCCAATGAATATGACCAACAACATCTTCAAAACAAGTGGGCTCAACATCCTCAACTAGTTTCACCATATAATCATAATGATGAGCTGCATAACCTTCAAAACCAAATATTTTAAGAGGGTATCTGACCTTGCTAGATCTGTGTACCACCGAATCACTCAATGGAGCCTTTACATTACTATGAGCTCTCTGTACACCTGGTGTCTTGATAGAAGGAATGCCAAGCTCATCATCCAAGCTCTCTGAGCCACTGGAGTCTCCATCAAGAACTGCATCAATGCCATCTGACACTTTATTCTTTCCTTTGTCTTTACCTGTAGTGCTACTAGATACACCTGAAGATGTAGAGCTACTCCTTAGTCTCCCAGACCAAGGACTACCAGAGATGATGTCTCTAGTCCACTAAGAGTTCGTGATTCTTGCTTTTCATCCTGCACATGAGTGTCATGATCATTATCATCATCCAATGCATCACCACTAGATGCATACCAACTGCTCATTTCATCAAAGATGACATCCCTGCTCACTTTGAACTTACATGTGACAGGGTTATAACAATGATACCCTTTCTGCTCTAAAGAGTATCCAATAAAGACACATTTTTCTGCCTTTGGATCAAGCTTCTTCCGTAGCTCATCTGGCACATGAACTGGAGCCCCAAGAGAGACACCAAGGAAATAGGGTTTCTACTGCAAGAAAATCTATCTTGTCATCATCAACAAGATTTTTTATTAGGTTTTATATGATCACAATGAAGAAAAGAACACCAGGCACAACAAATCTTCATGCATCATCATGTAGATCTCCCACGGATTTTATAAAATCAACCATATTCTTCATAATCTTCATATTCTCCATCAAAGGAACAAAGAACGCAAAGGAATACACCACCTTTGAATGGAAATCAATTACATATTATTCATCTCCAATGTCTTCATAGTTCTCTCTCTCAATCTCCCACATACAATTACACTGTTTTCATAGAATTGACTATCTCTGACTCTCTCTCTCTCTCTCTCTCTCTCTCTATCAATAGTACATCATATCCTCACTACAATAATCAATAATCACTCTCAATACTCCTTCTTAGGTCGTGGATGCACCTTCCAAGAGGTATGCATGGTATGAAGGGGTACCAGAGACTTCATAGTGTCCTGTGAGATCTGTCTTCTGTCACTGTCTTTTGTAACCTTCTGTGAATCTTCAGCAATTACTTCTTCACTTCAATTAGCTTGGATAGAGCTTCCATTCATCCTTTCCTAAGACAAAAACACTTCCCAAAATATCCACACATCCATCATAACACTCAACAGAAACAACAAAACAGAACCACAGAGCAATAGAAGTACAGAACAACAGAGCTACAGAAGCTTACAGAACCTCACAGAAGATCAACAGAACCCATAAAAATCATAAAAACCAAAACAAAACCAATTCAATCTTTCATAAACCTCTTCACACAACTTCAATCATCTCTCAAAACATTCATTCAACCATCTCTACTACCAAAACAAAAACAAAACAGAAGAAAATCAGACCTTATAGAACCAAACATCCTCATCAAAAACCATAAAAAACCCTTCAAACTTATCCAATCCTTTCCAAACACTTCAAAATTTTCAACCATTTATCATCAAAAATAACAAAAAATCAGCCAAAAAACCAACATATTTCACACTCAACATATTCCCACACTTAGACAAGGAAGCGTTCTCGCGACCTTAGGAAAAAATGAATAAAAACTCTAATCTCTTTGCTAAAAAATCTTCAATCAGCACAATGTACCAGATACAATCACGACCCCAACATCAGCTTCATAAACCCTATATAATATGTTTCAGATTCCAAATCTTCAATTGCAACTTCATCCAGCTAATAAGCAACATCATCAATCTTCACAGCTCCATCTT